>NC_090653.1:199208651-199936151 GCF_040937935.1 Hyperolius riggenbachi | reverse complement strand
GAAGATTTCCCTTAACAGATCAGGGAGCATCCCCCATTGGTCTGTTAATAGACACATTGGGAGCCCGGACAGCATATTTAAAGATGCTTTGCTGAGGCTTGCTATAGTTTAGTATAGCAATTGCTAGTGGCGGGCGTGCAATGTGTGCTGCGGGTGTGTGATCTTCAGTCAAGGTCCAGAGAATATTGGTGTGGGACATTTCCGAGGATACTGGAATTAAAGCATATGGGTCAGCCATATTATCCCAGGAAAAAAACACATGTACACTGCTGCCCATAATTATTCATACCCCTGACAAATTTTGAGTTAAAGTTACTTTTTTTCAATCAGCATTTTTTGACGGGAAATGACATAGGTGTCTCCAAAAAGATAATAAGACAATGTACAAGAGGCATCATTGTGGGAAAAAAACATTTCTCAGCTTTTATTTACATTTGAGCAAAAAGTGTCCAGTCCAAAATTATTCATATGCTTCTCAATGATCAATAGAAAAGCCTTTATTGGCTATTACAGCACTCAAACACTTCCTATATTGCAGACCAGCTTTTTGCATGTCTCCACATGTATTTTTGCACATTCATCTTTAGAAATGAACTCCAAATCTTTGAGGTTGGAGGGTCTTATTGCCATCACCCTGATCTTTAGCTCCCTCCACATATTCTCAATTGAATTAAAGCCAGGAGTAGCTGGGCCACCCTAAAACGTTAATGTTGTTGTCTGCAAACCATTTCTTCACATTTTTGATGTGTGTTTTAAGTCATTGTCATGCCGAAATGTCCACTGGTGCCAAAAGCCAAGTTCCTATGCAAACTGCCTGATGTTGTAATTCAGAATCCTCATTGCTCTTTTTTTCATGATGCCATTTACTGTGATTTGGTTCCTGGGTCCATTAGCTGAAAAACACCCCCAGAGCATTAGATTCCCACCCCCATCTTTGACAATGGGGGTGATGTTCTTTGGGTTGAAGGCGTCTCCTTTTTTACGCCAAATGAAGGACACATAATTGTGACCAAACCATTACATTTTTGTTTAATCTGCCCATAACACAGAAGACCAGAAGTCTTCTTCTTTGCCCAGATGAGCATTTGCAAAGGTCAAGCAAGCTTTTGTGTGCCTTATCTGGAGAAGTGGCATCCTCCTTGGTCTGCATCCATGGAACCCAGCAGTGTGCACTGTACAGTGTCTGTTGGATTGTCTGCCTTGAGACATTGCCACCAGCAGAGCCCAGATTCATCAGGATGGCCTTGGTGGTGATCCTTGGCTTCTTTTTCACCTCTTTCACTATCCTCCTGGCCAACACAGGTGTCACCTTTGGCTTCCGACCACGTCCTCTGAGATTTTCTACAGTGAGGAACATCTTGTATTTTTTAATACTTTGCTCTGTAGCCACTGAAACTTGAAAACATTTAGAAATGGCCTTGTAGTCCTTTCCCAACTTGTAAGCAGCCACAATGCGCAGCCACAGGTCCTCACTGAGCTCCTTTATCTTAGCCATGACTGTCCACAAACCAACTGCAGAGAGCTGCTGTTTTTCACCTATTGAGTAGATTTAAACAGCTGTTCCCAATTAATAAGGGTATTTAGGGTGCTTTAGAACAGCTTGGACTATTTGGAATGGTATACAACTTTGGATTTTCCCACAGACAGTGACAGTTTGTGAAGGGTATAAATAATTTTGAACTGGACACTTTTTGCTCAAATGTAAATAAAAGCTGAGATTGTTTTCCCCCCACAATAATGCCTCTTGTACATCATCTTATTATCTTTTGGGAGACACCCATTGTCAGATTTCTGTTATAACCACACTGAAACCCTGTCTTCTATATTATTTTTAGTTAACTATCATGATTCAAATAAGCCTGATATGTATGCATTTCAAGAATTAGTGTCAGTTATATGCTAGCTAGAGTTATTCCTTAATCAAGTGCAAATAGCAAAATCTTCAGAATAAATTTGAAACTAGGCTAAGGGAAATTGTTTTTACTTTTATGGAGACTTAGATAACCGTTCCAGACAGACCAAGGTTGCCATGTCTTTTTTTGTTTTGGGAACAATATCTGATTTTGAAATTAGTGATGATAGCAAACATCATGTTATGGTTATGGTAGTTCATTGTGACTTTTATAAAATGTCAGATAGATAAAGCATTTTTAATCATAAGCTTAATACATAATATTACACTGCCATCTGGTGTTTTTTTGTAATCTTTTATAAGTTTATAAAATTAATGATTTCTTTATTAAAAAATTATAGAATGAAATTATTTAGATAGCTGATCAGTATACACAATATTTGATTACTCTAAGGATAGCATAGTGTTTAAATAAGTATTAATTTACTGTAAGTCTGAATACTGTTGGTTACAGGCCTATGTATTTTGGTGGGTCAAGATGGCCGACAGCATTTCAGAAAGAAATGGGCATACCTCAGGCCAATTAAGACACAGATGTCATAATAAGCAAACACAGCATGGAACATAGATATGGGAGATGTTTTTAATTCTGGAGACCCAGTGTCTCATGACATTTTCTCTTATCGGGAGGTCATGATGTAGTCAAGATGTCTACCTGCGTGTGTACCCAATTAATTACGATATCACCCTTATTAATTAAATGTCAAACACTCCAAATGACATTAGTTCTCACACGATAAGGTAATTAAGGAGTTTATAAACAATTATATTATGATTTAGGTATTCAAAACATGATAAAGCATTGACGCATGGAAGCTTTAGCCAATCAGAACCTGGGATTCAGGGAAATTCCAGATTAGGCAGTCATATTGCATCCTATTCCTATAAAAGTAGGAGCTGAAAGCTCATAGTTTGCAGAAGCCCAACAATCTCCTGAGAAGCTACCTTCCAACAAGTGGTTCTAGATGCTGAAGAGATGACAGAGAAGGGGTAACATGCTTAATATTCTGGTGATTTACTTTATGAATTTTTCAACATTGTTAAGCTGTTAGCGAGAAGTTTTTTTTAGAAGTTATTTTTTATGTTATTTCTTTAAGAAGATTAATACAAGTTTTACACAGCTACTATATACACAGCTATTGATACAGATGAGACTACTTTCGATCTTATTCTACATAACACAACTGTTAACCTTCTAAATACATTCAAAAAAGAATATGAGGATTGCTTGGCTATAAAGCCTTGATAAGATGGAATACTGTTATAAGGAAATACTACTTGGAACTGTTCATATTTTGTATATATGCTGTATGATAAGCAAATACAATTTTTTATATAAAATCATATAATAAGTGCTCTGATTCATTTCAAGGTATACCGTCAATCTATAATTATTGTTATAGAGGGTTCAGACCTTGCTATGCCGGATTTATATGATAGCAACGCTTTAAAGGCTGGTCCTTTACTGAGTTAGCAATCATGAAAAAGGCAATAACTGTTCAGGTTTTTGACACCATGTAATTTCCCGTCAAAAAATTACTTGCTGGTTGAGTAAAAGTAACTTTAAGTCAAAATTTGTGCCAGTGGTATGAATAATTATGGGCAGCACTGTATAAGTAGATAAATACTTGTTCTACTTACACAACATATGTATTGTACTGTCCTCATTTTGATTTTAGTGAATTTTATATGCTAAATAAAGAGAAAACCTTTCCAGGCACTTTCCATCTTTTCTGCCTCTTACTAAAGCCAACCCTGATGGTATTTCCTTTCTTACGCTTTTTCTCTCCTCTGCCTAAAATGGTGTATGCAGAACTGTATTGTCATATCTAGTTTACTTTGTAAACACATGTAAGCAGAACATAGATCAGATTTCAGCAGCTTCTGCAGAGGTATAAGGTGATTTAGCCTACTTTTCCTCCCTCAGCCTTGTGTCACGTTGAACTGCCCTCAGGCAATCAGCAAGGAGCAGGAGGGGAAGAAGGGAAAATAAAAGATCAGAAAAGATCATCGGATCACCCCTACCACCTTTTGATCTTCTTCACACTGATAGGATGAGGAAGAGGGCCACCAGGATTTCCTGCGACTTCTCCCATCCTGGCAGTTGCTTCTTTGAGCTTCCCCCATCTCCTCGGCGCTACCGAACTATCCCATCCAAAACCATCAGGTGGAGGACCTCGTTCTTCCCCCAGGCAGTTCTACTGCTCAATATCACCACACCCTGACTCTTACCTCCTAGTCTGCACTCAGCACGCTTGCGTCAGGTGTTTCTCTTCTGCTTCTCTCCTGTTAATCTGACATACACTATTGCAAAGATGTCACTGTATTAAGGGTTAATTAAGAATATTAAAATACTTTACTTGTCTTTGCATTTTTTTAGCTTAACTCTTTGTGGAAATGGGTAAGATGGACATACGGTAAGTAGCCCTACACCCATTTCCCCTGGTGAGACAGGCATCTGACATCCATGTTAAAGAGGACCCCCAGATGCTACCATGGACCCTCCTCAGGGTCTACACCACAGGTATGGGGTTGGTCACCCCATCTTCTGGGCACCAGAAGTGTGTATGAGCCTCTTGTCTATTGTATGGACAAGGGGTTTGGGGAGAGGGAGAGGCTTCAGGATGCCCCTCTCTTTCAGAGTTCCCCATATTATTGACCTTGCAGGCATGTATAGCTCAGTGTGCAGGATTCCACTTTGGCTGGGTTTTGAATTCTGGCTATCCTAGCTTGTATGGGTGACAAGGAGTTAAAGAGGCTTGAGAGGGGGGAGAACTAGATTATTTTTTGTAAATGTATGCTTTTTCATGCAAATGAGCGGTATTTTTTCAAAGTAACTTTATACAACAGAATTGTGGAACTATAGCGGCAAAAGCATTGCAACTTGCCTTGCGTGTACTGACCCCAGTGACCAACAGGAAACTCCACCAGCAGGAAGTTAACTGTGGTTTCTGAGGATTTTCAATGCTGATGGGTAGATATATTATCTGTCATTTAACTGCATTTTTTCTATTATAACTTTAAACTATTTTCTCAAAAATTACAAGGTCTTTTTGAGAAAAAAATAACTTCTTGCTCCCACTATTCTCCTTAACATATCTAGTAAATTTGGTGAGTATACCATACAGTATATAGGGGCTTTGCTATTAACCACTAAAGTTGGCAACATGGACTTGCATGCAACTTGCCCCAAAACTTGCCGGCAAATTGGCCAACAACGCAAAAGGTGAATGTATAAGTAAAATAGGGGTAAAAAAAATAATTTTGTGAGCAGAAATGTCCCGATTCACTATGAGATCAAATTTTAAAAATATCTGCGCACCCCTATTGACCACTAGACAGATAGGGCTGCTTTCAACCTATGTCTCGCTAACTAAAGTTCACACCCACATGGATAGCAAAATGAATACAGATGTCCCCTAAAGATACAAAATCTTGCAGACTTTAAAGTGGAGCTATTGTCAGCATCCCCTCTCTACTCCAACAGACCAGCCACACAATCAGAACTTCTAGGGATAAACCAGAGTGTGGCTGGATAGTGTATAGGTTAAGGACACAGCTCTGACATAGGAGACCAAGGCTTGGCTACTCCTAATCAGTAAGCCAGTATCTATTCAATAAGGAATCTTTGGGCAGGACTACCTGCTACTGAATGCAACAATAGGGGCTGCCTCTCAAGTGCTTTTGGTCTGACAGAAAGTGCTATACAATTTTTTTTATTTTATTTATTTTTTTTACACACTGTGCTTCTCTTTACCAGAAACTTTCAGGACCCATTTCCACTACTGAGTAATCCACAGCATTTCATCATGTGCAATTTGAGCGGGGAAATGCTGCCTATTCCTTCAATAAGCTTGCTGTCCGAATTGTATGCCAGTATGTTTCGGACAGCATGCTGCATTTTAGTGCAGCACACCTCCGAATCCCTATACCCGTGCATGGCACAGCTATAACAATTTGCCTGTGGCTTCACAACAGCACGGGTGCCGTGTCCAGTTTGGAAATGAATGCAGCACCTCAGTGGAAATAGGCCCCTAGGCCCCTTTCACATCTAAAAAGGCAAAACGGGAGCGAATTGCACTTCCATTTTGCGCAAATGATTTTACAGCGATTAGTGCAGTAAAAATCACTGGACACTTCCATGATTCCAGAGCGATCGTGGTCAGCGCTTTATAAGCACTGTTTTCAGCCCACTGCGATCGCCCAGAAAGTGCTGCAAGTAGCATGTTTGTGATTGGAGCTAATCGCAAAACACCCGTGATCGGGGCCAATCGCGGCAGTGAGAACACTACCATAAGATAACAAAGCACTAGTGCTTTAAAAAGCAAAAGGAAACACCCGCTAATCACGTAAGCGTGAATGGGCCCTAATTGGTCGCATTTCCAGCGCTACAGCAGCTCCCCAGATTGTTCTTTGAGCACTGACTGCAGAGGATAAGACTATGCTTGCACAGAAGAGAGTTTCTCTGGCAAGACTGTAAACAAAGGAGAGATAGTTTTCCTCTCTTGATAGCTTTTTGAATGAACTGAATATGGTTGCATCACGGGTCAGTTTACCTGAGATCAATGTGTATATGGTGAACTGCTTGGCTTTCTACCAAACAGCCCGTCGGAAAGGAGATAACAAGCAGTTAGTCCTCCTGAAGCTCATAGCAGGAACTACAAATGCAATCAGAGGATTTGTTTCTAAATAACTGAGGTAGAGGCTGGCAGTATCTAGGTACACTTGTATGCACTTCAGTAGATTTTCAAGCACAATTATCACAAAGATTAATTTTGGGCTACAGTAATCTAGTGAGTTTATATAGCCTAACTATTTATTAATTTAGCATAGTGACTTATGTTTTAACTAAAGTAGCAACTCTAGCTTGTAGTTAAGGAAAGATGAATGCCAACAGTATGTCACTGTGCTAACATATAACTAATAAGCCTAATGAGTGTTTTGCAACTTAGTTTGACTTTAACCACTTAAGGACTGCGGTGTTAAACCCCCCCTAGTGACCAGGCCATTTTTTACTAAATAGGCCAATGCAGCTTTAAGGCATCGCTGCAGGGCCATACAACTCAGCACAAAAGTGATTCCCCCTCCCCCTTTTCTGCCCACCAACAGAGCTCTCTGTTGGTGGGCTAAGATTGCTGCCAGGATGTTGTGTTTTTTTTTTATAAATATTTATCTTAATATTTTTTAAATAAATTCAATTTTTTTTTATTATTTTTATAATCCCCCTCCCTCCCTGCCCACCAGTCAGTGCGATCCGCTGTCCTAGGCTTCAGCCTAGGACAGCAGATCGCCTTTGTGCCTCTGTAGGGGACAGCCAAGTGACACGGCTGTCCCCTGTACAGCACTGCCTTGGGTCGCAGCACTGTACAATGTTAATAGACGGCAGTCTTGCTGTCTAACAGTCTCAGAGCAGCAAACACCGCTGGGAGACTGACAGCGGAGCAGAGCTTTGTCATTCCAGCGAGGATGCGCGTGCATCGGCGCGCACGATCCCCTGCAATTACCGCCCAGAGCCATTCACCCCAATCGGCGTGGAGTGGTCCTGGGCTGCCGCCGCGTTCACGCCAATTGGTAAAGTAAAACTCCACTATTATTGAAAAAATGACAATTTTATCAATTAAGCAAATATATTACAGAGGTTAATGGCAAGCTTTATTTAAGATTTCTCACGTGTAAGTATGTTAACCACAGATATTGCACAGGGTTCATAGCAAAAGGTTGCTATACATGATTCAAATTTTTTATAAGATTTTGATCTATTAGATTATTTTATCAAACCTACCATACACCATTTAAATCAACATGATTTTTCCAACACATCACACTGAAAAAACTGAATAATCAATCTTTTTTATTTATCAAAAAAAAAAAAAATATTATTTTACATTTTTTTCTCTATTTGATCATTGTGGTTGAATAAACAGGAAAATCTACCTATTTTAATTTACTGCGTATGGGCACCTTTAGACTGATGTAAAATATATATTAAACTCTTACTCTGTGCAGTTAGTTAATTGAAACGCAGCAAGATGACAGCCTTTAACCCCCTTGGCGGTATGAAAAATACCGCCAGGGGGAAGCGCAGCAGTTTTTAAAAAATTTTTTTTTTTTTAATCATGTAGCGAGCCGAGGGCTCGCTACATGATAGCCGCTGCTCAACGGCATCCCCCCGCCCGCTTCGATCGCCTTCGGCGATCACCGATCAGGAAATCCCGTTCAAAGAACGGGATTTCCTGGAGGGCTTCCCTCGTCGCCATGGCGACGGGGCGGGATGACGTCACCGACGTCATTGGGAGACCCGATCCACCCCTCGGCGCTGCCTGGCACTGATTGGCCAGGCAGCGCTCGGGGTCTGGGGGGGGGCGCGCGCCGCACCGGATAGCGGCGATCGGGCGCGTGGTGGCGGCGATCGGGGTGCTGGCGCAGCTAGCAAAGTGCTAGCTGCGTCCAGCAAAAAAAAAAATTATGTACATCGGCCCAGCAGGGCCTGAGCGGCACCCTCCGGCGGCTTACCCCGTGTCACACACGGGGTTACCGCCAAGGAGGTTAGGGGCCCATTCACACTCGAAGCACTTTTTTTGCGATTGATTAGCGTTTTTTTTAAATCTCTCCCATTCACTTTCATTAACCACTTTCATTCACTTACATTAACTATTACTGCCACCTAGAAGTGATTGTTACGTCCAGGCGGCTGCTGCGCACTCCCGTGCCGCCCAGTTATCCCTGAGATCAATGAATGGGAATATAGTTTATATTCACTGATCTAAGTCCCTGGCAGAAAAACAGACGGCTTATTATCAGAGGCTGCGGTCTTTCTGAAAAAAAAAAAAAGTTTCCCATCCTCCTAGTGCTTCCTGGAAGTGACTAGAAAAAAAATCTCACTGTAGCCATCTTGTGGCCAAATAGTAAAACTACATCTACATACATTTTTTAATAAAATAAACCCACATTATCACATTTAAAATTAACTGTTGATTCCCACACTAAAAATTACCCAAATAACATTTTTAATGGGAAAAAAAGACAATTAAAAAAAATAAACAAACAATAAATAAATAAACATAAATAGTTACCTAAGGGTCTAAACTTTTTAAATATGCATGTGAAGATGGTTTATTACAAACATTTTTAAAATTATAAGCTTGGAAATAGTGATGGATGCAAAACTGAAAAAAATGCACCCTTATTTCCAAATAAAATATTGTCGCCATACATTGTGATAGGGCCAAAATTTAAATCTATGCAAAAGAGCTTCTCTGAGCTTTCCAACCAAGCTTGGCCGGCTATAGTGCAGTGCTGTTTTCTGAAGCACTTATCTCAACCTGTCTCTGGGCTGGTGCAGACCAAGAGTACTTCTAAACGCTTTTAAAAATGCTAGCGCTTTGAAAAGTACTTGGCTAATGTATTTGTATGGGATGGATCACAAAGGAGCAATGTGATTTTTTTCCCATATGCAAACACGGGTCCTGCAGCATTTCTGAGGCGATTCAGCCTCAATGATAAGTATAGGAAAATTGCTCTAAAAACGCTATAACAAATATTTTCCAAGGTTTTTACAAAAGATGTTCACTTCCAGCTCAAACTGTACCAGAAATAAAAAGTCTCTACACCAAAACGCTTCAAAAATCACTAGGCATAACTAGAAAATCACTTGGCACATGCCTAGAATAGCTTAGAAATATCACATCTAATAATGCTTAGTGTTTGCGATTATGATAGCGATTTTTGGTGTGCATTGGCCCTCTCACTGTTTCCTAGTGTTTAAGGTTTTACTGCAGGAATGTTCAAAGGGTCATTAGAAATGCTCTGTTTCATAATGTAAAATACACAAAGTCGTTTAGGTGGATGGCCTTGTCTTGGTAGGTTTACAGTTGTGCCATACTCCTTCCATTTCTGACAGATCGCTTGAACAGTGCTCCTTGGGATGTTCAAGGCTTTGGAAATCTTTATGTAGCCTAAGCCTGCTTTAAATTTCTCAATAACTTGATCCCTGACCTGTCTTGGACCTTTCTTGTGTGTTCTTTGGACTTCACGGTGTTTTTGCTCCCAATATTCTCTTAGACAACCTCTGAGGCCCTCACAGAGCAGCTGTATTTGTACTGACATTAGATTACACACAGGTGCACTCTATTTAGTCATTAGCACTCATCAGGCAATGTCTGTAGGCAACTGACTGCACTCAGATCAAAGGGGGCCAAATAATTATGCACACACCACTTTGCAGTTATTTATTTGTAAAAAATGTTTGGAATCATGTATGATTTTCGTTCCACTTCTCATGTGTATACCACTTTGTGTTGGTCTTTCATGTGGAATTCCAATAAAATTTATTCATGTTTGTGGCAGTAATATGACAAAATGTGGAAAACATCAAGGGGGCCGAATACTTCTGCAACCCACTGTACTTTCGATTATGTGACCTGTCACTTTGCAGTTTCCTTGCTGCCTGTTGTACTGTCATGTTTATGTTTCTGTTGTAGCCTTGCCTGCACTATGAAAAAGGGTTACTTTATTAAATTTTCCATGCACTGTGCATCCCTACTGATGTAGTCACAAAGTAATTCATTCCTATTGGTGTTGCCCTACCGCAACTGGGTCTCTGTCCAGCTTGGCCATGAACCAGATATTATGATTGTGAATATGTCACTCGTGTTGTCTCATTGTTCAGCCCTCATTTGGGCCACTAGGAAGTGTGGGTACATTTTCCTTCTGTATGCAGTCAATATAAACATTGAAGGAGTCCTAACATATCCTAACATATCTATTTTGATAAAATAGTGATAGGGCTTCAGTCAATAGTAATTCAAATTATTCAGTTTATACTTAGAAATATTAAAAAGCTTATATTTTTTCATTAAACTTTGCTCTACAAATAATTGTTTTATATAGGGTGCTGTCATGTTAATCAGATTGTGAAAGCTCACCTACATGCAGAGAAGTAGATGTAAGGGCATTGCATTCAGCTGAAGACAAGGCTACCCAGTTGATTAGCTGAACTCTACATATTTTATATTGAAATAATAATAGCTAAATAAAAACAATAACAATAATACAAATGATTATGAATATATTCCCACTTCCAGGTTACGTTTACATACATATTGCAGAATGTTATTTAAAATATATACGAAGTATTCTTATATAAACATTATTGCTGAATGCTCACATAGGAGGTGTTTTGCTTAAATGAAATGCACGCTGAAAATGTAGTCATCAATTACAGAAATGCAATTTGTGTTAATATTTCCTTATCTCCGTCTGTACAGAACACAGTGAACACAGTGAATAGTGCTGGTGTTGTTGCTCTTGCTGAGTCAGTAATGACTCGTTTGTATGGAGGGGGCACACTGTGTGTCATTGAGACGTGAAATAAAGAGTCAGGGAGTGCAATTAGCAGCTGCTGTAATTTGAGATGTCTAAAGCTAAGCGATGGATTATTCACTCTGTAATTGGTAAGACCATGACCTGCAGCCAAACTGAAAAAAATGTTGTTTTCACCCTCTAAAAAATACTGGGAACTCGTGTAAATTAAAAAGGATAATAAATAAATGTCTTTAAGGCATAAATACCTCCTCCACATGTAAAATATTGTATGATTCATTCTCATTGTGCTTCAATCCATCTGTCCTTTTCTGTGTCATTTATATGTGTAGTGCATTCTTTCTTTAGCCTCGTGTCATACTTCCATCTCATTTTTCTTAACACATTCCACCTGATTAGTATTTTTAGCCTTTGCTTTTCTCCTGCATTACCATATGGCTAGTCGTAATGCTTCCATTTGCTGAATGATAAAATGGTACAAAAGAAAAAAAGTGTACTTGTGTGTATTCAAAAAATATACACTGACTTTATTTTAAAAGCTTATTCTAGCTTTCACATTTTTCCATTCTAGCAGTTCAACATCCATGTGTCCATGAAAATTTCTCAGTCCAAGGTTCAGTAACATACTGTATCTAAAACTTCCATTCTCATTCCTGATTCAGTTTATCTGAGAAAACAAGTGACCAGCCTAAAGTATGAAATTTAAGTCTTTTGACTCACAATGGGGGGAGCTTTAACTGCTTGCATGATTTCTAAAAGGCGCACCAGTGAAACCACAATCAGATGTAGACAGATGTATGATTGGTAAAGCTAAAGTAAATTGTGAGCAACACAATGTTACAAGTTACATACTTACCTAAGAAGTAGTAGTGAGAGAAGCCTCTGGAAGGTTTACTAGATCCTCATCAAGCCAACTACTGCTGTGCAGGACCTTCTTCATGGCCCTGCTCCCATCCGTGAACGAGTACATCTGTATTGCACATGTGCGAGTACAGTCTATGCATGTCAAGTACAAAGCCATCCATTCATAGAATTAAAAGCCAAGAACGAGCAGTTTGATTCTACTGTATGGGACCATCTGTACTTGGTATGCATGGGTACATTCCACACACGCCCAGTAGAAATGCAAAACAAAAATGGCTCCTTTTACAGGCCTCCTGTTATTGCTTCTCTGTCCTTCTGCATCCACACAGCTTCTGCACGTCTGACCTGCAGAAACATGATGTCCGCAGGAAGTGACGTCACTATCTGGAAAGCCATCTCTAGCAGTGTGAGCCAGCCAGAGTGATAGCAGGACACCATCCTTAGTGTGTAAAAGCTGCCGGCCGGGACCCACACACAGACCCACATTGAACCTGTCAGAGGACCAGACTAGGAACAAGAAAAGTCACGAGTTAATGCCACTTAGTGACGATACTCTGCTGATTTCAATATCAAGTCGGACACTGCCTTAAAGGACCTCTGTCGCGAAAATCTTAAAATTTAAAATATATGTACACATATAGAATTAAGAAGTATGTTTCTGCCATAGTAAAATGAGCCATAAATTACTTTTCTCCTATGTTGCTGTCACTTACAGTAGGTCGTAGAAATCTGGCAGAACTGACAGGTTTTGGACTAGCCCATCTCATCATAGGGGGTTCAAAATGCACTTAGTGAATGGCAGTTGCTCCGTCCAACTGCCAAAAAAGTGTACGGTGAGCAGGGAGGCTGGTCAGCATCTTTGTATAAATCTTTTTCAGGGACTGTCTTTATAAAGAATAAAGGCCATGCTGAGAATCCCCTATGGAGCGATGGACTAGCCCAAAACCTGTTGGTAATGTCAGATTTCTACTACCTACTGTAAGTGACAGCAACATTGGAGAAAAGTAATTTATGGCTCATTTTACTCAGGAAGAAACATACTTCTTACTTGTACGTGTTTTAAATGTTAAGATTTTCGCGACAGTTCTTCTTTACAGTATCAGACTGCAGTGCAACAGGATTGAGGACAATTTCCTCAGGAACGCTGTGCATGTCCTTTTGACACATCTCCGTTTGGGTTTTTTGCACATTTTTATTCATTTAATTTTTTAATGAGATTTTTAAACCTACAATTTTCTGAGGGAGGAACAAGTGGCTCCTAGTGTGTATGTCTGCATGAAGTGTGCATGAGTGCAACTGAAACAGCACACTTGTGATCTACAGATCTAGTAGATTTCTAGCAATCCATACAGTGATACGAGTGGCATTGATATGGCACAGTACTGACCTATAGACCCTCTTTTTATTGCAGTACAATAAATTATTGTCTTCATTAATAAAAGGCATTTCCATTTTTAAATAAATTAAGTGCTACTCTCTTATGTTTTTCACAATAGAAGCACACAGGGTGGCCGCAGAAGTACTGAGCATAGATTCATAATAATGTGGTAGATACAAATGATGGCATGTGGTGAGGACCAACAGAAATGGAAAATGAGGTTCTAACGAGCACGACAAGGGCATAGTTACAGAATGATAGAATTGCCAAGGTATACAACAATGACATCATAAGGGATGTAAAAACAATATTGCACAAAGGAGAGAAGCAGCATAAAACATGGCGTTAATACCTTGTAAGAATTAGGTTAGACCCATGTTTGATTGTCATGTGCCTTCATTAAGTGGCTGTCTACACATGTTTATAGGAATGGAATAACATATTTATCCATCCTCAACATCATCTCAACAACATCTTATTTAAACACATACCTCTGCTTAAGACACCCCATCATTACATGCTGCCCCTTTGCTCTGCCCCTTGCCATCATCTTAGGTATACAAAATAACTGTAGCGTGCTGTCATTTTCACTGCAAAACCCCACACCATCCTCTTCCCCAAGTATAAATCATATTCAGTCATACAGTCATCTCCCATACCTATTGATTTAGGCCTAGTTCACATGGCTTCTTCCGAGCATTCACTCGGCGCCACATTCAAATGCCAGCGTTTAGACGCTAGCTTTTGAAGGCTTTTGGGAAGCCTGTAAGGCTAGCACAGTTCAAGTCTCTGCACCAGCCCTTAAACATGTGCTGTACAAATAATTCCTTCATGTCACTGAAATAGTAATGGCAGAATCACTTCTTTATAGAATACCTCAATTCTGCTAATTCTACAGAACCATACAAGCCTACTTACAGGCAGCTGATTAACGTTACTTTTAGTCTTTATCAGTGTAAGATATGGATTCGTATAGTTTACTCCGGTAGGCTTTGCAAGCAGGTTTTGTTATTTAGTATCAAGTTAGGCCATGGATTGCAAACTACTAATTGTCTATGATAAATTTTTGGTGAAACCAAAAACCCATCAGTATGCTTTTTTGATGTGGAGAACACCCGTAATGACAAGAAACCAACACAACAAACATGGGAGCACAATATCTAGTCCAAGGGTCCCCAAACGGTTTGCGCCAAGGGCCGGGTCAACATACTTCAGACTGCTGGGGGGCCGGAGTATACATAGAAGTCTTTGCAGGCCAGACAGTGATGCATACTAAGGTGACAACCTTCAGTCCAATTGGACAACAGTGTCACCTGATGTGGCATTTGATTGGAAACCAGCGAATTACTGCTTTCTGGCTTCATTCTATATATGGACCACCAATATTTAAAGACGTAGCTAACCACATCTATAATATATTTTGTGTGTGGGGGGGCCAGTTAAAAAGCCTCAGGGGGCCACATTCGGGCAGCGGGCCTTAGTTTGAGGACCACTGATCTAGTCTATTTGAAACAGCAAAATCTAGAAAAGCTTTTACTCTGGTTGTCTCAGGTACAACTTTAGTGAACTAATTGTCTCGTATTGTCCTTTATATTTACAAATAGACTTCACAATAAAGGGGAGTCATCGCTACTTTATGCCTAGGACTGAATAATCTTTAAAGCACACCCGTAGAAAATTAAAAACCCTCCCCATCTGCCCTCCACTACACTTACACCCCCCCCCCCCCCCCACACACACACACACACACCTTTCTCCCAACAATAATTAGTTAAAAAACCAAAACCTTATATTCATCACAATGCAGCATTAAAGCGGATCCGAGATTAAAAACAAACTATAACGAGTAACTTGTCTATATATTTAATCTAAAGTTTAGATAGTTTACACAGCAATTCTAGCTGCAAACAGCTTTAACAGAATAAGATTATTTCTTCTTGTGATACAATGACAGCAGTCATGTTGTTTGTAAACATTACACAGAGGCAGGCTTATCTGCATCTTGAGCAAAAAGACCTAATCCTCCCTCCTCCACCTCTAAAATCTCTGGCTAGTAATACCTCCCCCTCCTCCTGCCCAGACTGAACTCCCATAAGCCCTTGCTACTGTCTGAAAGTGCCTTAGCTCTCTGAAAACCTGTGGGCGTGGCTTGTTTAGTTTATAGGGAATTGGAGTATTAAAACAAAAACAAAAGTATTTGGTTTGAGGAATGCCCTATAAACAATAAAAAAGGAACACAATTATGCAATGAGTAAAAGTTTATCTCGGATCCACTTTAAAATCTGCAGTACTCTGACTAAGGAAACTGCTCAGTCCATCTCCAATGTCCATATTCTCCTGAAGCTTTTTTTGTACAGTCACCTTACTCCAGCTCCAACCCTTAATCTAGGTAAAAAACCCACTCAATTAGCCTGTACAGTAAGTGAGTGACCCAATGTGCAGTGCCCTATGTCAGGTTTGACTGTAATAGAGCAGGTTACTGGCAGCTTTAGCTAAAGCAAATCTGAACTTAAAATAAATGTATGAGATAATTAATTGTATGTGTAGTACCAATGATAAATAGAACACAATAACATAGTTCACAGTCTCAATTTTTTTTTAATTTTAAAATCTGAATTTTTAAGACTGAATTTTAAACAGCAGCCATGGAAGTTTGATCCGATTTTTAATTCTGATTAAAAAAAAGTACTGCATGCTGCTACGGTTTTTTTTATTAGAATAATAAAATTAGATCGTAAAAAAAAAATCGGAATCGCATGTAGAGTCCTTAAAGGAGTTATCAGGCAAAAAAAGAGTTTCACTTACCTGGGGCTTCTACCAGCCCCATGCAGCCATCCTGTGCTGTCCTAGTCACTCACTGCTGCTCTGGTCCCCCTCCGTCAGCTAGTTTAGTTTTTGCCGACCTCGGGGTCGGCAGGCCGCATTGCATACATTTTTATGCATTCCCGCTGGTGCAGGAACATTAAGGGCCCGTTTCCATTAGTGCGGTGCGAATCACCGGGATTCCACCGCTGACGAAATCGCATGCGGATGCGATTCCGCGTGCGTTTTTTGCCGCGATTTCGCATGCGATTTCGCATAGGCAGGGTATATGCGAATTTAACCATGTCATTGCCTGGTTCAATTTGCATTAGTTTTCGTGCGAATTCGCACGCGAAATCGCGGCAAAAAACGCATGTGCGTTTTCCCTATTAAATACATAGCCTGCGAATCGCCTGCATTCCTCACGCAGGCGAATTCTGCAGGCCCTACCGTGCAGAAAAATCCTGCACAGAAAAACGCACCAAAAAACTGACAAGTGGAAACAGTCTCATCCACTTGTATTGGTTATGCGAATCCGCATGCAGACAACGCATGCGGATTCGCTCTAGTGGAAACGGGCCCTAACACATACGTTTTTAAACTTTTTACACATTAGTGGTCCCATGCGTAAATTTTTACGCATGGAACCACTAACGCATAAAAACGTATGTGTTAATGTTCCTGCACCAGCGGGAATGCGTAAACATGTATGCAATGCGGCCCACCCACCCTGAGGTTGGCAAAAACTAAACTAGCTGGCGGCGGGGGACTGGAGCAGCAGTGAGTGACTACGACAGCACAGGATGGCTGCATGGGGTTGGTAGAAACCCCAGGTAAGTAAAACTCATTTTTATTTTTTTTTGCCTGATAACTCCTTTAATGACCCTTTGAACTATTCACTAAAGGCTTATCAGATTTTTTTTTTCCTCAGTCCGATAAGAGTGGTTTGCCTTATATTTACTTTAACCTCTTAAGGACTGTAGGATTACACCCCCCTAGTGACCAGGCTATTTTTTATAATTCTGGCCACTGCAGCTTTAAGAGCTTTCTGCAGGGCAGACTGGCTCCATCATTAAAGTGGGGTTGCGCGAGCATTAGCGCGTGCAATCCCTTGCAGTCTCCGCCCCCAGGACTTGACACCAATTGGCGTTAGGCGGTCCTGGGGGAGCCGCCTTGCTCAGGCGGACGTAAACTGGTTAAAGGACATCAGCTAAATTTAACTTTTTTCTTTCCTGTCTCATTTGCATAGTTAACAAAACAAGTTTTTTTTAATACTTGCTCTAAAGGAAAACAGAATGAGATTTAAAATTATTTCTTAGTATGACTAGTACTATATATACCATAACTATGTTTATCTAATCATGTCACTTCAGGTATCCTGTAAAGGGAACAGAAAGGAAACAGCACAACGCAAGCTTCTCAAATGAACTGTCCATTAATGGTGCGATTTTTAGATAACAATCTCATTTTCACTAACATAATTCAGATAGAAAAAGAAGATCATATTTAATCAATCCACAACTTTTGATCATATCTAAAACAGTTATGATGGTATCTATGAAAAAACCCACCAAGCTGATCGACCTTTTCTTTTAGGCTATTTTCACACATACAGGGATTGATTCACAAAGCGGTGCTAAGTGTTAGCACGCTTGTAAAAAGCCCCTTAGCACGCCTAAAGTGTCTGTGCACACGCTAAGATGCGCACAAAACTTTGCATACGCAAACAATTACCGATCGCGAGCTGCGCCGTAACGTCGCATGGTGCGCCGTTAACGTTGCACCATTCGCGCAGAAATTCCCCTTCGCCAATGTGATGTTCCGCGCGCAAAGGCAAATTTCCACGCGAACGGTGCAACGTTAATGGTGCACCGCGCGCTGTTTTTGGCGCTGCGTGCAATCGTTAATAGCTTTGGCTGTGCAAACTACTTAGCACCCTAGTTTGCACGCCCAAAGCCTTTAGGCATGCTAACTAGTTTAGCACTGCTTTGTGAATCAAGGCCACAGCGTCACATAGCATAGCAGTACTCTCCCCCATCGCAGTGGCCATTAGTCTCTATGAGACTAGCCACACTACCTGCGGTGTGATGTGATTTGGTGGAAGAGGTTAGGACAATGCAGAGGGAATGCAGACCCCGCAGTGCGTTGCCAAGTGGTACAAGCAGTACAGCAAGGCAGGCATTTGCCTTGGAGTCTACAGTATGACACCATAACAGCCTATTTAGAGCAGTGCTGTCCAACTTCACGGGCATGGAGGGCCATTTTTTTTCCAGACATCATGGTGGAGGGCTGAAGGTTCTTGCTAGAGCCGCAGGTCCCCCCCCCCCCCCCCCCCCCAGGAAAAAAAAAAACATGGGGTTTCCGTTGCGAGTAGAGCACCAAAAAATGGGTGTGGCCATGGACCAGAATGTGGGTGTGGCCATAGGTGGAGACACATTTACATGAACTTAGCAATGTGGGACATTAGATTAGGGCAGTGGTGGCGAACCTTTTGGAGGCCGAGTGCCCAAACTGCAACCCAAAAGTCACTTATCTATCGCAAAGTGGCAACAGCAATTTAAACTACATACAAAAGTTTTAACTCATACATGAACATTATGGAAAATCCAAGTTGAAAATAAACTCTGAAGATAATCAATTTCATCCATCCTACTCCTGAAAAATGTATTTTTTTTTATTTTCCGTTTTAAAAAGCTAAAAAAGGTTTAATGCTATTGTCTCATGATGATGATTCAGCTTTTCCCATATTCTCGCAGTTCGCAATCATGTGACCCCCAACAAGACAAATTCAGCAATCATGAGGCGCCCAACAAGGCAAATTCAGCAATCATGAGGCCCCCAACAAGGCACATTCAGCAATCATGAGACCCCCAACAAGACAAATTCAGCCATCATGAGGCCCCCAACAAATCATGAGGCTCCCAACAAGACAAAATCAGCAATCTTGAGGCCCCCAACAAGACAAATTCAGCAATCGTGATGCCCCCAACAAATCATGAGGCCCCAACAAGACAAATTCAGCAATCATAAGGCCCCCAACACGACAAATTCAGCAGTCATGAGGCACATAAATAGAGAGCATTTCACATAAATAGGCAGAATGCCCCTTTAATATGGTAGACACCTCTCACCTGGCTTCTGTATTCTCCTCTAATGGCTGCTGTGCCTGGCTGGCCTGGCAATAGTGTTTTTGGCCAGATTGGTGATGATGTGTGGGCTGAAAGGCCTTGCGGTGCTGCTGTGGCCGGGCTGGCGGTGATGCTGTGGTGTGGCCGGATGAGGTAGCAACAGGTCCCCCCCCAGTTAGATAGTGACAGGTTCCCCCCCAGTTAGTGACAGGTCCCCCCCCAGTTAGATAGTGACAGGTGCCCCCAGTGACAGGTGCCCCCCCAGTTAGATAGTGACAGGTGTCCCCCCCAGTTAGATAGTGACAGGTGCCCCCCCAGTTAGATAGTGACAGGTGCCCCCCCAGTTAGATAGTGACAGGTGCCCCCCCAGTTAGATAGTGACAGGTGTCCCCCAGTTAGATAGTGACAGGTGCCCCCCCCCCAGTTATAGTGACAGGTCCCCCCCCCAGTTAGATAGTGACAGGTGCCCCCCCAGTTATAGTGACAGGTGCCCCCCCCGTTATAGTGACAGGTGCCCCCCCCCCAGTTATAGTGACAGGTGCCCCCCCCCCAGTTAGATAGTGACAGGTGCCCCCCCCAGTTAGATAGTGACAGGTGCCCCCCCCCCAGTTATAGTGACAGGTGCCCCCCCAGTTAGATAGTGACAGGTGCCCCCCCCCCCCAGTTATAGTGACAGTTGCCCCCCCAGTTATAGTGACAGGTGCCCCCCAGTTATAGTGACAGGTGCCCCCCAGTTATAGTGACAGGTGTCTCCCCCCCCCAGTTAGATAGTGACAGGTGCCCCCCCAGTAAGTGACAGGTGTTCCTCCATTGCCTCTCTCCTGTGCCCCACTGCCGCTGCTTCACAGCTCAGACCTCACAGATCGCGGTGACTGAAACAAGCAGAGCACGCGCATAACACCTGTGCGGCAGAACGTCACATGCGGAAGTGACTGATTTCACTTCCGCGTGTGACATACTCCGTGCGGGTAATATGCGCACTGTTTGCCTCAGTCGCCGCGATCTGAGAGGTCTGAGCTGTGAGGCAGCGGCAGCAGGGACACAGGAGAGGCCACACAAGAGGGAGCAGTCATGGCGCCCATAGCGCACGCTATGCCTGCATCTCGGAGAGAGGAGCGGGCCGCAACAGGAGGCCTGGCGGGCCGCCAGTTGGACAGCGCTGATTTAGAGAGTTGCAGTGGCAGTGCGGCGCACCCTGCAGCAGGGTAATATGCACGGGGGAAATGGGGCAGTGCGACTGTTCTGCCCTGGGCTCTCACCGCACCCTATGTGAAACCAGCCTAAAAAAATGATTGATAATGCAATCATTCAGGATTGATTGGGCGCACCAGCTTCTAGACTTTTAGCCATATTTCCTGAACAAGTATGCAAATCAGGTTCTTAGACTATAGTCTGACTAGATTAGCCACACGCTTGTTTCAGGTGTGTGATTCAGACACTACTGATGTCAGAAGGATCAGCAGGACTGCCAGGCAACTGGTTTTGTTTAAAAAGAAATACGTATGGTAACCCCCATATGCCTTTCACTTCAGGTTCCCTTTCAATATGTCCTTATATTTAATAGTGCAGTCCATACTCACACTTTCACTATCCACGTGGTGCAATGGATGTGCATCAATGTAAATGCTTTGTTTTTGTACAGTAATACAGGATTTATCCTGAACATTTCTCCTACGTACGATTTATTTTCTATACCTTTATCCACCTGTTGCCCTTTCTCCTTCTTTCTTATACATCTTTCCACACTAGTCTTTCTCTATTGACTTATTCATTCAGCACCTCTGCCCTTTCAAACCCTTTTTTTCTGCTTTCACTTTTTTCTTTTCCTCATGCCTGTGTTGAACAGCAGTTCTCTTCCAAGGTCACATACTCCCTCCCCTACACCTCTCCCCATTTCTTTCCCTGTTCTTACTCAGTATTGGCTTCTGAACAATTGCCTCTTGCTGCCCTTAGTACAGGATGAACAGCATCTGTAATTATCCTCTGTGTAGTGTCACTTTTTACTAAGTGCTTGAGGTTAGCAGAGATTAATTAGGCTTCTATTAAATATTAAAATTCGACTGACATGTTAGTGAGACAAACCCTTAGTGTGACCTGTGCTAAGACCCTGCAATGTAACTGTCTGACAAAGGCAAATCCAATTATATGTCACTGCTTTACTGTTCTCTCTCTAGGGACCATCCGTGTAGAAAAGAGCCAGTACACAGGACATCCTTTATCGTATAGATTAGCGCATTCATTATCTTTAGGCATTGTGTTCCTGGCTGTGGGAAAAGAACGTGAAACAAATCCATAAAGCCTAACTGCCATGACCGCAGGACACTACTGGTGTAATATTTGTACAGTGGAGGAAAGATTTTATCCACATATACGTAATAAAAATGTAGAAGACATATAAACATTTTATTGTGACTGCTGCAGGGCAAATGGACTGTATATCACAACAAAAAACATTGCATGCATACTTTATGTGTTTTGAGTGATAAAGCAGAATATCTAATATAGTGTCAACAAGAATGAAAGCAGCATATGCAAATGTATTTGCTTGGCGTGTGTATATTTTAATGCAGAGATGTACTCAGTTTTTAAAGTAACCAGTAGGCAGTGACAGTCTATTATCATGATATGTATCCTTGGGATGGGCAGCAGTTAGTTGCTGAGGCTACCAGGTACTAATAATCTGTATAGCTATTTTGTTAACTACAGTGGCCGGCAGCATTCAATCAATACTCATTGGCTGCAGCTGTAAACATTTCCTAACAGAAATGGTACTGTGTGTTTTTGTTTTACAGTAAAATCCTTTTTTTTCCCCTTTAATCCCACACTTGTGTGCACATTGTAGTCATTCTCTGTAAATGGAGGACAAACACAAGCCAATAATTACACTTACCGGTAATTGGATTTCTGTGAAGCCTTCACGAAGGATATGAACCTGGAGATAGCTACGCCTGCTTAGGGGACAGGAAGCACAAGATACAATTAAATAGCCACATCCTCCTACCTATCCTCAGTGCATTGACTATTACCTTGACTCAGTAGGAGACTCACCGTTAAATTTGGGTGGGTCGCTTCATCCTTCGTGAAGGCTTCACAGAAATCCAATTACCGGTAAGTGTAATTATTGGCTTCTGTTTGCCTTCACTCAGGATATGAACCTGGAGAGTTAGAATGTTACCTATCTTAGGGCGGGACAAACGCAGATAATAATTTACGACCGAAACTGAAGTTATGGTGACTCGGTAAATCCAAACGGTAGTGCTTTATGAAGGTGTTATAAGAGGACCATGTGGCAGCCTTACAAATTTGGAGTACTGAGGCAGAATTTCTTTCTGCCCAGGAAGAGGAGACAGCCCTAGTGGAGTGTGCCTTGACATTAACAGGGGCTGGCTTACCTGCTATTTCATAAGCTTTGCTTATAATTAACTTTATCCAGTTACTTAAAGTACTCTTGGATGCTCTTAACCCTTTACGAGCACCCTGAAACTGAACAAATAAATTATCCTCCTTTCTCCACTCAGCAGTTTTATCTAAATAAAACAAAATCATTTTCCTGACATCCAGTTAACTAAATTTTTCCTCTTTCCGGTAAGATTCGGACAAAAAGAAGGGATAAAGATTTCCTGTTCTCTGTGGAAATCTGTAACAACTTTTGGAGAAAAATTGGGTGGTAACTTTAATGTGATTCTATCCGGTTGGATAGACATGAACGGTGGCTTTATGCTTAAGGCTTGTATTTCCCCTATATGCCTGGCTGTAGTCACGGCTACCAGCAAACATGTTTTTAGCTTTAAGTTGTTAATGAAGATCTGGTCCACTGGCTCAAAGGGGAATGCGATAAGAGAATTTAGGACTAAATTTAAAGCGGACCCAAACCAAACATTTTTTTAATTCAAAATACTTAGTTGCACTATTCTGACACATACAAAGATAAATAAACACTCATTCAAGCCTATGAGCATTTCAGTGCATGCTTTTCACCCTTCTCTTTTTATAATTAGTTATACAGGTGGCAGCCATTAGCAATTCTTCCTTTGCTGGACACCATCTACTCCAACAGTTTGCCGGATTTTGTCCCGGCAATATGAAAGGAAGGGAGGCGTTTCTCCACTAAATGTAAAATATTTTATATTTTTTATCAAGCAGCTGAAAAAAAGACTGCTATTTATTATTATAAGTTAGAAAATAGATTTTATTTCTGAAATCTTGTATTTTTAATTTGGGTCCACTTTAAGTCTCAAGGCGGAACATATGGTTTCTTCACCACTGTTTTCCTTTTGACCGCCTTGATAAACCTTTTAATCAGATCATTTGAGGTAAAAGGAAAATCAAAATATGCCCCAGGGCTGCTAACTGCAACTTGAGGGTGTTTAATTTTAAACCCATGTCTAGCAATTTTTGGCGAAATTCTAGAATATTGGGGATAAAAAATTTCGCAAGATTTCTGGAGAGTCCTTGTTAAATTCACAAAACACTTTCCAAATTCTGAGATAGATAGTGGAAGTGACAGGTTTCCTTGCATGAAGCAGGGTAGAAAACACTTTTCCGGAAAGGCCTTGATTCAACAGGTGGCGCTCAAAAGCCACGCCTTCAGGTTCAGACTGGCTACTGAGGGATGGTATATTTGTCCCTGATACAGCAGATCTTCCCTGATCGGCAGGACTATGGGTTCCTCTACTGCTAGGGAGAGTAAAAGAGGATACAAGTGCCTCCTTGGCCAGTCTGGGGCAATAAGAATTCACTTTTTGAAGTACCCTGCCGATTAATTTCAAGGGAGGGTGCACAAATGCTCTCTCCAGACCACAGTGAAGCTGGAATGCGTCTAGACATATCGGAAAGCATCTGGGATTGAGGGAGCAAAATCTGTGAAGAAGTGTGTTGTTCCATGCGGCAAACAGTCTATGGATGGAAGACCCCATTTGCTGCAAATTTTCAGAAAGACCTCTTTGTTCAGACGCCAGTTGCTCTGATTTAGCTCCTGGCGGCTTAACCAATCCACTAGAACATTGTCCTTTTCTTTGAGATGAACCGACTTTAAGGAAAGAACCTTGCTTTCTGCCTGGCGAAAGATCTGCTGAGATAGAGATATTAGTGGAGTGCTGTGAGTCCCTCCTTGCTTGTTTATGTGAGTTACTGCCATCTGGTTCTGTGTTTGAGACAAGAAGAGACAGAGCGCCCTCAGGGGAACAGTACAGCAGTAGATTGGGTGAATTCAGAATAATCTCACCTCTAGAAGTTGCTGGCGAACCTGTACAGGAGTAGCCAGGGTATAGGCTTTTATTCCTCTAGCCAGGGATCAGGCACAAAGGCAGCTGGATTCCTCCTTCACTCGGATGGTTGTTGGCAGGCAGTGAGCAGCTCTAAGGTTGTACATCCAGTCTGTCTGCGAGTCCGCTATATGCAGTTGCACAAACAGATTGTGGTGGATTTCAAAGCATCAGCTCCAGGAGTGAGGGATCTAAAAGCAAAGCTCCAAGCTGCTCCATGAATCTTGCACAGGCAGTTCACGGGCAGTTGGAGTGGTGGTCTAATTGTAATGCAGCGATGCATGTAGGAAAGAAGAAACGCATTTCAGGAGACCAAGTCTTCCTTTCATCAGGCAAAGAGAGTGTCTCTTTGCCTGATGAAAGGAGGACTTGGTCTCCTGAAACGCGTTGCAATATATTTTAATAAACCTTAATCAACACTATACGGCAGCCGCCGTTTCTTCTTTCCTACACGCATTGCTGAGTTACAATTAGACCACCACTCCAACTGCCCATGAACTGCCTGTGCAAGACTCATGGAGCAGCGTGGAGCTTTGCTTTTAGATCCCTCACTCCTGGAGCTGATTGTAATGATCCGTTCAGCTTGCTGCACAGACAGACAGCTGTTTGACCATTCCTTAAGTCTGAGGGCTGCAGGTCTCTGGAAAGGAGACCTGTCTTTGCTTTGCAAGTTTCAGACCTGCTCTGCTGCTGAGGAATTTGCATACATTCGTTATGCAAATTGCCTACTTGCCTCCTTTGAAGGCTGGCAGTATAAATACCATGTTCTCCCAGCATCCTTTGCTGGTCATCTTCATGGTTTGTTACTGATCAATACTTCTAGAGTGTCAGCCTTGCCTGTTTGTCAAAGATTATCTTAGAGTAATTCTTGGGACTGTACTAGGCATTCCCTCTAGTACAGTCAGATTGTATTATCTGTTTTGCCTGTACATCTTTGTGTCTCGATTGCCTTGTCGCCAGCGGTGGTCGACAGGGAATCGTTCTGTCTGTCTGGGGGTGCTAACCAGAGCAGCAGTTGCTACTGGTAGCCACTTCTGTTCATCTGTCTGGATTGCATTAGCCCTAATGGTAGTGGCAGTGCTTCCTTCTGTGCCTTGATTGCCTTGTCACCCGTGTCGGTCGACAGGGAATCTTTCTGTCTGGGAGTGTAGGCCAGAGCTGCGGTTGCTGCTGGCTGCTCCATCTGTCTAGATCGCACTTGCCCTAGTGGTAGCGGCACTGCCTCCTTCTGTATCTCTGCCTTAGGGGTGCTGGCCAGAGCAGCGGTTGCTATTGGCAGCCCCACCTGTCTGTCTGTCTTGTCTGATACGAACGCTTGCTGTAGGCTCTGTGAGGTAACCGTTTAGCAAGCGTTCGCATTCTCTATTTCATGTTTGTGTGTCATTGGTCAGTAAGGGTAGCACGCTTATCACTGGGCGTCTAATGCGCGGTGATTGTGCAGAAACGCGTTCGCTGTTCTGAATGTGTGCGGTGTTTGCGTATAGCTAGCGTTTGTTATTTTCCTTACCTTCTCATTGTTGTTTGCTGTGCCTTTGCTACTCTCGTGCTCTGTTCAGCCTAGTGTCACTTCTGGTAATCGCCTCTCTCTTGCGATTGCATTCCCACTTGTTTCTGCAGATGTGTTTACCGTCGCTGGGTGGCGGCTAGATTGGTGAACACACGTTCTGTATGTCCCTGTGCTATTTCTCTTGAGGGCTATTCAGCCCTGCTTGATCATGTTTGTACAATTCCCACCTGCTATCTGTTCGTCTGCACTCCACAGCTCCATCTGCTGGTGGGATTTGCCCTCTACTGGTGCATTGCACCTAACCTGAGTTCTCCCAATTATACGTTTGTGGAGAATTTCCACCGCGTCAGCGCACGTCTGGTGCGCTGACCACGGAAACGATTCCGCAAACGTTACACTGATGCTTTGAAATCCACCACAATCTGTTTGTGCAACCGCATATAGCGGACTTGCACACAGACAGGGTGTACAACTTCAGAGCCGCTCGCTGCCTGCCAACAACCATCCGAGTGAAGGAGGAATCCAGCTGCCTTTGTGCCTGATCCCTGGCTAGAGGGATAAAAGCGTACACCCTGGCTACTCCTGTACAGGTTCGCCAGCAACTTCTAGAGGTGAGATTATTCTGAATTCACCCAATCTACTGCTGTACTGTTCCCCTGAGTGCGCTCTGTCTCTTCTTGTCTCAAACACAGATACTTTTGCCACCGAGGTGGATACCAAGAGCAGCACCTTTATCCTTCCCCACTTCCACCCTGTCACACTGATCAGTCCTTCTGTTTGCCAGTAGTAAACTGCCTGCTTCTTTTACACTGCCATCTGGTTGTCTGTCTGGACAATCACATTTTTGTTTATAAGCAGATTTTCCCATCTCTGTAGAGACTTCCAGATCGCCAATAACTCTTTATGATTGGATGAGAAGGTCTTTTCTATTGGAGACCACCTGCCTTGAAGGTATCCTCGACCCAGATGCGCTCCCCATCCCCAGAGGCTCGCATCTGTCGTAATAATCACTGGAGTTTGCAAAATCCAACTTACACCTCTTTGCAGGTTTTGTCGCGTACGTTAAAAAGGGCCGCTGGGAAAAAAGGGCGCCGGGTTTTTAACGATAAGCATGGATAACGTTTAAAAATGTATTGTACTGTATTTCGTTTAAAATTAATGTTTTTTAAAGTTATAAATCATTAAATATTGTGCATTAAATCGGCAATTGTAAAAACGTTAATCTTTCGTTTAAATAGTGAAACGTATAATAACGTTAAAAAAAATAAATTACTAAGTAACCCTCCCTGTACCTACCCCTAACCCCTAGACCCCCCTGTTGATGCCTAAACCTAAGACCCCCCCTGTTGGTGCCTAAGTAACCCTCCCTGTACCTACCCCTAACCCCTAGACCCCCCTGTTAGTGTCTAAACCTAAGACCCCCCTGTTGGTGCCTAAACCTAAGACCCCCCTGTTAGTGCCTAAACCTAAGACCCCCCTGTTGGTGCCTAAACCTAAGACCCCCCTGTTGGTGCCTAAACGTAAGACCCCCTGTTGGTGCCTAAACCTAAGACCCCCCTGTTGGTGCCTAAACCTAAGACCCCCCTTTTGGTGCCTAAACCTAAGACCCCCTGTTGGTGCCTAAACCTAAGACCCCCCTGTTGGTGCCTAAACCTAAGACCCCCCTGTTGGTGCCTAAACCTAAGACCCCCCTGTTGGTTTTTTCGTTTAAAAATAATGTAAAAAAAAAGAAAAAAAATGTACTGTTTTTCGTTTAAAAATAATGTTTTAAAAAAAATATTGTACTGTTTTTCGTTTAAAAATAATATTTAAAAATGTATAAATCATTAAATAATGTGTAATCATGAGAAGCAGTAATAAAACATTAAGTCTCCGGGCGCCGCTTTTAAAACGTTATTTTTCTCCGGCGCCCTTTTTTCCTATCGGGCGCACATTAAACGATATTTATTATAGGAGTGAATGGCGGCGCCCGATTTGTCCACTAGCCTCAGGCGCCCGAATTGACTGTTTCCGTCTTTGTCTGCCCGACCACTGACATAGGATTGTCAGTTGAAAAATTCTGTAATATGCCTGAGCCCAGGCTACTGCTGGAATACAGGCTGAATACTGGCCCCGGAGAGACATAGCTTGTTTTACTGTGACAGACTTTGCTCTCAGTAATTCCTGAGTACAAGTGATCACATGATCTACTTTTTTCTGTGGCAGACAAGAGATCTGGTTCACTGTGTCCAGTGAAGCTCCCAGAAAATCCTCTCTCTGATCTGGTGTAAGATTGGATTTCTTTGGATTCAAGATCCATCCCAGGTCCTTAAAGGAATACTTAAGTCACCTAAAAAAATGACTTTTACTCACCCGGGGCTCCCCTCAGCCCCCTGCAGCTGAACGGTGCCCTTGCCGTGTCCCTTCGATGCACCTGGACTCGCCGGCGGCCACTTCCAGTTTTGCCGTGATCAGCCGCGTTCCCGGCTGCAATAGCATTATAGAGGGCGCTATTGCGGCCGGGGACGCAGATAATCAGCCGCGTTTTCAGCCTGTCGGCCGGTGACGGCCAAACCGGAAGTGGCCGCCGGCGAGTCCAGGCGCATCGGAGGGACACGACGAGGGCACCGTTCAGCTGCAGGCGTAATTTTTTTTTTGGTGACTTAAGTATTCCTTTAAGAACTGTCAGAACCATCTGAATATGCTCTAGAAGAGTATCTTTGGATTTTGCAGCTATCAGGAGATAGTCTAGGTATGGTATTAGAATGATCTTCTGCATTCTCAGATATGCTGCCACTTCGATCATGATCTTTGTAAAGATTCTGGGAGCACTCGAGATCCCAAAGGGAAAAGCTTTGAATTGTAGGTGGAGGACCTGGGATTGAATACGAACTGCTGCTCTCAGGTATTTCCAGTCAGCTGGCAGAATGGGTACATGATAATACGCGTCCATAAGATCTATGGACGCCATGAAGTAATCCTTTCCCAGAAGTTGAATTGTGGAAGTAATTGATTCCAGGCAAAACTTTTTGTATTTTACAAAGCGGTTCAAAAACCAAAGATTTATGATGAGGCGAAAATCGCCGTTCGGCTTTGGAACCAGGAAGGGAGTGGAGTAAAACCTGCTTCCTCTCTTCTGAACTGGAACCTCTTCCACAACCCCCTTCTGGAAAAGATTCTTCACAGCTTTTTCCATTGCAGACTGCTTCACTGGAGACTGCAAGAAACTTGTTATTCGAAAATGTTTTGGCGGTTTCCTGGAAAATTGGATTCTGTACCCCTCCCTGATTGTCATTGATAGTCATTGTTCAGTATTGGATTGTTTGGGGGTATTTGAGGATTAAAGAGGAAGCCTTTGGCTTTGAGACCTTTTTTCGTCTGCCATTATTTATTTCGGTTCCTGACCTCTAAGTTTTTTTAGGGCCACAAAATCTTTTCCTGGGCGCCTGTTTTTTTGTTTAGAGAAGGAAAAGTATTTTTCTTTTCAGCTGCCCTTTCTAGCACTTGCTCAAGGGCTGAACAATAGGTCCCCTTCGAATGGGAGACCACAAAGTTTCACTTTAGTTGCCATATCACCTTCCCAATTTTTTAGCCATAAAAATCTGCGCACAGAATTAAAGCTAGACTCCTAGCAGAAATTCTAACAGCCTCACTTGAGGCATCCGCCAGGAATTTAGCGGCTAATTTTAAGTTAGTAACTGATAGAGAAATACTTTCAAGAAGAGCACCATCTTTCAAACGAGCTTGCATCTCCTGCAGCCAAAGAATTAAACAATGAGCAGTGCAGGTGACTGCTACATTAGGAGATAAGGCAGATATTGCCTCCCAGGCTATCTTGAGAAGTGCCTCCATTTTCCTATCAGATAAATCTTTCAGCAATCCCGTATCTTCAAAGGGAATACCTGAATCTTTGGAAAGTTTTGAAATGGCAGCATCAATCCTAGGACATTTAGACTACTTATTAATGTCTTCCTCATTAAAAAGATATCGCCTTTTAAAAGACCTAGAAACAAACATTCTCTTATTGGGATCAGGGGCGTAACTAGAAATCACTGGGCCCCCTGCGAATATTTGGATGGCCCCCCCCCATAGGTGCCAAATAATCGTAATGGGGCAGCGTTTCACTGTAAATTAATTGTAAAGTGGGCAGCATTTTACCAGACAATCGTAATGTGGGCCAGAAAATCGTAATGTGGGCAGAGTTCACCAGAAAATCGTAATGTGGGCCTTTAGAAAATCATAATGTGGGCAGAGTTCACCAGAAAATCGTAATGTGGGCAGAGTTCGCCAGAAAATCGTAATGTGGGCACCAGTCACCAGAAAATCGTAACGTGAGCAGCAGTCACCAGAAAATTGTAACGTGGACAGCATTCACCAGACAATCGTAATGTGGGCAGCGTTCACCAGAATATCGTAATGTGGGACAGAAAATCGTAATGTGGGCAGAGTTCACCAGAAAATCGTAATGTGGGCAGCGTTCACCAGAAAATTGTAACATGGACAGCATTCACCAGACAATCGTAACGTGGGCAGTGTTCACCAGAAAATCGTAATGTGGGCCAGAAAATCGTAATGTGGGCAGCAGACACCTGAAAATCGCAATGTGGGCACCAGACACCTGAAAATCGTAATGTGGGCAGCAGACGCCTGAAAATCGTAATGTGGGCAGCAGACACCTGAAAATCGTAATGTGGGCAGCAGACACCATAAAATCGCAATGTGGGCAGCAGTGACCAGAAAATCGCAATGTGGGCAGCAGTGACCAGAAAATCGCAATGTGGGCAGCAGTGACCAGAAAATCGCAATGTGGGCAGCAGACACCTGAAAATCGCAATGTGGGCAGCAGACACCAGAAAATCATAATGTGGGCAGCAGACACCTGAAAATCGTAATGTGGGCAGCAGACGCCTGAAAATCGTAATGTGGGCAGCAGACACCTGAAAATCGTAATGTGGGCAGCAGACACCTGAAAATCGCAATGTGGGCAGCAGTGACCAGAAAATCGCAATGTGGGCAGCAGTGACCAGAAAATCGCAATGTGGGCAGCAGTGACCAGAAAATCGTAATGTGGGCAGCAGGCACCAGAAAATCGTAATGTGGGCAGCAGACACCTGAAAATCGCAATGTGGGCAGCAGACACCTGAAAATCTCAATGTGGGCAGCAGACACCAGAAAATCGTAATGTGGGCAGCAGACACCAGAAAATCGCAATGTGGGCAGCAGACACCAGAAAATCATAATGTGGGCAGCAGACACCTGAAAATCGTAATGTGGGCAGCAGGCACCTGAAAATCGTAATGTGGGCAGCAGGCACCAGAAAATCATAATATGGGCAGCAGACACCTGAAAATCATAATGTGGGCAGCAGACACCAGAAAATCGCAATGTGGGCAGCAGGCACCAGAAAATCATAATATGGGCAGCAGACACCTGAAAATCATAATGTGGGCAGCAGACACCAGAAAATCGCAATGTGGGCAGCAGTGACCAGAAAATCGCAATGAGGGCAGCAGTGACCAGAAAATCGTAATGTGGGTAGCAGACACCTGAAAATCGTAATGTGGGTAGCAGACACCTGAAAATCGTAATGTGGGTAGCAGACACCTGAAAATCGTAATGTGGGCAGCAGACACCAGAAAATTGCAATGTGGGCAGCAGTGACCAGAAAATCGTAATGTGGGCAGCAGACACCAGAAAATCCTAATGTGGGCAGCAGTCACCAGAAAATCGCAATGTGGGCAGCAGTGACCAGAAAATCGTAATGTGGGCAGCAGACACCTGAAAATCGTAATGTGGGCAGCAGACGCCTGAAAATCGTAATGTGGGCAGCAGACACCTGAAAATCGTAATGTGGGCAGCAGACACCTGAAAATCGTAATGTGGGCAGCAGACACCTGAAAATCGCAATGTGGGCAGCAGTGACCAGAAAATCGCAATGTGGGCAGCAGTGACCAGAAAATCGCAATGTGGGCAGCAGTGACCAGAAAATCGTAATGTGGGCAGCAGGCACCAGAAAATCGTAATGTGGGCAGCAGACACCAGAAAATCGTAATGTGGGCAGCAGACACCAGAAAATCGCAATGTGGGCAGCAGACACCAGAAAATCATAATGTGGGCAGCAGACACCTGAAAATCGTAATGTGGGCAGCAGGCACCTGAAAATCGTAATGTGGGCAGCAGACACCAGAAAATTGCAATGTGGGCAGCAGTGACCAGAAAATCGTAATGTGGGCAGCAGACACCAGAAAATCCTAATGTGGGCAGCAGTCACCAGAAAATCGCAATGTGGGCAGCAGTGACCAGAAAATCGTAATGTGGGCAGCAGACACCTGAAAATCGTAATGTGGGCAGCAGACACCTGAAAATCACAATGTAGGCAGCAGACACCTGAAAATCACAATGTAGGCAGCAGACACTAGAAAAAAAAATGCACCTGTGAAAAAAAAAAACAATTCACTTACCTGACAGAAGTCTTCTCCTCTCCCGGCATCTGGCTCGCAGCTCCCCGAGTCCTCCTGCAGCACATCTCCCGCGCTGACAGGCAGAGTGCAGGGCTATGGCAAGATGGCTGCCGAAGCCCTGTACTAGAGACACATAGTCTCCAGTGTAGGGCTTCTTCGGCGACCATCTTGCCGTAGCCCTGCTCTGCCTGCCGGAGACTATGCAGGCTGCTGGAGCGGGGCTGCGGGGAATAAACTGGCGCAGCGTCTATTAGACGCTGCGGCCAGTTGAGCACCTAGCTGGGGGGTCCAGAGCAGCGCTCCCCCCATGCACAGTGAACGGGCCCCAGAGCAGCCCCGGGCCCCCCTGCGGCTGAGGGGGTCGCATCCCCGGTAGGTACGCCGGTGATTGGGATCTTTCCATTAACCCACAATTAAATCAACCATTGTTTTGTGTACTGGAAAAACCACCTGTTTCTGAACTATCTGTTCAGAATACATATCATCTTCAATAGAAGCAGGTTTAGGCTTTTCAATAGGAATATGCAAAGCCGTGCAAATGTACTCTAACAATTCATTAGACTGACCAGGTAGCAGTTTAAATTTTCCTCTATTTGAGCTTCTGGATGTCTCCTCTTCCTGAGCAGAAGACTCCCCTACATGCTCAATATCCTCTGAGTAGGAATCCGCAACCCTCTGTGTTTTTAAAAACATCAGGTAAATGTGTATTCAATATAGGAGGGATCACCTGAGAAGTGGAAGGTAAGTTTGGAGCATCTTTTGTAGCTGCAAACCTTTCAGCTAAATGCTCCTGGAACTTAGACAACATATCAATAAACATGTAATCACTTTCATGTTTTACTACTTGCAAAATACATGTGTTGCACAGAGGCTTAGGATAGGCAAGCCTCTTTTGACAAATACCACACTCCCTTGTGGATTTAATAGTTGTGGGGTTCTGAAAAACATAAGCAGAAACAAGCAAAGGTGTTAGAGTACCAAAAAAGAAAGACATCCCCCCCCCCCCCAAAAAAAATGCTGATAAAAGACCTTACTTGGTCAGTATCAAGCTGCGACGTCCCTGCTCTGAGAGGAATCCTCCATAGCGGATGGCAGGGAGAGACGCTGAGATCAGCCCCTATTCACAGCAGCGTCTGAATGTAAAACAAGCAAGCATCCACAGACAAGACAGACTGGAATGAAGCAGCCAATCGCAAATGCAGCGATGGCTTACTTCGCAAGAACGGGACTGGAAGGATTCGCTGCTCTTCTGCAGGAGATTGGCGCAACCCACAAAGCAGAGTACAAGAGCACAGATAAATCACACAATAGTATCACAAAGAATTTACAATTACAGCTATCAATGTGATACAAAAATCCGCGAACGCAATATGGAAAATAACAAACGCGCTAGTATGCGTATATATTGGCAATGAACCAGTATATGATTTGATAACAAAAATGACAGCGCTCACAGGCTGCAACTGGCTTATAAACCATCAAAAGGCGTGTACAGACCCCCAGGGGCTAAATACACGCCTTGAATCCAAATCAGATGCAAAATTATGCAAATTAAGTGCACATTTATGTGCTAGTCCCTAATCTAAAATTTGAATGCAGATTGGATGCAGGCTACCACAAGTATACTTAGAACATTTTACATAGAGAAGAAAGTGTAGGCAGAGGTTCCAAATACAGAAGGCTGCACCTGAATTGATTTAGCTGCAAAGAAGTGCAGAGCTCCAATGGACCATATTACACAGCATGCATTCAAACAGGTACAGCAATGGAGGCCGTTAGCTTCAGCAATAATGTGTGCACAAATCATTCCTACTAGACTTTCCCACGGCGGTGACGTGCCCCCTCAGGGAAGACCTAACCACTAACCTAACATTAAAAGCATAACTTACCTGGTGCGACTTATCATACAATGGTATACACATTTCTTCAAGACAGACAAACAAAAATGACAGCGCTCACAGGCTGCAACTGGCTTATAAACCCTCAGGGGCGGGTACAGACCCCCAGGGGCTAAATACACGCCTTGAATCCAAATCAGATGCAAAATTATGCAAATTAAGTGCTGCCTACACTCTCTTCTCTATGTAATATACGACGCAAGCCTAGCAAAATATATAACATAAATCAGGAAGACTAGCTAGATCTGAAGCAATACAGCAACTAAGCTAGGCAATACAATACTACAACTCTATACTAGAAGGAGTACGTATATATATCCCCGTGGGAAATATATAACGTAACTCCACAAGAAACTGAACTAGAAAGTAACAATACAAGGAACTATATTTCACAGTGTTGTTCAGAGACCCAGTAACAGCCTAGACTGACTGAAACTATGATGGGCGGAGCACGCTTGCAGGAAGCAAACCTTTATACTGAAGTCATCCAATGAGAGCAGAGATGCAAATCTCCACACAGGTGAATGGTAATCAGTCACAAGCAGGCTGGCTTGATTACCATTCCCTAGCTGACAGACTATCACAAGCAATGCATGCAGAACTATGCTAGCAACTGCATGTAAAGGAATCAAAACTGCTTGTCTGCTGTACCTCTGCAGCCAGCAGTACATGCTGCAGAAGCGATCATGACACCACTCTTAACAACTTCCGCGTATGTAACCCGATTTATCCATTAGCACTTGGCCCCGGCTGAGAGGAATCAACCACTGACACTGACTCAGATGCAATTATCAAGGATTTATTTGTGACCTAACAGTGGTCAACTGGTAACTTCTCTCAATCAGTAACACTTCAACAACAAAATACACATTCCTTGCACATCATAGGTCAAAATACACAATCTTCTGCTCCTTCACAGCCGGTGCACCGGTAAAAGCTGTGGAATAAAAATGTTAAGTTACACAAAAACTTTTTTATGAAAGTTGAGCTACAAAAGATCTTCTTGTACAATCATCAACCACTTTACAATAGAACACCTTTAAATCACAGTACCATCATTGAGGTATAGGGGTAAAGGAACTAAATTGCTCAGTGGACTATCTTGCATCAATTAACGGATTATCATCACAATGTCAATGTCTCTTTAAGGCTCCATCAAACAGGCAGTTTTTAGTCGCACCACTTTCATCAAAATATGCCTCTTCAGTAACTTGGGTTAACTGTCTCTACACTCAGCAAACCTCCACTGAACACTGGCTATTTTCTGAACATACACACTGTGGCCTGTAGCTGGTGCAAGGCCTATACTTATCTGGCCTGTCAGAGCCTTTCTCCTTCACTGCACTTGGCCTCCAGTAACTGTCTGTCTCTGTCACCGCTGCCCTCTTTTCTCCACCGCTGGTGGTCTCTGGGTTGCCGCCGGGTCTCCTCTTTTCCTCATGGGGTGACTGCTGCGGACAATCTCTCCCCAGCTTCATCTCCCTCTTACCGCCACCTCCTGACTCCCCAAGCGCTGAGGAAAACTGGTTAAAACCGGTCCCCTCTAGCTGTGTCTCGCTCTCGTGCGCTCTGTCTCTCTGCGCCTGTGCTGTGCTCTCTGACTGGAGCTTCTAGAAGGTTCCACTGCTTTGTATACATGGTCGCCTTAGCAACCAGTCTATGCGACCATCTAAGCACTTAGGCTTCTCTCTCCATGCACCGTTTTAGTTTCATCATGCTAATTTCTAAGGCTAGTTTCTGCCTTAGATGCTAGGTTTACTTTACACACAGAAATGCATTACACAGCAAATTATCCTCTTTTAGAGGGTTACACCGCCCTCCAGTGAGAAGCGCCGCTCCCTCACTCAGCGCTAGGCATAGAAGTGCATAGCCGGACACGAGGGATTCTGACGGACCCACAGCGGTGCATATGCACATGTAGGGTCCTGCACCACTAGCCGTCATCCGCCTTGTCCAGCTCCCCACACAGCGGACCGCCAAGCAGAGTTCCAGCCTAGGAAACTACTGCTGGCAGGCAGAGACAAGACTGGCCTAACCCTTGGACTCCACGGAGAGCCCAGCAATTGTATCCTGTATGTGCAGGGGAGAGGAAAGCACGGAGGATAGGTAGGAGGATGTGGCTATTTAATTGTATCTTGTGCTTCCTGTCCCCTTGGCAGGCGGAGCTATCTCCAGGTTCATATCCTGAGTGAAGGCAAACATAAACATAAGTTTCTACTATCACAATGCAATATACACTTAGAAATGCACTTGAAACAAAAAAGAATAACCGAGAGCCCAATATGGTGCAGTAAGTCTAGCAATTGTTGGCAAAATAATGAACAGATGTGGATATACTCACAAACACGGGTTACCACATAGGCAACTAAAGACAACTAAAAAGGAGGAGTACAGGTGGAATTTATACACTTAGAAATGTTTGAATATAAAACACATGCTGTTGGCTATTCAGGTGATAAGGCACAAAATTCATATTTATTTATTTATTTGCCACCATAAATGAACTGTAAAAACGTTTTAAGGATTTTAAAGGTTTGTGTTTAAAGCGGTATAAAACCCTGACATAATATTCAATAAAAACATGTTTTCCTACTTTTTATATGCCATATAGTTATCATTAACTTTTGTGCTTAAGTATTATTTATTTAGAAATTTCAAGTTCCCAAAGTACACTTTTATTGGTCTGAGAGGTGACTTTGCATTGTATTCATAACTGGTTTTATTCATCTTTTAATTTAAGCAGAAATACTTTCTGATTGTCGCTCTGTGTTCAGGAGAGTCTGCAGTGCAGTGTAAGAGAATGTGTCACATTCCTCACTTCATACAATTAAGTAAACACAAGATAACATTATCTCAAGTTCAGATGCATTAGACTGATGTATCTGCATCTTAATGTTTTATTTCTTAGCTGTATTACAGATACAAATCATAATATCATAATTTTTTTTTTCCGCTTCAGTGTCTCTTTAAGGTGGCCATACATCAGGTGACTTGGCGGCCAATCGACCATCTGATTTGATTTTTATAATTGAATTGGATGAAAATCTGTGCCGCTAAGTGCAACCGCCAACGTGTTGAATTTTGGGATGAAAATTGGTTGCATTGTCGATCACTCATGCTCCAAGATGTTGGGCTTACTTGCTCAATCGGGTGCCCAGTGGGAATGACATGCAATTTACCGACGATTGATGAATGCTACAACACATCCGGCACTGTCCCCCCTAATGAAAAATGTCCCCCCGTTGCCCAGTGTAAAGTGTACATTACCTGTCCGCAGCCTGCACTTGTCCCTTCGCTGCTCCGGGGGCACTCCTTGGCTTTCATACACGCTTGCCATGTGGTTTCCTAGTAAGGGCATGGGTGTGACATCACACACACGTGCGCCCTTACTAAGAAACCCCGTGGGGCGCCTAGAGCAGCAGAGGGACAAGCACAGGCCATGGACAGGTAATGTATTTTTTACACTGAGCAACAGGCGGACATTTTTTATTAGGGGACAGCGCTGGGGTGGGGAGGCAGCGGATGCGGTGCACAGGGCTGATTCCGGATTAATTTCAGCATGGAAATTATCGGGAATCAGCCTGTGGTGTATGGGCAGCTGACAGATCTCTCTCTAATCAAATTCAATCAGAAAAAGATTTGTCTAGTGATGTATAGCTACCTTTATAAGGCCACATCTGGAATATGAGATACAGTTCTGGGCACTGCATTGGGGATTGAGTGACCTGGATGATAAGAATCTTCAATAGGAAGTCCGCTCCATGCCCAAATGTATAAAGAAGGCCTTTGTATAAGTCTTATGAAAAGATAAAATGCTGACATGTTTTCAACAAGATGGGTCCTTAGTTATAGCATGACTAAGGACTCTCCTTAGCCAAAACATATCAGTCCTCCAAAGCCTGGTATACACTCTAAGGCCCAGTGCACACCAAAAACTACTAGCAGATCTGCAAAACGCTAGAGGTTTTTGAAGCAGATTTCAGAGTGATTCCTAGGCATGTTTAGAGAGGTTTTCCAAACATGCCTAGCGTTTTTTGGAGCGTTTTTGTGTAGCAGATTTCATATATTGTTACAGTAAAGCTGTTACTGAACAGCTATTGTAACAAAAACGCCTGGAAATCCGCTCTGATCTGGCGTTTTTCAGAGCGTTTTGCGTTTTTCCTATACTTAACTTTGAAGGCAGAAACGCCTCAGAAATCCAAAAAATGCTGCAGCCTGGGAGTTTGCGTTTGGAGAAAAACAAGCCGCTCTGTTGTGCACCATCCCATTCATCTTTATTAGCCAAGCGTTTTTCCCCCTGCAAGCGTTTTAAAAAACGCTGCAAAACCGCTCTAGTGTGCACCAGCCCTAAATTATGAATGGCCAATCACAGACCAATTTTGCCATCTCTTTGTGGAATGAGGGTTTACCTAAATAATCTGCTCATAGTATTCAATATCTTTTGACCATCATACTACATGGAGGTGGTGAAATTGGTCAGTGATTGACTAATCATAATTGAAAGTGCATACAATTGTGTAAGTAAGCTCCCATACTACATTGAAGTGGTAAAATTGTCCATTGATTGAACAATCAAAAGTTCAGCCTAGAACACACAATTTTGATTGATCAATGATTGGCCAATTTTCCACTTCCTTGTAGTACGATTATGTTTACACAATATTTTAACAGTATACAAAATCTACATGGAGATGATAAAATAGATCAGTAACTGGACAATCAAAATTGTATGTGTGTATCAGGCAGAAGGCTGTACAAAGCTTGGCAGATGAGCTTTCGTTCCAAGGCTTGTATAAATAATGAGGGGACATGAACATGATCTGTTTCTGGATTAAAACGTTTTTACCATCAATTGAGGAAGGGGTTCTTTACTTTGTGAGTGATTAAAATGTTGTATATCTTGCCACATGAAGTAGTTATGGCAAATTTTTATAAGCATTTAAGAGGGGTTCAATATGTTCCTTGCATTAAAGGATATCTATGACTATAATTAGTGGTGTTGATCCAGAGATGTTATCTGATTGCCGTCTGAAGTCGGGAAGGATTTTTTTCTCCTTTTAAGAATAATTGGCCCAAGCCTTGTATTGGTTTTTGTTTTCTTCTGAATCAACTTGGCTGTAAGTTGCAGCACAGCTCTATACCAGTCTTGTTTAACTTGATGGATGGATATCTTTTTTCAAACAAATTAACTATGTAACTTTATTTTCAAAGAACAACCTTCCCCTGGCAACTATAGCTACTTAATATAGTCTCTATATCCTGTCAGTTTTTTCAGCTGAAATCCTTACCATATGTTTTGGAAAATCCTAATTTTTATACAGCTTTTAAACTTTTATACCTTTGTGGATTACTTCCAGCTGTTGCTTTCCCAAGAACTTGTTTATAGGTTTGATTTCATTTTGATACAGCAAACAGAAAATATAACAAAATCTCGGTTACTGTATATAGGATGACAGATGCAGTGATCTTCAGCAAAGATCAAATTAGTTGCATAAGTTCATCTTATTTCCTGATTCCATATGGCTGCAAAGTGTTATTGACATAACCAGAGTTGGTATCAGGACATTCTAAATGAAATACAGTGTTTCAGTCACTTATTTAATTAATATTACATACACTTTAGTTGAGCTTCAAATGTGGGAAGATGAAACTACTACTTTACAGTAGCAGTCACATGCTAATAATTCTTTTAACAAGGGTAAGTGTTTTTTGCCTTCCTCTGGATCAACAGGGATATGTGAGGGAGCAGGCTGGGGTTGTATTTTGTTCTCTGGTTAAACTCGATGGACGTATGTCTTTTTTCAACTCAAATACAACAACAACAACAACAAATAACATTTGTAAAGCGCTTTTCTCCTGTGGGACTCAAAGCGCATAAGCATGGCTCCGACCATCGTGGTACAGGGGAAGAATTTTATAAATCTGGAAATGCCAGGCTAAACAGGTGGCTTTTCAGTCTGGATTTGAATAGCTCCAGGGATGGTGCTGTCTTTACTGGGTGTGGTAGGGAGTTCCAAAGAGTAGGGGCAGCATGACAGAAGGCTCCGTCTCCAGATTTTTTGAGGTGCACTCTGGGAGTGACCAAGTTTATAGAACTTGCTGATCTGAGGTTGTGAGGGGTGTGGTGCAGCTTCAGCAAGTCCTTCATGTATCCAGGGCCCAGATTGTGCAGGGATTTGAATGTCAGCAGTCCAATCTTGAAGAGTATTCTCCATTCTACTGGTAGCCAGTGCAGTGAGCGAAGGATCGGTGTAATGTGACAGTGGCGAGGCTGGTTTGTTAGCAATCTGGCAGCAGCATTCTGCACTAATTGCAGGCGACGCAGGTCTTTTTTTGGGGAGGCCAGCATAAAGGGCATTGCAGTAGTCCAGCCGTGATGTGATGAAGGCGTGGACTAGGGTTTGAAGATCCTCTGGGGGAATCAGATGTTTAATCTTTGCAAATAACTATGTAACTATGGGTGAAAGGCTGTGGCAAGGTGTAGCTGATCTAACGTAAAGATCACTTTCTATCTATAGCTTTTATTTATCTTATTTTATTGTGAAAACTAACAGTTTCTTAATAGACATGATGACATATAAAAATGTCAAGAAGCACAAGGTCTAGTAAAATACTGTGGGCCTGATGCTATTCAAGGTGATAAGTAGCTTCCAAGATGTGAGCTACTCATCACCTTGTCATCGCACAAGGATTACCGGCAAATCCTATTGCCAGTTTCACTCGTGCGATGGCTGATCGTTAGGGAACATTACTCAGGCAAAAGCCTGAGCGATGCTCCCATGTTACGGGTGATGGGGAGCAAGGTTTTACCCTGTGGTGCTGTGCATCAGCACCACGGCCTCGCTCCACACACATGCGCACAACCGGCCAAACATCCGTCGCTATCTTCCATCGCTGCATCTGGGCGATATTAAAGGAGACCCCCAGATGCAGTGGCGATGACTTGCGTTAGCATGTTTAGACCTGCTTTTTGCAGGTCTAAGCTAATGCTCATGTCTGCGGAGGCATGCAACGTGCAATAGGATATGGGGTAAGGAACTTGCTGGGCTATAATATTGTATCGTTAATAATATTAACACCCTGCCTAGGGCTAAATGTAATTGGATCAGGCATCTTTATTGCTGCCTGATTATTGGACTCATCAGCATTTAACGCTGGCGAATTGAACAATTGCATCAGGCCCTGTATCCGTTTAAATGACTGTGACATAGTGACATTGCTATTATGGTGTCCATACATGGTACAATTTTTTTCATTCAATCTTACCATTTCTATGTAGTATAAGGGTAAATTAAGTGAATACACCGAAGTATAATTTAGGTAGTTCCCTTAGATTACATCGAAATGGTAAAATTGGATGAAGCAAATTGTACCATGTATGGGCACCCTTAGAGCCATTATCAAATTGGATTATCATTTTTAGACCCCTTTTACACTTGCAGGTGAAACCTGCATTGCGTTACACTATTTTACCACAAGTGGCCGCATAAGCAATGGAAGTCTATGGAGACTTACTGTGGTCCTTTGTGGTGCGACGGAAGTATACGATCCAATGCAAGGGCTGCAGCCCATTTCCACAAGCACCACACTTAACGTACTGAGCTTGGGGTAACACAAGTCTGTGGGAAACGCACGTAGTGTAAACAATGGAGCACAGTGCATCGCGGTGCGCATGCACGGACCAATAGAAATCCCAGTGACATATTTTCTGCCCAGCAGAGCAGGTTATCTACACTGAAGGGGACGGCTGCTGACAGTGGGCGGTAAATATTACAAATCCGGCCTAGCAGCAGAGTAAGTCACTGAATGGAGGGGCGGCACTATGCATATGACCCTGTCTGTGCACTCTGCCACAGGGTCATAAGAGTGACATTTTATGTGATAATAATAATACCTTTTTTTGTATAGCGCTTTTCTCCTGTCAGACTCAAAGCGCTTGCGAGGCAGCCACTAGAGCGCACTCAGTAGGCAGTAGCAGTGTTAGGGAGTCTTGCCCAATGAGCTCCTTACTGAATTACTGGCTTACTGAACAGGAAGAGCCAAGATTTGAACCCAGGTCTCCTGTGTCAGAGGCAGAGCCCTTAACCAGTACACCATCCAGCTGTGGCAGGTGCATCACACCTCATTGTAACACAAAAAGTCTAAAACCGGCCTTAAGTAAATATATTGGGCTCAATTGACAGAGAATATAGGTAACTTGTAAGGTAATAAAAATAATACTTGCTTTTCTACTTTAATTGGCTATTAATTTTAATTCAGATATAAAAACAATCACACTGTGCTGGCACTAACATTTTAGGATATAAATCTGGTGGCGCACTTCTAAAAACACCTAAAAGAGTTTTAATCAAAAACCAACACGTCAATGGCCTCAATTCACTAAGCAGTAGTGTTGGGCGAACATCTAGATGTTCGGGTTCGGGCCGAACAGGCCGAACATGGCCGCGATGTTCGGGTGTTCGACCCGAACTCCGAACATAATGGAAGTCAATGGGGACCCGAACTTTTGTGCTTTGTAAAGCCTCCTTATATGCTACATACCCCAAATTTACAGGGTATGTGCACCTTGGGAGTGGGTACAAGAGGAAAAAAAAATTTAGCAAAAAGAGCTTATAGTTTTTGAGAAAATCGATTTTAAAGTTTCAAAGGGAAAACTGTCTTTTAAATGCGGGAAATGTCTGTTTTCTTTGCACAGGTAACATGCTTTTTGTCGGCATGCAGTCATAAATGTAATACATATAAGAGGTTCCAGGAAAAGGGACCGGTAATGCTAACCCAGCAGCAGCACACGTGATGGAACAGGAGGAGGGTGGCGCAGGAGGAGAAGGCCACGCTTTGAGACACAACAACCCAGGCCTTGCATGAGGACAAGAAGCGTGCGGATAGCATGCTTTGTACCACCATGCAGTCATAAATGTAATAAAGATAAGTGGTTCAATAAACAGGGACCACGCGGCAACGCTAACCCAGCAGCAGCACACGTGATGGAACAGGAGGAGGCGCAGGAGGAGAAGGCCACGCTTTGTGAGACACAACAACCCAGGCCTTGCATGAGGACAAAAAGCGTGCGGATAGCATGCTTTGTACCGCCATGTAGTCATAAATGTAATAAAGATAAGAGGTTCAATAAACAGGGACCACGCGGCAACGCTAACCCAGCAGCAGCAGCAGCAGCAGCACACGTGATGGAACAGGAGGAGGCGCAGGAGGAGAAGGCCACGCTTTGTGAGACACAACAACCCAGGCCTTGCATGAGGACAAAAAGCGTGCGGATATAGCAGCAATGCTTTTTGCCGCCATGCAGTCATAAATGTAATACAGATGAGAGGTTCAATAAACAGGGACCGGAAACGCTAAACCATCCCAGATGTTCATCGGTCATGTTACTTGGTTGGGGTCCAGGAGTGTTGCGTAGTCGTTTCCAATCCAGGATTGATTCATTTTAATTTGAGTCAGACGGTCTGCATTTTCTGTGGAGAGGCGGATACGCCGATCTGTGATGATGCCTCCGGCAGCACTGAAACAGCGTTCCGACATAACGCTGGCTGCCGGGCAAGCCAGCACCTCTATTGCGTACATTGCCAGTTCGTGCCAGGTGTCTAGCTTCATGCCCGGTTTCAGGTCCAGCGGTGCCAGCCACAAATCCGTCTGTTCCTTTATTCCCCTCCAAATTTCCTCCCCTGTGTGCTGCTTATCCCCAAGGCAGATCAGCTTCAGCAACGCTTGCTGACGCATGCCAACAGCTGTGCTGCACTGCTTCCACGATCCTACTGCTGCTGGTGCTGGGTTAGCATTTCCGGATGAGGTACAGCTTTGAGATGCGTTGGAGGAGAAGGAGTCAGAGAGGTAGGTGCTGCTGTTGTTATCCAGCTGTTTGCGGCGTGGGCAACACCCGCGCCGTAGCAGGTGAGGAATCGCTGCCAGGCTCCACAAGGTTCACCCAGTGCGCGGTAAGGGAGATGTATCGACCCTGGCCGAACGCACTCGTCCAGGTGTCAGTGGTGAGGTGAACCTTGCAGGCAACGGCATTCTTCAAGCTTCGGGTTATTTAGCTGACCACGTGCTCATGCAACTCAGGCACTGCAGAGCGCGCAAAGTGGTAGCGGCTGGGAACCACGTAACGTGGGATGGCCACTGACATCATGCCCTTGAAGCTGTTTGTCTCCACCACTCGATATGGCAGCATTTCGCAGGCCAGAAGCTTGGCTATGCTGGCTGGCTGTTACTGCCACGGCCCGGGGGTCATTTGCTGGCAATTTCCTCTTGTGCTCAAACATCTCAGAAACAGACAACTCAACCGTAGCGCTGCACACCGAAGGGCTGTTGGTTGTTGTGTTTGATGAACACTGGGAGACCTCAAGAGCACTAGTCCGGAAAGTGACAGTGTCAGCATCGTCTGATGTTTGTGAATGTTGTGAACCACGCAATGGCTGGGCTACTGCTGCTGCTGAGGCGGGTCTGGTGGTGAGTCTGGTGAACCCAAGGGAGGCAGTGTTGCTGGTGGTACCCTGTCCTGCCGCGTTTGCCCACAGAGTGGGATGTTTGGATAGAATGTGGCGGCTCATGCTGGTGGTGGAGAGGTTGTTAATACTTTTCCCCCTGCTCAGGCGGGTCTTGCACACCTTGCAAATCGCCATGGTAACATCCTCAGTGCAGTCTTCAAAGAAAGCCCAGACTTTAACTGGCTGAGGACTCGGACCTCGTGCGTGATGTGCTGGTGCTGCTTAACCCACTGCTGGACGCTTGAGAGGTCATCCAAGTAATTATCTGGTCCTGTTCTTTTGGATCTGTGAGGGTTGTTGTCCTGGACAACATGGGCAGTATTGAGTGGGTTTTCTTGGGTGCTCCCCTGTGGCCTGTACGTGAACCGTCAGGGGAAACACCTCTTCCCTTGCCCCTCCCTCTTTCACCGGATTTCTTCCTCATTTCACTTATCCTTAAAGTACACGCTGACTGGCAGCAGTACAGTGGCAGTACAGAAATGCTATACAGTGGTGGGTGAGCGGTGTACCACTATTGTCAGCAGTGACACAGAGCACAATGCTATACAGTGGCGGGTGAGCGGTGTACTACTGTTCCCAGCAGACACAGAGTGGAAGTAAACACAATGCTATATAGTGTGGCTGAGCCGTGTACACAGAGTGGCATTAAACACAATGCTATATAGTCTGCTATATAGTCACCCCGAACAGGGTGATGTTCTGCAGAACCCGAACAGTGGCAAACACTGTTCGCCCAACACTACTGGGAGGGAACGCAGATTTTAGTACCTAAACACACGATACAACATGTTTTCCGGGGTCGGACTCTGAGGCACATACAGATGGTCCCGATCATCATCCTCATCATACAACTCTTCTCCTGAGTCTGACCCACCCACCACCTCTGCCACCCCAACATCCCCAGACACAGACCCCTCATCGTCCTCAACATTAACTTGGGATGCTGGCCTGAGCCAGACCTCCTCCTCCACATCAGGCCCCATCATCTCCTCAATGGCAGCCCTCATTAATCGCTCTGGCGACGGACTGATGGACACAACGTTCTCCTCCGGGGAGGGCTGCTGCTGACCACTGGCTGCTGGGGTGGATGTTATAGCTTGCGTGGGGCGTTGGCTGTTGCTGTTGTTGGGAGTGCTGCTCACAGCGGAGGTCTCTGGGGAACTCATGTTGAGCTCATATAGTGGTTGACGGTGAGTGGAGTATTACTGATCCCAGCAATATACACACTGACTGGCAGAGTACGCAATGCTATATAGTGTGGCTGAGCGAGGTACACAGAGTGGCAGTAAACAGAATGCTATATAGTGTGGCTGAGCGAGCGGTGTACCACTATTCCCAGCAGACACAGAACAGTGAACAGAATGCTATATAGTGTGGCTGAGCGAGCGGTGTACCACTATTCCCAGCAGACACAGAACAGTGAACAGAATGCTATATAGTGTGGATGAGCGAGCGGTGTACCACTATTCCCAGCAGACACAGAACAGTAAACAGAATGCTATATAGTGTGGCTGAGCGAGCGGTGTACCACTATTCCCAGCAGACACAGAACAGTGAACAGAATGCTATATAGTGTGGCTGAGCGAGCGGTGTACCACTATTCCCAGCAGACACAGAACAGTGAACAGAATGCTATATAGTGTGGCTGAGCGAGCGGTGTACTACTGTTCCCAGCAGACACAGAACAGTACACAGAATGCTATATAGTGTGGCTGAACGAGCGGTGTACTACTGTTCCCAGCAGACACAGAACAGTACACAGAATGCTATATAGTGTGGCTGAACGAGCGGTGTACCACTATTCCAAGCAGACACAGAACAGTGAACAGAATGCTATATAGTGTGGCTGAGCGAGCGGTGTACCACTATTCCCAGCAGACACAGAGTGGCAGTAAACAGAATGCTATATAGTGTGGCTGAGCGAGGTACACAGAGTGGCAGTAAACAGAATGCTATATAGTGTGGCTGTGCAAGCGGTGTACTACTATTCCCAGCAGACACAGAGTGGCAGTAAACAGAATGCTATATAGTGTGGCTGAGCGAGGTACACAGAGTGGCAGTAAACAGAATGCTGAGCGAGCGGTGTACTACTATTCCCAGCAGCGACACACAATGACTGGGGGGGACCCTGGCTAGCGTGGCTGGAGCGCGAACTACCCTGCCTGCCTACCCAAAGCTAAACCCACAGACAAATGGCGGAGATATGACGTGGTTCGGGTATTTATTTACCCGAACCACGTGACAGTTCGGCCAATCAGAGCGCGTTCGGGTCCGAACCACGTGACCCGTTCGGCCAATCACAGCGCTAGCCGAACGTTCGGGGAACGTTCGGCCATGCGCTCTTAGTTCGGCCATATGGCCGAACGGTTTGGCCGAGCACCGTCAGGTGTTCGGCCGAACTCGAACATCACCCGAACAGGGTGATGTTCTGCAGAACCCGAACAGTGGCGAACACTGTTCGCCCAACACTACTAAGCAGTTTAGACTAGTCTACAGATGGTTTTTAGTCTACTGATGGTTTGGTGTATTGTTTTAGACCTGTTTTTAGACCTGGTCTAACATTCAGTAATTACACAAATAGTGAATTCCCCTTTGATGCAACTGACCAAACCATCAGTAGACTAAAAATCACCAGTAGACTAGTCTAAACTACTTAGTGAATTGAGGCCAATGTGGATAACAGAGGTCCAGTTGATCCCGTACGCAGAGCAGCCTGGAGACTGTGCAATTCTCTTAATGTCAATGTCTAGCTAATGGCAATTTAGCAAAACCAAAACTTCCTGTCCCCTTAGCAAATTACGTGACTCACTCTAGTGGTAATAGCAATTCTGCATTTCACAACATTTTAATAAAATATTATGAATATTAGCTTTTTTCAGATATACTTATCTGTACAGAACAGTTCTTGATTGTTCAAAGTCAGCCTGCTGCCCTTACTATTGATCTTGCCTTGTGTGATCATTTAAAAGGCAGAAAAATGATTAATTATTTGAGGTAATCTTGTATGAGATTTTTATCTTATGTTGATGCAGTTATTGAAAACTAAATGTCACCATTTTATAGGTTACCATATTATTTTCTTCTATTATACTTGCAGTTCTGTGTTTTTCCTTACATTTGGTTTTGTTCATTTTAGCATAATACATTTGACACCACATATATTATCAGTCAATGCTAGTAATTTTACAAAATACACTGCCTGTCAAAAGTTTAGAAAAATCATGCTATTTAAGATTCCTGAGACATAGTGTAAGTATAGGCTATATCTTTGATGCTTATTTACAAGAGACGAAGCCATGACAGGTGAAGTCAGTGCCTATTTTCTGAGGAGGAACAATATTGACTTTTGTAAAAAAAACACAAAAACTGTAATAGTTAAACTTTATCTTCATTAAATAGCCTTTTTACCCAAGTATAACTACATCCTGTCAGTTTATTCAGCTGAAATCCTTTGCCATGTATTCAAGTCAGGTGACTGGGCAATAACATTTTTCAGACAAATACGGTAGTACAGATCAGTGACATTTTTCTGAGTTGATGCAAATTGTGTTGTAATTTGTATGCAGCTTGAAACTGAATAAAATGAATGTTACTAAAAAGAAAAAAAAAATAAGGCTTTCAACTGAGGTATTATTTTTATTATTAGAAAATTCCAATATGTTATGTGGCACTGTACAAAGTAAGAAACAAACATGGGGTAAGTAATACTACAGACAATGGTTGCATCAAATAACAGACGCTGGTACAAAATACAGAATTGGTAATTACTGTTACAAATTTAACACAATGAATAAAATATATAAGAAATTCCAAGACACAAGATAAATAATTTCCAAGACACAAAGGGGTGAGAGAGCCCTGCCCTTGCGAGCTTACAATATAAAGAAATGGTGGAGGAGGGGGCAAGGGGTAGGGTAGTACACAATATGCATACCAGAAGCGGTGTGTTTTTTTTTTAGGCTATCTAGTAAGGAGTACTTAGTTGGAGGTCAAAGGACGGAATGGCCTGAGTTAGAGTATATGCTTTACACAGGGCCGGTTCTAGCTCCAATGGGGCCCGGGGCAAAAGTAACTTGGAGGGCTCCTTGACCCGCCTCCCCTTCCTCGACCACTGATAGACTCCCCTGCCCTGTCTCCATCAGACTGAATGGCCAGCTGTGCTCCCCAGTCCTAGGTAGTCTCCCCCTAGTATAGATGGCCAGAAGGGTCCCCCATGATTAGGTACCCCCCCCCCCAGTATAGATAGCTTAGGTAGTATAACCCCCCTTCCCCAATATAGATCGCAAGATGTGTCCCCCAGGATTAAGTTCCCCCCCCCCCTATATGCAGTATGGTGGGCATTGCAACAGAAGGACCAAAGGTACTACTCACTCATCAGCGCTGCTTAGTCGGGAAGTCCAGAAAGACTTCTCCACTTCACACAGTCACAGCATCTCTTCTGACTCTTCTGACTCCTCCAGCGGTACAGTACTGAGAGGTGCCAATAGAGGGAAGCAGAGATGAGATGCTGTGACTGAAAGAAGTGGAAAACACTTTCTGGACTTCCCGACAACGCTGACAGGGAAGTAGTACCCACGGGGCACTTGATTAGGACCCTGTGTTAAATGGGTAAACAGAATATTTATACTAGTATACTAGCCTGTATACTAGATTCTCCTTCCCCTATTTCAAACTTCACAAGATGTCAGTTGACAAATCACCTCAGACAATAATCCAGTGCTACCATAGTATAACTGTTTTAAAACACTAATATCACCAAAAGTTTTCATCCACATGTAAAACAGTATCAAATTCACATAGTTTTTTATCAGGCTCTCCCCCCGTTCGATTGCCATCTGGCTGGCTCCTGTCCACGTCACTCTGGGCAGTCACTGCTCCAGTATGCCATTTGCTCCATCACTTAGCTTCCTACCTCTTTGCTGAGATCCAGCAAATCTTTGCTGAGATCCAGCAAAACTTTGCTGATATCCAGCACTACCAACCTCATTCTGGGAGTAAGCCTTTACAGTTATAAATACATTAAATAAAATGAAATCAGTTGAAAAGGGCGTTTGAGCCATCTGTATTAAGAGGGCGCCTCCATAAACTTCAATGTTATTTCAGCAAATATGGGCTACAAGGTAATGAAAAGGGCGCCAGAGTTTTTTTTATTGGCTACAAAAGGTTCCCCTTTGTACCCCATTACTTTTCATTCAGCTACAAGGTTTTTGATTTGGCTACAAAAAGGGCACCCCTTTGTAGCCCATATTTTTGATTTGGCTACAAAGTTTTTGATTCTGCTACAAAAAGGCTCCCTTTTATAGCTGATATTTTTGAAGGGTTAGGCACCACTGGGGGATCTTAGGGTAAGGCACCACCAGGGGAGGGTTCTGTGTGAGAGTAGGGAGAAGTTAGGTCATAGTAATCACCAGAGAGGAGGGGGGGTGGGGTGGAATCCTTAGTGTTAGGTACCACCACCAGGGGGGGGGTCTTAGGGTTAGGCACCACCAAGGGGGTTAGGCACCACCAGGGAGAGTAAGGAGAAGTTAGGTCATAGTAATTACCGGGGGGGGGGGGTGTCTTAGGATCAGGCATCACCATGGGGGGGGGGGTTAGGTTAGGCACCACCAGGGGGTTAGTGTTAGGCATCACTGGGGGGGTTAGGGTTGGGCATCACAGGGAGGGTCTTAGGGTTAGGCATCATCAGAAGTGGGTTCTGTGTGAGTATGAAGAAGTTAAGTTATAGTAATCCCTTTTCTCAGCTATATCCAGAGTCCTTTTATAGCCCAACAAATTTTGCCTATAGCAGCATCCTTTTTATAAAACTAAAACTAGCTTGTCGGCTACACCAGGCACCCTTTGAAGCCCAATCTGGCATATGGGCTACACCAGGCAACCTTTGTAGCCGAATTTGGATTATGGGCTAAACTGGGCGCCCTTTCTAGCCAAATTTGGCATATGGGCTACACCAGGTGACCTTTGTAGCTGAATTTGGCAAATGGGCTACACCAGGGGCCCTTTGTAGCCGAATCTGTCTTTTTTCGTCTATATCAGGCGCCCTTTTTTCCAGGCGGCCTTTGCAAATGTACGCAATAAAACAACCTAGAACTATTACCGAGTACATAGTATGTAAATATACTGTATAAGTAGGTGGAACTTCACACCCAGCCAGCCAGGGCCTGCAGTGACTAATCACAGAGCCCTCAGCAAACACATCGGCATATAACGGGCTAAAAAAAAGAAAATTACAAAGCCATCTTCACATCTCTATGCTTTCTCCCTCCCCACCTTCCTTCTTACAGCAAAACAAACAGATTGTTCACAGTCACCTGCTTTACTATGGACAGAATGCTGACACGATACCACAGAATTCTTTCTGTCCTTAAAGAGACTCTGTAACAACAAAAAGATCCCCTGGGGGGTACTCACCTCGGGTGGGGGAAGCCTCAGGATCCTAATGAGGCTTCCCACGCCGTCCTCTGTCCCACGGAGGTCTCGCTGCAGCCCTCCGAACAGCCGGCGACTGTGCCGACTGTTCAATTCAATATTTACCTTTGCAGGCTCCAGCGGGGGCGCTGTGGCTGCTTTCGCTCCGAAGGAGGCGGAAATACCCGATCTCAGTCGGGTCCGCTCTACTGCGCAGGCGCCGGAGACTTGCGCCTGCGCAGTAGAGCGGACCCGACGGCGATCGGGTATTTCCGCCTCCTTCGGAGCGAAAGCAGCCAGAGCGCCTGCGCAGGAGCCTGCAAAGGTAAATATTACGTCACCGCTGTACGGAGGGCTACAGCGAGACCCCCGAGGGACGCAGGACGGCGTGGGAAGCCTCATTAGGATCCTGAGGCTTCCCCCACCCGAGGTGAGTACCCCCCAGGGGCCGTTTTTTCGTTACAGTTCCTCTTTAAGTATACAACATGTGTACCTGTTCATCTTCCATGAAAAAGACAACAGAGGACTAATGTATTTTTCATACTAGAAGACATTCCTGATCATTAGACACACCTAGGTTTAAAGGACAAAATCCAGGGGAAAAAAAATATACTAAACCAGGGACTCTATGCAATTCACAAACTCACCAGTGATAATAAGCGCTGGCTAGTTCTAAAATTAGGTGACTGGAGCATTGCCTAATGCAACTGTAATAAACACTCCCTGAGGAGGTAAAAACTTGCGTAGGCAACATAATCGTCTAGCGAGTCCTTTCCCCCCCTGTTCAATTGCCCCAAACACCCCCTGGAAGCAATGCTTCCCGTCAAACATAGGCAGACTCTTTTCACCTGCTCAAAACAGGTGAAAAGACCCATCGCCTATGTCTCACTGCTGGGGCTCCCCATTGGTCATCAGTTTAACGGACAATTGAAGTGAGAGGTAAAAGGAGGCTGCCATATATTTTCTTTTAAGCAATACCTGTTGCTTTGCAGCCCTGCTGATCTATTTGGTCGCAGTAGTGTGAGTCACCTGAAACAAGCATGCTGCCAATCTTGTCAGATTTGACAAAAATGTCAGAAACCCCTTATCTGCTGTGTGCTTGTTCAGGGTCTATGGCTGAAAGTATTATAGTCAGAGTAGCAGCAGGATAGGCAGGCAACTGGTATTGCTTAAAAGGAAACAAATATGGCAGCCTCAATATATCTCTAACTTCAGTTGTCCTTTAAACCTATTAAAAATCCTCCTATAGGAGGACTATCAATGGTTAAACTTGAAGGCCAATTAGGAGCCCCGGAGGGAGGCTCAAAGATGCTTTGCCAGGGCTTAGTAATCACTATAGCTGGATAACCGGCAGAAGATGGCGCGGAAGGGGGGATGGTTTAGGGAAATAGGACCCTTAACATGTAAAAGAGAAGGAAGTAGTAAAAGAAGAATTAGAGAAGAATGAAGGAAGTAGAAGGAAATACAATAAGAAAGGACAAATAAAAAAAATAATGAAATAAAGAGTTTTTCCTCTGTAATAGTTTGTCTATTCTTGAACATTAAATAGATATAGGGTCAAAAATGTCTCTCTATATCTATCTGAAAAAGGCAGGACATCTGAAGGTGCCCTTATCAGGATGATTGGCATTGGTCCACCTAGTGAACTAATGAGGCGCCCCAGTAGAAGTTTCAAAGATGCTTCTGCCGGAGCACCAAAAAACAGTAAGAGGAGGAAAGCAGCGGTGGCAATCAAGGTGGGTCCCACAGATGGCAAAGATTGATGGGAGGAAACAATGCCAGCAGTGCCTGGCATAAAGCATTGACATTAGGTAAGTGCTGGCTCTAGTGACAGGTGCACTCACATCTCCTGTGGAAGAAAGGCAGCAGTGCTGAGGTGCTGGGAAATAGAAATAAAGAAGGGGAGACATAGCCAATCGCCACAGATGCCTGGAGCAGGCAAGCTGCCACTACTGCTGCCAATCACTCTGTAGTCTGCAATGGGGAGCACAATACATTGTGGTGGGTAAGTGGCTCATTTCGGTGGGTGTTCATAAGGATGGGATTCCCTATATTTGGACCATAAGACACACTGGCCCATATGCAATTAATTTTTTCACCCGAGTTAGCTCCTAGGAGATCATTTTCATCTTCTCTTTAAACTAAATTTTCAGCATATTTCAATTGAAAAAGTCCCCAAAAGTTAGTGAAAAAGCTCTATAAATTTTATTTTGAGTATTTTCTTGCTTGCTGGTGGCTTAAAAGACATTTTATGACAAGTTGTGAAAATATCACTTAGGAGAAAACTCGGGTGAAAAAATGAATTGCATATGGGCCACTGACTTTTTCTCCCCACTTTTGGGAGAGAAAAATTGTGTATTATGGGCTGAAAAATACAGTAAGTATCTGTTTGTGTCTTTGAGCTTTGGCTCAGGTACACTTAACGTTTAATTACTTTATCTTCCCTGATTGATTAAACAAGTTCCAAATCCATCATCTGTCAATTCGTTATGGAATCGTTTGCTGGGGGAAGTAGAAACTATCATAGACAAATGCCACTTCGTACAGGCCAATAAACAAGTTTGTTTAGGAGGGGACCACATTCGAACCCATCAGAGCTGACAAATTCAAAAGATTTTATACATACCTGGGGCTTCCTCCAGCCCCATCAGCTGCAATTGTTTCCACGCCACCGTCCTCCGCTGCCTGCAGCTTCACGAACCGGATCCCCGCACTTCCGTCAGTCGGAGCCAGTCTAACGTAACAGAAGTGTGTTGTTTGCATATCTCTCCAGCAGCCGCAGGAGAGATACGTAGAGGGCGCACTTCTCCTGCGCAGCTGGCCGCAACTGACGTCAGTGATAGGACCAGGTTCCCAAAGCTGTGAGCAGTGGTGGACTGCGGCGTGGGCGGGATCAGAGCGAATGGTGCTGGAGGAAGCCGCAGGTATGTATAAAATCTTTTTAATTTGTCATCTGTGATTCCCTTTAAATAAAAGAGCATTTGTACTCTACATGGTGCTGCCGGATCTTTTTTCTGAACCCTTGAGCTTTGGCTCAAGTTCTCTTCTGCACTTTGAGTTGAAAAAAAAAATGTAATAGTACCACAACAAATAGAGCTTTATATTTATACATGATAATGCGTCTCCCTAAGGCAAAACACACAATTAAAAGCACCATAGAAAAGAGGCCCCATCCGGAGACATAATATATATAACACTGACATCCAGTTATAATGAAAAAATAATTTTATTAAGGTCTGATCCAAAACATCAACAATTAAAAACAGTTAAAAACCACCTCCTTAAACCGACTGTTGTCGGCAATCTCTCCAGCAACTGGGAAATTGCTAGTGTCCTAATAGTAGACACTATTAGGACACTAGCAATTTCCCAGTTGCTGGAGAGATTTGCGACAACAGTCGGTTTAAGGAGGTGGTTTTTAACTGTTTTTAATTGTTGATGTTTTGGATCAGACCTTAATAAAATTATTTTTTCATCATAACTAGATGTCAGTGTTATATATTATTATGTCTCCGGATGGGGCCTCTTTTCTATAGTGTTGAAAAAAAAAATGTAATTCTACTGTAGTCCTGTAGTTGCCATGATCCTTTAAATGCAAAAATGTATTGTTTTCACACAACATTCCTCTCCATTGTCCAGAAACTAGAGCCATTCAGACGGAGATTTCCAGGCATTTTTCTCATTTGTGGATATAGTTAAATTAAAGAGGCACTGAAGCGAAAAAAAATATATGATATAATGAATTGGTTGTGTACTATGAATAATTACTAGAAGTTTAGCAGCAAAGAAAATATTCTCATATTTTTATTTTCAGGTATATAGTGTTTTTTCTAACATTGCATCATTCTATAATATGTGCAGATTACACAACACTCAGCATTCAAAATGAGTCTTTCAGAGCAGTCTGTGAAGTAATGACCTCTCCTCTAGCAGAGGAAAAGTAAACAGTTCAATTACAGTTGAGATAATTAAAGTCAGATAACAGCCCTCTCCACGACTAAGTTAGTCGGAGAGCTTAATAGCTTTTTTGCATAGAGATAACAACTGGAGTTTCTCAACTCTTCCTGTACTGGAAACAATTAGACTGATGTATCTGATCTTAATGTTTTATTTCTTAGCTGTGCTACACATACAAATCATAATATCATCATTTTTTTTTCGCTTCAGTGTCTCTTTAACATGGTCCAGTGGTCGTCAGAACTCTGTTATGTGTCCCCACTCTGGTTTTGCTACTATTTCAAGTTTTAATTTTGTTTTTCAAACTGTGTCCTGCAATTGTGAGGTCTAGTCTATCTTGGGCTCTATCGTGTTCACAGACCATGTGTGGTTACAAAGGTCAGGGCTAAAGGCTCCTATACATGTGCAATTTTTCTGCATCACCAACTTGACGACTTTGACCGACAGAACAACCAAGTGATTGCACAACTTGTATTTTCCTTGCAACAACCAACAGAATGACCAACTCTTTTGTGCACACAAGCGGAATATCAGCCCAACAGTTGTGTGAGTTGATCCGCCTGTTGGATCAGACAGACCGCCTGTTATCAGTCGCTCGTCTAGTCGTTTGTCATTTTTTCACATGTCCAACTATCATCCAGACAGACACAGTTTGGACAATAGTTGGGTGGAAAAAGTTGCATGTGTATGCGCCTTAAAGGGGCACTATGGCAAAAAAAAATGTAAAATATGTGCAAACAGACAAATAAGAAGTACCGTAATTTTTCGGAAGACATACTGTTTCTCCCCCAAAAATAGGGAGAAAAAGTTCCTGCGTCTTATATTCCAAAGGCAGGGAATCCCCGACTTCAGAACCGCCCCCCCCCGTTACAAACCGTCGATCCCCTGCATTGTCGGGGACTTCCTGTTTTGTCCCCCCGTGTGGTCAGCTTGCCCCCAGCATGTCTCCGTTCCCCCTTGGCAACAATGATGGCAGAGCAACTCACCTTCCTATGGATTCCAGCGCAGTGTGGTGCTCCGCCTCCAGCATGTCAGCGCTACACCTGTAAAAGAAAAGTTAGCGGCAGAGCGGCTCACCTACCCAGCGGCGATGATCTGCAGACATCTTGGTACCGGGCGGCTTCCCCTAGTGACGGCTCCAGTTAATGACTCATTGAGTCATGGGGAATGACTCATTGAATCATTAACAGGAGCCGTCACTAGGGGAAGCCGCGCGGTAAGTGAGATGTCTGCTGATCGCCACTGCTGGGTAGGTGAGCTTCTCTGCCTCTAACTTTTCTTTTACAGGTGTAGCGCTGACATGCTGGGGGCGGAGGACCACACAGCAGACCACACAGCGCTGGAATCCATAGGAAGGTGAGTTGCTCTGCCGTCATTGTTGCCGAGGGGGAGCGGAGACATGGGGAGGCATGGACAGAGGAAAGGATGGGCAATATCAAACAAAAAAGACATCCATGGTTAAAAGACCAAGCAACCACTAACTTCATGCAGTAAAAAGTAGTGAATTTTATTCAAGGACGTATCCAAAATAAAAACAAACACAAGTCTCCAGCGTAGCTGGGAGGGGATGTATAAGTAATCAAATAATCAATAAAAAATATAGCCAGGCAGTGTGGGTGAGGAAATATACAACAATCACACATGCATATATTAATGCACTGAGCAGCACCGACTCCTAAATACAATAGTCCTAAACACATGCATATAATGGCTGTCAGTAATATCAAGTAGTAACCTCACCGTTCCTGATGCACTGTCCCTCTCAGCCCCGCCGGAGACAAGAGACCTCACATGTATCGCACCTCCTACGGTGCTTCTTTGGAGATAAAAAAGTTAAAACTGATCCGTCTTAAATACAACGCTGTATGCCGCCGAACGATGCAGGAGGCGTGGCCACACCCCCTATGCGTCACTCCGCTACGCGACCTCGCGGTCGCATAGACTGAGCGGCGCATACCCGATGATGCTGAATGCGGAGGGATAGTGCATGAAGCGGCTGAGGCAGAAATAAATATATATAACAAACTACATATTGAAAGGCGGATGCCAACACATTAAAAATATAGTTATAACATGCAAAAATAATTAATAACTGCAGAAACGCATGAGAATATCAATATATGTATATAGAACTCACAATACGCCATCGTGTGGCCAAAATTCATATCAACACACAAAAATCTAGAAATGACCTGAAGCAGCCATGGCAATAGGATAAGTAGGACATCTAGTGGTGATTCTAAAGCAATGCAGGTGATGCTAAGTATATATTTGTGTATGATTATGCCCAAAAAGGGAGGACATTATTGTGCTAAAACCTTACATACAATTATAAAGTGCAACGTGCTACAAATCAATTATACCCAAAGAGGGAGTACAATGGTATGCTCAAACACTACATACATTTATAAAGTGCAACGTGCTATAAATCGTGTCAATGAATAAAAAAGACAAGCGCAGTGTGGTCCTCCGCCTCCAGCATGTCAGCGCTACACCTGTAAAAGAAAAGTTAGCGGCAGAGCGGCTCACCTACCCAGCGGCGATGATCTGCAGACATCTTGGTACCGGGCGGCTTCCCCTAGTGACGGCTCCAGTTAATGACTCATTGAGTCATGGGGAATGACTCATTGAATCATTAACAGGAGCCGTCACTAGGGGAAGCCGCGCGGTAAGTGAGATGTCTGCTGATCGCCATTGCTGGGTAGGTGAGCTTCTCTGCCTCTAACTTTTCTTTTACAGGTGTAGCGCTGACATGCTGGGGGCGGAGGACCACACAGCAGACCACACAGCGCTGGAATCCATAGGAAGGTGAGTTGCTCTGCCGTCATTGTTGCCGAGGGGGAGCGGAGACATGGGGAGGCATGGACAGAGGAAAGGATGGGGACTGGGGTGTAGGACCGGGGGGGGGGGGGCACACACATGGACACCGGGGGGGGGGGGAGGGGAGGGTGAAGGGGACACAGACACACACAGTGGGACAGGGGTGGACACAAGGGGACTGGAGGACCACACAGTGGGGCTGGAGGAAACACACACAGGACAGGAGGGGACACATGGGGCAGGAGGACCATGCAGGGTGGCAGGAAGGGATGACCCACACAGGAGGACAGGAAGGGACACAGTGGACACAGGAGGGCAATGGGGGAGAACATGTACAAGATGCTCCTGGAACATGGACGCACCACGTTTAGTATATACTGTATACATTACATTTTTTCCCCTGATTTTTGCCCTCTAAACCTAGGTGTTTCTTATATTCCAGAACGTCTTCTATTCCAAAAAATACGGTACTTTTTTCCAGAGTAAAATGAGCCATAAATTACTTATCTCCTATGTTGCTGTCACTTACAGTAGGTAGTAGAAATTTGACAGAAGCCACAGGTTTTGGACTAGTCCATCTCTTCATAGGGGATTCTCAGCAAGGCTTTTATTCTTTATAAAGATATTCCCTAAAAAGGATTTAAACAATGATGCTGGCCAGCTTCCCTGCTCGCTAAACAGTTTTTTGGGCAGTTGGACAGAGCAACTGCCATACACTAAGGGCTTTTGAAATAAATCCCTGAGAATCCCCCCATGAAAAGTTGGACTAGTCCAAAACTTGTCGCTTCTGTCAGATTTCTACTACCTACTGTAAGTGACAGCAATATAGTAGAAAAGTAGTTTATGGCTCATTTAACTCTGGAAAAATATACTTATTTGTTTATGTTTGTGCATATTTAAAAATTTTACATTTAATTTTTTTGCCCCTTTAAGGCTTAGTTATTGTTGCATATTTGTATAGGAATGATGCCGCTAACACTATCATGTTTCATATCCATACAGTTATCTGATGCCCATCATGAACTACAGTCTTTTGGTTATTTTGTTTCTGTCTATGTCCTGATAAACAAAAAAAGAAAAAAAAAAGATGCCATTTTGTTTAAATGGCAGAGTACCTGTAACTAAGTGTGCTTGCTTAAGTAACATAAAATGCAGGTCTGACACATAATGCAATATACTTTTTTTTATTGATTTTACTTTTATGCCAACATATGACGTTACTCTAACATAAAATGTAACCGCTGCTTTTGTTGACATTGTACAAATGACTCAGCAGCAGTCTGTAACGGCAGTGTTTACAGGTAATATCTATAAACTGTACACATTGTTTACAGATGTGATCAGCACACAAACAGGAAGATAATTATGGCTATACAGAGTTGGTTTTACTCCACAGAAACAATGGCAATGGCAATGTTTAAAGGCTCATACACATATCCAACATAATGCACAAACATCTGCACAACATGACCAACCCCACGACAATGTGTCTACACGACAAGTACATACACACATGCCATCCAACTAACTTAAATACTGCGCATGCAAGTGAACCAACAAACTGCACAACATGTATGTCTGCATTCAAAAACAACTTGCGCATTACTGTACATGGCCAACCTGCAATACAGTTGAGCAGTTTGATCTTCTGGGTGGATCGGGTAAACCACCTGTTATTAGTTGGTTGTCTTGTTTGCCAGCCGTACACATGCCCAATTGTCTTCCAACAGACCAAGTTTAGATGATAGTTGGGCAGATTGCTTGGACATGTGTACAAGCCTTAAAGAGAAACTCCAACAAAGAATTGAACGTTATCCCAATCAGTAGCTGATACCCCCCTTTACATGAGAAATCATTCCTTTTCACAAACAGACCATCAGGGGTGCTGTATGGCTGATATTGTGGTGAAACCCCTCCCACAAAGAAACTCTTGGTAGTTTCTGGTTTGTGAACCCTGTTGCATTGTGGGAAATAGCTGTTTACAGCTCTTTCCAACTGCCAAAACAGCAAGCAGCAGCATCAATTGCCAGCAGTAAAAATGTCACCATGTGATAAATGTCAGAATATAAATCAGGGATTTAAAAGATTTTACAATGGGCAAACACTGACAATCATTTATACATAATTATTGTAAAAAATGAAGCACTTTTTTTTATTACATTATTTTCACTGGAGTTCCTCTTTAAGACCTCGTATACAGTGCCAACTTATGTCACCTGTCAGGCATCAAGAGCTGATCCCCTTGGGCGACATCGCTGGGCCAGGCTGTATACATGTGTCAGCTGTGTATTTGACGATGCACTGCATCACTATGCAGGGGTACGATGGAGGGACAACTGACGGATTCACCTGCACTAGATGCACCCAACGCATAAAAATGTGTGCACAAAGACATACTGCTGAATACCCTTTTAGTTTTTAGCCTGGCTTAAAAACAAGTGCTTCCTTAGGTCCAAGCTCTTTCCATAGGAAGTCACTGTTTTTGTGATGTGTTACATTCTTCCGCTGTAGAGAGCGCAAAAAAAGCAATCCAAACCTTCTCTCCAGCAAACATTACACATTCTTTGATTCGTCTTCAAAGGATATTGATCAGGAGATTCTGGGAACAGAAAACCAGATCCCTGACATAAATCCTTAACTGACAAAAGCTACATTCCTCCACGTATCCTGACAGGAAGAATGCCCTATAATTAACCATGGAATAAAGAATATAAATTTTTACTTTATTTCCAGAATTCCATCATGGCCAACGATATCAAAATTAGCTAGATGGGCGCTGGACACAACCTGAAGCCAGAAAACTTTTATCTACCACCTTCTGTCACAAAGATATGATTTTCTCTGAAATTAAATAAATTAATTAATGAGTGTTTGGTCTCTGGAAGAAGCAGAGAATCCAAGGAAACCACAGGTCCCATTCCCCACATTAGGTGTTGAACTGACCCAAATTTATGATAGCTTCAGATATGTCATATCTCTTTCTACCTCTAATGACAAAGGTGAAACTGAAGCACGTGGCAGAGACTGCCCATCTCTGATTATCATCTCCACCCTCCAGTGGAGGAAGGGTTAAATTGCCAGACACAAAGACTGTCCAGAGTGCATATACCATCAAAGATTTAGGTATTTATCCTTGGACTATTACTCGCAGAACTTTCTAACTTCTGTTTGGACTTCTAAAAGGACATGGTAATTCTACGGACTGCTCAGACTGTATCCAGTTATTGTTTTCACTTATATTGAAATTTTACTTTATCAAACTGTTTATTGTTAGATACGTTTTTTTAAAGAGACTAACAAAATTTTCATCCTCATTTCTTCTATCCTATAAGTTCCTATACCTGTTCTAATGTGCTCTGTCTTACTGCAACCTTTCCTACTTGCACAGTGGCTGTATTATCTCTGTTATATGATCTAATCTCTCCTCTGTCAGGTCTGTCGGGCTGAGGCAGTAAAGCTGGAATGTGCTGTGCTGCTTGTGATTGGCTAGAAGCTATACACACCCTCTGCAGGCCCCCTGCAGGCTCTGCATGACTCACACACTGAGCTACTGTCAGCGTATGACTTGCTATGTCTTTTGTTTGTAAACACTGGATAAAATGGCTATTACAAGCCAGGATTGCAGCAGGGAGTGACAGAAACAGCACAGAGGGGCCCAGGAGAACATAATGAATAGAATGGTATGCTTTTTATTGTAAGAATTTTAGAGTACACATTCTCTTCAACATTTGCTATACTCATTGTATGCATTATTTTATTATAAAATAAACTTAAAAATCATTTGTCTAAGTGATTTTTATATATCTCTGCAAAGAGTCCCACTTTTCTGAGAGAGCGTTACCATAACCGGTTTTATTGAAAGCACCAGTTAGTCTTACCGGTAACGGTGTTTCTGTTTAGCAGCTGGGACACCCTCTGGAGGAATGGCTCCGCCCAGTCCTGGGGAAACACAGAAGTAAAGTATAAAAAGCTCCCACCCTCCCTTAATCCCCAGTGTATATAAAGTAAAAAGCCCGAACACCAGGAAAAAAGGGAGGAGCGAAGCACCTCCAAGTGACCCACTAATACACAGAGATAAGTACAAGGAAATGGGACAGAATAGGGTAGGGTAATAGACGGTGTCCCAGCTGCTGAACAGAAACACTGTTACCGGTAAGACTAACTGGTGCTTTCTCGTATTCATCAGCTGGGACACCCTCTGGAGGGATACCAAAGTAAATACCCACCTAGGGAGGGACTACAGCCTGAAGCACTTTCCTGCCAAACGACAAATCCTGCTGAGAAAGAACGTCCACTCTGTAATAAAAACAAGGAACACCAAGAGCCCCAATAGTGTAATATGTACTGGTAAATGGTTACTAGATAGATAAAATATTAATACTCACAAACCAGGGTTACCAATAGGCAACCACTGTAAAGGCAGGTGGGGAGATTTTCCTGACCCCACTCAGGAATAAGAAGTCGCTCTCTGTAGATGAGAAAAAAGGGGGTTCAACCCTCCACCCAGGATGGACTCATTATACAGGAGAACAGAGGCGCCAAAAGGATAAAAGGAAGCTAAATGAGCTTAAAAAACAAATTCTTGGTAAATAGAGGAGGTAGTGGTGGACTTACCTCCTCCAAGTAGACACACAATGACTGTAGTAAAGACAGTCAATATATTTTATTTATGAACTCCAAATATGCAACGCGTTTCGAAGGTTTGATCCCGCTTCATCAGGCAATAACAACGGAGCAATAGCATATGTCGTCAGTAGAAGAGCCAGGCACCTCTGGCTGTCCACTCAGTCCACTCTGTAATGCTTGACGAAGGTGGAAGAACTCGCCCAAGTTGCCGCTTGACATATTTGCTGGACTGTAGCACCTGCTCTCTCTGTCCATGACGTAGACATCGATCGGGTGGAGTGCGCTCTTATGTTGGATGGTGGAGTGGAGTCTGAAGTCTTATAAGCAAGAGAAATAGCCTCACATATCCACCTAGCAATAGTTTGTTTTGAAGCTTGCTGACCTTTATTCTTCCCCATAAATAATACAAATAAATGTGAAGATCTCCTAAAATCTCTAGTCCTAGCTAGATATGACAGAAGAGCCCTCCTGACGTCTAAACAATGAAATTGTTCTTTAGCACAGGAAGGATTGTCACAAAACGAGGGAAGGACTATATTTTGGGATCTGTGAAAGTCCGAAGACACCTTCGGTAAGTAGTTCGGATCGAGACGTAAGACGATTTTGTCTGGAAAAATAGTCAAAAAAGGGTATTTAATTGATAAGGCCTGCAGATCGCCCAATCTTCTAGCTGAAGTAATGGCGACTAAAAAGGCTACTTTAACCACTTGAGGACCTAGGGCTTTCTACCCCTTAAGGACCGGCCACTTTTTTTCCATTCAGACCACTGCAGCTTTCACGGTTTATTGCTCGCTCATACAACCTACCACCTAAATGAATTTTGGATCCTTTTCTTGTCACTAATAAAGCTTTCTTTTGATGCTATTTGATTGCTCCTGCGATTTTTACTTTTTATTATATTCATCAAAAAAGACATGAATTTTGGCAAAAAAATGATTTTTTTTAACTTTCTGTGCTGACATTTTTCAAATAAAGTAAAATTTCTGTATACATGCAGCGCGAAAAATGTGGACAAACATGTTTTTGATAAAAAAAAACCCATTCAGTGTATATTTATTGGTTTGGGTAAAAGTTATAGCGTTTACAAACTATGGTGCCAAAAGTGAATTTTCCCATTTTCAAGCATCTCTGACTTTTCTGACCCCCTGTCATGTTTCATGAGGGGCTAGAATTCCAGGATAGTATAAATACCCCCCAAATGACCCCATTTTGGAAAGAAGACATCCCAAAGTATTCACTGAGAGGCATAGTGAGTTCATAGAAAATATTATTTTTTGTCACAAGTAAGCGGAAAATGACACTTTGTGAGAAAAAAAAAAAAAAAAAAGTTTCCATTTCTTCTAACTTGCGACAAAAAAAAATGAAATCTGCCACGGACTCACCATGCCCCTCTCTGAATACCTTGAAGGGTCTACTTTCCAAAATGGGATCATTTGTGGGGTGTGTTTACTGTCCTGACATTTTGGGGGGTGCTAAATTCTAAGCACCCCTGTAAAGCCTAAAGGTGCTCATTGGACTTTGGACCCCTTAGCGCAGTTAGGCTGCAAAAAAGTGCCACACATGTGGTATTGCCGTACTCAGGAGAAGTAGTATAATGTGTTTTGGGGTGTATTTTTACACATACCCATGCTGGGTGGGAGAAATATCTCTGTAAATGACAATTTGTTAATTTTTTTTACACACAATTGTCCATTTACAGAGATATTTCTCCCACTCAGCATGGGTATGTGTAAAAATACACCACAAAACACATTATACTACTTCTCCTGAGTACGGCGATACCACATGTGTGGCACTTTTTTGCACCCTAACTGCGCTAAAGGGCCCAAAGTCCAATGAGTACCTTTAGGATTTCACAGGTCATTTTTGTTTCAAGACTACTCCTCACGGTTTAGGGCCCCTAAAATGCCAGGGCAGTATAGGAACCCCACAAATGACCCCATTTTAGAAAGAAGACACCCCAAGGTATTCCGTTAGTAGTATGGCGAGTTCATAGAAGATTTTATTTTTTGTCACAAGTTAGCGGAAAATGACACTTTGTGAAAAAACACAATTAAAATCAATTTCCGCTAACTTTTGACAAAAAATAAAATCTTCTATGAACTCACCATACTCCTAACGGAATACCTTGGGGTGTCTTCTTTCTAAAATGGGGTCATTTGTGGGGTTCCTATACTGCCCTGGCATTTTAGGGGCCCTAAACCGTGAGGAGTAGTCTTGAAACGAAATTTCTCAAAATGACCTGTGAAATCCTAAAGGTACTCATTGGACTTTGGGCCCTTTAGCGCAGTTAGGGTGCAAAAAAGTGCCACACATGTGGTATCGCCATACTCGGGAGAAGTAGTACAATGTGTTTTGGGGTGTATTTTTACACATACCCATGCTGGGTGGGAGAAATACCTCTGTAAATGGACAATTGTGTGTAAAAAAATCAAAAGATTGTCATTTACAGAGGTATTTCTCCCACCCAGCATGGGTATGTGTAAAAATACACCCCAAAACACATTGTACTACTTCTCCCGAGTACGGCGATACCACATGTGTGGCACTTTTTTGCACCCTAACTGCACTAAGGGGCCCAAAGTCCAATGAGTACCTTTAGGATTTCACAGGTCATTTTTGTTTCAAGACTACTCCTCACGGTTTAGGGCCCCTAAAATGCCAGGGCAGTATAGGAACCCCACTAATGACCCCATTTTAGAAAGAAGACACCCCAAGGTATTCCGTTAGGAGTATGGTGAGTTCATAGAAGTTTTTATTTTTTTTGTCACAAGTTAGCGGAAATTGATTTTAATAGTTTTTTTTCACAAAGTGTCATTTTCCGCTAACTTGTGACAAAAAATAAAATCTTCTATGAACTCACCATACTCCGTACGGAATACCTTTGGGTGTCTTCTTTCTAGAATGGGGTCATTTGTGGGGTTCCTATACTGCCCTGGCATTTTAGGGGCCCTAAACCGTGAGGAGTAGTCTTGAAACCAAATGTCGCAAAATGACCTGTGAAATCCTAAAGGTACTCATTGGACTTTGGGCCCCTTAGCGTACTTAGGGTGTAAAAAAGTGCCACACATGTGGTACCGCTGTACTCAGGAGAAGTAGTATAATGCGTTTTGGGGTGTATTTTTACACATACCCATGCTAAGTGGGAGAAATATCTCTGTAAATGACAATTGTTTGATTTTTTTTACACACAATTGTCCATTTACATAGAAATTTCTCCCACCCAGCATGGGTATGTGTAAAAATACACCCCAAAACACATTATACTACTTTTCCTGAGTACGGCGGTACCACATGTGTGACACTTTTTTGCAGCCTAGGTGCGCTAAGGGGCCCAACGTCCTATTCACAGGTCATTTTGAAGCATTTGTTTTCTAGACTACTCCTCGCGGTTTAGGGCCCCTAAAATGCCAGGGCAGTATAGGAACCCCACAAGTGACCCCATTTTAGAAAGAAGACACCCCAAGGTATTCCGTTAGGTGTATGGCGAGTTCATAGAAGATTTTATTTTTTGTCACAAGTTAGTGAAAAATGACACTTTGTGAAAAAAAACCAATAAAAATTAATTTCCGCTAACTTTTGACAAAAAATTAAATCTTCTATGAACTCGTCATACACCTAACATAATACCTTGGGGTGTCTTTTTTTTCTAAAATGGGGTCACTTGTGGGGTTCCTATACCGCCCTGGCATTTTACAGGCCCAAAACCGTGAGTAGTCTGGAAACCAAATGTCTCAAAATGACTGTTCAGGGGTATAAGCATCTGCAAATTTTGATGACAGGTGGTCTATGAGGGGGCGAATTTTGTGGAACCGGTCATAAGCAGGGTGGCCTTTTAGATGACAGGTTGTATTGGGCCTGATCTGATGGATAGGAGTGCTAGGGGGTGACAGGAGGTGATTGATGGGTGTCTCAGGGGTGGTTAGAGGGGAAAATAGATGCAATCCATGCACTGGGGAGGTGATCGGAAGGGGGTCTGAGGGTTTGGCCGAGTGATCAGGAGCCCACACGGGGCAAATTGGGGCCTGATCTGATGGGTAGGTGTGCTAGGGGGTGACAGGAGGTGATTGATGGGTGTCTCAAGGTGTGATTAGAGGGGGGAATGGATGCAAGCAATGCACTGGCGAGGTGATCAGGGCTGGGGTCTGAGGGCATTCTGAGGGTGTGGGCGGGTGATTGAGTGCCCTAGGGGCAGATAGGGGTCTAATCTGATAGGTAGCAGTGACAGGGGGTGATTGATGGGTAATTAGTGGGTGTTTAGGGTAGAGAATAGATGGAAACACTGCGCTTGGGTGGTGATCTGATGTCGGATCTGCGGGCGATCTATTGGTGTGGGTGGGTGATCAGTTTGCCCGCAAGGGGCAGGTTAGGGGCTGATTGATGGGTGGCAGTGACAGCGGGTGATTGATGGGTGGCAGTGACAGGGGGTGATTGATGGGTGGCAGTGACAGGGGGTGATTGATGGGTGATTGATAGGTGATTGACAGGTAATCAGTGGGTTATTACAGGGGAGAACAGATGTAAATATTGCACTGGCGAATTGATAAGGGGGGGTCTGAGGGCAATCTGAGCGTGTAGGCGGTCGATTGGGTGCCCGCAAGGGGCAGATTAGGGTCTGATCTGATAGGTAACAGTGACAGGTGGTGATAGGGAGTGATTGATGGGTGATTGATGGGTAATTAGTGGGTGTTTAGAGGAGAGAATAGATGGAAACACTGCGCTTGGGTGGTGATCTGATGTCGGATCTGCGGGCGATCTATTGGTGTGGGTGGGTGATCAGATTGCCCGCAAGGGGCAGGTTAGGGGCTGATTGTTGGGTGGCAGTGACAGGGGGTGATTGATGGGTGATAGGTGATTGGCAGGTGATTGACAGGTGATCAGTGGGTTATTACAGGGAAGGACAGATGTAATTAATGCACTGGCGAATTGATAAGGGGGGGGGGGGGGGGTCTGAGGGCAATCTGAGCGTGTGGGCGGGTGATTGGGTGCCCGCAAGGGGCAGATTAGGGTCTGATCTGATAGGTAACAGTGACAGGTGGTGATAGGGGGTGATTGATGGGTAATTAGTGGGTGTTTAGAGAAGATAACAGATGTAAACGATACATTTGGGAGGTAATCTGACGGCGGGTTTGCGGGCGATCTAATGGTGTGGGTGGGTGATCAGATTGCCCGCAAGGGGCAGGTTAGGGGCTGATTGATGGGTGGCAGTGACAGGGGGTGACAGGGGGTGATTGATGGGTGATAGGTGATTGGCAGGTGATTGACAGGTGATCAGTGGGTTATTACAGGGAAGAACAGATGTAATTAATGCACTGGTGAATTGATAAGGGGGGGTCAGAGGGCAATCTGAGCGTGTGGGCGGGTGATTGGGTGCCCGCAAGGGGCAGATTAGGGTCTAATCTGATAGGTAAAAGTGACAAGTGGTGATAGGGGGTGATTGATGGGTGATTGATGGGTAATTAGTGGGTGTTTAGAGGAGAGAATAGATGTAAACAATGGATTTGGGAGGTGATCTGATGTCGGATCTGTGGGCGATCTATTGGTGTGGGGGGGTGATCAGATTGCCCGCAAGGGGCAGGTTAGGGGCTGATTGATGGGTGGCAGTGACAGGGGGTGATTGACGGGTGATTGATGGGTGATTGACGGGTGATTGACAGGTGATTGACAGGTGATTGACAGGTGATCAGGGGGATAGATGCATACAGTAAACAGGGGGGGGTGGTCTGGGGGGGGGGGTCTGGGGAGAATCTGAGGGGTGGGGGGTGATCAGGAGGGGGCAGGGAGCAGGGGGGGGGGGGGGAAATAGCGTTGACAGATAGTGACAGGGAGTGATTGATGGGTGATTAGGGGGGTGATTGGGTGCAAACAGGGGTCTGGGGGGTGGGCAGGGGGGGGGGGTCTGATGGGTGCTGTGGGCGATCTGGGGCAGGGGGGGGAGAAATCAGTGTGCTTGGGTGCAGACTAGGGTGGCTGCAGCCTGCCCTGGTGGTCCCTCGGACACTGGGACCACCAGGGCAGGAGGCAGCCTGTATAATACACTTTGTAAACATTACAAAGTGTATTATACACTTTGTATGCGGCGATCGCGGGGTTAACATCCCGCCGGCACTTCCGTATAGCCGGCGGGATGTTGCGGCGAGCGAGCGGTGACAGGCGCCGGCGGAGGATCGCGTCACGGATGACGCGATCGGTCCGCCCATGCCCTTAAATGGACCGCCGCCTCTGTGGGTGAGGCCGTCCTGCAGGGCTCCACTTCCCCGCCGCCCCTGTGTAGTGGGCGGTCGGGAAGTGGTTAAGTGTCAAAAATTGTAGCTCAATTTCATCAATAGGCTCAAAAGGAGCCTTGGTCAGAACATTTAGAACTAGCGACAAATCCCATTGCGGAACGACTGTTTAATAGGAGTAGATCTTTGAACTGGCCGGAAAAAATCTTTAATCAATTTTACCTGTGCTAAAGGTCTGTCCAATAAAATTGATAAGGCTGAGCACTGCACCTTCAAAGTACTCAAAGCCAGATTCATCTCAAAGCCTTCCTGAAAGAAATCAAGAATAGCCCCGATGTTATTTTGATTTCGATTATGTGTTGTACACCAAGATGTATATACCTTCCAAACCTTCCTGTAAATTTTTTAAATGACCGGTTTTCTACACTTCAATAAGGTGTCAATGATTTTATCAGAAACCTCTTTATACCTCAAAATCAACCTCTCAGGGTCCAGGCTGCTAGACTGAACAGTTACGGCTTGGGATGAAACAGCGGCCCCTGACGTAGAAGGTCTGGCCTGATTGGAAGATTCAGAGGAGGTCGAATTGACAACCGTAGTAGAGTGGAAAACCAAATTTCTTTTGGGCCACACAGGAGCTATGAGTATTAGCTCTACCTTTTCCTTTTGGATCTTGTCTAGTACATGCGGAATCAATTTTAGAGGTGGATAAGCAAACCCCAGTTTGAATCTCCAAGGGGTCGATAGAGCATCCAACCTCAGAGAACTCGCATTTTTGTGAAGCGTATAAAACCGCGGAACCTTGGCATTCATTGGAGAGGCAAAGAGGTCGATTTCTGGAAACCCCAGTTGTTCCGTGATCGAGAAAGACTTCCTGATTCAATTCCCACTCAGAGTGATCGAGCTCGTGGCGGCTCAAAAAGTCCGCTTTGAGATTGAGCGACCCTTTTACGTGAACGGCCTCTATCGACAGAATATTGGCTTCTGCCCAGACAAATTTCCATCGTCAGAAGAGACAGACTCGGCGATCTGGTCCCTCCTTGTTTGTTGAGATAGGCTATCGTGGAAGTGTTGTCCGAAAAGATCAGGACATGGCTGAGCCGCATCATGTCCTGAAAAACAGCAAGAGCTTCCTTCACTGCTGCGAGTTCCCTGAAGTTGGACGATCTCCTGGCTATTGTTTTGGGCCACCTCCCCTGGCAATGCTGCCCCATGGACGTGGCCCCCCCAACCCCAGGCACTGGCATCCGTGTAAATCCTTACAAGGGACTCTTGTCTCCAGATTCTGCCCTGTGTTAGATTGCTTGACTGAAGCCACCAGTGAAAACTCCTTTTCACTTGAGCTGGTATCAAAACCTGAAAGTCCAGGGACTCCTGAGTCTTGTCCCATACTTCCAATATCCAATTTTGAAGTACCCGATAGTGGAAATGTGCCCACGTTACAGCAGGAATGGAGGCCGTCATGAGACCTAATACTCTCATCCCCTCTCTTATTGAAATCTCCTGGAGTAAGAGTAGTTCTCTGACATCCCTCTGTAATCTTTTCACTTTTCCTGCGGTCAGAAAGACTCTCCCCTGTATGGAATTGATCGCATACCCCCAAAAAACAATCGACTGAGAAGGCACGAGGTTCGATTTCGAGTAATTTACAATTCATCCCATCCGAGACAGAATCTGTATGACTAGATTCGTGTGTATTTTGAGGTCCTGTTCTGTCTTGGAAAAAATAAGCAGGTCGTCCAAGTAGGGAATAATGTTTATTCCCTGCTTCCTTACCACCTTCATTATCTCTGCCAGAACTTTCGTAAATATGCGTGGCGCTGACGCTATTCCGAAGGGAAGAGCCTGAAACTGGTAATGACATGTTCGATCCCTCATCCGAATCGCAAACCTTAGAAACTTTTGATAAGATTTGCCGATTGGAATGTGAAGGTACGCGTCTTGTAAATCTTTTGACGCAAAAAATTCCGCTCCCTGCAGAGCTGCCTTGACAGAAAAAAATGTTCTCCATTTTGAACTTTTTGTAAACTAAAAAGGGGTTTAACGACTTCCGATTTAGGATGAATCTGAATTCCCCGTTGGTTTTGGTCACCAAAAAAACATGGGAGTAGTAACCCTTGAATTCCTGCGTTTGCGGTACTGGGACTATCACATCCTTTGAAATCAACTTTTGTATCTCTGTAAGTAGACCCTGAGCCTTGCTTGGATCCTTCGGAAATTTGTTCACAAAAATTCTGGGGGGAGGGGGAACACAAAATTGCGGACGATACCCGTCCTTTATGATCTTTAACCATTTACCGCCATCCTAACGTATTAAAACGTCATGCTTACCGCTATTAACAGCAACATGACGTTTTAATACGTCGCGCATTCCCGCCGCTGCTACCGCCGTGTGTCCGCCGCTACCGCCGCCATTACCGTCGGGATCCCGTGCTGGGCGATTGGGGAAGAGGACTGAACAGTCCTCTACCCAATCGCAGTGCCTGGAGTGAATGGACGTGACCGCGAACAGCGGCTACGTCCATTCACATAAACAGGAAATGTAACAGTTTAATAAAGTGTGTAAAAAAAAAAAAAAAAAAAGTGAACACGTCCTATGAGTGTTCACCAGCGCCATCTTGTGGCCAAAAAGTATATTACACCTACAAAACACATACATTTTCAAGTATATACACATCATTAATAAAATTACACTTCCAACCCTCCCCCCCAAAAAAAACACTTGTAAAAAAAAAAAATCAGCTTAAAAAAAAAAAAAAAATAGTTGCCTTAGGGACTCAGCTTTTTTTATTCTATATTTTATGGGGGAAAATTAATTTTAATTTATTACATAGGGGCTTGTAATTATAGCCAGAACAAACAGAAAAATAACCACTTATATTTCAAAATAATATACTGTCGCCATACATTGTGGTAGGGACATAATCTAAACGGTTTAATTATCGGGACCACTGGGCAAATAAAACGTGTTTGTTTTATCCACAGGAGAATGTTTAATTTTAAAACTATAAAGGCTGAACACTGAGAAATAATGATTTTTTTTCTTTTTTTTTCTGTTTTTCTCATTAAAATGCATTTAGAATAAAAAAATTCTTAGCAAAATGTACTATCCACAGAAAGCCTAATTGGTGGCGAAAAAAACGAGGTATAGATCATTTTCTTGTGATAAGTAGTAATAAAGTTATTAGGGAATAAAAGGGAGGAGCGCTGACAACTGAAAATTGCTCTGGTCCGTTAGGATAAAAACCCTTGGGGGTGAACTGGTTAAAATAAAGGGATCTGGTTTGATCTTTTCCCAGTGGGACAAAAAATAACAAAGTCTCCCCGCCCACTGGCAAACTGTCATTTACCCTTGGACTCGCCTGGTTTTGCGAGAGCAAAACCTCCCCGGCCCCTACCGGTTGGAAAGGACCACTTCCTTTGCTGAGAAGGCTGTTTAGCCTGTTCCCGCTAAGGTTTTCTGAACAGACTCAGCTTACTAGTCCGAAATGTCTTATGTTTGTTAGGGAATGGTTTTCTGCAGACCTGGAGAGTATATTATCTAATTCTTACCGAATAACAGATTACCCTCAAAAGGAACTGCACACAACTTATTTTTAGAAGTTAAATCTCCCTCCCAAGTTTTGAGCCAAAGAGCTCTGCGAGCCGAATTGATCAATGCAGTGGTACGTGCTGAAATGCGCACAATTTCTACAGTTGCATCAGCCAAAAAGGCCACAGATTTTAACACCAGAGGCAGAGATTTAACATAAGTACTCAAGTCAGATCCAGTTTTATGAGAAATTAAATTATCCATCCACACCTGTAAATTACGAGAAATGCAGGTAGAAGCGATCCCTGGTATAAAGGCAAATGAAGTAGATTCCCAAGCCTTTTTTAACAGCAAGTCTATTTTCTTATCCATAACATCCTTTAACACTCCCGTATCTTCAAAGGACAGATCAGCATTTTTCGAGTGCTTGGACAGAGCAGCATCTAATTTTGGACATTTAGTAAATTGATCAATGTCGGCAGGAGCAAAAGGAAATTTTCTTTTTGCTGATTTAGGAATGAACAATTTACGTTCGGGTTCCTGCCACTGAGATACAATGATATCTTTAATCGACTGATGAAAAGGAAAAACCCTGCCAGATTGTTGAGCCAGGCCAGAATATACCTGATCCTGTGCCGTAATTTCTTTTTGAATTTCAGGGATCTGTTCAGTGGCATAAACCTCTTTAAGTAATTAGTTTGTTTCTTCAGTTTTAAACAGAAATCTAGCTGCCCTTTTCAAATCACTATCTGATTCATCCTCTGAAAAGGCACTCTCTCACTCCTCCAATTCAGAAACATCCTCTCTTCCTTCTATTTCTTCCTCACCCTCCTCCACAAGTATATCCATGTCTAACAGAACTTGAGGTAAATCAACTTGCACAGTGTCAGTAACAGGAACCGGAGGAGGTGCAGGAGGGTTCACAACAGGTGCCGAGAAGGGACCTGCAACAGCTAAAACAGAAGGATTGGAAAAAAAGAGATTCCTTAAATTTCCCCAGAGTCTTATCCATATCCCTTTTAACCGACTTCATTATATTTTTAAAAATTGAGGAAGACTCTGCCGAAATGACAGCATCTATACATGATTGACACAGAGATTTAGTATAGCTAGAGGAAAGTTTTGCTAAGCATTGACAGCATTTTTTAGATCTGGATTTACTACTAGAAGAAGACCCAGACTCCACTCTTGTCTGTATAAAAAAAACCACAAAAAACAGGAGACAAAATAACAACCCAGTTAAAAACAATCTGTGTAAATCAAACTGGGAGCATCTTTAGGGAGAAAGAATCTCCCACTCACCACACCATCAGCATGCGTTTGAGTCCTGGAAGCTGAAGCGCTTGATGAGGCAGTGGGAACAGCCGTGGCTGCACTAGATGTACTGGCAGCCGTGGCGGCGGCAGCGACCACGTTAGAGCTCTGTTCCTCCATCTTGCCGCCGCCCGCACGCCCAGCCGGAGTTTAAAAAGGAAGTGTGTGCGCACAACTTCCGGTCCGCCCCCTCCGACGTCAGCGGAAGTGACCTCCGTGCTTGGTCATTAAAGTCCCGAGAGGCACTTGCGCAGAAGGAAGGCGGAAGAAGCCAGACGACCCAATCCCAACCGCGGGCATTCAGAGGCAATGGCGGCAGCAGCTTTCAGCAACATCCTTCTCCAACCAGGTACTACCGCCAGAAATAGATTCTCACCCTCTGGTGAGCGATAGAAAAAAAACAAATTGGGAGCTGAAAATACCCTGTGTTCCCGGGCGGAAACACAAATGAACTGGGGATTAAGGGAGGTTGCGAGCTTTTTATACTTTACTTCTGTGTTTCCCCAGGACTGGGCGGAGCCGTTCCTCCAGAGGGTGTCCCAGCTGATGAATATGAGAAATTGTTATATTTTGCTATCCCTAAAAAGGTTGTTGAAATAACCCATTTAAATTTTTGTATTTGCACGCTAATGCGAATTTGTGGCAGCTACCTGCATTCTATAGCAGGGTTCCCCAACCCTGTCCTCAAGGCCCTCCAACAGTGCATGTTTTGTGGAAATCCAGAGATGTAGTTAATTAGTAGAGATGGCCCGAACTGTTCGCCGGCGAACGTGAACCGGCAAATTTCCGGGGTTCGCGATCGCGGAGAACCGCAAACTTTTCCGGAAGTTCCATTCGCCCCCATAGTGCATCATGAGGCTCAACTTTGACCCTCTACATCACAGTCAGTAGGCACATTGTAGCCAATCAGGCTACACTCCCTCCTGGAGCCCCCCCCCCCCCTATAAAAGGCAGGCAGCGTCAGGCAGCGTCAGGCTTTTCACTCACTCGTGTGCCTGCAGTAATTAGAGAAGGGAGAGCTGCTGCAGACTCACATAGCGGAAGCTTAATTAGGCTCTTGTAGGCTTGTTAGCTTGCTGTTTGCTGATTCGTATTGCTGAAAAAGCACCCCTCAACAGCTCTTTTGAGAGCTAATGTTGTTCTTGTGATCTTTTTTTTTTGTGGCCCACCTGCATTATATACAGCCCTGTCAGTCGCAGCTGGCCTTTGGCCCCTTGGTGGTATGATTACTATTGTACATATGAGGCAGTCCATGCACAGCTTCCTTAATTCACAATTATTATACCATTGACTTGATTACTACTGTGACAGGTGCACATTGTAATACCCATCACTGCATATACCTACCTGTTTACTTCAGTGCAGCCACCTACCTACACAACGCAATAAAGGTACCATTGCCAGTAATCCTTCTCCCATGTCCACGCAGGCAAGGACAAGCTCCAGCGATCTCATGGTGATGTCGGACATGCAGACATTCTTTAGTCAAACGCCTCGCCTTAGCGCTTCCAGATCCACCCTCCACCAATGCCTCGACCAGCAGGTAGCCGACTACCTGGCCTAAAGTGTGGATGTAGACACTGTGAGCAGCGATGAACCCTTGGACTACTGGGTGTGCAGGCTTGACCTGTGGCCAGAGCTGTCCCAGTTTGCCATCCAACTTCTGTCTTACCCTGCCTCAAGCGTCCTGTCAGAAAGGACCTTTAGTGCAGCTGGATGCATTGTCACTGAGAAGAGAAGTCGCCTAAGTCAAAAAAGTGTTCAGTACCTCACCTTTATCAAAATGAATGAGGCATGGATCCCGGACGGTTACTGCCCGCCTGTAGACTAAGTCAGTTCCCACACACAGCATCTCTGCCTGCACGCCATGTGACTGCCTACCCCATGACTAAGTCTGTCCCCACACAGCATCTCTGCCTGCAGGCCGCTTGACTGCCTTCTCCGCCACCACCAACAGGGTCCACCAGGACTCCAAGCGGATTCCTGAATTTTAGCTAGCAGTGGCCGCTATAATAATTTTTCTGGTGCATGTACATGCCTGCCTAATTTTTCTGGCTGCACTGCAGCTGCAACAACAAAACAGAAGGCATGTACATGTGTCAATTCCTCTTTGTGATCGTTACCTTGTCGCGGTGAAGGGGCTTGCGTGCCACAATGAAGCAATGAAGGCCGGCTATATGAGTGTCTCAGGGGGTGGCACACCAAAGATAAGGTTGTTGCTTCATTGTGGACAGACCAAATTCGATCAGCTGGACAATCACTGTTCTGTCATTGAGCTACCTCAGCCTGGCGACCATATAGGCTTGAAAACCGCTATTGCCTGCACTCTCGCCATGGTGTGCACCCGTCCAGCACTGCAAGGTGATTTCTGCCCTTAAACCGCTGCTTTGCGTCAAATCCAGAATTTTCCCCCAGGGCTTTTGGTGTCTATCCCACTCATCCATGCAAAAACTCAATGTTAGACCCCTTGAAACATCTTTTCCACCCATTTTGTGGCCAGCATACATGTTTCTAGTTTTCAAAGTTCGCCTCCCCATTGAAGTCTATTGCGGTTGGCAGAAGTTCGCGCGAACTGAAAATCGGAGGTTTGGGCCATCTCTATTAATCAGCCTGCTGAGACACTAATTACCCCACCTGTGAATGTGTGTGGTTTTCTGCAAAACGTGTACTGTTGGTGGGCCTTGAGGACAGGGTTAAGGAACACTACTCTATAGAAGATTGCAGATTGTATCAAGTGTACAAGCAATTGAAATTTTATTGTGTGTAGACTCATCAGCCAATCTAAAAGGTTACTTTGCCTGCAGTGCTGAATGCCTTCAGAATTCCCTCAGGGTCTGAGGCTGAGTGGTGAACTGCAGCAAAGGGAACATGATTTGACTCACGACGAGTAGAGCATGGTGACAGGCAGAACGAACAATGTGATCACGGTGGAAGGGGGGGGGGGGGGGGAGAGGACTGGCATTGCTTGGGTTGAGTAGGTCCTCCTGGCTGATCGCTCATGGATTGGGGTCGTTGGCTGCTGTACACACGGCCAATAACGATCAAGTCAGCGTGTGTGAAGGTTACGTCTTACACCTAACGAAGTAATATATTTTGTAAGCTCTTATCAAACAAGGTAATGCTCAAAATAAGTTTGATACTACTTTGCATACTTTTTAGTACTATTTCAATAGTTTGATGCTAAAAAACAAAAACAAAACTTTTATAGGTAAGATGAAAAAGTATCTTTTAAGAGAAAGGTTAATTTAATCAGAATCATTTTTATTTGACCAAATAAGTTGGCACTTATAAGGAATATGTCTTGGCCATTGTTTAGTTGCCACAGACAATATTATACAAGTGTTTAAAAGTGTCCATACACTTGCCTGGTTTATCACCGATAGACAGCAGATTCGAACACTGATAGAATCTGCTGTGAAATCGATGCGCAAACACTGACCGATTGACCGATTTCCGACCAAAAACGATCGATCCTGTCGAAATTTCGCTCGATCCCCGGAGGGTCGGGAGAGCGTCGATAGCGGTGTTCAAATGTCCGACGACCGACGCTAGCGGCAATACATTACCTGTTCCGCCGGCGCGTGTCCCCGCTTTCCTGGTGGTCCCTTCTCTGCGCTGGGCTCCGGCTGGCTTCACTTACTTCCTGTGGGGGGGAAGTTTAAACAGTAGAGCGCCCTCTACTGTTTAAACTTCCCCCAACAAGAAGTAAAGTGAAGCTGGAGCCCAGAGCGGAGAAGAGACAGCAGATACCGCGGGACTCGCCCCGGCCAGATCAGGTAATGTATGCAGGGGACGACGGCAGCAGCTCCACAGATTGTAAATCGGTTTCATAGTGAAATCGATTCAAAATCTGTTTGCAGTTTAGGCAGCCAATAGATCCCTCTTCAATCAGATTCGATCACAGAGGGATCCATCTGCTGTTCGATCTGGTGTCATAATCGACCAGTGTATGGCTGCCTTAAAGAGACACTGAAGCGAAAAAAAATTGATGATATTATGATTTGTATGTGTAGTACAGCTAAGAAATAAAACATTAAGATCAGATACATCAGTCTAATTGTTTCCAGTACAGGAAGAGTTGAGAAACTCCAGTTGTTATCTCTATGCAAAAAAGCTATTAAGCTCTCCGACTAACTTATGCTGGGAATACACATTTTTGCCTTCGTTTTAGCCTTCGATTCGTTCAGTAAACGAATCGAGTGTTGAAAACGTATGTGAAAATAGTCATAATCTCATAGTTTCGATTAATAGACCCCAAAAACGAACGACTAGTGATCGAACATGTTTGATATTATCTCTCTTTATCCATCTAATCGAGCCATTGGTAGGCTTGATGGCTGTTCAGATCGATTATATGTTCGTTTATGTTAGTCCGTCCCTGTAAAAAGGGATTTTCGTTTCGTTTCTTTGCAGCCTTCGATCGTTGGAAAAACGAAACCATCAGAATCGAAAAAAAAACGAAACCGTGGGTGGTGATATTAACCGTACGTTCGATTATTTCGGGAACGAAAAGGACAAAAGGCACAATCGAAACGAAGGCTAAAACGAAGGCAAAAACGAAACGTGTATTCCCAGCATTAGTCGTGGAGAGGGCTGTTATCTGACTTTTATTATCTCAACTGTAATTGAACTGTTTACTTTTCCTCTGCTAGAGGAGAGTTCATTACTTCACAGACTGCTCTGAAAGACTCATTTTGAATGCTGAGTGTTGTGTAATCTGCACATATTATAGAATGATGCAATGTTAGAAAAAACACTATATACCTGAAAATAAAAATATGAGAATATTTTCTTTGCTGCTAATCTTCTAGTAATTATTCATAGTACACAACCAATTCATTATATCATATATTTTTTTTCGCTTCAGTGTCTCTTTAAGAGGTTTGGGGAGGCGCCCAGATTCTCTACTAATGGGTCTAAGTATAATTACTGTTCTGTAATATAGGAAGAGGTGTCTTTACCTCCAAAGAAGACTCACTCGGATGGGATATAAGGAATCTTTATTATAAAGTGGTTTATTGTAGACAACGCGTTTCATGGGTCTCAGCCCGCTTCTTCAGGTCATTACAAATAACCTTAAATCTTCTTAAATGTCCATGTGGCTTTGTCTACATTGGTATGACTACACAGTGTCTCAAGGTGAGGATTTCTGCACATAAATCTGCCATTAGAAATGGCACGGTGGGACAGGCAGTGGCTGAGCATTTTAAATCCTGCGGACATAATGTTTCCCAACTTAGGGTGATGGCTATAGATGGGGTTCCCCCCAGTTGGAGGGGAGGGGACAGGACCAAAGAACTTCTACGTAGGGAGGCGGGCTGGATCAGGCGTATGGATGCTATGGGGAGGGCAGGGCTGAATCGAGAGCTGGATTTGGGATTCTGTGTTTAAGCCTTGGGTGACTTGATGGTGTATTTCTGTATATGTTAAACTTTACAGTATAGTAGTAGCACTTGGTGGTTTTAATTGACCTTGTTTTTATTTTTCAGACCAACATAGGACGCATCTGGAGAGCAGGCGGAGTTCCCCTTTAACCACGCAGCAGTATGGTGAGTGCTGCGGTCTGTGTCTCTATGTGTTGACTGGGTTGCTATGGCAATATCTCGGCCGCTCTAGCACCACCTACTGTGATGATGCGTGGGCTGTTTGTGTGCTGGGTGACGGCTGGGGCGTCTAGGATTGGCTGTTGCTATCAGCTGACCAAGTCATGTGACCTTCTCACATGACTCTGAGGCCGGAACGCTCGCTTCCGTGTATTGGAGGCGGCGGAGATGCGGCTATAATGCGCTCGTTCGCCCTCACACTGGCTGCTGACAGCGGGGTCTCCTCCTGCATACCTGATTGGTGAGTTTACTGTTTTTGAAATGTGCAGTTTTCTATTGGTCCTTTTGTTGGACGCAATAGTCTCCCATCAGGTCCTCCACTGTGTGTCTCCTATGATTGGTCAAGGGCTTCACCTGATGGGTGGATCTCTCTTATAAATGTGTTTGTTTGATATGTGATGCTGTATATGACCGTTTTTACAACTTGAGAAAGGCCAGAGGAGGCCGAAACAACTGTTTGTTGTTGTTGGTGTCATGCCTGCACTAATAAAAACCTAAAGAGCTATACTTACTCAGTGTGGTGCCGGTCCTTTGTGGAGTACAAATAACCTTAAGCAGGAGTCGTGTGGAGCACGAGCACCTTTTAGGCCCCACACGACACTGCTGCTTTATTCCATTGTATCTCATGCTGTTGGTGTGTGTGTGTGTGTGTGTGTGTGTGTGTGTGTGTGTGTGTGCTGCTTTATTCCATTGTATCTCATGCAGTTGGTGTGTGTGTGTGTGTGTGTGTGTGTGTGTTGCTTTATTCCATTGTATCTCATGGTGTGTGTGTGTGTGTGTGTGTGTGTGTGTGTGTGTGTGTGTGTGTGTGTGTGTGTGTGTGTGTGTTGCTTTATTCCATTGTATCTCATGCTGTTGGTGTGTGTGTGTGTGTGTGTGTGTGTTGCTTTATTCCATTGTATCTCATGGTGTGTGTGTGTGTGTGTGTGTGTGTGTGTGTTGCTTTATTCCATTGTATCTCATGCTGTTGGTGTGTGTGTGTGTGTGTGTGTGTGTGTGTTGCTTTATTCCATTGTATCTCATGGTGTGTGTGTGTGTGTGTGTGTGTGTGTGTGTGTGTGTGTGTGTGTGTGTGGTGTGTGTGTGGTGTGTGGTGTGTGGTGTGTGGTGTGTGGTGCTTTATTCCATTGTGGTGTGTGGTGTGTGGTGTGTGTGTGTGTGTGTGTGTGTGTGTGTGTGTGTGTGTGTGTGTGTGTGTGTGTGTGTGTGTGTGTGTTCCAGCCTAATCAAAACAAAAAACACTTAACATTGATTTAAGAATGCTTACAAATGTTTTTGCTGCTTCTGCCCCTTTTTAACTTCCGTCAGTTACTGCTAAAGGCTTCCAAACCTGAATGTAATCACACTTTTTTCTATGTCTGTTTTATATTTTGAAATGACATATTTCATGGTTGCACCAGAAATAGTGGCCTGAAATCCCATGCTGATGCTGTGAAAAGCAATCATTTGGGCATGTGGTACAGGTGGATTATTATATACAGCTGCTACATACTGTACATCTACCAAACTGAGAATTACACACAAGAGACACCTTTTTCATCATGTTGCCTCGGATACCCTGTGTAGTGTAGAAACTTTTCCTCCGATTTGTTTCCAATGTTTATGTTTTATTTTGTCACATGACTAGATGCAGCATAGCAGCAAAGTGTTTTCCAAATATTTTAGTGCCATTTTGCTTGCCTAGCGCTCCTGAAACCCACCAAGATTGATCTCTATTTACGGTAGCAGGAAAAAAGGGCGCTGGCTGAGGGTGGACGAAAAGGGCGACGCCATAGACTTTAATGCAATTATCGTTAATATGGCAAAGAAAGCAGAAAAAGGGCGCCACGATAAATATTGTTAACATTAGAACATTTTCGTCTTTGAAGTATGTTATCGTTTTAAAAGCTTACAATATTATAGTTTTTGTCATATTTTGTTTATATGTACAGATTTTACGTTATCAAAGATATTATCGTTACTATGTGTAAAAGGGTGTTTCTGCTGAGGGAATGGTTAGGGTTAGGCACTACCAGGGGGTGTGGTTAGGGTTAGGCACCACCGGGGGAGTGGTTAGTTTTAGGCACCACCAGGGGAGGGTTATGTGTGAGGGTAGGGTTGGGTTAAGCTGTATTGTTGAATTACGTAATATCTAACGTTAATATCTTTTTGTTATTATTTCTCGTCTGTTTTTACAACGGTATTTATCGTTAAAGCTTGACAACAATGTTTATCGTTATCAGATTTCGTTGATAACCGGCGCCATTTCGTTATCAAGTCAGGCCCTTTTTTTACAGCGCCCTTTTTTCATGCACGCCTATTTACCCATACCCGTTGCATTTTTTTTTCTTTGAGGCTTATCCTGTGCTTATGGAATAAAATCAAAACTTTTGCTTTAGATACTTTCTTTTCTAAGTACATGTGGTTATAGTGGAAATGACTGCATTAATGCTTCATCGCTAAACTTCCTCTTTCAACATTTTTCCTAATTATATATGTTCAGTCTGACTTTACGCACAGTTTAGTGTCATGGAGTACCTGACCTTGTATTTGATTATATTGATTATATATACATATACATTTATATATTCTCCATCCTGGGTCTTACAGCCACTTTCATAAGGAAAAAAAATATACAATGTCTGGGTTACTAAGATCTCTGCACAAAACATTTCTTACCCTGCATGTTTCCTGTGCTTGTTCATATTGTGTTTAATGGAATGGAAAATATGCTTCAGCTAGCCATACTTCCATTTCATTAAAGGGATGGGTGACGAAGCCTTTAGCTAAGAGTGTACACTGCAGCTCTGAAAAGGTTCTCATCTTAATTTTTATATATTTTTGGTCCTAAATTATTTTAACCTATTCAAATCCAGGTGTATTCTAGTATATACAGATAAAACAACATTGTGTGTGGCAATGAACATTATTTTAACTAGAAGAATGTTTTCTTTTTCTTTAAGAGCAAATGACTAAATGATCATTATCAGCATAACCATAGGTCTCTTAGCCTGGAAGCTAATAATCACTATGCAAACAGTTCTGATCTCTTCTCTCCCCCAGCAAACGCTGTACTCAGTCCGCAAGCTTCTGCTCCCTGTACAACTACAAGCCTAGTCCTGAGCTCCTCTCTGCCTAGCACATGCTGTACTCAGTACAGCAGCTTCCGCTCCCTGTACAGGCCTAGTCCTGACTGAGTTCCTCTCTCCCCCAGCACATACTCGACTCAGTCCAGCAGCTTCTGCTCCTTGTACAGCCCTAGTCCTGAGCTTCTCTCTCCCCCAGCAAACGCTGTACTCAGTCCACAGGCTTCTGCTCCCTGTACAACTACAAGCCTAGTCCTGAGCTCCTCTCTCCCTAGCACACGCTGTACTCAGTCCAGCAGCTTCTGCTCCCTGTACAGACCTAGTCCTGACTGAGTTCCTCTCTCCCCCAGCACATACTCGACTCAGTCCAGCAGCTTCTGCTCCTTGTACAGGCCTAGTCCTGAGCTTCTCTCTCCCCCAGCACATGCTGTACTCAGTCCAGCAGCTTCTGCTACCTGTACAGGCCTAGTCCTAAGCTCCTCTCTCCCTGAGCACATGCTGTACTCGGCCCAGCAGCTTCTGCTTCCTGTACAAGCCTAGTCCTGAGCTCCTCTCTCCCTGAGCACATGCTGTACTTGGCCCAGCAGCTTCTGTTTCCTGTACAAGCCTAGTTCTAAGCTCCTCTCTCCCCAACACACACAGAGTACTCCGTCAAGCAGCTTCTGCTCTCTGTACAGGCCCAGTCCTGAGCGTTTCTCTTCCACAGCACAATCACAGGATGTTCTTAGCTTCCATCACCAGAGAGTCTAAAATGCTTGGTCACTAAATCCTTTGCTGGACTGGCTTTCCATTTATTTGTTTAATTAGAGTGACCAGATTTTTGTAGGCTCAACCTGGGACAGGGTGAATTGGGGGGGGGGGGGCATAAGGAGCGCGCCGCGTCGAAAATTAGGGGGGCGCGCCGCGCCGAAAAATTTGGTGTCTGCAGCGCGCGCGAAAAATGGGCGTGGTCATGACATTCTATGGGCGGAGCTAACAGAATGATGCAACAGCGAGGCATAAGAAAGCAGTGTTTACGCCGTGATGTGGTCAAACGTGGATTCACATCATAGGTGTGCAGAAACTTTGTGATGCTATTTAATAGTATGCCATAACCGCAAAGCAGGAAACACAGCCAACTATGACCATTAAATAATAAACGCAATGGGCAACATTTCAGCACAAAATAATCGCATTTCGGGCAAACATGTCAGCATAAAATAAACGCAATGGGGGCAAACATGTCAGTACAAAATAAACGCACTGCGGGCAAACATGTCAGTACAAAATAAATGCACTGCGGGCAAACATGTCAGTACAAGATAAACGCACTGCGGGCAAACATGTCAGTACAAGATAAACGCACTGCGGGCAAACATGTCAGTACAAGATAAACGCACTGCAGGCAAACATGTCAGTACAAGATAAACGCACTGCGGGCAAACATGTCAGTACAAGATAAACGCACTGCGGGCAAACATGTCAGTACAAGATAAACGCACTGCGGGCAAACATGTCAGTACAAGATAAACGCACTGCGGGCAAACATGTCAGTACAAGATAAACGCACTGCGGGCAAACATGTCAGTACAAGATAAACGCACTGCGGGCAAACATGTCAGTACCTGATAAACGCACTGCGGGCAAACATGTCAGTACAAGATAAACGCACTGCGGGCAAACATGTCAGTACAAGATAAACGCACTGCGGGCAAACATGTCAGTACAAGATAAACGCACTGCGGGCAAACATGTCAGTACAAGATAAACGCACTGCGGGCAAACATGTCAGTACAAGATAAATGCACTGCGGGCAAACATGTCAGTACAAGATAAACGCACTGCGGGCAAACATGTCAGTACAAGATAAACGCACTGCGGGCAAACATGTCAGTACAAGATAAACGCACTGCGGGCAAACATGTCAGTACAAGATAAACGCACTGCGGGCAAACATGTCAGTACAAGATAAACGCACTGCGGGCAAACACTTCACCTGCAAGAAAAGGCATTTACTCACCTGGCAGAAGACGTCCCCTCACGCAGCCGGCCTCTGGTGCCTCAGGTGCAGCTCCCCCTGGCCTGGACGATCTTCAATCTCCCGCTCAGCCTCTCACAGGCAGAGCAGGGCTACGGCAAGATGGCGTCCGGAGGCGGAGCCCTGTACTGAGACAAATAGTCTCCAATACAGGATTCCGCCTCCAGACACCATCTTCCCGTAGCCCTGCTCTGCCTGTGCCTGCCGGAGAACATTGCAGGCTGGAGCGGGGCTGCGGGGAATGAACTAGCGCAGCGTCTAGTAGACGCTGCGGCTAGTTCATTGTACGGTGGCCAGAGTCCCGAGGCCGGGACGTCCCGCTGCTAAAAGCGGGACGTTTCCCGGGACCTCATGCAGCCTGGGACAGCGCCCCCCGAAGGCGGGACGCGTCCCGGGTAAAGCGGGACGTATGGTCACCGTAGTTTAATGCCCGAACTGTGGAAAAATCTGCTTCTCGCTTTTCAGCAACACCAGCCTGCGCAGACCCTCGGTGTCATATTATCTTAGCCCATAGAGCACAGGTGCCAAACTCTAGTCCTCAAGGGCCAGTGCCAGTGTTTAGGATGTACAGAAAAATGTGTTCTGTTTGATGAACCACGCCTTTCCTGATTCAGTCCTATCAATAAATGTGAGTTGATCCAAAACTGTGTGAGGACTTTGGCCCTAGTTTCAACAAGCAAAATAGTAGAAGACAAGTCTCACAGTGAAACAGTGAAAGATAACACTTCCCAGCGCCCTATAAGAGGAGATGTGCTCCAATGCAAACAAAACCGGTGGGGGCGCAATGTTTCCAAACAAATGCAATTTACAACAATGACAACCGTGGTAAGTAAATAAGCAATAATGAAATAATCAGTGCTGGGCCGAAATTACGCATGAGCGTAATTACGCATCGTAATTCAATGCAAATTTCCGTGTAAGCGCTACGCGTAACTTACGGTCTTACGCGTAAGTATTTACGCGTAAGCAGTAAAGTGGTATCGTAATTACGCTGTCTACCGTAATTGCTAGGTATGCGTAATTTTATGAAGACCTACGCGTTAGATTCTCTGAATAGGGACCAGCAAGCATTAGCACATTTTGTGTTTGTAGCGGCCAAGCAAAGTATTGCCCAAGCTGGAGGACACAATTTGTCTCCTTCCTGGAAATGAAAAGAAGGGTAACCGCTTTCATGATCCAGGAAAAGATGGCAGCTACCCTGGAAGATAAGATAGACAGATATAACAGAATTTGGGAACCCTGGCGGTTATCAGAAGGTCTCACTTAAAGACTCAGGCACCCAGGACCGTGAAGGCCCTGAACAAGTACCCCATCAGGATTTGCCCTTTTGACACACTCCCCCTCCCTTTCCTTCCCCGTTTTCTATTTCTTCTCCTTCCTTCTCCTTCTCTCTCTTTCACCTTTCTTTGTGGCCAATTGGCCACCTGCATATGTTTCTGGTTGCGCTTGTGACCCAGATGGAAAGTTTCCGTGATTATATTACGTTACTTTGATTGTGACGCCATGGCAAGACTAATGGAAACTTCAGCGGCTACACCTGTATAACATCTTATGATGGGTCATGGGCAGTGCTTCTGTTATAAATTGGTCTGAGACCATACATGACTGTAACCATTTCTCTTTAAAAATGTAAAACTCAATAAACATTTTGAAACAGAAGACCTACGGGTAATTTTACGCATAATTACTAACGTAAAAACTCCCCTTTTCTAAGAGTAGCCAATCAGTCAACATCCTAAGCAACCAATAGTATCTTCTCCCGCCCTTCAGTATATAAGCATACGTTTTGACGCATACGAATGATGTGTACGCAATAGCTGTCACATTGATGGCTATTGCGTACACATCGTCCGTATGCGTCAAAAAGTACGCATTAATGGGTATTACGGCACTACGCGTAACATCATAGCGTAAGCGCCTACATTACGGTATCCTTATGCGTAACTGCGTAGGTTAACGCGTAATTACAGTGATGAACCATAGATAATTTCCTACGCCGTAACCGTAATTGCGTAATGCGTAATAGCGTAAAATTACGCGTAATGATCCGTAAGCGTAGATTTTTCCATTACGACCAGCACTGGAAATAATGTAAACAGACTTATCAGCAATCTAAAACTCCTCACTGAGGTGGTGAAAGGAACAAACACCCCATGTATGATAGCCAGTACTGTTGGGCCTAGGTTCTAAACAGTTTCCCTGTTCCCAGAAAGTGTCCGTCTCAATCTAATGACCCAGTACTGAAATTATATTTACAAGCTGCTCACCACTCGATTCAGTATCATAGCATGCAGGATGTACAAAACAGCTCCATCAATGTGCAGATACAGCAGTTCCCAAAATCTGTTGGATGAAAACAGCCGTTTAACCACTTCCCGACCGCCTAACGCACAGAGGCGGCCGGGAAGTGGAGCCCTGAAGGACCGGCTCACCCACAGAGGCGGTGGTCCTTCTAAGGGCATGGGCGGAGCGATCGCGTCATCCGTGACGCGATCCTCCGCCGGCGCCTGTCACCGCTCGCCCGCCGCAACATCCCGCCGGCTATACGGAAGCACCGGCGGGATGTTAACCCCGCGATCGCCGCATACAAAGTGTATAATACACTGCCTCCTGCCCTGGTGGTCCCAGTGTCCGAGGGACCACCAGGGCAGGCTGCAGCCACCCTAGTCTGCACCCAAGCACACTGATTTCTCCCCCCCCTGCCCCAGATCGCCCACAGCACCCCTCAGACCCCCCCCTGCCCACCCCCCAGACCCCTGTTTGCACCCAATCACCCCCCTAATCACCCATCAATCACTCCCTGTCACTATCTGTCAACGCTATTTATTTTTTTTATCTCCCCCCCTGCCCACTGCCCCCTCCTGATCACCCCCCCACGCCTCAGATTCTCCCCAGACCCCCCCCCCCCAGACCCCCCCCCCCTGTGTACTGTATGCATCTATCCCCCCTGATCACCTGTCAATCACCTGTCAATCACCTGTCAATCACCTGTCAATCACCCCCTGTCACTGCCACCCATCAATCAGCCCCTAACCTGCCCCTTGCGGGCAATCTGATCACCCACCCACACCAATAGATCGCCCGCAGATCTGACATCAGATCACCACCCAAACGCAGTGTTTACATCTATTCTCTCCTCTAAACACCCACTAATTACCCATCAATCACCCATCAATCACCCCCTATCACCACCTGTCACTGTTACCCATCAGATCAGACCCTAATCTGCCCCTTGCGGGCACCCAATCACCCGCCTACACGCTCAGATTGCCCTCAGACCCCCCCTTATCAATTCACCAGTGCATTAGTTACATCTGTTCTTCCCTGTAATAACCCACTGATCACCTGTCAATCACCTGTCACTGCCACCCATCAATAACCCCTGTCACTGCCACCCATCAATCACCCCCTGGCACTGCCACCCATCAATCACCCCCTGTCACTGCCACCCATCAATCACCCCCTGTCACTGCCACTCATCAATCAGCCCCTAACCTGCCCCTTGCGGGCAATCTGATCACCCACCCACACCAATAGTTCGCCCGCAGATCCGACGTCAGATCACCTCCCAAGGGCAGTGTTTATATCTGTTCTCTACCCTAAACACCCACTAATTACCCATCAATCACCCCCTGTCACTGCTACCTATCAGATTAGACCCCTATCTGCCCCTAGGGCACTCAATCACCCGCCCACACCCTCAGAATGCCCTCAGGCCCCAGCCCTGATCACCTCGCCAGTGCATTGCTTGCATCTATTCCCCCCTCTAATCACACCTTGAGACACCCATCAATCACCTCCTGTCACCCCCTAGCACACCTACCCATCAGATCAGGCCCTAATTTGCCCCGTGTGGGCTCCTGATCACTCGGCCAAACCCTCAGATCCCCCTCAGACCCCCTTCCGATCACCTCCCCAGTGCATTGATTGCATCTATTTTCCCCTCTAACCACCCCCTGAGACACCCATCAATCACCTCCTGTCACCCCCCTAGCACTCCTATCCATCAGATCAGGCCCAATACAACCTGTCATTTAAAAGGCCACCCTGCATATGACCGGTTTCACAAAATTCGCCCCCTCAAAGACCACCTGTCATCAAAATTTGCAGATGCTTATACCCCTGAACAGTCATTTTGAGACATTTGGTTTCCAGACTACTCACGGTTTTGGGCCCGTAAAATGCCAGGGCAGTATAGGAACCCCACAAGTGACCCCATTTTAGAAAGAAGACACCCCAATGTATTAGGTGTATGGCGAGTTCATAGAAGATTTTATTTTTTGTCAAAAGTTAGCGGAAATTGATTTTTGTTTTTTTTTCCACAAAGTGTCATTTTTCACTAACTTGTGACAAAAAATAAAATCTTCTATGAACTCGCCATACACCTAACGGAATCCCTTGGGGTGTCTTCTTTCTAAAATGGGGTCACTTGTGGGGTTCCTATACTGCCCTGGCATTTTAGGGGCCCTAAACCGTGAGGAGTAGTCTAGAAAACAAATGTCTCAAAATGACCTGTGATTAGGACGTTGGGCCCCTTAGCGCACCTAGGCTGCAAAAAAGTATCACACATGTGGTATCGCCGTACTCAGGAGAAGTAGTATAATGTGTTTTGGGGTGTATTTTTACACATACCCATGCTGGGTGGGAGAAATCTCTCTGTAAATGGACAATTGTGTGTAAAAAAAAATCAAACAATTGTCATTTACAGAGGTATTTCTCCCACCCAGCATGGGTATGTGTAAAAATACACCCCAAAACACATTATACTACATCTCCCGAGTACGGCGATACCACATGATTGGCACTTTTTTGCAGCCTAACTGCGCTAAGGGGCCCAAAGTCCAATGAGTACCTTTAGGATTTCACAGGTCATTTTTGTTTCAAGACTACTCCTCACGGTTTAGGGCCCCTAAAATGCCAGGGCAGTATAGGAACCCCACAAATGACCCCATTCTAGAAAGAAGACACCCAAACGTATTCCGTTAGGAGTATGGTGAGTTCATAGAAGATTTTATTTTTTGTCACAAGTTAGCGGAAAATGACACTTTGTGAAAAAAAACAATTAAAATCAATTTCCGCTAACTTGTGACAAAAAAATAAAAACTTCTATGAACTCACCATACTCCTAACGGAATACCTTGGGGTGTCTTCTTTCTAAAATGGGGTCATTAGTGGGGTTCCTATACTGCCCTGGCATTTTAGGGGCCCTAAACCGTGAGGAGTCGTCTTGAAACCAAATGTCGCAAAATGACCTGTGAAATCCTAAAGGTACTCATTGGACTTTGGGCCCCTTAGCGCACTTAGGGTGTAAAAAAGTGCCACACATGTGGTACCGCCGTACTCAGGAGAAGTAGTATAATATGTTTTGTGGTGTATTTTTACACATACCCATGCTGGGTGGTAGAAATATCTCTGTACATGACAATTGTTTGATTTTTTTTACACACAATTGTCCATTTACAGAGAGATTTCTCCCACCCAGCATGGGTATGTGTAAAAATACACCCCAAAACACATTATACAACTTCTCCTGAGTACGGCGATACCACATGTGACACTTTTTTTGCAGCCTAGGTGCGCTAAGGGGCCCAACGTCCTATTCACAGGTCATTTTGAGGCATTTGTTTTCTAGACTACTCTTCACGGTTTAGGGCCCCTAAAATGCCAGGGCAGTATAGGAACCCCACAAGTGACCCCATTTTAGAAAGAAGACACCCCAAGGTATTCCGTTAGGTGTATGGCGAGGTCATAGAAGATTTTATTTTTTGTCACAAGTTAGTGAAAAATGACATTTTGTGAAAAAAAACCAATAAAAATCAATTTCCGCTAACTTTTGACAAAAAATAAAATCTTCTATGAACTCGTCATACACCTAACATAATACCTTGGGGTGTCTTTTTCTAAAATGGGGTCACTTGTGGGGTTCCTATACCGCCCTGGCATTTTACGGGCCCAAAACCGTGAGTAGTCTGGAAACCAAATGTCTCAAAATGACTGTTCAGGGGTACAAGCATCTGCAAATTTTGATGACAGGTGGTCTATGAGGGGCCGAATTTTGTGGAACCGGTCATAAGCAGGGTGGCCTTTTAGATGACAGGTTGTATTGGGCCTGATCTGATGGATAGGAGTGCTAGGGGGGTGACAGGAGGTGATTGATGGGTGTCTCAGGGGGTTTATTAGAGGGGAAAATAGATGCAATCAATGCACTGGGGAGGTGATCAGAAGGGGGTCTGAGGGGGATCTGAGGGTTTGGCCGAGTGATCAGGAGCCCACACGGGGCAAATTAGGGCCTGATCTGATGGGTAGGTGTGCTAGGGGGTGACAGGTAGTGACAGGAGGTGATTGATGGGTATCTCAAGGTGTGATTAGTGGGGGGAATAGATGCAAGTAATGCACTGGCGAGGTGATCAGGGCTGGGGTCTGAGGGTGTGGGCGGGTGATTGGGTGCCCTAGGGGCAGATGGGGGTCTAATCTGATGGGTAGCAGTGACAGGGGGTGATTGATGGGTAATTAGTGGGTGTTTAGAGGAGAGAACAGATGCAATGCACTTGGGAGGTGATCTGACTGCGGGTCTGCAGGCGATCGGATGGTGTGGGTGGGTGATCAGATTGCCCGCAAGGGGCAGGTTAGGGACTGATTGATGGGTGGCAGTGACAGGGGGTGATTGATGGGTGGCAGTGACAGGGGGTGATTGATGGGTGGCAGTGACAGGGGCTGATTGATGGGTGATAGGTGATTGGCAGGTGATTGACAGGTGATCAGTGGGTTATTACAGGGAAGAACAGATGTAATTAATGCACTGGAGAATTGATAAGGGGGGGTCAGAGGGCAATCTGAGCGTGTTGGCGGGTGATTGGGTGCCCGCAAGGGGCAGATTAGGGTCTGATCTGATAGGTAAAAGTGACAGGTGGTGATAGGGGGTGATTGATGGGTGATTGATGGGTAATTAGTGGGTGTTTAGAGGAGAGAATAGATGTAAACAATGGATTTGGGAGGTGATCTGATGTCGGATCTGCGGGCGATCTATTGGTGTGGGTGGGTGATCAGATTGCCCGCAAGGGGCAGGTTAGGGGCTGATTGTTGGGTGGCAGTGACAGGGGGTGATTGATGGGTGATTGACAGGTGATTGACAGGTGATCAGGGGGGACAGATGCATACAGTACACAGGGGGTGGGGGGTCTGGGGGGTGGTCTGGGGAGAATCTGAGGGGTGGGGGGGGTGATCAGGAGGGGGCAGGGGGGGTTAAAAAAATAGCGTTGACAGATAGTGACAGGGAGTGATTGATGGGTTATTAGGGGGGTGATTGGGTGCAAACAGTGGTCTGGGGGGTGGGCAGGGGGGGGGTCTGAGGGGTGCTGTGGTCGATCGGGGGGGGGGGGGGGGGCAGATCAGTGTGTTTGGGTGCAGACTAGGGTGGCTGCAGCCTGCCCTGGTGGTCCCTCGGACACTGGGACCACCAGGGCAGGAGGCAGCTTGTATAATACACTTTGTATACATTACAAAGTGTATTATACACTTTGTAGCGGCGATCGCGGGGTTAACATCCCGCTGGCGCTTCCGTATGGCCGGCGGGATGTTACGGCGGGTGGGCGGAGCCAGTTGCCGGGGGAAGCACGCGTCATCGATCACGCGATCGCTCCCCCGGCATGTAAATAGGACGCAACGCCCTAAGGCATATTGCAGTCCTTTAGCTATCCACTTTGCCGCCGCCCATGGGCTGTGGGCGGTCGGCAAGTGGTTAAAACCTACAAAGACTGTTTCTGGCTACAAAAGTGATGGAAAAGTTGTTTCAAGGGATCCAACACCTAGACTGTGGCATGCTGGAGGGGGATCCAGGTCAAAAGTCCCACCAAAAATTACGGAGTTGACGAAAAAATTCAAGTTTTAATCCCTAAAGGGAAGAAATCACATTACATTCCTACAAATAATGCACTGGTGTGGTACGGTGTGTGCAACTTAATGTAGCAACAGCAGTAGTGTGCACACAGCTCTGGGTGTCAGTGGGCTGTGGAGTGTCATGCACACAAAAAACACAGGAGACTGACGTACTAGCCCTCAAAAGGGCTGTTTGGGGTGCTGTGACAGCAAGTGAGGAACAAGAACAAAAGCTTAGCTAATGCATTCCCTTCCTATCTGTAGCAAGTCTGACCCTACTCTCACTAACAGTCAGCAGAGAATGAATCCAATATGGCCACCACAACTGATTTTTAATAGGGGGTGGGGGGTCCAGAGAGGCTGGGTGCTAGCTGATTGGCTGCCATGTGTCTACTGACTCTGAGGTAAGGGGTCAAAGTTTGGCTCCATTATTATGTATGGGGGCGGGTCAAACACGCCAAATGTTCGCAGGTCGCTGACAATGCGGACAGCGGAAATTCGCGGGCAACTGTTCACCGGCGAATTGTTCGAGCCATCTCTAATTATGGGGCAATGACAAGATTGGCTTGTTAACAGCCTTGCAGTGGCATTCTGTACTATTTGCAGGTAGTGCAGGTCATTGTTTGGAAGGCTTTTTTTTAGAGAACATTACAGTAGTCCAACTGTGATGTGATGAAGACATGAACTAAGGTTGGAAGATCTGGAGGTATGAGGTGCTTAATTTTTTCAATGTTCCTTAGGTGAAAGAAGAAATGTGTCACAGCAGCTGATATTTGATTTCTAAAGCTTAATTCTCCATCAATCAGTACTCCCAGGCTGTGCACAAAGTCTGAATTGTTCAGGACTAACCTCCGTATCTGTAGGGGTGCTGACTAAAATTGGAGCTGATTTGCCATTGAGTGCTGACCTCTGATAACAAGAACCTTAGCTAAGCACGTATTTATTTGTGGAGTAGGGTCTGTGATGCCAGATTTGAATGATAAATATAGCTGGGTGTCATCAGTATAGCAGCAGTATGCACCACCGGAGAACTAAGCCATCTATGCTACAGTACTCTTGTAGCCTGTTCGAGTAGGTTCACACTTGGTCCGTAAACGTATCCGTGGCTCCGTTTTTCAGCCAAGGATCAAAACTGGAGCCCCGGATAACAATGTTAAATATAGCAGCCCTCTTCACCCAACCAAAAAACGGATCTGTCTGAAAAATGTAAAGTCATGCATTTTGGTCGTACCAATGGTCTAGCGCCATACAAAATAAACGGGATACAGATGGGGACATCAAACTTGGAGAAGGACTTAGGAGTACTCATTGACAACAGGATAAATAATCGTATCCAATGCCAAGCCGCTGCAGCTAAAGCTAATACAATTTTGGGATGTATTGTAATATTAAATACTTAAAGGAGTTATCAGGCAATTACTGTTAAAATAAGGGCTACTTACCCGGGGCTTTGTCCAGCCCCAAGCTCCCAGCACGTCCCTCACCGCAGCTCTCCCCGCAGCCGTTCGCCGCCTCTGCCTCCCGGTCCGCGGTGATGACGTCAGGCCGACCTCCTGGTCGGCTTGTACTGCGCCTGTGCGAGCGGCACTGTCAATCACCGCCACGTGGACCAGAGTGTACCGTGCAGGCTCAGAACTACTGTGCCTGCGCAGTATGCTCCGGTCCACGTGGCGGTGATTGACAGCGCCGCTCGCGCAGGCACAGTACAGGCCGACCTGGAGGTCGGCCTGACGTCATCACCGCGGAACGGGAGGCTGCGGGGAGAGCTGCAGCGAGGGACATGCTGGGAGCTTGGGGCTGGACAAAGCCCCGGGTAAGTAGCCCTTATTTTAACAGTAATTGCCTGATAACTCCTTTAACGCAGGAAGAAGTGAAGCTAAGCATAAATAAATTAAAAATAGACAAGGCACCTGGCCCAGATGGCATGCATCCTTAATAAGGTGTGAAATCACCACCCAGGAGAACACTTATGAGAAAAAAAGTGTATTTGATCAGGCCCATGTTTACGTACTATAGATGTGTAATTAACAGCTTTAGGTACGTTTCCTGGCTCCCAGAGACTAAAATGAATAATTTGCATTGCTTCATCCACAGCTCAGAAGTGAGGTATTTTTGTTCCTTTTTGAAAAAAAGTGTTACTTTTTGAACAAAGAAAAACAATCACATGCAAGACTTCTGTTTTAAGTTAAACATACACTTGTAAGATGTAATAAATTGTTGATATGTACCTGCTTGCCACACTGTTCCACTCTACAGTAGATCAGATATCAAGAGAGATTTAATCTGATTTTCCTTTACCCACCACAGCTGCAAGCTTTGCACTGCTATTTCAAACAGTATCAAACAGAAATAATAATTTGTTAAGTGCAATTTCTAAAATACCTAGTGAGAAAATTGTATGCGTAATAAATGTCTGACTTTCCCATCTCCCCTTTGTCAAAAGTGCCAGTGTACAAGTGTCATGGAATTGATCATGCCTAAGTGCCATTCTGTGCTACCCTCTTCCACCCTGTGAGCCTGTTCCTACCCCACCCAGCAGAAGTGACTACAGATGTGTGGATATGTTGAAAATTAGAAGGGGCATTGCAAAGAGTAGCATTAAGAAAATAGCAAGGCCAATGAAATGCAATTTTTTGTCTTTTGTAGATATAGGTACCCTTTAAATGTAAAATCCTTTGATTTACATATTCCTCTAAATCATTCTTAAAACTAATATATTTAATTATTTCATTTAGGTACCTTTTGAAATCAAAATCTGAACAATTGCTTTGCTAGCAATAATATACATTAGCTAATAGCTTTCTGCTACTGTTGGAGAAATGTTAATATAATTTAGCCATCCCAAAAGACATATTGTTTCCATGGGAATAACAACCCAATATAAATGGCGTTTTGGGCAAACAGAAGAGTTTCTGAGTATGGCCTTAATTAAATACCCTTTTTTCGGAGTTGTATGCGATCTATGCAGTAATCATAGCTAAGGTAGCTTCTAAAGTTCATTCAGGGAGGCTTTGTATAAATATCCCAGTATTCAATCCCATTGTTCCCTCATTAAATTATCTACCTTCATTTTCCAAGTGGATTTGAGTTTAAAACCTGAATTAGCAAGTAGGTAATATCAGAATTAGCAAGTATGCCACTTATTATTATTTATTGTATTTATAAAGCGCCAACATATTACGCAGCTCTGAACATTAATTTAGGTTACAGACAATATTTAGGGGTGACATACAGCAATATGACAATACAGGAATACAAGAAAACCAGATCACACAGCACAGTATGAGCATAATGTAATGCTTAGTCAGTCACTGGATGGAGCACGGAGATTAGGCAAGTTAGGTTCACTCAAGTGCATAGCATGGGTTCACAGTAATGGAGGTGCATGATCAGGTAGGACACAAAAGGAGGAGGACTCTGCCCAAAGGCTTACAATCTAGAAGGAGAGGTAGAGACACGAAAGGTAGGGACCAGAGTTCCGTTGTGGGTTTAGAGCAATTGTGAGGGGTTGTAGGCCAGAGTGAAAAGGTGAGTTTTAAGGGCCTTCTTGAAGGTGTTGAAGAAGGGGGCTGCCCTAATGGGTGGAGGTAGAGAGTTCCAAAGTGTTGGAGCAGCTCTTGAGAAGTCCTGGAGGCGTGCATGGGACTGTGTGATGCGGGGGGGCGGTCTGGCGAAGTTCATTGAAGGAACGGAGTGAGCGGCTAGGTATGTACCTCTAAGTAAGATCAGAAATGTAGGTTGGACAGGTTTTGTGGACAGATTTGTAGGTCAGACAATATCTTGAATCTGATTCTGGACTGGATAGGATTAGGAAGCCAGTGGAGGGATTCACGGAGGGGAGCCGCCCTGGTGGAGCGATGGGAGGAGTGGATAATTTCACTCCTTAACAGATAACAATACACATAAGATATCAACCCTTCAGTAGACATATTTTGCACAACATATTCTGCAATCTGCAATTTTCAGATCTCCGGTGTCATGTTAGAAATCTATTTTTGTACCGCATGTCATAAATGTATAAAATAATAATGGGATGCTGTAGTCCTGCTGTAAGAAGAACACAAAATCCCTAATCAATTCATGGTCATAACTGATTAACTGTAGTTATTCCATATATTTTTCATTTATATTCATTCAAATGTGGGATATATCTTAGCAACCGTAACACTGTTATTACCCTTCACATTTGAAAAGGTCTCTTTCTTTTAAAACTTCATTAAATATACTCCTGGCATGAATAAATGTCAGTAGAAAGTATACAGAAGCTTATGGGAGTGCTACACCACCCTTTGTTCAGGTCTTTGGAGTGCTTGCAAGGAATTTTGGACTTGGAAGGTATTTTAGTAAACACTTCTGGGTGAGTTGTTCAGAATATATGGGAATTGGGCACAAGAACAGATCCTATCCTATCAACCATGAGACTCAAGTATGTGCTGATAATATCTTCCATACCTGCTTTAGTTTAGTTGATTTGAACACTTCTACATCCATTGAAAGCAGAACTTTGTTTCCATCACCATCCACAAATGTTACCAAGTTACCCTGTTTGGGATAAATATTTTACTTAGAAAGTTCGACCTTCATTTTAAACCTTTTAAAGCGGACCTGAACTCAGAACTTCCTGTTTGCTCTAAAAGATACGCAACAGCATAATAAACTTTGCAGAAACATTTGTTGCAGATAATGGAAATCCTGCAATGCATCTGCAGTTTGTCTACTCACTGCTTTCATAGAAGCAGACATAGGATTAACATCCTGTATTTACAAATTAGCTGCTCTGCTGTGGACTGCCGAGATTCCTGTGCTGACACAGCTGAGAGGTCAAATTACATTTGTCATTAGACACAGATGAGGGGAAATTAGACAGGCTAAACTCTCTAAATACATACAGGGTGAATTAATCTGTGTTTTCCTTGTGTCCTGTGCATGAGTTCAGGTCCACTTTAACCCTTTGGGCATCGGCTGCCTAACCCCCCTTAAAGAGAACCAGAGACCACGAGAAAAAGATGTTATACATACCTGGGGCTTCCTCCAGCCCCATCAGCCTGGATCGCTCCCACGCCACCTTTCTCCGCTGCCTCTGTCCACCCATACCGGGTCCTGTCATTTTGGCCAGTCAACGCAAGCGCAGTGCGCTCCCTTTGTACTGCGCAGGCGTGTGCATACAGAGCCGGAGGGGGCCCCTGTGCATGCGTACGACTGATCGCGTCCAGCGGAAGTGTCGGGACCCAGTACTGGCGATAGAGGCAGCAGAGGACGGCGGCGTGGGAGCGATCCAGGCTTATGGGGCTGAAGGAAGCCCCAGGTATGTATAACATCTTTTTTCATTTTTTAGAGATCGTTCGTCTCTGGTTCCCATTAAGGACCAGGCGATTTTGCATGGGAGGGGCCTTTGGGGGCGCCAGGCAGCCAGATCCCAAGTGTGGTAGGTGTGTGGTCCCCTGTGTGGCCTGGTGTCCCCCCTGTAGGCAGCAGCCTTAACTCACCTCCCAGGCTCCAGCGATGAGCAGCTGTGGACCCCTCCGCTGTGGCCGGCATCACCGCTCCTACTGCCACTCAGTTCAGAGTTGCGGCTTTATGACGAACATCAGAGAGAGCGAGGATGCCGACCAGAGCGGAGGGGATCGCCGATCGCCATGGGAATGGCAGGAAGGTGAGTGGATCCTCTTCGACCCCCCCCCCCCCGCCTCACTAAACAGTGATCATTACGGTCCGCCAGCGATCATTCTGATCACTGAGGGGAGATGTAAGCTGTCATATGACAGCTTAATCTCCCCTCTTGGGTGCACACGATCATGTCGGAAGCTGAAATGGCGGGTGGCGTAGAGCCCACACCGCATCAGGCTAGAGCATCCACAAGTGCGGCGTAGAAACTACATTACATGGTCCCCAAAATATTAAGATGACTTGTCAAGATCTTAGCTAAAACTGTAAGATGGAAAAACAGAAATTTAAAATCACAAACACTGGTTCGCAAGACAGCTGAGGGACCCAGCCTCTCACTTGCTGGGGCCCCCAAACCACCATGCGATACCCAGAGGGAAATGTGGGCGAGCTCTGGCTCACTCACCTCCAGGGACTTCACCCCCATCACCTCCAAACTGAATGCAAACTGCAACACACACAAATGCTTACTACCAGTTCAAGCATTTTCCTACCTCTATCTGGCCAGCAGGCGCCAGTCAGCCAATCAGGTGCATAGTCATACACCCTTTGCCTGCCATACCGATCTAGCAGGATCTGCATAAATAAGCATTTAGGTGGGAGGCTTGGTTGGACGTAATCATTGATTACATCTTTTACAGGGGCCGCCACGTGTAGGCATCTCCCACACAGTCCCCTCCCTAACCTCTCACCTGTCAACCGCATCCTGGTAGCTGCAAAAACAGAAATTTAAATTACACGTGGCGGCAGCTGTAATTGCAGCAAAAGGTGGTTCTACAAAGTATTGACTCAGGGGGCTGAATAATTACGCACACCCCACTTTGCAGTTATTGATTTGTAAAAATGTTTGGAACCATGTATGATTTTTGTTCCACTTCTCACCTGTACACCACTTTGTACTGGTCTGTCACTTGGAATTTCAATAAAATTGATTTATGTTTGTGGCAGTAATGTGACAAAATGTGGAAAACTTCAAGGGGGCCAATTACTTTTGCAAGCCACTGTATATGTAGCCAGGTGTATAGCTGTCCCCAGTATATGTAGCCAGGTGTAAAGCGGTCCCCAGTATATGTAGCCAGGTGTAAAGCTGTCCCCAGTATATGTAGCCAGGTCTATAGGTGTCCCCAGAATATGTAGCCAGGTCTATAGGTGTCCCCAGTATATGTAGCCAGGTCTATAGCTGTCCCCAGTATATGTAGCCAGGTGTATAGCTGTCCCCAGTATATGTAGCTAGGTATATAGGTGTCCCCAGTATATGTAGCCAGGTCTATAGATGTCCCCAGTATATGTAGCCAGGTCTATAGATGTCCCCAGTATATGTAGCCAGGTGTATAGATGTCCCCAGTATATGTAGCCAGGTGTATAGATGTCCCCAATATATGTAGCCAGGTGTATAGCTGTCCCCAGTATATGTAGCCAGGTGTATAGCTGTCCCCATTATATGTAGCAAGGTGTATAGATGTCCCCAATATATGTAACCAGGTGTATAGCTGTCCCCAGTATATGTAGCCAGGACTTACCGTGTCCCCAGTATAGCCAGGTGTATAGATGTCCCCAGGAGGGATGGCAGCATGATTCATGTTTGTGGCAGTAATGTGACAAAATGTGGAAAACGTCAAGGTGGCCAATTACTTTTGCAAGCCACTGTATATGTAGACAGGTGTATAGCTGTCCCTAGTATATGTAGCCAGGTGTATAGCTGTCCCCAGTATATGTAGCCAGGTCTATAGGTGTCCCCAGTATATGTAGCCAGGTCTATAGGTCTCCCCAGAATATGTAGCCAGGTCTATAGGTGTCCCCAGAATATGTAGCCAGGTCTATAGGTGTCCCCAGAATATGTAGCCAGGTCTATAGAAGTCCCCAGTATATGTAGCCAGGTCTATAGATGTCCCCAGTATATGTAGCCAGGTGTATAGCTGTCCCCAGTATATGTAGCCAGGTGTATAGCTGTCCCCTGTATATGTAGCCAGGTGTATAGCTGTCCCCAGTATATGTAGCCAGGTGTATAGATGTCCCCAATATATGCAACAAGGTGTATAGCTGTCCCCAGTATATGTAGCCAGGACTTACCGTGTCCCCAGTATAGCCAGGTGTATAGATGTCCCCAGGAGGGATGGCAGCGCAGAGAAGAGGGAGCGGTGGGCACAGCGGTGGGGAAGGGGGGACGTCTGACTAGACAGTCTGAAGTCACTGACTAGAGCAGAGTAGCGGTACACAGTTCTCATTCACCCGCTGCCAGCTGCTCAAATCTGGAATGGGGGAGCGAGGAAGGGGGAAGATGTCTCTTTGCGCTGCCATGCTTCCTGCTTGAGGGGGCAAGACATTTGTTTAAGGGCGCCCCGCCCCCTCTTGCCCCACGCTAGAGCCGGCTATGGCTTCCAGGCAACTGGTATTGTTAAAGTGAACCAGAGACGAAGCACCCTCATGTATTTTACCATATATATCAGTGGGAACATTAGAGAAAACACCGATCCTTCTCTCCGTTTCATTATTTACTGTTCAGATTGCTTCTCATCACCCCTGATAAAATCCCCGACTGAGCATTCAGTCTGGCTCTGCTCAGGAATCATTATAGGTGAGTCATTATAGCAAAGCTAGGCTGAATGCTCAGTCGAGATTTTATCTGGGCTGATAAGAAGCAATCTGGACAGTAAATAATGAAATAGAGTAGGGTAGGTGTTTTCTCTAATGTTCCCACTGATATATATGGTAAAATACATGAGTATGCTTCATCTCTGGTTCACTTTAAAAAGGAAATAAATATTGCAGACTTCATATACCGCTCACTTCAGTTGTCCTTTAAAGGAATACTTAAGTCAAAATAAAAAAATTATTTTTACTCACCTAAGGCATCCCTCAGCCCCCTGAAGCTATATGGTGCCCTCGCAGCCTGGCTCCGATCCTCCTGTCCCCGCCGGCAGCTACTTCCGGGTTCGGCGACAGCCGCCGACAGGCTGGGAACGCGAGTGATTCTCCGCGTTCCCAGCTGCTATATCACCCTCTATGCTGCTATAGTGTATAACATATAACATATACGCTATAGCAGCATAGAGTGTGATAGCGGCTGGGAACGCGGAGAATCACTGGCGTTCCCAGCCTGTCAGCGGCTGTCGCCGAACCCGGAAGTAGCCGCCGGCGGGGACAGGATGATCGGAGCCAGGCTGCGAGGGCACCATACAGCTTCAGGGGGCTGAGGGATGCCCCAGGTGAGTAAAAATCATTTTTTTTATTTTGACTTAAGTATTCCTTTAAGCCATAGACCCTGACAGTGGCATACCTAGGGCATTTGACACCCGGTGCTGAGTATTGTAAGACACCCCCCCTCCCCCCCAAAAAAAGTAAAGGAGCGAGTGTGGCATACTAAGCGCGCCATGGCGGGTAATGCCAGGTATAGGTGCCACCTATATAGGTAATATAGTTGCCCCCAGTATAGGTAGCTAGTTGCCCCCAGTGAAGGTAGTATTGCCCCAATATAGCTTCCCCCAGTATAGCTATTATAGTTGCCCCCAGGATAGGCAGCATAGCTGCTGCCCCCAATGTAGATAGTGCTGCTGCCCCCAGTATAGCTAGTATAGTGGCCCCCAGTATAGCTACCCCCAAGATAGGTAGTATAGTTACCCCCCAGTGTAGGTAGTATAGCTGCCCCCAGTGGAGCTAGTATAGTGGCCCCCAGTTTAGGTAGTATAGTGGCCCCCAGTTTAGCTAGTATAGTGGCCCCCAGTTTAGCTAGTATAGTGGCCCCCAGTTTAGCTAGTATAGTGGCCCCTAGTTTAGCTAGTATAGTGGCCCCCAGTTTAGCTAGTATAGTGGCCCCCAGTTTAGCTAGTATAGTGGCCCCCAGTTTAGCTAGTATAGTGGCCCCCAGTGTAGCTAGTATAGTGGCCCCCAGTATAGCTAGTATAGTGACCCCCCATATAGCTGCCCCCAGAATAGCTAGTATAGTGGCCCCCATTGTAGCTAGTATAGTGCTCCCCCAGTGTAGCTATTATAGTGGCCCCCCGTGTAGCTAGTATAGTGGCCCCCAGTGTAGCTAGTATAGTGGCCCCCAGTGTAGCTAGTATAGTGGCCCCCAGTGTAGCTAGTATAGTGGCCCCCAGTGTAGCTAGTATAGTGGCCCCCAGTGTAGCTAGTATAGTGGCCCCCAGTGTAGCTATGATAGTGGCCCCCAGTGTAGCTATGATAGTGGCCCCCAGTGTAGCTATGATAGTGGCCCCCAGTGTAGCCAGTATAGTGGCCCCCAGTGTAACCAGTATAGTGGCCCCCAGTGTAACCAGTATAGTGGCCCCCAGTGTAACCAGTATAGTGGCCCCCAGTGTAACCAGTATAGTGGCCCCCAGTGTAACCAGTATAGTGGCCCCCAGTGTAGCCAGTATAGTGGCCCCTAGTGTAGCCAGTATAGTGGCCCCCAGTGTAGCCAGTATAGTGGCCCCCAGTGTAGCCAGTATAGTGGCCCCCAGTGTAGCCAGTATAGTGGCCCCCAGTGTAGCCAGTATAGTGCCCCCCAGTGTAGCCAGTATAGTGCCCCCCAGTGTAGCCAGTATAGTGCCCCCCAGTGTAGCCAGTATAGTGGCCCCCAGTGTAGCCAGTATAGTGGCCCCCAGTGTAGCCAGTATAGTGGCCCCCAGTGTAGCCAGTATAGTGGCCCCCATATAGCTGCCCCCAGTGTAGGTAGTATAGTGGCCCCCATAGTGGCTCCCAGTGTAGCTAGTATAGTGGCCCCCAGTGTAGCTAGTATAATGCCCCCCAGTGTAGCTTGTATAGTGGCCCCCCTAGTGTCACTAGTAGGAGAGGTGACAGGGACAGCTGCGGGGAGAGGGGACATATCCCCCACCTCCCTCACCTGGGTCCCCTCCTTCTGCCTCTCTTCCAATCCAAAATGACAGCAGGGGCAGAAAACAGGCAGGGCGGGCAGGCGGGCAGGTGGATTATACTCGCTTCACTTCCGCGTATCAGCTTCTGGAGCGCTGCATCGCCGTGACACGGAAGTGAAGTGAGTATTCCCCCCCCGCCCGCCCTGCCTGTTTGCTGCCCGCTGCCCCCGCTGTCATTTTGGATGGGAATAGAGGCAGAAGGAGGGGACCCAGGTGAGGGAGGGGGGGATATGTCCCCCCTCCCCGCTGCTGTCCCTGTCACCCCTCCTAGCGCTGCTCTTCCCCTCCTGCTCTGCAAGACTGCAACTATGGGGGGTCGTGGCGACACCCCCCTAGCTGTAAGTCACCAGGGGCGCCACGCCCCCCCCTGCGCCCAATGGTAGGAACGCCACTGGACCCTGAACAAGCATGCAGATCAGATGTCTATGACAAACCTGACAAGATTAGCTTTATGCTTATTTCAGGTATGTGATTTAGACCCTACTGTCCAGAATGAGCAGCAGGACTGCCAGGCAATGGCATTGTTTAAGCCCACAAATACTTCATGTAGATTCGACTCAATATCAGTTCTATAAAATCTGCACAAAAATTGCAGTTACAGATTTCTTAATTTGACCCCATACTTTAAACACATTTGATTCATTTTAGTGGCAAAGACTAGATAATATCACATTAGCCCTATACATTATTTTTAATGGTAGCATGATAGAGCATGAAACAAACACCAATTAATCTTACATAAATGAGATTATTGAACTTATTCTTTTCAAAAAAATGCTCTTACTGAACTATTCCTAATGAGCTAGAAGCATTCATTCTTCCTTTTCATGGGTATCATTAGAGCTAATCACTCAGTTACAGTGCTACCCCTGGCTCATTAGCTGTGCTGCTGAGTGGTTAGCACTTGTCATACAGTTCTGGAGTAACAGATTTGGATCCTGGCCAGGGCACTATCTGCATGGAGATTTTACAGAATTTTGTACCCGTGTTTTGCTTGGGTCTCATCAGGCATTCTCTTATTACCTCTCAGAATCCACAAACAGGGGTTCCCTTCAATCATAAATAACCTTAGACTATTACAATGGCAGCATGGGGGCGTAGCAGATAGCACTCTCAGTTTGCAGTGCACCAGCCAGGGCACTATCTGCAAGGAGTTTTTGTGTTCTCCCCATGTCTGTGTGGGTTTCCTCCAACATCCCCTTAAAAAACACAAGTTAATTGGCTTTCCCCCAAAAAAATACCCTAAACTATGATGGACATATGACTATGGTAAAGATTAGATTTTGAGCCCCTCTGAGGGACAGCTAAGGGACAAGACTACAGTATATACTCTGTATAGTGTTGCGGAAGATATTGGTGCTATATAATTACTAAATTATACAAAGTAAACCCAGTAGATGGTCTTACTGATGTGACATGTATGTATGTATGTATGTATGTATGTATGTGCCACTGCTGTATAAATGCATAATTATAATAGGAACAATAACAGCATCATCAACAACAAAAAAGTGTTTTCTAAATATTGCCTCAATGGAAGCAACAGGCTTTCCCCACTTTTGCCTGTACTCTTTTCTTAAAGTGGATCGGAGATAAACTTTTACTCATTGCATAATTGTATTACTTTCATATAGTTTATACGGCATTCCTCAAGCCAAATACTTTTGTTTTGCTTTAATACTCTAATTCCCTATAAACTAAACAAGCCTCACCCACAGCTTTTTAGAGTGCCTTGGCACATGAAATACTTCATGTAGATTCGACTCAATATCAGTTCTATAAAATCTGCACAAAAATTGCAGTTACAGATTTCTTAATTTGACCCCATACTTTAAACACATTTGATTCATTTTAGTGGCAAAGGATAGATAATATCATATTAGCCCTATACATTATTTTTAATGGTAGCATGATATAGCATGAAACAAACACCAATTAATCTTACATAAATGAGATTATTGAACTTATTCTTTTCAAAAAAATGCTCTTACTGAACTATAGCAAGGGGTTATGAGAGCTCAGTCTGGGCAGGAGGAGGAGGTTACTAGCCCGAGATTTCAGAGGCAGAGGGGAGGAGGAAGGAGGAGAGGGGACTGAATTTGTCACATTACACACAGGCAAGCTGATAGCATCTCCAGCCCTCAGCCTGTAACAAACAGAACATGGCTGCCCTCATTGCATCACAGGAATAAATAATCATAAACTATTGAAGCTGTTTGCAGCTAGATTTGCTGTGTAAACTATCTCAACTTTACATAAGATAAATAGACAAGTTACTTCTTATAGTTAGTTTTCATCTCGGATCCGCTTTCAGGAAAATAAGCCTTTGTCTACAACTATCATTTAAAAAACTGACATTTTAGGATATAAAATGGACATCTTGATTTCAGCTTGTACCTCTATCCCGCAACAGTGCCCCCGTTGGAGCCAGAAAAGGTATTGTCAAATTGTGCATTCCGTGGGCTGCAGCGAGACCGCCGTAGGACACAGGAGGACGGGGAAGCCTCATTAGGATCCAGAGGCTTCCCCCTACCGAGGTGAGTACCCCCCAATGGAACTTTTTTTTGTTACAGAGTCTCTTTAAAGTCCAAAATAAGCTATCATATGTGGGGACTTTGTTTCTGTCACCACTTCAATGAGGAGTCATCACACTGTGCATACCAGTTCTCTTATTGTACACAAGCTCCAACAGGGCCCCAACGTTAAAGGGGAACTTCAGCCTAAACAAACATACTGTCATTAAGTTACATTAGTTATGTTAATTAGAATAGATAGGTAATATAATTTTTACCCACCCTGTTTTAAAAGAACAGGCAAATGTTTGTGATTCATGGGGGCTGCCATCTTTGTCATGGGGGTAGCCATCTTTTTGGTTGAAAGGAGGTGACAGGGAGCATAAGACACAGTTCCAACTGTCCTGTGTCCTGATAACCCCTCCCAGCTGCATGTGCTAGGCTTCAAATGTCAAATTCAAATTGTAAAAAAAAAAAAATTGCACCAAAACAGCAGAACGAGAACAACATCAGAAATCCCATCATGCTTTGCACAGCATCAGGGGAAAAATGCCCGGGCCGTTTTCTTCTGTGCAGCTAAAAATGAGGCTTGTATAAGAGAAACAAAGTTCTAATGCTGTGAAACTGTTTAACACCAGGCCTTTTCAGTGCTTAGTCTGGAGGTTCACTTTAAAGCAGAATATAACCCTGCATTTCAACTTTGCTCTAAAACATTATTTACAGCATATTATATGCAAAAAGCATTTTTTTTTACTAGACCAGCATTGGAAGGGTTAAACACAGGTTTAAAGTTCCGTGGAGAGATATGCAGAAGTTCAGATTGTTACATTCTATTTAGTTATATGTATCTATTGAGAAATGTTACACACTCTTTGGCTGTCCTCCAACTCCTCAGTCAGAGAGATGAGTCACATGCCACACTTAGATACATTTATGTAAACAAAATGTATCTATTTCAGCTTCGGATGCGTCTGCAGAAATCTCCAGGAACTTTAAAGCACTGTGTAACCCTTCCAATGCTGGTCTAGTAAAAATAAAAATGCTGGTTGCATATAATATACTGTAAATAATGTTTTAGAGCAAAGTTGAAATGCAGGGTTATATTCCACTTTAAGACTGTTTATAGCCGCTGGCAAGTGAGCAGGGTATATTCATATAGATTGCTGATAAGACTGTTTACAGATTCTTACTTATTTGCTTACTGCAGTTGTCATTGCTGTTCTATTGCATTGTATTGTAGGAAGCACAATGCCTCCTATAGAGTGCTGGGGGAGGGGATATTTTCCCTGTTCATATACTTTCACAGTGAGACTTATTTTATATTATTTTGCCTGTTGAAACTAGGGGTTTCAGTTCAGAATAAATCCCCTTGTTACTGCTATCTTGGTGTGTTGGGTGTTTACAGTTCTCTGGGCTGAAGTATACTGCAGAAACTAAGCAGGAGAACCCAATTCATATTCAGCAGCTCTGCAATGGTGTGCTACACTTGGAAATAAAAGGTCCTTGAACAGGTGGATTATTCCAATGTATCAGTGTGCATTCTTTGTAGAAAAAGGAAGGTTAAGAGAGGTTATTAAAAATGGAGAAGGATTGCTACAACCACTACACACATGTCCAACCACACACTAGAGATGGGCCGAACGGTTCGCCGGCAAACGGTTCCCGGCGAACTTCGGTGGTTCGCGTTCGCCTCCCGCAGGCGAACGTTTCCGGAAGTTCGGTTCGCCCCACAATGCACTATGAGGGTCAACTTTGACCCTCTACATCACAGTCAGCAGGCCCAGTGTAGCCAATTAGGCTACACTAGCCCCTGGAGCCCCACCCCCCTTATATAAGGCAGGCAGCGGCGGCCATTACGGCCACTCGTGTGCCTGCATTAGAGAGAGTAGGGCGAGCTGCTGTCTGTCTCTCATAGGGAAAGATTAGTTAGGCTTAGCTTTTCCTGGCTGCATACCTGTTCAGAGATCCTGCCACTGCATACCTGTTCTGTGAACCCACCCACCACTGCATACCTGTTCAGAGATCCTGCCACTGCATACCTGTTCTGTGAACCCACCCACCACTGCATACCTGTTCAGTGATCCTGCCACTGCATTCCTGTTCTGTGAACCCACCCACCACTGCATACCTGTTCAGTGATCCTGCCACTGCATACCTGTTCTGTGAACCCACCCACCACTGCATACCTGTTCAGTGATCCTGCCACTGCATACCTGTTCTGTGAACCCACCCACCACTGCATACCTGTTCAGTGATCCTTCCACTGCATACCTGTTCTGTGAACCCACCACTGCATACCTGTTCTGTGAACCCACCCACCACTGCATACCTGTTCAGTGATCCTGCCACTGCATACCTGTTCTGTGAACCCACCCACCACTGCATACCTGTTCAGTGATCCTGCCACTGCATACCTGTTCTGTGAACCCACCACTGCATACCTGTTCTGTGAACCCACCACTGCATACCTGTTCTGTTCAGTGGACCCGCCACTGCATACCTGTTCTGTTCAGTGGACCCACCACTGTATACCTGTTTAGTGAACCCGCCACTGTATACCTGTTCTGTTCAGTGAACAGTTTGGTGTGTCAGTGTGAAGCAGTACCTTAATTACACTACCTGATTGATGTATACACATGCAAGATGTTTTAAAGCACTTTAGGCCTGTAATTTAGCATTCAATATGATTTCTGTCCTTAAAACGCTGCTTTGCGTCAAATCCAGATTTTTCCTGGGGACTTTTGGCGTATATCCCACTCCGCCATGCCCCCCTCCAGGTGTTAGACCCCTTGAAACATCTTTTCCATCACTTTTGTGGCCAGCATAATTATTTTTTTTTTTCAAAGTTCGCATCCCCATTGAAGTCTATTGCGGTTCGCGAACTTTAACGCGAACCGAACCTTCCGCGGAAGTTCGCGAACCCGGTTCGCGAACCTAAAATCGGAGGTTCGGCCCAACTCTACCACACACATATCCAATCAGGAGCAGGGAGTCAAAAGAGCCATATATGTACAGTATCAGTTGGAAGGAGCTATGATTAAAGGATACCCGAACTGAAATGTGACATAATGAGATAGACATATGTACAGTGCCTAGCACACAAATAACTATGCTGGGTTCATTTTTTCTTTCTCTGCCTGAAAGAGTTAAATATCAGGTATGTAAGTGGCTGACTCAGTCCTGACTCAGACAGGAAGTGACTACAGTGTGACCTTCAATGATAAGAAAGTCCTCTCTTGAACCTCTTTCTTGCTCTCCGAAACCATTTTCTGCTAGGAAAGTGTTTTATAGTTGGAATTTCTTATCAGTGAGGGTCACACTGTAGTCACTTCCTGTCTGAGTCAGGACTGAGCCAGCCACTTGCATACCTTATATTTAACTCTTTCAGGCAGAGAAAAAAAAAAGAACACAGCATAGTTATTTGTGTGCTAGGCACTGTACATACACATGTGTATCTCATTATGTCACATTTCAGTTCGGGCATCCTTTAAGGAGCCATGCTTGCTCCGATAAGTGTAGCTGTTGTGCTGTATGTCCACAGATGCTGCAATAAAGATTAAACATTTATTCATCCATCGGTGTAGTGGGATTCCTCCTTCCAACTCATAACATATGTTACCATGAGTTTCTACTATATAATAGATAGAAATAGTGCACTGCTAGAGTTGCTGATGCATGATTTTACTGCTGTTATCAGTGGGGCATTGGGTTGAGTGTTCATATGTGTAGTGTATTAAATGTTCATATTTGCAGTGTGGCAGCCCAGGAGTTTATTAATAGAGGTGTGGTCGATTGAGCACCAGCTCTCAGAGAGTACATAAATGTTGAATATGGCTGACTAGAACAGTCCATGCTGCATCATACTTGTTGGTTGACTTACTGGTCTCCCACAGGCCACGCTACCTCTTCTCTGACAGTAGCTCCAGTTGCTGACACTAGGGATGCTCGTTCAGATTTCACAGAAATACAATTTCTGCATCTCCGATTGGAAATTGCATTTCCGCATTGGAATTCAGAAATCAGTAATTGAATTGCGGTAGGCGGATTTTTGTGGAAATTTTTTACCGAAATTTCCGCTGACTTTAACCACTTGCCGACCGCCCACTACCTATGGGCATCGGCAAGGTGGCTCCCCAGGACCGCGTAATGCCGATCGGCATTAGGCTCCGCCCACCCGCGACGTCAACCCACCGGCCAATTAGCAGCGCCGGCGGGTTGTAAACACCCAAAGTGTATTATACAGGCTGCCTCGATCACTGGGACCACCAGGGGAGGAGGCAGCCTTTGTAGTAATGACAGTAGCACACTGATCCTGTCCCCCCCTGCCCCCTGATCGCCCACAGCACCCCTCAGACCCCCCTGATCACCCCCTCAGACCACTGTTTGCACCCAATCACCCCCCTAATCACCCATCAATCACCCCCTGTCACTATCTGTCAATGCTATATTTTAGATTAGGTCCTAAACTGCCCCCTGGGGGTTCCTGATCACCCCCCCACACACACACCCTCAGATCCTCCCCAGACCCCCCCACCCCCATGTACTGTATACATCTATTCTCCCCTGTAATCACCCACTGATCACCTGTCAATCACCAATCACCCCCTGTCACTGCCACCCATTAGACCGTGACCTGCCCCTTGCAGGCACCTGATCACCTGCCCACACCCTCAGATCGCCCGCAGACCCGCCCTCAGATCACCTCCCAAGTTCATTGTTTACATCTGTTCTCCCCTCTAATCACCCACTGATCACCCATCACCCCCTGTCACTGCTACCCATCAGATCAGACCCTAATCTGCCCCTTGCGGGCACCCAATTACCCGCCCACACCCTCAGATCGCCCTTAGACCCCCCCTGATCACCTCGCCAGTGCATTGCTTGCATCTATTCTCCCCTCTAATCACACCCTGATCACCTATCAATCACCCTGTCACCCACTGTCACCACCTGTCACTGCTACCCATCATATCAGACCCTAATCTGCCCCTGCGGCACCCAAACACCCGCCCACACCCTCAGATCACCCTCAGGACCCCCCCCATCTCCCCAGTGCATTGATCTATTCCTCCTCTAATCACACCCTGAGACACCCATCAATCACCTCCTGTCACCCCCTAGCACACCTACCCATCAGATTAGGCACTAATTTTCCCCTTGTGGCCTCCTGATCACTCGGCCAAACCCTTAGATCCCCCTCAGACCCCCTTCCGATCACCTCCCCAGTGCATTGATTGCATCTATTCTTCCCTCTATTCACCCCCTGAGACATCCATCAAATCACCTCCTGTCACCTCCTAGAGCTCCTACCCATCAGATCAGGCCCTAATCTGCCCCCTGCAGGCTTCTGATCACCTGGCCAAACCCTCACCCACCCCACTGCAGTGACAGATTTTTGTGGCGCTGTAAAGATCAGTTTTAATTTTTTTTAAATCAAAACTCAGTGACCACAGCTTTCTACTTCACAAGTACTCCCTTTTGCTAGGTAGGTGCTCTTTTTCCTGGGTAGTCTCAGAGGAATACCCCCTAAATTTAGCAGTCCACCATGGCAAAAAAGGGGTGTTCCGCTGAAGAGTCCGCCAAGATTCTGGCCCAGTGGGGTGAGTGCGATTGGGAAGCCTAATCTGTCGAATCATCTGGGTCAAAATATAAACCAGTGAACAGCAGTGGCTCTCTGGCTGATAGCAATGATGAGGTTGAGAGCCAGGCGTACCACACCCCATGTCACTGGATTGCAGGATCAGAGTCAAGGAAAGCAGAGTGGTGCTAGCGCTGATCAGAGTTTTTTTGGTGAGGCATGCACCAGCAGCCTAGCATCTCCTGGACCTAGCACCAGTACTACTGTAGACCCTAGTGAAGTGGCGAGCACCAGCATGGTAGTAGAAACTGGTTCGGTGGCACGTGCATTAAGACCCGAGTCGCAGCCGCCAGCAAAAACGGGCCCGTACTACCCATAGTCTCCCAGAGGTGCTGGCAAATCCCAATTGGCAGTCCCCTGGTTCCGCCGCACCCGTACTGCCCCCTTTCACAGCCCAGTCTGGAGTCCAGGTGGAGACAGATAATCTAGGATTGGCCCTAGACTTTTTCCATCTGTTCTGCACCGTGGATCTCTACGACTTAATTGTGGCTGAGACCAACAGTCATGCCACACAATACGCAACCGCCAATCCGAGAAGCTACCATGCCCAGCCTTTTTGGTGGAAACCACTCCAAGTTTCCAAACTTAACATTTTTTGGGGCCTTCTCCTTAGCATGGGTCTAGTCAAAAATAATGTATTGCGGTCTTATTGGTCTACGCACCCAATACATCACATGCCCATGTTCTCTGCTGCCATGTCCAGGTCACGATTTGAGAACATCCTGTGCTTCCTGCACTTCAGTGCCAATACAACCTGTAATCTAAGAGGCCACCCTGCGTATGACCGGTTCCACAAAATTCGGCCCCTCAGACCACCTGTCATCAACATTTGCAGATGCTTATACCCCTGAACAGTCATTTTGAGGCATTTGGTTTCCAGACTACTCCTCACGGTTTTGGGCCCATAAAATGCCAGGGCAGTATAGGAACCCCACAAGTGACCCCATTTTAGAAATAAGACACCACAAGGTATTTCTTTAGGTGTATGATGGGTTCATAGAAGATTTTATTTTTTGTCACAAGTTAGTGGAAAATTACACTTTGTGAAAAAAAACAAAAATCAATTTCCGCTAACTTGTGACAAAAAATAAAATCTATGAATTTGCTACACCTAACGGAATACCTTGGGGTTTCTTCCTTCTAAAATTGGGTCACTTGTGGGGTTCCTATACTGCCCTGGCATTTTAGGTGCCCTAAACCGTGATGAGTAGTCTGGAAATCAAATGCCTCAAAATGACCTGTGAAATCCTAAAGTACTCATAGGACTTTGGGCCCCTTAGCGCTCCTAGGCTGCAAAAAAGTGTCACACATGTGGTATCGCCGTTACTCAGGAGAAGTAGTATAATGTGTTTTGGGGTGTATTTTTACACATACCCTTGCTGGGTGGAAGAAATATCTCTGTAAATGGGCAATTGTGTGTAAAAAAAAAAATCAAAAAATTGTCATTTACAGAGATATTTCTCCCACCCAGCATGGGTATGTGTAAAAATACACCCCAAAACACATTATACTACTTCTTCTGAGTATGGCGATACCACACGTCTGACACTTTTTTGCAGCCTAGGTGCGCTAAGGGGCCCAAAGTCCTTTAGGCTTTACAGGGGTGCTTACAATTTAGCACCCCCAAAATGCCAGGACAGTAAACACACCCCACAAATGACCCTATTCTGGAAGGTAGACACCCAAAGTATTCAGAGAGGGGCATGGTGAGTCTGTGGCAGATTTCATTTTTTTTGTCACAAGTTAGCAGAAATGGAAACTTTTTTTATTTATTTTTTTGTCACAAAGTGTCATTTTCCGCTAACTTGTGACAAAAAATTAAATCTATAAACTCACCATGCCTCTTAGTGAATACTTTGGGATGTCTTCTTTCCAAAATGGGGTCATTTGGGGGGTATTTATACTATCCAGGAATTCTAGCACTTCATGAAACATGACAGGTGCTCAGAAAAGTCAGAGATGCTTCAAACTGGGGAAATTCACTTTTTGCACCATAGTTTGTAGACGGTATAAATTTTACCCAAACAAAAAAAAAATCCAATGAGGGCTGGTGCACACCGAGCGGCTTTTTGGGCGTTTTCAGATCCGCTTGCGGCTGCGGATCTGCTTGGTCAATGTATCTCAATGGGGTGGTGCACACCAGAGCGGCAGGCGTTTTGCAGAAACGAAAAATGCCTGGGTGAGGCATTTTTTGGATTTCGGATGCGTTTCTGCCTCAATGTTAAGTATAGGAAAAACGCAAACCGCTCTGAAAAACGGCACTTCAGAGCGGTTTTGCAGGCGTTTTTGTTACAGAAGCTGTTCAGTAACAGCTTTACTGTAACAATATATGAAATCTACTATACTGAAAACCGCAGCAGCAATCCGCAAAACGCTAGCAAAACGCCTCATAAAAATAAAAAAAAGCGTTTAAAAATCTGCTAGCGTTTTGCGGATCTGCTAGCGGGTTTTGGTGTGCACCAGCCCTGAGCGTCTATTGATCAAAGACATGTAGCACAATGAATTTAGACAAAAACGTATATAGAAATTTTACTTTATTTAAAAAATGTCAGCACAGAAAGTAAAAAAAAAAATCATTTTTTGACAAAATTAATGTCTTTTTGATGAATATAATAAAAACTAAAAATCACAGCAGCAATCAAATAGCACAAAAAGAAAGCTGTATTAGTGACAAGAAAAGGAGGTAAAATTCATTTAGACAGTAGGTTGTATGACCGAGCAATAAACTGTTAAAGCTGCAGTGGTCTGAATGGAAAAAAGTGTCTGGTCCTTAAGGGCCCGTTTCCACTAGTGCGGTGCGGAATCGCTGCATAGCACCGCTGCCGAAATCGCATGCGGATGCGATTCCGCATGCGTTTTTTGCCGCGATTTCGCATAGGCAGGGTATATGCGATTTTAACCATGTCACTGCCTGTGTCAATTAACATTACTTCCAATGCGAAATCGCGGGAAAAAACGCATGCAAAAAACGCATGCGATTTCCCTATTAAATACATTGCCTGCGATTCGCCTGCATTCCACACTCAGGCGAATTCTGCAGGCCCTACCGTGCAGAAAAATCCTGCACAGAAAAACGCAGAAGAAAACTGACAAGTGGAAACAGGGCCATCCACTTGTATTGGTTATGCGAATCCGCATGCGGACAACGCATGCGGATTCGCTCTAGTCGAAACGGGCCCTAAGGGGTTTTAAGGCTGCAGTCCTTAAGTGGTACACATTGATTTTCTCAAAAAGTACAAGGTCTTTTTGAAAGATTGTGTTTTCTCCTGCTTCCACTCTTCTACTTAACATACCCTGAAAATCTGTTTTTTCTAGCACCTATGGGGGCTTTGCTATTGAGCTTTAGAAAATAATAGCAAAGCCCTCATAGGTGCTAGAAATACCACATTTTTAGAGTGTGTTAAGCAGAAAAGTGCGAACAAGAGGAAAAAAATCTTTTAAAAAGATCTTGTACTTTGAGAAAATCAATGTTAAAGTCGACAGAAATGTAAAATGCAGAAATCCGCATTACCGATTTGCGGTATGTCGCCAACTGCAGAGTAATTTAATGAATGGTTGTGAGAGTTGGACAATAAGGAAGGCTGAGTGCCAAAGAATCGACACCTTCGAATTGTGATACTGGAGAAGACTTGAGCATCCCTTGGACTGCAAGAAGATCCAATCAGTTAATCGTTAAAGAAATTTATCCTGTCTGTTCATTGGAGGGAGCAATACTGAATATAAACTGGAATACTTTGATCAATCAATAAGAAGGCAGGACTCATTGGAGAAGACTTTGATGTTGGGAAGAAGGAGGCGGGGACAGCAGAGAATGAGATGGCTATATAGTATCATGGAAGCAACAAACATGAACTTGGACAAGCGTCAAGAGGCAGTAGACGATATAGGGGCCTTGTGTGCTGTAGTCCATGGAGTGGCAAAGAGTCAGACATGACAGACTAGCGACTGAACAACAACAACCACCACAGCAGAATGTAATTTTTCCTGTTTAAAAAAAAAAGTCTTTCAACTTCTTAACCATTTCAGCCACGCGGACGTGAGCTTCACGTCCGCAGCGGCAGGTGCTAGAGTCGCAGGGACGAGCTAGTCACAACCCTGCAGTTTGGGGGGTCTGCAGGCGATCCTGCTGGCAGATGTCTGCAATCGCGCTGCTGCTAGCAGGGGAGATTGGCTGCAGGGGACAAAAGTCCACTGTGCCAATCCGTACATGTCCGCCGTGAATAAACACTGTTTTTGTTCAAAAACAGTGTGTATTCTGTTAATGGAGCCGCCGCACTTCTTCCCGCCGCGAGTTCCGCCTGTTTCCGCCGTCCGATCGTTAAATTTCTGAATGGAAACAATGTTTCCATTCATAACCTCCCCGCTGCCTCTGGGATCGGAGGCTTCCGATGGAAGCCTACGTCACTTCCCTGGTTACAATGTAGTGATACATTGTATCCCAATTAGCATACATTGTACGCCAATAAGAATTTTGCTCAGTTGGGACATCTTGTGGCCAAATAGTAAAACACACCTACTGACTTTGGGGAATAAAAATAAATGATTATTTATGTCAAGAGGACATATAATTAATAAACAATGGGCTAAAAATTACCGATGGATGTAAAACTGAAAAAATGCACCTTTATTTCCAAATAAAATATTGTCACCATACATTACACTAGGGGTATAATTTTAACGTTGCAATAAATGGCAAATGACAAATGGCCAAATAAAAATGTGTGGATTTGAATTATGGTACTATTATTTTAAAACTAATGGCTGAAAACTGAAAATTAATTATTTTCTTATTATTCCCATTATAATGCATTTAGAATAAAATAATTCTTAGCATAATTGACCACCCAAGGAAAGCCTAATTGGTGGCGGAAAACACAAGGTATAGATCATTTCACAGTAATAAAGTTATTGGGGAATGAAAGGGAGAAGTGCTGACAGGTGAAAATTCCTCTTGTCCATAAGGTGAAAAATCCCTGCTGGCTGAAATGGTTAAAGGACACCTGAAGTGACATGTAACATGATGAAATAGACATGTGTGTGTACAGTGCCTAGCACACAAATAACTATGCTGTGTTCCTTTTTTTATTTCTCTGCCTGAAAGAGTTACATATCAGGTATGTAAGTAGCTGACTCAGTCCTGACTCAGACAGGAAGTGACTACAGTGTGACCCTCAGTGATAAGAAATTCCCCTTTCTATCTCTTTCTTGCTCTCAGAAGTCATTTTCTGCTAGGAAAGTGTTTTATAGTTGGAATTTCTTATCAGTGAGAGTCATGACTGAGTCAGCCACTTACATACCTGATATTTAACTCTTTCAGGCAAAGAAATAAAAAAAAGAACACACCATAGTTTTTGTGTGCTAGACACTGTACATACCCATGTCTATCTCATGTCATTTCGGGTATCCTTTCAAATCGATTTTCTCAAAAACTACAAAGTCTTTTAGAATTTTTTTCTCTTGTTCTTACTATTCTCCCCCTAACATACCTAGCAAATATGGTGAAAATAGCAATTATAAGGGCTGTGCAATAAAATGCTAAAGGCTGCGGACTTCAATTTAAAAAGCAGAATTTCACGAAATGGGAAACCATTTTCTCTGAACTTTTTCAAATCAATTTTCTCAAAAAAAAATTTTTAATTCATTCTTTTTTTGTTCCCACAATTCTCCCCAACATACCTAGCTAATTTGGTGATGATAGCATGTATGGGGGTTTTGCAATTAATTGCTAAAGCTCGAGTTCCATTGGAATTTGCAATTCCGACCATCCCTATTTGACATGTCATTCCTGAACACTGCTACAGTATCTATGGCACTGTCCTTTCAAAGATCGGGATAAACAGTTTGGAGAATGTTAAAATGTTCAGCATCCTCGATATGAACTGTACCTGCCTGGTTTAGGAAAAGTCCACTTAACTGATTGGAGAGACTGGTTAGAAAGGATGGAACAAACTGCTTTACATATATATTTACATTAACTTTTAAACTGCCATTCAGGATTCTGTCTGTTTCTTGCTTTTCTTCCCAATTCACCTTGTTTCCCCCAGCAGAGTGTGCAGTGTGGTCCAGTTTAGGCCCCGTTCACACTTGCGTTTTGGCATGCAAACGGACCGGATCCGGTCCATTTGCATCAGGCATGCATCAGGCTGCCATCCGGATCTGTGATGTAAAAAATAAACAAATTTACCATAAAATTGTTGGGGTCTGCAGAAGGTGCACCTGGTGCACCTGTAGAATCAGGTCCTCCACTGTAGGCCTCACCTCAACCTCCGACATACTGCCAAACAGCTCCAGTACGTCTGTCACTGCTGCTCCACTCCAGATATGCTGGGCCCATGTGTCCCCATCCGAAATGGCCGCTATAAATACGCATAGGAAGTGGGGTAGAACGTCCGGCGTTTGTCTCCAGTGTGTTCTGTGCTTTCCGTTCCCCATTGGTTTCTATATCTGGATGGTGCAGTCAGGATCCGGTCCGGGTGCGTGGGCCGGATGATCCGGACCCAAAAAATAGCGCATGTTGGAAAAGCCTCCGGAGTCCAGATCCGATCCGGCTCCGTTCTGTACGGAACGTACGCGTGTGAACGTCCGCATAGACTTTGCATTGCTATGCGGAATGTACATTCCGTTTGTACAGTATACGGTCCGGTTCCGATCAGGCGGCCTTAGCCTAGGACATTGTTGTGGGTCGTGGTAGTTCATAACCTGTTGTCCACCTTGCCGCTGCCTGGGTAAGTTGTGCAGGTACAGGCCTGTAGAGTCCACTGCTGCTTCCCAGGAGGTCGGGGCTCCACTGAGGTAGGAAGACAGCACACTGATCAGGATATACTTGGTCTTGCTGGATGCCAGCTCCATTCATCCATCGGCTGCTGCTGCTCTACTGCAGCATGGACAGCTTTGGTTTAACCCCTCCATGATGCCAGCCACTAATCCTGAAGTAAGGGCCGCCATAGCTGGATGCTTATGTGACAGCAAGATCATCTTGACCAGCCCTGCTGAATGCTGCCCAGGAGTCGGGAGCCACCACAGAAATGAACGTTATTGCACCTTTAACTGGAACATCTTGCCCAGCACTGCCATATGCCAGCAATTGGGATTCTCAGCAGTGTCACCTCAGCCATTACCACCGGTTTCTTTAATGAACTAGGCCATTACTGCTGAACCTTCGCCTTCCTCTGGTTCCACCCCCCCCCCCCCCAACCCCACTTCGATGACTCCTTAGGAATAACAGAGTATGGCCAGGTGCGACTGGTGGCATTGTAGTATGGAAAAGTCTCGGCTCCTGGCTTTCAGACATTTTCCCCCTTACTGTCTCTCACTATCCAACTTCCATCCATGCTTCCAGAACCTGTATTAGTTGAAACCAATTCCAGGTATAACTCCTTTGTACTTGTCAAAATAAAGGATTCGGAATCTGATACAGAGCAGGATGGTCATACTCTAGGATGCCGTTTCCCTGCTCCAGAAACACATATGCTGCCATCCTCGCAGAACTGATAGTGTCATGTTCAGAACCATCAGTAACATGCCAAGAAATTAGGTCTTCTGCTTTTCATTTTAAACAGCTAAATAAAATAATTTTAATTTTAAACAGCTAAACCTACTGTTGGCTGTAAATCATAATCCATTTTAAACAGCTTTTCATTTTAAACTAAATAAAAAAATGTGAGATCAAAAATAGCTTTCATTGAATGGTGCAAATATTTTACAAATTATTCAACATCCTGGCATGATACCTAAGCTGACCTAAACAAAACATGAAAGACATTTAACCATCAATACAGCAATCTAGGAGCTCTAAACTGCTTATTATGTCAATGGGAATCTGCATATAATACACTGATCTATTGCTGCAGAAAATAAGGTTCTTACATGCCTAACATTTTAAACAGTGCAGTGAGCCATATTAAACATTCCGGTGAAAAACAAAGGATCAGTGTGTTCATTTTCACATGGGTTTTGGCCAGTCTCAAAAGAATAAAAGCAGCAGAATATGCAAAAAAGGTAGGCCATACATAGCTATTCTGGCATAGCTTTTTCTATGAATTATAAAATGTTTCCACTAATTACCTATGCAGAAAAAGATTTGGATGACTCCTTTAGAAAAGAACGCCCAGAAAGTACACTGTAGTAGTAAAATAATTACCATGTATACATACATCAGAGGGCCATACAAAAGCTTGTCAGGTGAGCTTTTTTGACCCTAGCCTTGTAGAAAGGACAAATGTACATGATCAGCATGCAGAAGAAAATAGTTTTTGCCATCTATTTGGAAAGGGGTACTGTAAGAGTGGTTAAAATGTGGAATATGTTATCCCAAGACAGCTATGGCAAATGTTATATCTGCATTTAAATGGGGCTTGAATAATTTCATTGCATTGAAGCATCTCCATGGCTAGAATCACCAGGTAATTCAACAGCATTGACCCAGGGATTTTATCCAATTGTCACCTGTAGTAAGGAATACTAATGATAGGAGGTGTTTGGAGGCACTTGCACAGCACAAATTTATGACCTAATGAAGTGGGATAATGGAGTATCAATTCAATGTTTCAAGTAAATGCCATTCAACTTTAAACTGGTTCACTTAATTTTGTGGAGGTAAGCCAACTCTTAAAGGGTCACTTAAGGTAGAAAAAAAAAAAAAAAAGTTTTACTCACCTGGTGCTTCTACCAGCCCCTTGCAGCTGTCCTGTTACCACGCAGTCTCGCTCGGTTCCTCCTGCCCCTGCCGGCAGCTACTTCCGGTTTTGGCGACAGGCCCGACAGGCCTGGGAACGCGAGTAATTCTTTGCGTTTCTGGCGGCAATAGCGCCCTCTATACTGCTATTGCAGCCAGGAATGCGAAGAATCACTCGCATTCCCAGGCCTGTCGCAAAAACCGGAAGTAGCTGCCGGCGGGGAGAGGAGGATCCAAGCGAGACTGCATGGGCACAGGACAGCTGCAGGGGGCAGGTAAAAGCCCCTGGTGAGTAAAACTTTTTTGTTGCCATGCCGAGAATCCAGCAGGTGTACAGCAGCCCCCGATGCCCTGGAGGATCACTTAGGCCAAGCATTGACCAATAGCATTGTTCTCCCCTACTTACCCTGACAGTCACACGTCACTCTCGCCCCCTGATTAGAACAGAACAAGTCACTTTCTTGCAAGTAAGTAATACACCTGCACAACCTTGGCCCTGCAATGTCTCCCATGGGGTGACATTGACTGAGCGTGTATATGGGCCTTTATGTTACATTTTAAACCGTTTTAAAGGTTTTTTTGTTTTGTTTTTTAATATTGTTTTGGGCACCTCATTAGTTTTTACAAAAGATGTTTTTCAAGTGGGAATCTTTAATTTGTGCCCTTGATATCTGTCAAAATAATAGGCCAATCAGTGATTGTGTGGCATGCTGAAGAAGCAAGGGTTTTCCTTTGTTTTGCAAGGTGAGAGTGATCAGAAGAACACCCTGAAGTGAAAAACAAAATCACACAAAAAAAACCTCAGAGACAACGGCGAGCTCAAATAGTGCAGTACGTCTCACAAAAGGAGTAGTGATAAATGTAGCAATATGAGTGCTATTCACAAAGCGAGTTGCATGAGGGGCAACGAACCACAAGATGCAGGTGGAGATATATAAACCCCACTCCACTTGAGTGCCCAGAAAACTGGATGCAGTAACATTCTAAAAAGTTCTGGTCATCAAAAGTGGCTGATAGCCATGTGTAACCAAAAACACACCCATCCAAGGGAGGTTGAAAAGCACAAAGGGGGTAAGAGACACCAAGGAGTGTTTAAAATTAGGTTAAAACAACTAAAATCAAAAAGAGAGAGGAAGCTTACCTCAATAAACAACAAAGTAATATACAGTACATAAGGTGCTCTATATTTGTCTTCAAATACCTTTTGAACTTTATTTTGGCCTGAGGAAGTGTACAGAGACTTGCGAAACGTGTTGCCAGTACATAATGAAATTGTGTATATATAAATTGGTCATTACAGAGGTATGCCACCTCCTTTTTTATATTTTAGCTGTATTTAACCTAATTTTATACACTCCTGGATGCCTCTTACCCCTTTTGTGTTTCCTTTGTATTGCCACTTCTTTAAAGCAGCAGGGACAGCCACACTATTCCAGGGGGAAAAAAAACATAAGTAGATAACTACTTGTACTACTTACATAATAGATGCATTGTCCATGTTTTGATTTCAGTGAATTCTATATAGTAAAGAATTAGTGGATCTGATCCTGGCATTTGCCATCTTGACTCCCTCTGACTGAAGCCAATCCTGTAATTTCCTCCCTTACATTTTTTTTGTGTCCTAGAAACTGCACTACCATAGCTATATTACTTTGTAAACACATGTGAACATAGCATAGGTCAGATTTCAGCAGCTCACTGAACTGCCCTCAGCCAATCAGCAAGAAGCAGGAATGTGAAAGGGGTGATGGCAAGCTTCCTTCTTGGTGGCAATGTCAAAAATAGAGCCATGCTGACTGTGATAAGATTTATTACAGCAGAAACATTTCTGAATAGATTGCAGTGCTTGCAATGCAGGGCAAGGCTGCAGGCTGCATACTAAACACAGAGCAGTGAGTAAATAAAATTGTATTTTGTGGCTGCAATCCCTTTAACATTTCGAAGCAAGGGTCTTTTTAGACAAAGGACTAATCTAATCTACTGTCCATCAGAATATTGAAAGGAATAGACTGTCTGTGAAATAGTGCCCCAGGAATGCTTCCCCGGTACACTTCAGTCATCTTGCCCATCCTCCCAGTCATTACATATGGGACATCTTGCCCTTATTCATCTTTAAAAACGCATTGGTAATTAGAAATTCTATGCTGCAGAGCAGAAAGCTTTATGAGAAAGTGTTAACTTCTGAATGGTTGTGGTAGTAGAGACAGAGTTAAGTGTGTTGGTGATATCTGGCTGTGTGCATGCATTTAGGCATGCTTTGTTGGAGATTTCTTTTTATATTGATTAAATTGCATTTATAGCACAGGTATCCTTTCGCTTCAAAATAGAGAGTGTGTAGTTATGCTGTTAAGCATATCATCTTTAATATTGTACAAAACATTGAACATCTGGATACATGCAGTTACTTTCAGCTTCTTCCTAGCCAGATTGCAGATACAGCGCTGTCTTCTACCTGGGTATAAATAGCTTGCTATATATAGAAAGAATACTCATCTGCGGTTGTAGTGACTAGAACTGTCATAAGGAATTGTGCAAAGAAAGCAAAAACTTGCACTGCTAGCCCTGTGCTTTTCGAAACAATGTATTAAAGAATAAGAAAGTTCAAATGAAATAGGAAATGTACTCAAACTGAAGATAATGAGTGCATTCTGAAAGTGCAATTTTTTTTTAAACTTTATTATGCTCAATAAAAATGAAGAAGCTGAGAGCCCAATATGGTGTAGTATGTTAAAAACAAGTGAATAATAGGTATAGTGAGATGTGAATACTCACAAACATGAGTTACCACATAGGTAACCACTGTATACGGAGGTGAGGAGATTAGACCTGTCCTCACTCATGATTAAGATGTCGCTCTCTGTAGATCGGAAAGAAAGGCGTAGATCACCCCTCCACCAGGGGTGGACACAGTATCGTAGTAGGAGAACAGAGGTGCAAGCAGGGTAAAAGTAGGTAAAAATTTGTAAAAGTTGCTGGAAGCAAGTGGTGGACTTACCTCCAGAAAGCAGACATGAAAAAGCTGTCTGAATTAGTGTAAACATTTATTTAAAGGTACCCCAAAGATGCAACGCGTTTCACAGGCACAGCCCGCTTCATCAGGCAATAAGGTGGGGACAAACTGTGGACAAGAGACAAACATTGCTATAGCGATATCTGTAATACAATTCTTGCAGAATAAATGCAATGTTTAGCTAATAATAAAGACAACTATGTACGGTATAAATCAAGTGTTGAATAGTAGTGTTGTAAAAAGGTAACGTGTTATAAGTGTCTAATGCGATAGGTATAATTGCAACTGGAGTAGATCATACTAAAAATTAAGAGAAAAAGAAAAAATATAGATTAATAAAATGCTGTGTTCTATGGCACTTAATACCATAATTCTATTGGGAGGGTGTGTTTTCCGTTTTACATTATAATTGGCCTGGCCATATATAAGAAAAAGGTACACAAGGTAAAGTACAAGTAGTGTTCCAAGGTAAGGTACAACTATTGCAGGGATGTGTGAAAGGGTGCTGTAGTGCCTGCCATATAGAGTAAATGTTAAAGTGCAATAAAAGGGAGTCACATAAGTAGGGATGCATAGTGAGCAGTAGACAGTATAAGCAAATAATAAGTGTAGTTTTTACCAGAATTTCACCAGTATCACGTTTAGCGCCTCTGTAACACTATAAGGTCACTAGATGCTTTAAGTATACTGTGAGAGGCTAATTAGCCTATCGGGAGAGGCCGTGCAGGGGTAAGTGGGAGGGGCCAGGGGCTATGGTAACAGTATGTGCGGCCAAAGCAGCCAACTGGCTTCTGCCATGCGTATCTACATAGTAGGAGTGCCGATAGTGACGCACTACGTGGGTGTATTAAGGGAACATACGCCGAATATGGCACACCACGTGGTAGATCTTCTAAAGGTGCATGCGCCGATTACGAAGCACCAATAGGGGAAGTACAGCGCAAGCGCTGTAGGCATGTGTCTGAATTATATAGAGCGGGGGGAGCGGCATGGCGGCGCGCATGTGCAGAAGTAACTGCTGTCACCTGAGTGTTCATGTTGGTAGTGGGCAAAAGGGTCTACTACAGAACTATGCCAAGATAGCGCGGGCGGCGCGCTTGTGTTGGTATGAGAGGGCATACAATAAAGTATTCAGACAATAAGTAGCATTAAAAATGAGTGATTGGTATATAGGAACAAACATGCGTGGCTGTAATTATGACTAACATGCATAAGACAGGCAGTGGTACTCTACTGCCCCCAAGTGGTGAAACACATGATTCGATCGGTAGTATATAACATGGGAAAGAGCAGAAATATTAAGTAGTATCAGTAATACAGTGTCATAAAATAGGAGTCATTCATTATACATCAAATAAAATTAAGTGTTCGTATGAGTTATAGAAGTTATAGAAACAAAAAAACTAACAAAGTCTCATGCATGTGTATACATTCACAGTATCTTGATACAATAGTTATATTACAATGTTGCGATCAGTGTTGATCGGATACCTCATTATCCTATTCGAGTTTGGTCGAATTCGGATAGTAAACTATCTGAATTCACTCGAAGTTCGACATTCGAGTTAATCGAATATCCGATTCGACCTCGGATATCCGACGTCACTATCCGAGTCTGTATTTGTACTTGTCTGAATTTGTATATTATTTATATATTTGTAAATGATTTGTATAATTTGTATTTGTCTGTACTGAGCCTGGGTGTGAGAGGTCCAGGCCCACCTGTACTCCCTCTCCAGGTATCGCATGTTGGCCTTGGGGCCCCGGCCAGTGAGAGAGGTCCAGGGCCCCTGGTCATCGTGCGAACCAATCGTGTGTTTTTAAACGTTTTCTTTCAGCTCTAGGACATGGTGGACAGGTGAGCAATTAGGGAAGGACCCCTGTGGGAGGGATGCCTGCACCGGGCGGTCATGCTAGCGACGCAATCTTGCGATGGCGTCCAACTGAAGCCTCCCACCTGAATGCTAATGGCTGCTAGATGTGGTATGGCAGGTAAAGGGTGTATGACAGTGCATCCTGATTGGCTGACGAGCACCTGCTGACCACTTAAATGTAGCTGGATGCATGTACTGCTGTGTTCTATTGCTTGTGTGTGTTGAGTTCTGGTTTACCACTAGCTTGCTGAGCAATCTGTTGATCAGACCAGCAAGAGCTTTTTGCACTCAGCAGGTGATTTACAGCAAAGAAATACGTGTAGCAGTGAATGGCTGAACTTACCTGTTCATCAACTATGAGGGATGGTCAATGAGATGCATAGAATTCCTAGTTAATGAAGAATCAAATTGAGCTGGAATTTGATGGATTCATTTTCATGCTGTATGAATTTGTATTAAAAATCTTATAATTTTGCATCAACTTGGAATTATTTCTGTATCTACTTAACCATCTCTCATCTACCACAGCACAAAAAGCTTTCAATGGTGCTGTATGTGCATAGCTCCATAAAAAGCCATTAAAATAAACAGAAAGGCCTCAACCCTGAAGGAGCCCCATGCCCAACAGCAGAGGGGTGTGGTTCAAAAGCAGTGGGCATCAGGGGCAAACCCAGGATTTTCAAGGGGGAGGGGAATTCCTGAAAGGTCACTTTTAGCTACGCACAATACAGTATAATAGCATGGTAGGACATCATACTGGGTACACATAATGCAATTTCCCGTCTGACTGACAGGATCTGACAATTATTTCCTAAATGTCCGATCTGCTCCCGGTGGACAACGGGATCGATCAGGGGCAGTGTGGATAATGATAATAATGAGGATAGCCGACGTTGCTAATGAAGGGGAAAGTGAAGCATTTACACAGCAGGGCACAGGCTGTGCTCATATCTGACTCCGTTAAGTCCCCCAGTGCTGCTCCATGCTCTGTACACGCTGCTGCTCCATGCTCTGTACACACGCTGCTGCTCCATGCTCTGTACACACGCTGCTGCTCCATGCTCTGTACACACGCTGCTGCTCCATGCTCTGTACACACGCTGCTGCTCCATGCTCTGTACACACGCTGCTGCTCCATGCTCTGTACACACGCTGCTGCTCCATGCTATGTACACACGCTGCTGCTCCATGCTATGTACACACGCTGCTGCTCCATGCTATGTACACACGCTGCTGCTCCATGCTCTGTACACACGCTGCTGCTCCATGCTCTGTACACACGCTGCTGCTCCATGCTCTGTACACACGCTGCTGCTCCATGCTCTGTACACACGCTGCTGCTCCATGCTATGTACACACGCTGCTGCTCCATGCTATGTACACACGCTGCTGCTCCATGCTATGTACACACGCTGCTGCTCCATGCTCTGTACACACGCTGCTGCTCCATGCTCTGTACACACGCTGCTGCTCCATGCTCTGTACACATGCTGCTGCTCCATGCTCTGTACACACGCTGCTGCTCCATCCAAAGTCAATTGTAGCAGGGAATGAAAGGCGGTAGTGCTGTGAGCTACAGGATACCTGCAGATATTCTGGTGTCTCAACTTGTGCATGTCCCCAGACATTGCACCAGCCTTGGTCTGAGGGGGGATTCTGGGCAGCTGTAATCCCCCCCTGCGTTTGCCTATGGGCATCCCAGCCCCCTGCTTCATTTCAAGAGATCTCCAACATTCGGGCCCTGCATTCAAATCTCCATACCTGGTGCAACAATGTTTACTGAAGCCTGAAATATCTTTAAAACAATGAGATTAAAAAAGGTGTTACTTGGAATAGTTTTTTTTTTGTGTTAAGCCATACATTTTTTTTCTAAATAAAAAAAAAAAACACAGACCCATTTGTGATCTTGACTCACATGCAGTATTGCTTTTAGCCATGTCTATTTGGAAGCTAAAGGGACCCTGAGCAGTGCTTTTAAATTAAAATCTGCACTTACCTGGGGCTTCCTCCAGCCCCCTGTAGCCCGTGAGGTCCTTATGCTTCCTCTGGGCCCCCTCTGTGGTCCTGCTGGCGGCTCTGTTAAGCTGGCGACTTCAGCTGAAGTTGTGAGCTACTGAGCCTGCACGGCCCATCTGCGCACCCGACACTCATGCGCGCGTCACTGTAAGCCTCCTGCGCATGTACGGTTCTCGAAAGACTGAACCACACATGCGCAGGAGGCTTACAACGATAGACGCGTGATCGTGTTGTGTGCGCAGACGGGCTCTGCAGGCAAAGTAGCTCACGACATCAGCCAACGTTGACAGCATAACGGAGCTGCCGTCGGGACCACGGAGGGGACCAAGAGGATGCCAAGGGCCCTCGCAGACTACAGGGAGCTGGAGGAAGCCCCAGGTAAGTGCAGATTTTAATTTATAGGCACTGCCCATGGTCCCTTTAATGTTTTTCTCAGCAGTGCAGAATAGAGATAAAGCTCCCATGTTAACTTATGAAATCGTTTTACATGGTTGCAAGAGTTCAGTATTTCTTTAATTTTATTTTGTAGTTTACGGTTATATTTATAGATTGAAAAAAGAAAAAAAGAAAAGTGTAAAATAAAATTTTGAACAGTTGCCATGTGAGCGTCTATAACTCAATCCTTCACTTAATTTTACATTCCTGAGGACAAACCAAAGAGCATTTCTTAGGAACTAAATAACTGGAATTTTCAAGGTGAAATCACTGTTGACAGACTCATCTGCTCCCATTATTTAGCAAGGCTGTCACTTACATTATGTAGGTGGGCTTGCCTTGCAATTTCATTACAGACCTCAACTGCTAATATTAGTCTGTCCAGCAAGCTATTTTGTTAGCTCTATGTATTGTGAATGCATTCGGTTATATAGCACATATCCTTGTGCAAAGGTGAAATTTTACATGCTTTTATCTGTTTTCTAAGCAATGTCTGCACATGATGGAGGGCCTTAAAAAGTGCAGACTCAGCAGTTTGTTTCGAAATGGTCATAAAAGTTCTACTGCTAGGTGACTAAGAACTTTGAGGATTTCATGTAATGTTTTCGGCTATGTCCAGAAGGGCACCTGAACTGAATGTAATAAAAATGTTAATGTTTAATCAATTGCAAAATTATAAATAAGTGATCCTGCACTAATGCTACCTGATCTTTCTCCACCAATCGCCATTCATTAATTTAAAACCATACACAAAAATTCTAATAGACGTAATAACAAATTATCATATAGCTTTTAACCAACAGTAGAGTCAGAGTCACTTTCCTGTGATGCAGGCATATAAATAAGTCCTAGCTCATTTAAAGGACAACTGTAATGAGAGGTATATGGAAGCTGCCATATTTATTTCCTTTTAAGCAATACCAGTTGCCTGGTTGTCCTGCTGACCTCTAATACTTTTAACCATAGATCCTGAACAAGTGTACGGCAGATTAGGTGTTTGACATTGTCAGATCTGACAAGATTAGGTGCATGCTTGTTTCTGGTGTTATTCAGACACTACTGCAGCCAAATAAATCAGCAGGGCTGCCAGGCAACTGGTATTGTTTAATAGGAAAAAATATGGCAGCCTCCATATTATTCTCAATTCAGTTGTCGTGTAATGTTCGAGTGCTGCTAGGAAATGAACAAGGTACCCTTCTTGCCGCAAATGTACATATAGTGACCACGCTCTTCTCTGATTTCAATCCAGTAAAGAGAGAAAGGATAGCCATGCAGGCTCTACCACATCCCACAAACCATTGGAAAGCTGCTCACCCTCTTGTTCATCCAGAACATTATAACTGGTGAAATTCACTTATGGGCAAATCTGTCACTGGCCAGTTCGCAAGGTTTACATTTAACTAACCATCAATTAGAGAAAATGTAAAAAGCCAGTTTTGCAAAACTGCCATTATAATGGCAAAAATGCATTTGTGTTGCTTCAGTAGTCTGAACAGTGTGCTTTGTGTATATTAATATTATTGTGTATTTACATACAAACTGATATATTCCGCAGCACTTTAACAGGATGTATACAGTCATGTCACTTACTGTCCCTCAGGGCTCAGAGAAGCTCACAATATTTCCCCAACCACATTCAATAATTGTCCTATGCTCCTAATGTACTCTAAGGCTTTTTTTTTTTTCGAGTGGTGGTGGTGTTGGGGAGGGGGGGGGGGGGGGGTACAACCAAATAGTACCCACAGGAAACCCATGCAAACATGTGGACCTGCTTGCCATGCCAGGGTCACAACACCTGTGCCAGTTTTGCAATTGTTTTAAATTTAGAGGTGCATTAATTCCGCCACACATTCCCTGGTTTGGATGAGTTCAAGTTCCTGAGACAGGCTCATGCCAGAGGCAGCCTTACAGTAACAGTACATGGGGCCTGGGGCAAGTGTCATATGCGGGGCCTAAAGACGCAGATATGGTATCGATGCACACACAGAAATGCTGTGGACACACACACTTGTTTTCTGCAAGGATTCAACAAGCACATGACCTTTCTTCCCTACACAGTAGCTATGCCTTTAACCTTATCGGGCACTCCCTCCACCTCCCTGGGGGCAAGGCAATCTGTGAGCCATAGCAGCCCTACAGAAACATTGCTCAGCAATGTAAACACTGGCTGGGAAGCACACATCTGCAGCATTACTGGTGGTCTTGCTCCTCCTCCTCAGCAGCATGGCTGGGGGTCTCCTAGTAGCAAGGGAGTCAGCTGGGCAGCATGGGGGGACGCTATTCTGATGTAGCAATACTTGCAGGCTGCTGCATATAAGCGGAGCTGCACTTCTTTGAAATATTGTCCCTTCCTCCTCTATGATTAGATGGCCACAGCAGCTCCAGTATTGGCTAATGGGAAGCTGGTGCTGCTGCTATTGGCCAGTCTCCCCTACTTGCTCCTCCGTGACGAGACAGTCAGAGAGAAATCCAAGGCCCCTGCAGAGGGTGTGGGGCCCTGTTCAGGTGCGTGGCCTGGGGCGATTGCCCCACTTGCCCCCCCAAAGGCCGCCTCTGCTCATGCCATAAGCAGCCATTTCCACAGAACCCCTACTGCTGCAGCCACACTTTCTAAAATCATGACTAAGTCTGACCAAAAAGGTAGCCATTAGGGCCAGTACAGCTGAATTATTTTTCTAGCAGCCAGTGGCTGAAGATGCACATGTTGTGCAGGGTCTTAGCCACCTTTCAGCAGGCCACAAAACCTTGTGAGTTGGGAACAGTTAGAATAGAACAATGTAATTCCACTTTTTTATCTACTCAACCATACCTGCGTTGCTTATGAAAACTGCAGAGTGGACAGAAGAGTAGGAGAGGGAGAATATTTCCCCTGCTTCTCAGAATGCAGCAGGGCAAAGATTGCTCATTATCAGGAGGTAGAAGAGGTGGAAGAGGAGAATGAGGAATAGGGGAATGTCACACCCCAGGCTAGAGGCCTGCACAGGTCTAATTTTTCAGACCCACACCTGACCCGCACCCACAGACCTGCTACCTGCACCTGACCCGCAACCTGATTTAATCAAAACGGTTACCCAAACCGCATTTTGGGTAACCCGCGGGTACCCCACCTGATGCCCTGTGCAGGTCTAATTTTTCAGACTTGCAGTCCCACTACCCTCACTCGACCCGCAACCCGCATTCTGGTGAATCTGGTACCCACAGATCAGCTACCTGCACCCAATAAAAAAAATAAAAATCAAAACTGGTACCCGACCCGCATTTCGGGTAACCCTTGAGTACCAGACCTGATGCAGGCCTCTACCCCAGGCACTGTATGGGCTAGGAAAGAACCAGAGTGGCTGCAGCCTGAGGAGAAGGATAAAGAGGACACTTATGAGGCCTATTTCACATCAGTGCACATGTTTCAATGCCTCTGCAGGAACCTCCGTATACACAGGATCACATAGTGGGGAGACTATTGGCTGGCTACCTTTCTTGATCCCCACTATAAAGGGAAAACTTCCAAGTTTATTTGGAATACAGCTTAGAAAAAAAAGCAAAGCTCACTCACCTACGATGAGTACTATGACATTCACTAATAAATGCGAGCAGTCTCAATCATTCAGATATGCACTACCCAAAGAGGACGGCCTATTTGGAAAATTCAAGTGTTATAGATAATTAAAGCTAAATAGCCAAATAGCCCTGCATGTGCTTATAGAAAAGTTTATTCATACAAAAACGCAATGGGATAGCGGCTTAATCACCCCTTAAAAAGCTTTAAAAACAATGAAAAACAGGAGGGAGTGCTCCATCACAATGTATGAGCAAAAGGATGGGGGGGGAAGAAAAAAGGAGAGGATGGTTGGCACTGCAGCTGGTGGCAGCGAATGCTGGAAGGATGTAGGCAGGGTAAACTCACACTCTTCTCCTGCTCAGGTGCAAACTGCGTGCTCTGATGAAAAACAAGGAGCAGATATCAGGAATGAAGAGAAGGAAGGCCAATCAGCACTGCAGGTGCTTTACTCCATTAGCAGGCACAAATATAGTACAAAATTGTAGAGGTAAAATAGCTCACATACCATGTGATGGAGTGTGGTGATGTGGTCCCATCACAATGTATGCCTTCAGTTGTGCAGCTGCTAACCGGCGTCCTTGTAACTGAGTACTGCCGGCAAACACCGGACTTGCCATGCACGGGTCTTGCCATACATAAGATAAGCTACAGGCGTCTGGGGTCACGAGAGCGCTCACTCCTGTTCCAGCCCCTCCTGCTGATGCATTTCGCCCCTCCCACCGGGGCTCTCTCAAAGCAATAGAGGGCTGTATGCTGCATTAAACATGGCAACAGACAGACGGGGAGGGATCCTCCCCCTCATACATATGCAATACTTCTCCCCACCTTTAGGCGATCACTTTACGGAGTTTGGTTATAGTTCTATCTTATGCAGGCAAATTAAATGGAAACCTCGCTAAATCAGTTCTATAAACAGATATCAACTCATGCCAGTCATATCTTAGTCCAGTCAGTATTACGCATTATTTGGAACTATCCTTCACATTTTTTATTAATATTTCTCATGTCTATCTCATATTCTTCAAACACTATTTCAAGCAGTGTGTTCATAAAAAAATAGGCTAAGTTCAAATCCGAATTCAGTCCATGCCTGAGCTGGGTGTGGTGTTTAAGCTGCGATCCCACTGCGTTTTATGTATGAATAAAGTTTTCTATATATAGATGAGTACTATGAACAGCCCTGTAAAGATAGAAACAGCGATATCAGGCCTCCTCTTCTTTTCTCAGTTCTAGCACCAGAACATACACATCTACTTTTGGGCAAGGTGGGGATCTTATGGATGCCCGAGTAAATCTATTGCGACTTTCTCACTGAAATGAATGGCACACTACTATGTAGCTTGGTTTGTTGGTGGTGATGAAACATGTCTGGGCAGCAGTGACCGCATAGAATTTGGGGTCAGCAGGTTTGACATATCCCCACAATTGGCACAGAATGCCAAACAATATTAATTTCCAGATACTATCCCATCCTAAACCTTCACTCACGTTTTTATCCTTTAGCATGGACAGATACCTCCCTTCACTCTCACATCTAGGACTTCTTATAAGTGTCACTTCTTCTTTGGAACACTCTCCCACAGCCTGAGCTTCATGCTACGATCTTGGAAAGTCTGAAAAGCTTTGCCATCATATCTATGTGTCACTATACAGTCAAATCATGGTTATTTGGATATTCAAGTACAAAAGTTAACAAGGTACTTAGCACAGCATTTCTGCATAGTAGGATGAGCTGCATGACACAGGGGAGGTGTCATACTCACCATCCTGGTCTTCTCCGGTGTTCCCGTGGGCGTGTCTACGCGTGGGTACGCTTGGCTCTATTGCTGCTCCTGTCTGTTTGGCAGTGCAACGCTGTGCGCGTGTAAGGTCGCACGCATGCGCCAAAAAGGTTGCACGCGTGCGTAAGGTCACGCACATGCATGCTTTGTGCTGCACGCTATGCGCAGGTGCAAGCATTATTGTTGGCGCCCAATCTATTTAAACAGCCCTGCCCTCAAGAGCAGTGCTGTTAGTTCTTACAGCGTGTGCCTAGTGAGCTGATTGTGATTTCTGTTATTGACCCTTGGCTAATTTACCAATTAGTTTGGCTAGTTTACCGATTACGTCTGTCTGCTGCCCGTCCTGATCTCTGGCCTGTCTCCAACCTTCCAGTATTCCGCCTGCCCTCACCTTCTGCTCCGTTCACGACTACGAGAACTCTCTGTTCCTGGCTCTTTACATTGAGCCGTCATCTGTTCTCCAAACCACTGTGGGATTACCTTAAGCGCAACTTGGTGGGCACTAGGCAGCGAAGTCCTGCACTCCCCTCAAGGAGGTGTGGGTGAAGACCCATGGTCACTTAGACTCTGTGCTTGGGTAGTCCATATCGCAGTGGGGCGGTCAACAGCACCTGCATTCCTACACACTATAACAGGAGGGAATTTTACACACAAAGTGCCTGTGCAACCTTGGGACTGTTATATGACTTTTCTTTTGGTCTAATTTATTCAGATCAATGTAACGGAGAACAGTGGGGCCAGTGGCGTAGCTAAGGAGCTGAGGGCCCTGGTGCAAGTTTTACATTGGGGCCCCCCAAGCACTCTATACATAGCAATTGATACGGCGCACCAAAGGCAACTACAGTGTTAGAGGTGCAAGAAGGAGATGGGGAACAGTGTGTTAATGATTACCACTATGCAAAGTATCTATAGAAGTGATAATTATGAGCACAGGACCAATAGAGAGCTAATGCTGTGGTTGAGGGAGGGCCCCTCTGGCCCAAGGGCCCCGATGCGGTCACTACCTCTGCACCCCCTATTGCTACGCCCCTGACCTGTGGGGCACAAGTTGAGCAGTTGTCCAGAGCAACCAATCAATTAATTTTAAGGCATCATAATGACATAGCAGAATGTAATACATTGTTCAGTATATCTAATTTAACATTAATTCTGGTTTTAGCATCAGCAATACTTTCTACATGTATATTGGTATGTGTAGCCCCACATACCAATATGCTTGGTTCACCTTGCTGCTGGTTTAACAACTGTCCAGTCTGCATAGCTAGTAGCTACAAATATTTAAGGAAAAAATTCAAACAGGAATTGACAGTGGTGTGTTCACCGCCAGAGGCGGGACAAGGTCCTCCAGCACCCAAGGCTGAGACACCAAAGTGCGCCCCCCCCTCCCTCCCACCTCAGCTGCCACACACTCATTGCTATTACACTAAGAGGTGCCACAGGGTCCAGAACCTCCCCAACATCTTAATATCTAGTTATCTGGCTTGCAGTCACTGCTATGTATCCCCTTTTCTTATTTCTTTCTGCTTTAAACACAATTAGGAATGACAGCTGAATGAATTGTGCGCCCCCTCCTACACTGCGCCCTGAGGCTGGAGCCTCTCCAGCCTATGCCTCGGCCCGGCCCTGTTCACCGCTTTTTAACTGCACAATGCATGTCCCATGCATTTAAATTTGAACAAGCGGCAGCTGCTTGCCAGATGTAATGTCACTGTTTTCTATGATGCAGAAACGCACTGTAGGTCAACCGCTGACACTTGTGGCCTACATAAATGCATTATACAGCAACCACATGGAGCTGAGGCACCAGCAGATTGGCTGCTAAATGGAGCAGCAAGCAGCTTAATGGAGTGAATATGCTCTAAAACTTTTCTAAGGTAACAGCTATTCTTTGCCTCTGTGCTGATAGTAAATTCTCAGTTCTGGATTCCAATAGCATCTAGTACAAATCCAGTGGGTGGTAGAAGTCAAATAAAAGCATTGATTGTCATGGAATGATTTGCTATAGAATTCTATCTGATGTCTATCCAACCATCCTCCCTTACCATCCCACCCCCAACCCACAAGGCACACATAGTTCATAGAAGCAAATGTTTAACTGTGCAGTGTGTAAGGATGGTGGGGATGAAATTCAGTTTACTTACGTGTTGGTGGGTGCAGGCAACAGCAGAGAATGTTAACTCACTTTTGTATCCGCCTCTCACTGACCCTCTGTATGCTGCTCTCCATCTTCTTGACACTTCAGTATTGTAGCTGTGAAGACAGAAGTATAGGGAATATGGAGTGCAGCACATCGGTGAAAGGTAGAAACATAGCTGAGTTAATTCTCTCTGCTATGACCTGTACCCACCAACAGGAATAGTTTAGCCACAGGCATAACAATTTCAGACTTGCTGGCTCATTCCTGAAACTGTGCACCTTCCTGTTTTAACTTGGATTTCTTTTGGAGCTTGGGTGCTTGTTAACAGATCATTCTCCATGTACCCATTTAAACCTATGCTTCCCCCACATCAGATAGATAGAAAGAAAGAAAGAAAATTTCAAACTGACAGTAAGTACCTTTTTTCTCTAAACTCACAGAACAATCCAGCCGACTCCTGCTCCAGCACAAGCAGCCCCAGAGTGAGCAGCTGCCCGCCCATTACTTTCTTCATTAAACTCCCAGGTCAGGCCCAGTTGGGTTAATTAAGGGAACAAGCTTGCACAATAGAGAGGCCTGGGAGAAAAGTACCTCCCCTCCAGCATGATTCCCTTTAACCCTTTCTTCACACTGCATATATATATATATATATATATATATATATATATATATATATATATATATATATATATATATATATATATACACATATATACATTTACACTAGCTGATGGCCCGGCGTTGCCTGGGCATGTATTTGGCTGGTGTTGGCTCCGCCCGCTTTTCTAAACCCTTTTCTAAACACGTAATTAGGGTTTTTTCACATCTTAAATCGAAATCGCTGACAGCAGCAATTTTTTATTTTGTGGGCGTTCCCCCTTCCCCCCCCTCCTGGCGCTCGGGTTGGTTGTTGCGTTTTTTTTAAAGCGCTTTTCTAAAGCACTGTTGCAGAGCAATTCTGCTTATTCACTTCCTGACTCAAGTCGGGAAGCTGTTTGACCCAGAAAAGAATAAATACAAGGGGCTTGATTTACTAAAGCGTGCTAACAGTTTAGGCGTGATAAAATAAACTCGCACGCAAAATCCAGCGTGCAAAGTTTTGTGCACAACCGTGCAGCACGCAGCGCCCATTAAACCCTATGCAACTTTGCATGCGCACCGGACTTTGCGCGTGAGTTTATTCCTCAAAGCGGTGCTAACCTACTTAGTGCAATGGTTATCACGCCCAAAAGTCTTTAGCTGTGCTAAGTAGGTTAGCACCGCTTTGTGAATCAAGCTCAATGTATTCATTCTTAAAAGCACGAACGCAATCGCCAGATAAAGCGATTTGTGAGCGTTTTGCGCTTTTACCTATACCTTCCATTGTAGGTAAAATGGTACATGCAGCGTTTTGCTGAGCGAAAACTGCTAGATTATTAAATGGCAGCTGCTTGCTTAGACTGGCACAATTTCTTTAGCTGCTTGGGACAATGGTAACTGCATGCTAGGAAAGTTTTTTTTGTTCATCATTAGTTAAGAAATATCTTATACAAACCTGTTTCCAAAAATATGCAATACTGTAAAATGAGAGGGAAAACAAAATGTGATGGTATGTGAATAATTTAATCCTTGTATTTAATTTAATTTATAGAAATAAAACAGACCAAATGTTTAAATTAAGAACTGCTGCTGTTTAATAAAAAATATATGCACATATTGCATTTAATTCCAGCAACACATTTCAATAAAGCGGGATCAGGTGAGGGAAAAGTATGGAAAAAAAAAGTCTGGCAGAACATCTCACTATTACAGTTGGTGAATGAGAAGCAAATAATTCTGACCTGCATGTAAATGTAATGCAAACTGTGTGCAGCTTAAAGAGCTTAAAGAGAATTTTTTTCAGCCTTATTTCTTCTATCCTATAAGTTCCTACACCTGTTCTAATGTGGTCTGGCTTGCTGCAGCCTTTTCTAGTTGCACTGTCTCTGTAATAAATCTAATCTTCTTTCCTTTGTCAAGCCTTGTCAAGGCCGAGAGGAATGCACTGCTCTACTGTGATAGGGAGAAGTTATACACACCTCCGCCACGCCCCCTGCGGGCTCTGTGTGTGTGCTGTGTGTATGAGTCAGACAACGTCTCTGCTCACAGCCAGCGTCTGCAGGCTCAGGAGCTGTGACTTTGTGAACAGCTGTGAGTGCAGAAAGATCAGTTCAGAGCTCAGACAAGCAGCTAAGGCAACAAATGGTGTAACATTCCAGCAATCAAATCACGTTTGAGAGGAGCCTCTGCAAACAGACACCTGCTCTGATGACGTATTTCCTGTTTGGCGGCCATCTTCATTGTTTACAAAAACAATGAATACAACAGTGATTTTATCACTAAGAAAGCAATGGGAAGCAGTGAAAATGTCACAGAGGGGGCTAGGAGAAGACAACAAACAGGCTGGTACGTTTATTTATTTTAGATTTTCACAGTACAGATTCTCTGTAAGGTGCAAGCACACCTGTAGCCCGTCATGGATCAAGACCCAATCCCCAGGGTGTCATTACTGGCCAGCCTGTACAGATCTGTGTCAGCTACGTAGCTGACAATGGGTATCATTCATGAAGGTGCATGCGATCAATGAAATGTGTGCGTATATTCACCGCTAGCAGTATTATTTCACTTTCATGGGAATTCATAGTTTTTTTCCGCCTGGCGGAGTGAGTGCGGAAATGTGCGGTGTGCAAGGGATAAGTGGGTGATAAGGTTACAATAAAATGGTGGTAATCTCCACTGTGTGCAGTAATTAGTGGTATTTTCCCGCCTAATTATCCGCCAACAAGGTGCTTTCTGGGTAATATTGGGAGGGTTTTCAGTGACGTCTGTCCTTTTTGGCGCCACACCATACCGGATGCTTATCATGCAAAGTCAGAGTGTTCCAGCAAGCCAGGGTTTTTGAGGATCCACGTGTTGGAAAACAGAACATTTTGATAGCGTGAAGTGACGTGAAGTGACGTGAAGATAGACGTGAAGTGACGTTAGATTTGGACCAGACCGTGTGCATACGGTGGAAGCATATCGGTAAGGAGGAAGAAGGCTTTTATCCAATTGATGCAGTCGTGTGTAAGTGTGACGTCATTGTGTTATGTGAAAGGTTTTACATTTAATAATGCATGTGTATGCACAGCAGCACCAGAGATGTGGTGAACTGTTCGCCCGGCGAACATCTCTGGAGCTCTTACTACTTCCGGGTCACACTGACGTCATTCATGACGTCACACACACGTGCAGAAAGTGCCCGGCAACAGGAGCGCGATCTAGGACGTGCTCCGCCGGGCACGCAGGAGTACTACTCCGGGTCATAGCGACCCAGAAGTAGTAAGAGCTCCAGGGATTTGGAGATGTTCGCCGGCGAACGGTTCGGGAACCGTTCGCCACATCTCTAAGCAGCACTGACGATTGTTCGGCAAGCCGTTGGCGCTCCTACCAGCATCACCGTGTACAGCAGCGGTACAAAGCTTTTGTTGTGATGTTTTAAAAAAGTATGCAGTACATCTTAATAATATTGGGTGTGGTTATAAGTATTGTTGTATGTTGTTGTAATATCGTTGTCGCCCTGTCTATAGTGTGTCTTGAGTGCTTGCATGTGTGGCCTAATCCTCATCCTGCCTGTCCCCTGTCCCTTCCCTGGCTGCATGTGTGGCCTAACCGTCATCCTGCCTGTCCCTTGTCCCTTCCCTGGCTGCATGTGTGGCCTAACCGTCATCCTGCCTGTCCCTTGTCCCTTCCCTGGCTGCATGTGTGGCCTAACCGTCATCCTGCCTGTCCCTTGTCCCTTCCCTGGCTGCATGTGTGGCCGCCTAACCCTCATCCTGCCTGTCACTGTATGTATGTAATATAACATTGTAATTGTCAAAACAGATGGCTTCAGATATATGCACAGTTTTGAAATGTTATAGCAAAGTTTAGATGTAGTAATTAGTGCAAATGAAATGTGGAATTAAGTTAGATAACTGAAAGATGCAATAGTGATCTACATTTTTATTATTAGGTGGATAGTCCTATAAAAGAAGCAGAGATATACGATGAGGAAGACCAATTGGCTGTTAGTATATATAGTTAATCTTAATGTATGGCAGTATGTGTCCTCAGTGTTGATCATGGTACTATGTTAGCGTTGTTGATATTTTAGGAGGATGATGAAAGCCAAATGAGCGATACTCAGCATATCAGAGAAATAGAAAAGGGCCGTGCTGTAGTGGAAAGAGAAAGAAAGGTTGGTGCATGTGACACATACAGTATAACCAAACGGACCTGAATTTGATGTTGTCATGTTTCAATAACGTAACGTTCTGTACATTTGTAGATGGCGAGGCAAGAAGTGTGAAAACAAACGAAACTCTGTTTGAAAAGATGAAAAAACATTTAGGGACCAGTAACAGGAAGTTGTGTGTTGAGCAACAGACAGATGTAAAAAAGGTAAATACTTAATTTTGTGGATGTAAAGGGAGTGTTATATAAGCAAAGCAATTTTTTTTATTTTTTATTTAGGATAAAATTATACAAAGGCATGACAGTAGAATTGTGCCGGAAAAAAGAAAGGAGCCTGGAATTATCACACAGTCTTCGAAGAAGGTAAATAATAACTGCTTACATAAACCATATCTGCCATGTACCTTATAATGCTAATGTTGTTGCTTGCCCAACCACAGACGTGCCCATGTTCTTTACATTACAGAAGTGTACACCCACATCTATCCATAACTAAGAATACTCAGGAAACACCTGCACTACTGTGCTTGCTAAGTGGATCAACTGTTAGCTGGCCTTTCCCAAACCTTATCTTGTGTATTTACTGAATGCGTCCCTTTTTAATATATATCATGAGTAATGTACTTGAAAGGCCAGTAGAGGTGAAATTTGATCAACGCAAGGTACTGGTATATAATTATTTCACACAGAGATGAGAAGTCACGCTCATTACATAAGTCCTGAGGCCAGTGGTTTGTGGATAGTGACATATATAATTTAACAGTAGGAATTCCGAAAGGCCCATACATATGCACACCTCATATAGCTGTGTAGTGTGTAACGTCCACTGATTTATTTAACTATTTCTATGTAGCACTTGCATTGTCATGATCTGCACTTGTTAACACAACTATACTCTTACCTGAACAGGTTAAAGAATACCCGAAGTGACATGTGACATAATGAGATAGACATGGGTATGTACAGTGCCTACCACACAAATAACTATGCTGTGTTCCTTTCTTTCTTTCTCTGCTGAAAGAGTTAAATATGAGGTATACAAGTGGCTGACTCAGTCCTGACTCAGCCAGGAAGTGACTACAGTGTGACCCTCACTGATAACAAATTCCAACTATAAAACACTTTCCTAGCAGAAATTGCCTTCAGAGAGGAGGAAAGAGATAAAATTGTGAATTTCTTATCAGTGAGGGTCACACTGTACTCCCTTCCTGTCTGAGTCAGCCACTTACATACCTCCATATTTAACTGTTTCAGGCAGAGAAAGAAAAAAAGGAACACAGCATAGTTATTTGTGTGCTAGGCAATGTACATACCCATGTCTATCTCATTATGTCACATGTCACTTCAAGTATCCTTTCACTTTCTGTCCCTCCAACACGCCAGGGATAATTTCTGACGTGAAATGTTCAATAATAATAGGCATTTGTTACAAACTAATGTTGACATTTTTCACACAGGAGGACACAGAAAATCAGTGGTTTGAATCCAGTGAATTTGAGTCCAAAAATATGGTGGAGTGAAAATAGATAAGAAAAGGAAAAGGAAAAACAGAGCTGAATGTAATGCACAAGTTGCAAAAAGATCCAAGAAAGGGGATAAACATGCTAAACATTCATCGTCAACACAGCAGAAACAAATGGAAAGTTGTGCAGAGTCAACAAGTGACGGTGTTAAAGAATTTGAGAATAAGCCTACGCCACCCAAAAAAGAACGTAATACCAGATTTTCTTTCCAAGAAAACATTGCACTAATTGAAAATCTTGTTCCACATTATGATGAGTTGCAAGGTTACTGTAACGATCGGTGTAACACAGAGAGGGTCTGATTACCGGTGATCTGCAGTATCACCGAGAATACAGAATATACCCGATTATTGATGATCTGCAGTATCACCGATAATCAGATATATCTACTAACCTCTGGACACCTGAGAGATGAGAGTGTTTAGTGCAACAGTAATACTTTGAGGAACGCACCCGTAAGATAGGTGCTAGACAGTAAGAGATACTGCTATGGATCAGATTCCTTCCACAGGCCTGAAGCTCCTCAAGGGGCGGAGCAAGGCTGAGAGAGGGAAGGACAGAAGGTGAGTGACACCAATGATGAAGTGTCACTGACAGGTCTGTGAACTATCTCCAAACAGGGAAGATAGTTCTCGAGGTCGGACAGGCCAGGTCGGCAACAGACAGATCAGGTACAGAGACAGGAGGCAGATGCAGATTCCAAAGACTAGCCAAGTTCAGCAACAGAGTATCATAATGACAAAGGTACAAAATCAGAGATCAGAAGAATGGTCAGGAAAGCAGAAGGTCATAACAAATAATCAACAATGCCTAAGCTAAGGTGTGAGTTCCTTGGCCATCAACACCTTGGAAACTGAACTAGAGTAATAATACAGATAATAACAGATTTCCTAGACTAAGGTGTGAGATCCTTGGCCATCAACACCTTCGAAACTGGTCTAATAAACACAGATACTGACAAGGTCTGAGTGCTACCACATAGTGATTGCAACGCCAGACACCAGAGGAATGACCAGCACCCAGTATATATACTCTAGCGCTCTCCAGCGCCTCCCCTAAAGCTGGACCAATAGAAAGTGGTAGATTTGTCAGCTGACCGGCTTGGTCAGCTGACACCCTTCTGGCTGTCATAAAAGCTCTGCCTCTCAACGCGCGCGCACGTCCTTCTGAACCTGTGTGGACTATCAGTCCCAGCCACACCAGATCTGTCTTGCAATGTATCCGCTGTGCAGGACGCGGAACCAGCCGCACCGCTAACCAAGCATGCAGCGGTTTCCCCACGCTCAGCCACTGTGTCAGTAATAGGCCCATGCATACCGACTGCCGCGTCGGACACGGATTCCGCTGCTAGGCATGCGGCGGTTTCTCCGCGTTCCGCCCCGCTAGTGGACGCGTGCCTAAATACTCCAGATGCCATGCTAAACGCAGAACCAGCCGCCTCGCTCTGAACACTTGAGGCGGGTCTTCCGCGTTTTCTCACAGTTACCTGATGCCAAGCAATGATGGCTTTTGGAAATATACTAAATGGATGGAGATAACAGATGCTGTGAACAGTGTTGGTTATTATAAGTGCACTTACAAGTGTGTAAAGAATTCCAGGACATAAAGAGAGATGTCAAGATGATGAAGTAAAGGAAAAGTAAGTGAAAAATAATTACATCTTGATTATGTTCTCTATGTGAATGCATGTACTCTCATGTATGTGTATATATATGTGATATCATCACTCCAAAACGCATTAATATGTGTGTACAAAAGGTACTGGATATATCCTATTTTATGAATTTTTTATAGATCCATTGCTGCTTACCTGGCCAGAGCTATAAAGAGCTAAGCTATTTTATAGCAAGATATTTTTATGTGCTAAAGTAATGTGCACACATTCTTACACTGTTAATCGCACTGTTCTGAAACTGGATACACTTGGACACTGAGTGCATGTTCATAATGTTAATGCAAGTGTGTGTGGCCTATAATAGGCTATGATGCACCTCTTTTGTGAAATTGTAGTAATTGTACGGTTTCAATGTTGAGTGTTAACAACACATGCCTCTAAGCTGTTCCACTTGGTCATTTGATGACTTTTATAAAAATGCAAGCGAAGTGCAGAGTCCCAAAGAGGGTCAATGTTGTTTGATTTGTTGTCGCTGCACATATAGAAAGTAGTGTTGCCAAACACTGCAAAGGTGCCAAACATGGTAATTGCCTTGTTTGTGGGTCATGAATACAAAAGGTGGGCGGAACAAACAGATGCTATATAGCTAAAGGTCAAAATGTGGGTTATGAATTGTTGTCTGCAACATTACAGTAATGAGTCATTTTGTTTTTTGTATGTTATAGTAACAAAACTGGAAATGCCGGAAGAAATATTTATTTCAAAGAGTATGAATCAATGCTGAGAGGCTACATTGATCAGGAAACTGTAGTAGGAATCAAGGACTGTAACGATACTTTTCAAACGCAATGTAGTAAGTATGTTATAATATTTGTATGCATGCTTTTTGTTAATGATTTCTAGTTGTGTTGTACATGCATAGGTATATACATACGCTATGTAAATGGTACATATTTGGCTACATCCATTGTATGTTTGTTTCCATCTCAAACTGCCTCTCTCTCTCTCTATCTCTCTCTCTCTCTCTTTGGCCCATATGCAATTCACTTTTTCACCTGAGTTTTCTCCTAGGTGATAATTTTAAACTTGCCAATAAAATTTCTTTTAAGCCACCAGCAAGCAAGAAAATACTCAAAATAATTTTAATAGTACTTTCTCACCTACTGTTTGGTACTTTTTAAGTTGAAAAGTGCTGGAAAGTTATTTTAAAATGAAGATGAAAAATTACCTCCTAGGAGAAAACTCAGGTGAAATAGGCCCTTTGTCTCTCTGTCTCTCTTTGTCTCTCTCCCTGGCCTATATGCGATTCCCTTTTTCTCCTGAGTTTTCTCCTAGGAGATAATTTTTCATCTTCGATTTATGATAACTTTGTAGCACTTTGCAATAGCGAAAGTACCAAAAAGTAGGGGAAACAGTACTTTTAACATTATTTTGAGTATTTGTTTGCTTGCTGGTGGTTTAAATGGCATTTTATTGACAAATTTAAAAATATCACCCAGGAGAAAACTCAGGTGAAAAAGTGAATTGCATATGGGCCCCCCCCCCCCTCTCTCTCTCTCTCTCTCTCTCTCTGGCCCACATGCAATTAACTTTTTCACCTGAGTTATCTACTAGGAGATAATTTTTCATCTTCTATTTAAAATAACTTTCCAGCACTTTTTAAGTAAAAAAGTACCGAAGAGTAAATGAAAAAGTACTATCAAAATTATTTTGAGTATTTTCTTGCTTTCTGGTGGCTGAGAAGTCATTTTATTGACAAGTTTAAAAATACCACTGAGGAGAAAACTCAGAAGAAAAAGTTAATTGCATATGGGCCTCTGGCCCATATGCAATTCTCTTTTTAACCTGAGTTTTCTCCTAGGTGATAATTTTTCATCTTCTATTTTAAATAATTTTTCAGCCCTTTTCAACTTAAAAAGTGCCAAAAAGTAGTTGAAAAGGTTCTATCAAAATTATTTTGAGTATTTTCTTGCTTTCTGGTGGCTTGAAATGCATTTTTTTGGACAAATGTAAAAATATTACCGAGGAGAAAAAGTTAATTGCATATGGGCCTCTCTGTCTCTGTCTCTGGCCCATATGCAATTCCCTTTTTCTCCTGAGTTTTCTCCAAGGTGATATTTTTACAACTTGTCATAAAATGCATTTTAAGCCATCATCAAGCAAGAAAATATTCAAAATAAATTTAATAGGTCTTTTTCACCAACTTTTGAGTAATTTTTCAATTGTAAAATGCTGAAAATTTAGTTTAAAGAGAAAATAAAAATTATCGCCTAGGAGATAGTTCAGGTGAAAAAATGAATTGCATATGGGCCCCAGGACCATATGCAAATCACTTTTTCACCTGTCTTTTCTCCTAGGAGATAATTTTTCATCTTCAAATTAAAATAACTTTCCAGCACTTTTCAACTAAAAAAGTACCAAAAAGTAAATGAAAAAGTACTATCAAAATTATTTTGAGCATTTTCTTGCTTTCTGATTGCTTAAAATGCATTTTATTGACAAATTTAAAAATATCACCCAGGAGAAAACTCAGGTGAAAAAATGAATTGCATATGGGCCCCTGGGCTCGAGGAGATAAGAAGCTGAAAACATGCGAGCTTCTTATCTCCTCACATCGCTCAGGATTTACCGGCAAATTCAATTGCCAGTTTCACCTGAGCGATGTCCTTGCGTAAAGGAGCATAACTCAGGCGAATACTAGGTATTCGCCGAGCGATGCTCCTGTGTGTCCAGCGATGTGGAGCGAGGCATTTGTGCCGTGGAACTGTCCTTCAGCACCACAACACTGCTGCCTCGGTCCCGTGAAGATGCGCGCGCATCGTCGCAAGAGCCAGCGCATCGTTGCAAGGCTCGTACCCGCCGCCCGTCGCCACCGCGGGACCTTCAGAAGATACATACCTCCATCGTTCTGGCTCGCCGCATGTCCCACGCCGCTCCTCCGCTCATCTCTGTGACTGTCATTGTTCTCGGAGCCCGGCAAAGCATCTTTGAGTCTCCCGCCGGGGCTCCCCATTCCTCCACTAGGTGGCCCAATGAGAATCATCCTGATTCTAATTGGACCAATGAGAATCAGGATGATTCTCATTGGGCCACCTAGTGGACGAATGGGGAGCCCCGGCGGGATACTCAAAGATGCTTTGCCGGCTCCAAGAATACTCACAGTCACAGAGATGAGCGGAGGAGCGGCGTGGGACATGCGTCGAGACGGGAACGATGGAGGTATGTTTTTGGGTTACATTTTAAATAGGTAAGGAGTCAAAGCTGACTCCTTTACCTATTTAAATCACTGGCATCTGGGGTTTCCTTAGTAAAGGAGGCTCCCAGATGCCAAAATCAGCCCGCTGACAGCAGCGATAGGTCTTTTCGCCTGCTCAGAGCAGGTGAAAAGTTATCATCTATGTTTGGCGGGAAGCATCGCTTCCCGGGGGGTGCAAAATGCAATTGCATAGGGGGAAAGGAACTTGCTGGGCGATTATATCGCCCAAGCGAGTTCTTTTCCGCCCTGGGGGGTGTTAAATGCAATTGCATTAGGCGACCTTGCTGACGCCTAATTTAAGAACTCGCCAGCACTTAGCGCTGGCGAGTTTGGTAATTACATAGGGCCCCCTGTCTCTCTGTCTCTCCCTCTCTCTCCTTCTCTCTCTCTCTCTCTCTCTCTCTCTCTCTCTCTCTCTCTCTCTCTCTCTCTCTCTCTCTCTCTCTCTTTCTCTCTGGAACATTTATGCATCTTGCTTGCTAGAGATGTGTTACCACATTAGTAACTGTATTTTAAATATGTTATTGTTTATGTTATAGATAGCATGGAAGACAACATTACTGATGTAACAGGTGAAAATATAGACGTTATGAACACTGTGGAAGATGAGGATGAAAGCAACAATGGTGGTCAGAGTAATGAAGATCAACCAGCACATGACACACGTAAGGGAACAGATCCAAACAGTAGATCAGGTAATAATGCAACAGTAGGAAGAAAACAGCATACAATTTGTCGCACTAAAAATAAGGATCGTGAGCAATTTTTGTTTGACAGGGAGCAGTCCACACAGTTTCATCAAGCTCAGCGTGAGCATCGAGAAAGTTTCATGTTACGATTGGATAATATTGAGAAGCAGCTAAAAGAGTTTAATGCTGCTTTCAGCCAACATTGCATTTCTATTCAGTCGCATAACAACCAACTGTTGATATACATTTCTCAACTACATGATTTACTGGCCAAACTGTTTCATAGTTGGACACCAGGGGCCCCCTTGCCCCTAACTCCTGATTTGTTACCAGATGTAACAGAAGTGTAGACTTGTGTAATGCACACATGTATGTCATACTGGTATATTTTCAAGGCACAATGTTTTTGCACAGCATTTTGCACATATAATGTAAACACTGTTGTACTAAACTCTTCATTCTACATTTGTTAAGACGACACCTAATACATATTGGAATACCTATCTGCGGTGTTGTAGTATGTACACTATAGTAGTGCTATTTTTTCATATTGTTGTGAGTGACTAAAGTAAACAGTGTGTTGTAACTGTATACAACCATAAGGTCCTTTAACATACACAAAGCTATGTATATAGTTTAGTCCTATGCTTCATAGAAATTGTACCACTTGGCTAATGTAGAATGTATATCAACAGATGGTAAGACACATAAAGGCATGCAAGGAATGATAATAGTTATATTACACAAAGTATGACATACATGGTGTGTGCACAAAAATAAGTAAGTCAGTAAGTAAGTTACTAAGTTAGGTGTTAATGTCTGTGTTAAAATGTCGTTCACACAGTGTTGTGATGCTTCTCTTGTCAAAGGACGACTGTAGCGAGTTTAGTAAGGAAAGTGGCATATCACCTTGCAATTTAAGAATGGCAGTGGCATGAAAAATCTGCTGATGTATTTAGCTGCACTGGTGTGTAAATCCCAACAGAACCAAGCATGAAGAACCAATAATTTAAGAAACCCAGATTATGATGCATGCTTCTTCAGTGACTGTGGCTACAAGTCTTTCAGGCACTGGATCAACACAGGACAACCATGTTACAGTTATTGTGTAGAAGAACATAAATGTGGCAGGCCTCTCTGTGCAGTTGCCTTTTCATAAACATGACATAAGTTGCACTAATTATTTCTGCTACATGTGCACACCGAAAAAATTATTATGGTGCTTAATTTTAATGTCACATTTTTCAATACAGTGTTGACTATGTTAGAAAAAAACAACAGGTATATGGAGGCTGCCATGTTTTTTGGCTTTTCACCAATAGCATATGCATGGCAGACCAGCTCAACCTCTCACTGTGGTATTTTCAGCCATAGCCCCTGACCATGCATGATGCTATTGATGCATCAGATGAGATGCTTATACAATTATTGTGAGCTGTCACAGAGTACCTGCATGCTTGTTTCTGGTGACAAACATACACTTTCTCAGCCAAACACAATAGCAGCACTACTAGCCAAGTGCTGCAGTTTAGAAGTTAATTAACATGACAGCATCCATGGTCTGCTCAAAGCAGTTGTCCTTGCAGGTTAGTACGTATAGCTATATTTTGCAACATAGTAAAACATTAAACAGTGAATAATAACGGATTTGGCAATGTCAGATTTGTTTGGGACAATACCTTTGAATGAGCTTTTATTTAACTTGTGTTAAATAAGAACTTATTCAAAGGTATTGTCCCAAACAAATCTGACATTGGCACACATTATAATGTGGATATATCACATTACAAAAACCATGGAAAGCTACTTCACATCACGATGTCTTTTGTGTAGCATGTTCATTACATGTTGTGTTACACATAGCTTGCAAGCCTACATGAACATGTATATGTCCCATAGGTAGACGCAACATTTCATATTGTTTGCCACATCCCTTGTGATAACATGCTGATTATGACTGAAAATTATTTAGTACTGCACACTTCTGCCTACAATACACTTTAGTACTAAGTACTGTAACATTCACAAGAACACATACAGCCATATATGTAGACATGTTTATTCAAAGCTTAACAGCACATTTAACTTATCTAATATGTGGCACTACATGAGGAAGCATACTGTGTAGTTGATTAGACTCAGGATAGACTCAGGAGGTAATGATGTTGGAAGATTAAATAAATGTGTACCCTTGTGAGTTACACTATTACCACTACAAGTGAAAAAGATTGGACTTTTTGACATTTATTTTATTTGTTTGTGTGTTATTTTTTTGCAAGACAGAAAAGAGTTTTGTTGTAAAATGTCATGCTGTTAACTACTATACAGCTGTAACTTTACCTTACATGTAAAACGTTTACATTATCCACTTCACTAAACATCGAGTTCACAGTCACGCACAATTTTCACACATGCAAGCAAGTGAAGTACCATTCCACAGCAGTATTGAATCACACTGTATGTTGTCCAACAGCACAGTATTTTCTACTGGAATATTAACCATCTAATGACAAATGCTACAGTCAGGTTATTGTAGTAGAATGTTTATTTTTCAGGAATATTTCTCCTATTTTCGCCAAATAATATTGTGTGATGTTAAACACAAAACAGTATAGAACCAATTTACACAAAATATGAAAGCATTAGTTTGCATGGCAATAATGTAACATCTCTGTAAAAGTGGTGACTTTGTGCTGTTAGTAATTCTGATGATATAACAAATGTATGTGTTCATCCACCATAGGTGCTGTGCCACTCCATGTTTCCTGAAAGAGAAAGTGAGAAAATAATACGTTTATGTTCTACAACTATTGTGTTATACAATAAAAGGTTCATTTCAGCATGGCATGTGTCTCTGTAGTTTGTATATCCAGTAGCAGTGCAAATGTCCATTACACACAACTATGCAAAATGGTCTGCTTTACATATAGTGAATACATATCTGGACTATCCAGCTGTTATATGTAAACATGTCCACCTTAATGCACGCTATGCACAGAATTTGCAGCATAGCCTGCATTAATACGTTTAACATACTAACACTCAGTATTGGAAACATTATTGGCACTTAGAGGTAATGGCATGTACTACCTTTAACACACACTTGAATAATCCTGGACTGGACACATTTATGTGCTATAACTATAACCTTTAAGATCATGGAAGGGTATACATATACAGTACCTCTGTAGTCACATGACTACACAGGCAGTATATAGGGCAACACACAATGGATTCCTAATTGGAGCAGACGTTGCTGGATCCAAAAATATACAGCAAAGGTTGATGAAAGTGCACGTTGCACGTCATAACCAGACTTACCTAAAAGCGGTTGGTATGCTGCTTATACTGAGTGTTGTGATAAGAGGTCATCAAATAGGCGATCCTGTGAAGCCAGCGTGTGCTTAGCGTGCATTACCATGCAGTACGATGCACATAGCTCAATATGTACAGCAAGAGATGATTAACAGACTCATGTTTCCACAAGCATTGGAAAAAGTGGGTGAGAGATTGTGAAAAAACCATGGTCCCCAGAGCCCAAAGGGGTCATACTGCCAGGGACCATGTAAGGTTGGTGCATACGCCTATGGAAAGAGAGTCATGCGTAATCTAACGGGGAGCCCCTTCCCATCCTCCAGCTCCCGAGTCCAGTGTGCATGTATATAGAACAGGTTAATCAAACTGATTTCTGAGATCTGCAGCTCCAGAATCTAGGGGGAGAAAAATAGTAAAAGAGAAAGATTAAGAAGGAAGATAAGAAACAAAGTGTATAGTAAAAATAAGGAAATGATAGAAGGTTTTGGGGGCATCCCATCAGTACCAGAACTCCATCTGAGTCCAGATAATATGTGGCTATCTGAGCTGTAGTGGAGAAGAACAACCAGGGGGTGAATGTCAGGTACTAGACATTGCGTCTCTCTATTCTTGGGTTTCTACAAATATGTGCCAGTGCACCCATGTCTTATTGTGGGCCTCTTCCCTGCCATGTAGAGCATGCGTCATGGACTCCATTTGGCTAATTAATTGGACTTCGCTAAGCCATTCTGGGATTGTGGGCGGGGTGACGGATTTCCAATGCCTGGCAATGAGTATGCAGGCCGCTTGGATAAGGTGTTTAGTGAGGGATTTTTTAAATTTTTTTAATGGTTTAGGGGTGTGGTGTAGAAGATAGTAGGAAGGGTCTGGGTAGGGTCGACATCTGTGAGTGTCTTAATATATTTTTGTATAACTTCCCAAAAGGGGGTTATGAGTGGGCATTTCCAAAAAATATGAAGAAGTGTACCCTGTTCCAGACCACATCTCCAGCACAGCGGATCAGCTGTTGGGTATCTCACATGGTGTTTTGCTGGGGTCAAGTACCATCTACTCAAAAGTTTATAATTTGACTCTTGAATCCTTGCAGAAATGGAGGATTTTTGGTTTAGTAATAATATCTTTTGCCATTGTTCAGCAGTAAAATTGTAACCCAGGTCAGCCTCCCATTTGCTCTTAAGTTGTAGGGCCCAAGACTCATCTGAACCAAATAGTTGGTAGATTTGTGAGAGGGACCTTTCCACTTTGCCTTTTCCTAGGCACATTGATTCAAAAGGTGTGAGCTCGCGAGACAGCTGATCCCTTGTGCCTAATGAGCGCAGAAAGTGCTGGAATTGCGATAGACTCCATAAATCTAGGGACAGAACTCCCCTCGCTGAGCGCAGGTTAGCCAGAGTTGTCCAGTTTGAGTGTGTTATAAGATCCTTAGCCCGCAGGGGTGGATCCGCTCTCCAGTGCTGATAACCTCTGAGGTTGCAGCCTGGAGGAAACAAAGGGTTGTTTAAAAGAGGGATTAGTGGGGTCGGCCAAGGCGAAATATCCAGATCTTTACGTGATTTAGAGAGTGCTAAAAGCGTGGATTGTATAGAGATAAAGCCTGTGGAGACTTTAGGGGAGGACCAAGTAAGATTGAGTAGGTCAGATCCCACCATTTCCGACTCCAGCTGCACCCATCATTTATGTTCAGTGTTTGTAGATTCACCCTCTCACCACCACTCACCAGGTCAGTCGTCTTGACCTGTAGGCCGGTGCAGGTCCCCAGCAGGTACACCACTCCTGCTAAACCACACTGTAGATCATAGAAATCAGAGACCGCACTCAGAAGGCTTTTTCAACCACTGTATTCACAGGAAACCAAGCATGACAAAATACACGACATGTTTCGGGCGTCGCCCTTCCTCAAGTGACTGAACACTTGAGGAAGGGCGACGCCCGAAACATGTCGTGTATTTTGTCATGCTTGGTTTCCTGTGAATACAGTGGTTGAAAAAGCCTTCTGAGTGCGGTCTCTGATTTCTATGATCGTTTATGTTCAGAGTGCCTGTGCCAGTCCACCAGTCTGACCAGGGAGGCTGCAGTATGGTATTTTTTAAGGTCAGGGACCGCTAAGCCCCCTTGGGGTTTAGATAGGGTTAGTGCGCTATACCTTATCCGAGGAGGTTTTTTGTGCCAAATGAATTGTGTGAGGAGCTTTTTAAGCTCTTTAAAGTGCTCTGTGGGCGGTGTGATGGGTAAGGCTTGGTACAAGTATAGCAATCTAGGTAGTATATTCATTTTAATAATGTTGATTCGGCCTATCCAGGAGAAGTGTGGTTGGTCCCATCTTTGAAGATCTTGTTTAATGATATGGACACGAGGGGGAAGGTTTAGTTTATAAATAGATGCAGTAGAGGAAGGGAGCTGAGTCCCCAGGTATGTGATAGATCAGGTCATCCATTTAAAGGGGAAATTAGATTGAATAGTGGCAACGAGGGATGCTGGCAGTGCTATGCTCATGGTTTGGCATTTGTCAGGATTAATTTTATAGTTAGCTAAAGATTGGTAGATCCCTAATTCTCTCATTAGGTTCGGAAGAGAAATATGAGGATTTGTGAGAAAGAAGAGTAAATCATCGGCGTAGGCTACCACCTTGTGCTCCGAGGACCTGACTTGTAGTCCTTGTATCTTGGTTGTTGCGAATGGTGCGCAAACAGGGTTCCAGAGTCAGGGCGAAAATGATTGGAGACAGGGGACATCCCTGCCTGGTACCATTACCAATAGACAGGGGATCTGAGATCAACCCATTGACCCTGACACAGGCTGTAGGTCTGGAGTATAAAGATAATATCCACTGCAGCATATGAGGTCCCAGGCCAATATGCTTCAGGGTGTGTGTGAGGAACCCCCAGTCTACTCTGTCAAAAGCTTTTTCAGCGTCTGTTGACAAGAGCAGAGTGGGGGTATGAGCTGTGTGAGCCCAATCCATTAGATCGACTGCTCGTATGACATTATCTCGGGCCTCTCTTCCCGGTATAAAACCAGCCTGGTCAGGGTCAACTAGATGACACATGAAAGGGGATAACCTATTGGCAAGTATTTTAGCAATTCACGTATGTAGAAAGCGCTCCACTTCACATATAGATGAATAAAGATGAATAAAGATGTCTTGTCCCCTTTGGGACCGCACTCACCCGTTGAGGTGGACCACTATTAGATTGGTCAATTGGGCTCAGCAGATGTTCCTCCCTGGCATCCGGGCGTCCTTAGTGCGTTGTCAATCTGTTGTTCGTGTAGAGGATAGTTCCTGTAATCCAGCTGCTCCTCACAGAGGGTATATGCCTCCCATTCACCTCATAGAGGGAATAAATATGACCATAGCATAATTCCGTAAAAATAAGCAAATTTATTCATTAAAAAGGTACTCACAAGCTTGGGTATACTACAGGCGTTTAGAGTATATAACGGGCTCTCCCCCGTGCCTCCCGGGTAAGGCCTATGAAGGTGCTCCGCTCAACTCTGGTCCCGCCGTCCGTTCCCGTGCTGGAGACAAGTTCCTGGTTGTCCTGTGGCTCCACCCGACGCGTTTCGTCACACGCGTGACTCATCAGGGGCGTGGTTGGCCACAGGACTCCAGGAGGATTTATAGGTGCGCGTGCTCCGTGTTGCTGCCCCTCTTCCGGCTTGTGCGGCCAGCCATAGGGGTATTGCGACTGCTCCAACATGGCGCTTGTGCGTCATTAACGTCACATCCGAGTGCGCCGTCTACTGTGACGTGGGGCGGAAGTATGGGCGGTGCGCTCCACAGAGCGGAAGTTTAAAGTCTATCGTGCGCTTCACCGTGGGGCGGAAATGCCGGTTGTGCGCACCAGTGTGGTTACGAGCTCGGGCTGAGAGACCGTTGTACAAGCCACATTTTAGAATAAATATACTTTATACACCAATGATTGCAAAATTAAAAAAGTGAAATTATAACGAATATACATAATTTAAGAACATCCACATTTCATTTTAAAATCCACTGTGCCATCTTCTGGGGAAAGTTAGTATGGCATCTCTCATGTTAAAATTAGAACCATTATCTCTCAACCTAAATTCTACTGCCATCTAGTGGCTTATATCCGTCTCTACTAGTTGTTAGTTGTATTACAGCACCAATGTTCTACCCAATGGCTCTAAATTTGATTTATTGATCCCCGACAGTTCCAGCTATTTGCCACAAAGCATCCTAGATCCATTCTGGTGTTAATTCTAACTGTTTGCTATAAAGCAGTTCAGATCCAGTTCGATGTTATGTCCATTAGGTTGTAAAGTTCCCATATTGAAGATCCATTTGGTTTCCCTTCTGGATATATCTCTTGTTTTGTTGCATCCCCTCCAGGAGTATTCTGCTTTTTCTAATCCGCAGAATTTCAAAGAGCTTGGATCTGAATAGTGGTGTATTCTGTAATGATCAGAAACACTATGTCCTATATGGCTCCTCCTTATGTTCCCTATATGTTCACCTATCCTGGTTTTAAGTTGCCTGGTAGTGCGTCCAATGTACTGAATATTGCAGGGGCACCATACCATGTAAACTACCCCTTTTGTATTACACGTAATATTTTGTCTAATTTTGTAGGTTCTTCCATTTGCTGTGGAGGTTACTTCCCTACATTTTACCGATATTGCTTCTCTACACCCCACACATCCTCTACATGGGTAGTAACCCTCCTTTTGCCAGAAGGGGTGCACTGTTCTGGGTGGATTGACACAGCTTGGGGCTAAGTAGTTTTTGAGATTTCTTGCCCTTCTGTAAATGAATTTTGGCTGTTCAGGGAGATTTTTTCCCAAAATGGTGTCCCCTTTCAATATTGGCCAATGCTTCTTAATAATATGTTCCATTTGTCTATGTTGGGTTGAATAATCCGATATAAATGGCACGTTTATATCGGATTATTCAACCCAACATAGACAAATGGAACATATTATTAAGAAGCATTGGCCAATATTGAAAGGGGACACCATTTTGGGAAAAAATCTCCCTGAACAGCCAAAATTCATTTACAGAAGGGCAAGAAATCTCAAAAACTACTTAGCCCCAAGCTGTGTCAATCCACCCAGAACAGTGCACCCCTTCTGGCAAAAGGAGGGTTACTACCCATGTAGAGGATGTGTGGGGTGTAGAGAAGCAATATCGGTAAAATGTAGGGAAGTAACCTCCACAGCAAATGGAAGAACCTACAAAATTAGACAAAATATTACGTGTAATACAAAAGGGGTAGTTTACATGGTATGGTGCCCCTGCAATATTCAGTACATTGGACGCACTACCAGGCAACTTAAAACCAGGATAGGTGAACATATAGGGAACATAAGGAGGAGCCATATAGGACATAGTGTTTCTGATCATTACAGAATACACCACTATTCAGATCCAAGCTCTTTGAAATTCTGCGGATTAGAAAAAGCAGAATACTCCTGGAGGGGATGCAACAAAACAAGAGATATATCCAGAAGGGAAACCAAATGGATCTTCAATATGGGAACTTTACAACCTAATGGACATAACATCGAACTGGATCTGAACTGCTTTATAGCAAACAGTTAGAATTAACACCAGAATGGATCTAGGATGCTTTGTGGCAAATAGCTGGAACTGTCGGGGATCAATAAATCAAATTTAGAGCCATTGGGTAGAACATTGGTGCTGTAATACAACTAACAACTAGTAGAGACGGATATAAGCCACTAGATGGCAGTAGAATTTAGGTTGAGAGATAATGGTTCTAATTTTAACATGAGAGATGCCATACTAACTTTCCCCAGAAGATGGCACAGTGGATTTTAAAATGAAATGTGGATGTTCTTAAATTATGTATATTCGTTATAATTTCACTTTTTTAATTTTGCAATCATTGGTGTATAAAGTATATTTATTCTAAAATGTGGCTTGTACAACGGTCTCTCAGCCCGAGCTCGTAACCACACTGGTGCGCACAACCGGCATTTCCGCCCCACGGTGAAGCGCACGATAGACTTTAAACTTCCGCTCTGTGGAGCGCACCGCCCATACTTCCGCCCCACGTCACAGTAGACGGCGCACTCGGATGTGACGTTAATGACGCACAAGCGCCATGTTGGAGCAGTCGCAATACCCCTATGGCTGGCCGCACAAGCCGGAAGAGGGGCAGCAACACGGAGCACGCGCACCTATAAATCCTCCTGGAGTCCTGTGGCCAACCACGCCCCTGATGAGTCACGCGTGTGACGAAACGCGTCGGGTGGAGCCACAGGACAACCAGGAACTTGTCTCCAGCACGGGAACGGACGGCGGGACCAGAGTTGAGCGGAGCACCTTCATAGGCCTTACCCGGGAGGCACGGGGGAGAGCCCGTTATATACTCTAAACGCCTGTAGTATACCCAAGCTTGTGAGTACCTTTTTAATGAATAAATTTGCTTATTTTTACGGAATTATGCTATGGTCATATTTATTCCCTCTATGAGGTGAATGGGAGGCATATACCCTCTGTGAGGAGCAGCTGGATTACAGGAACTATCCTCTACACGAACAACAGATTGACAACGCACTAAGGACGCCCGGATGCCAGGGAGGAACATCTGCTGAGCCCAATTGACCAATCTAATAGTGGTCCACCTCAACGGGTGAGTGCGGTCCCAAAGGGGACAAGACATCTTTATTCATCTTTATTCATCTATATGTGAAGTGGAGCGCTTTCTACATACGTGAATTTTATAGAAAGGATTGGCTACATCCTGCAGAAGGGCGCATACACAGTACAATTGGAACTATTTGAAGTCTATAGCTTTGAACAAAGTGACTTTTGCCGGTTTTTATAGGCTTGATTTTGCATTTGGAATTGTAGCGCTATTTTGATACATACAAAGTATTTTAGCAAAAATCTTTAAATCTGTGTTTAATAAGGAAATGGGCCTATAGTTGGAGCACAAGGTGGCATCCTTCCCTGCCTTAGGGATAACAGTTATCTGTGCCCTTAACATATCTACTGGTAGCTGTGCAGGTTCTGTGTTCTCTGGGGCTAAGCTATTAAGGGCTTTGGTTAGAAAAGGCAGGAGTTCGTTTTTGAATGTTCTATAATATTCTAGGGGGAGGCCATCAGGGCCAGGTGCTTTGCCTGTCGGGGATGTTTTAATTGCTAGTCTAATCTCATCTTCTAAAATGGGTTTCTCGTGGTCTTCTAATGCTTCAGCTGAGAGTGTGGGCAGACCTGAGTTAGAAAGATATTGATTGATTGCATGGGCTTTCTCAGAGTCGGATGTGCTCGTGGCCGGAGGGGGCAGGTTATAGAGGGAATGGTAATAGTCTCGGAAGACTCTGGCAATTGATTCATGTCTTTTTTTCTTACTACCACTAATGTCTTGGATGCAGGTGACATGCGTGAGAGCCTGCTGGTCTCGTAAAGCTCTCGCTAGGAGTCTGCTGCATTTATTACTGTATTCATAGAAACTTCTCCTACATTTGATTGCTATGTGTTTCTCTTTTTGAAAGAGGAGTTTCCTCAGCTTGTCTCTCTCCTGAGTTAGGGTATTTAGGTCAGCTTGAACTAGAGTGCTCTTATGTTTGGATTTAAGCTGTTTTATTAGGGAGAGGGAATCTCCATTTCTTTCATCTTTTGTTTATGGATTATGCTAGCTTCCTGAATTAAGGTACCTCTAACTACACATTTGTGTGCCGCCCTTAAGGTGAGAGGAGTTACTTCTTCCGTTGCATTCTCTCTAAAGTAATGTGTGATAGATCTTAGGATCTTATCTTTAAATTCTGGGTTTTGTAATATCGAGCTATTCAATCTCCACTGCCTGGGAAGACACTGTTTAGGGCGGATGCCAAATTCCAATGTCACAGGGGAATGGTCCAAAAGGCATTTCACTCCAATGTCTGTGAGGATTTGTTCTGAGAGTAGATTTTGCGATATAAATATAAAATCAATCTGCGTGTACAAATTATGCAGAGGAGAGAAATAGGTGTAGTCCCTGGCAGTGGGATTTTGAATCCGCCATATGTCTAATAGCTGTCTTTTGGTGAGTGCGGTGCGGCAGGTCTTTATTGCCTTGCTGGTCAGGGAGCTCTTACCAGTAGAGTTGTCCCAGGAAGGGTCCAAGACCGCATTTAAGTCACCTCCTAGGATCAGGCTTCCCTCAGCGAAAGAATCAAGGGCTTCGAGGGCCCTGACCAGAAAGGCAGGTTGCCCACCATTGGGGGCATAAAAGGTGCCCAATATGAGCATTCTAGACAGGTATTTACCTTTTATAAAAAGGAAGCGACCAGTAGAGTCTTTACATTTCTGCAGGAGAGTAAGCGAAACATCTTTTGACAGAAGGATAGCTACTCCTTTAGATTTGGAATCAGGATTATTGCTATAGAACACCTGTGGAAAATGCTTATTGGATAACTTAGGATATGTATTTTCCTTAAAGTGCATCTCCTGCAGGAATGCTATTTGCACTCTGTCTTTGTGGAGCTGTCTGAGTAAGGCTCTGCATTTCTCAGGGATGTTGAGACCCCTGGTGTTCAGTGATTGTACCTTAAGGAATGTGGTCTAGGTAGCTCCAGCAAATATTAAGATGGAGGGAGACTGACAGGAATACCCCAGGAAAGGATAGGAAAAGAGAAAAGTAAAGAGAGGAAGAAGATTCAGTGGGAAAAGTTGAGAGCCGTTGCCTATTCCGAGGCAACCAAAATCTGGTGAGTATAAGTATTGAGCGGATAAAGTGTAAATTTAAGAAACTGTTTATAGCCCTGAGGGCCATAATGGTTGGGGAACAAAGTAGAATTGGCACTGCACGCAGAGCTCACGAGCGTAGAGAATCTCAGCTAATTGTGTAAAGCATAAAGCACAAAATAGGATTACATAATGTAGGTCGAATAATCTGCTATGGTCAGGTTACAATAGAGAACAGTCTAGGCTCGCATAACACTGAGGTAAGGTTAGCAGTTATATAATATCACACATACTGAAAGGGGAACAATTAACCCAACATCATAACATATGTGAAGATAGCATGGAATTAGTCATAACAAACTGTACTCTTAGCGCCCAAAACATCTATGCATATATACAGGTGAGGATAATAGGTTAGCACCCTGGTAGACTGAAGAAGGGCTAGCTGTAGAGTTTGTCTCCCGCAATAGTCTTTAATGGTGCAATGGATGAGACTGTCCATCTACTAGGTGGCTCAAAAAATATAGATGGTCAGTTGTGAAGTATAAGGGCAGTTAATGTGTGTATAAGAGCCCAACAACGTACAGAGTGTATAAGAGTAAAAAGTAAAAGTGAAAAGTTCCCCAGTTGGAGGAGGTTTTTCATGGCTTCTCAATATCTATTGGATCTCCAGGGGTATGTGTATACTCACGCATCCATTGTCTGGGGTAAGTCCTCTCGGCGTGGATGTTGTGGGCCCTTAATAAGCATTAGGTCCGGATCCCACTCAGGGAGATCGACTGTTGAGATATCCATTTTTTTGCAAAAATCTGTAAGATCTTCTGGATTCCGAAGTATCGCAACCTGCGTGCCTTTCTTAGCGTGAAGATGAAATGGAAAGCCCCACTTGTACACTATCCCGGCTTCACGGAGCTTCTGTAGGAGAGGGCGTATCGCTCTACGTTGTGCCAGTGTAAGCGGAGCAAGGTCCTGGTATAGAGTGATTTCCGTGCCATCAAAATACAGGGAGCCTTCCTGTCTAGCCGCAGCCATGATGGCATCCTTGATTTCAAAATAGTGCACGCGACATATCACATCTCGTGGTGAGGCGTTTCCTTTTGGTAATGGTCGGAGGGCCTGGTGCACTCTATCTATGCGGATCGGGGGGCCCTGTGTTTTATTGAGCAGCTTGTCAAAAAAAGCTCTCACCATATCTCGAAGGTCCTCCTGGCGCGTGGCCTCCGGTAGGCCGCGGATGCGTACATTATTTCGGCGGCTTCTGTTCTGTAAATCTTCTATATGTGAACGGAACATCGCATTCAGTGAAGTCTGCCGGTCTTTAGCCGCTTTTAAGTCGTTAAGTTCTTTTTGGAGGTCTGCTACATCCATTTCCACCGATTGGACCCGGTGTCCAAGGCCTATGATGTCCTCCTTTAGCGCCGAGATTTCTTGCCTCGTGGTGGTGAGTATTGTATTTGTCTGGGTTAGCATGTCTGCCTTTGTTGGTAGGCCTCTCAGGAAGTCCCAAATGTCCTCTAGGCTTCTCACCGAGGTAGTTTCTGGGGAGTCTTCCGATGCTTGAGCAGCGGCCTGCCGATCTGCCATCTTGTCTGTGGCGTTGCGAGTCAGGGGGCCTGTGAAATATTTAGCGACCGTGTTAACGGCTGATCCCGAGGCCCCTTGTTGGTTTTGTCGTGGTCCTCGTTTGGTGGTCTTCACTGCTGTGGTATCAGTAGCAGGATTTGGCTGGGGATTTTGGTCCATTTTGGCTTGTTGCTGTTGTGCGGCTCGGAGCTCTGCAGAAACACGTCCATACAGCGCCATGTCTGGCTCCACCCCCGCTTGGTGTTTCTCTAACAGTTTCATGGCATCAGAACTTTGTTTTTCTTACATAAGCCTTATTTTTAGCTGCACAAAAGCTTAAGCTCCGCCCCATCAAAGAAAACTGCCTGGGCTTTTTTCCCCTATTGCTGTGCAAAGCATGATGGGATTTCCTATGTTGTTATTCACATTGCCTAGCAACTGGGAGGGGTGATCAGCACACAGAACAGTTGGAACTGTGTCTCATGCTCCCTGTCACCTCCTTTCAAACAAAAAGATGGTTGCCCTCATGAAATCAAACATTTGCCTGTTCTTTTAAAACAGGGTGGGTAAGAGATTATATTACCTATTTTAATTAACATAACTAATGTAACTTAATGACAGTATGTTTGTTTAGGCTGAAGTTCCTCTTTAAAGTTGCTTGCATTACAATATTGTATAACGTGCGACTTTAATGTTGCACTGTGAAAGAGACCTCACACAAGAAAGGGATAGCTCCTCCATGTTATTTAAGAGATATAAATGTTTACATCACACAAACGAGTTCTGATCTGCAGCAACATATCACATACCACTAACCAAGTAGCCAACCACCTGTCAATTGTTCATTTTGAAATGCATCAAATATTGCATATGTGCGCATCATGACAGGAACCAGGAAAGCCAGTGACCACATTCATAATCACCATGTCTGAATCCACTATTACCTGAATATTCATAGAATGGTAACTTTTTTGATTACAATAAATGTGCTCTTTGTTCTTAGGGGCATTACATGCAACGTGAGTGCAATCAATTGCACCCATAACATTGGGTAATCCACCAAGATTATAGAATGTACGCTTCACATCATCCCACTCAATACGGGAAGTTGTCATTTTTATATGAGATGGGGCAAGAGCACAAACTGCATTTATAACTTCGGTCAATACTCTGTAACAGGTGTCCTGTGAAATCTCAACGATGTCTCCACATACCTGTTGGTATGATCCTTTTCCAAGAAAATGCAACACAGTCAGTAATTTTACTACAACTGAGTCTAGTCTTCCACGCATATTTTTCTTCTCTAATTAAGGGCCAATTAAGCTATACAGCTCGTATATTAATTGCCGTGACAAACGAAACTTCAACACCACCTCACTATCACTAAAATCATCTAGCTCGGTGCGTGGCCAAAAAACCCTGGGTGCTATAGTAACAACCCTTCTCCTGTCTCTCCTCCTCCTCTGCATCCTCACAAAATTCCATCAAATTTAATTCAAATGGCTCCATTTTTCGCCTGTCAGGCCATGTGGTACCCAATAACGCCAGCTACTTGTAAGTGATAATGGGGCAGTAAACTTCGCACTGACACACTCCCTGTTTCCGTTGATGAATACCCATGTCTCTCTTTTTTTCCACAACAACATAGAACTATTTACTGCAATACTACCGCACTTTTACAGCACGCCAGAAAAACAACGCACACTGTTTATGAATTACACTTTGCACACATTTTGGGCAGTAATTTTCCGCTCTGACTTTACCGCATGCGGTAACGCTTTATGAATGATACCCCATGTGTTCTGCTGCTATGCAGAGAGGTGGAGGGACAACGGAGCAGCACATGCATGATGTCACAAGGAGGGCGGGGGAGTGGCGTAGACAATGCCATCGGCCATCACTGGGGTGAGTTGATCTGCCGTTTGGTTTGCTTGTGGGTTGGGGGTCAGGAGTTGGCAGCCGCTGTACACACGCCTGACTTTCAGCTTAGGCAGTTGTTATCAGCCACCTTGGTCAGGCATGTATACAGGCCTTTAGAGATAGCCCAATCAAAATGATCAGGAAGTGCATTTGACTGGCCAAATACCAAGCTGAACACACTTTGCATGCAAAACAGAATTATTTGGATCTTATTGTAACTCACAACTGTTACAGTTGATATGATACAGTAGCCACTAATCTTCACTACAGTCTAGCAAGGGTCAATGAGTCGCTATCTGTAGCGTACTACTTTGCTGCAAGTGACCACCAGGTCATAGGGCCTGGGATTGCCCCACTTGAAGACAGAGAGAACAGAGAAGCACATACTGTGTTATGAGCAAATGGAACTGGAGGCAGAGCTGGTGACCAGAACTCAAGGTTTAAGATAGGCCACTAGGCCAGGATAAAAACATAAGCAGTTAAACAAAAGAACATTTCAGGACTGGTTGCAATTGGACAAATTTAATTCCATGCAACGGTTGAAGCAGGTGGATATGCAAGAGATGGAGTCAGAATATGATCTCAATCAGCCAACGATGTTAATGTCAGCCACAGTCAAACAGGCTGGATTACAACAGAATAATGAACAGAAGGACAGTATATATACAACAATGCCAAAAACGGACCCGGAGAGCCACCTCATATATTTTCCATGCAACTTAATCATAAGGAGCCAGCAAAATAGCCTCACATATCACTCCAAATAAATTAGTTTTCTGTCTCATGCACATATAATTCCTTTATTATTTGCCTTAGCTGCATGTTTTTGTACCACATCACATTTAAAATCAGACACAATTTAAAACATCTACCTGGCCAGGAGTGCTAGCTGTTACTCAGAGGGACCTGATCCATTAACCTGCACGGTGTAATCGCCCAGCCTCAGCCTATGCAAAAAACATCGCACTAAAAACAGATCAATTTGGTCCTTAACCACCACCAAAACACCACACACACTGTGAGATGTCAGGAAGATCTCTTTTCCTCACAGCACAGAACTCAATTCCTCCAATTGCATCATTGCAGACCAAGTCCTATTTCACTGAACGGTAAGCACAGCTGCTGGCATGAAGAAGCTATAAAATCCACCAGATGGACAAGCAGTCACTTGCTAGACTAGAGCATATCACCATATACTTATGAGAGAGGTTACAGATGCAACCTTTCTATACTTGTACATCAGACGGTGAGCTCCAGCTCACATAGCCGTTGGACCGACAGTGCACTGGGTCAGATGAATCACTCGGCCATGCTGAAAATATCTCTCATCCAGGGACTCTAAGGCTGTCACAGACCCGATTGGGATTTCCGGCTGTGTTGATGGAGTATAGCTCAGTGTGCCTGCATTACACGTGGTGGGCCAGCGCGAGCACTCCTGCGGTAGCCACGCCTACTGATGCATTTCGGCCCGCCCACGGGGCTTTCTCAAGGTAGCGAATGGTGGATGGCCTGACCGTTCCTCCTTTTGTATTGCATCACTCAAACTCCACCTCCAGTTTGATTTTATATGGCAACACATACATATGCTTACCTATGCACTCTCTTAACGGTGGGTAGGATTGCTAACAGAGGAGCATGTCATTTTCACTCGCTCAATGGTTTCTTATATATTTCAATCAAATTATCTGTCACCTGACAGAAGGGCAGTGCAATTATGGTTCTTTTCTTTTTTCTTCTTTTCTTCACCTTTTTCACATTTGAGGGGGTCATCTAAACTGATCACAAGAAATGTACCAGATTCAAGTCAGTGTTGAGTCATCTGGATATTAATGTTCTCTAGCGATAAATCCATGTTTGCTCAATCCTGTACAATTCCTTCTCGATGTCACCACCTCGGAAAGGTACATGTTGTTTTATAATGCCTTAGAACTTCAGTCCATCTGACTTGCCATCATGGTGGTCCCTAAAGTGCTTTCCCAGGGGGCTATCCAAATCTCCATTACGGATATTACCCACATGATCGCCAATCCATTTATTAATGTTCCCAAGCGATAAATCCATGTTTACTCAATCCTGTACAATTCCTTCTCGATGTCACCACCTCGGAAAGGTACATGTTGTTTTATAATGCCTTTGAACTTCAGTCCATCTGGCTTGCCATCATGGTGGCCCCTAAAGTGCTTTCCCAGGGGGCTATCCAAATCTCCATTACGGATATTACCCAAATGATCGCCAATTCGTTTACTCAGACAATTTTTTGTCGTTTTCCCTATATATAGCAGATTGCAGGGACATTTTATGGCATACACCACACGTGTTGAATTGCAATTTATATTGTCTCGTATTTCGAAAGACATGGTGCCATCATGATTGGTAAAGGTTTTGCTTTTCTCCACTTATCTGCAGTTAACACATGATCCACAGGGGAACATCCCCTCCCTTCTTGGATAGCTATCCAATCATGTTACAGGCTGTGTGGAGTGGAATTTAGACCTCACCAAATGTTCCTTCAAATCTCTTGCTCTACGAGCTATCATAAAGGGTCTCTCTCCAACCCGATTCTTTATTTCATTATCCAACATAAGCTTGGAAGAACAAAGAGAAATCGAGAGCCCGATATGGTGTAGTATTGTTAAGTTGGTTGTGGTTAAAAGCAAAATATTTAGATATACTCACAAACATGGGTTACCCATAGGCAACCACTTCAAGTGCAGGTGGGGAGTATTAGAACCTGACCCCACTCAGGTTTTTAAGATGTCGCTCTCTGTAGATAGGAAATGGGGTAGCACCCCTCCACCGGGGGTGGACTCAAGATTTCAGCAAGGCTTGGTGTACAGAGGCGCCAGAGTAGAATAAAAACGTTTAAAAACTGTCTAAAAAGAGGGGGATGTTCAGGTGGACTTACCTCCCTCAAAAATATAAAACTCAATTGAGTCACAATATATCAATACAAAAATATTTTATTGAACTCCACTTAGTGCAACGCGTTTCGCAGGTGTGGTCCTGCTTCATCAGGCAAACAGGAGTATAACTCAATGGGTCTAGATGCAGAAGTGAGCGCCTCTTCTGCAAGTGAGGCGCTCACTTCTGCATCTAGACCCATTGAGTTATACTCCTGTTTGCCTGATGAAGCAGGACCACACCTGCGAAACGCGTTGCACTAAGTGGAGTTCAATAAAATATTTTTGTATTGATATATTGTGACTCAATTGAGTTTTATATTTTTGAGGGAGGTAAGTCCACCTGAACATCCCCCTCTTTTTAGACAGTTTTTAAACGTTTTTATTCTACTCTGGCGCCTCTGTACACCAAGCCTTGCTGAAATTATCCAACATAAGTACATGCCAGTGCTTTGAAGGGATTTTTGCAGATCATACCAGTAGGGTCCAAAATCGGACACGAACTGTATTACTTCATTTTTCACAAGGGGGGATTTTTCCTTCACGACAATTAAAGAGTCCCTGTCTTTTTCAGCAACTATACCTGCTGCCTCTTCCACCATTAGTTCGGGATACCCACGTTTTTTAAACCGTGTTTTTAATTCATTCGCTTCCCTAAAATAATCCTTGCTTTGAGAACAGTTACGTTTTTTTCTTGTGAACTGGCCCTTAGGGATGGCCCTTTTCTGTGAGGGAAGATGGTAGCTGGAGTAATGCAACAAAGTATTTCCAGCTGTTGGTTTACGGGATGTGCACATCACCAACTTTCCATCCTGCTTTTTCACCATTAAATCCAAAAAGGACAGGGCCTCTTTATCATATTGGTATGTTAGATGTATATTTCTAGAATTACATTGTAACACCTCCACAAATTCTGCCAACTGATTTTCAGCACCCCGCCAGACCAGGGGCCAAAGTACAACATGTCTCCGGAAGCGATCCAACGGGTACACGTCCTGCCACTCCTAGATTCGATAACTGATCGAATCTTCCAAGAAAATCCATAAGTGTATGGGCTTTGTGGCAGCAGGCATGGAGAGCAGTGGCATAATAGTGTGTGTGTGTGTGTGGTGGCAGTGGTGGTGGCGATGGGGGGTTGGGCGATTGTTAAAAGTTGGCCTAGGCCAGAAAAGAATAGAAATCCGGCCTTGAAGACAGTCACTTTGTTCTTTATGCCTATTGCCCTTGTGGCATCTCAGACACTTATTGCAGTACTGAGAACTGCAGTATTTAATGATCTTTATGCTACAATTTTTTCTGGAGGCTCTTTTACATCAGCATGATATTTAGATGAATGATATTGAAAAAGTACTTTTTTTTAAGAATTGGTTGCCTGACTCAAAAATGCTCAAAATAGCTTTCCATTGCATTTACCCCAAACTATCCCTGACCAATCTGACATTTCAGTATGTTCCATCCATGTAATTGGTTGTCTGGAAGTGTGCTGAAAAGAGAAAGTAGCTAATTAAACAAGTTTAACTGAATGGTGAAAGGTCACCTGCCATATCTGACTCCATATACATGATTCTATTCTTTTCATGTAATGACTGTTGGCAATAGTAGAATTCACTACAAAAGTCAAAGGAAACATAATATTGGAGGAGAAAGACAAATAACCTGAGTAAGGAAGAAAACCAAGGAATTAAGAAAAAAGCATCTATCTATCAAAATAATAATACATGAAATAAAATATGGTCAAATGGTTATACAGTAAGTCAAAAAGCAAACAGTGGAACCCACAGCAACCAGCTATAATTCATCTCGCAACTGTCTTACTATAGTAAAGTGAAAACAGACTTTAATAAGGGCATTTTATGTATCATCAGCTCTCTTCTCACCACTCAGCTCAACATGCCTGCACATGCATGTTCCAAATTTCTAGGAGAAAGGAAGTGATTTGATTTAAGGATAGGTAATTTTACTTGCACTGAATGTTGTAATTGCTTAATTAAGATGCTTAATCATTTGCTATAGCTGTCATAGGCATGTGTAGCAGTTTAGATAAAAATCTAAGGAATAAGCTTAGTGACGTATGGATCACCATAGGAGCTATAGTGACTTCTACGGAGCCCATGGTCAAAGAGGGTCTGGTCTCAGTAACTGGCAATAAGGAGATCAACTGTAGGCCATGCAGCAGGCCCACTGAATTGCAGATTGGCAACCAGGGTGAAGCGAAAGTGGAGAGGTAAATTACCTTTCAACACTACGGGAACATTATTGACCTTCCTCCTTGGCGTCCCTGTCTCAAAGGCTCTAATGGTATCTCTTATCACATTTCCCACAGCACATACTAACAGGACTCAGAGATGCTGCTAAAACCATTGAAAGGTAGGGATGCTCGTCGGATTCCGCGGAATGGAGATTTCTGCGATTCCAGTCGAAAATTAGCAATTCCGTTCCGGTGAGCCGGAACGGAAAAGCTATAGCGCTAATCGGAAATAGCGGAATTTCTATGCGGAATTCCGTCGGAATTTCAACAGAAGCGTGTAAAAGCTGCATTAGCCAATCAGAAGGATCAGCAGGGGATAGACCCATCACAGAAGCTTAACACATGATGATTTCTGCATTAAAAACAGAATTTCTGCACCAATTAGAGGCTTATCAAAAACCAACCAATCCTAGGCTAGCAACCAGCTCCTAGCTACCTATAATCAGCTATCCCACCCATTTTGTATATAAGAGAGGTGTGACAGTCTCGAAAGCTTGTGGGTTTCAGTCTGGTGTTGGAGAGAGGAGAGACAGACCCATATTAGTTGTTTCAACATAAAACAATAGTCTTTTTAAAGACTGTATATAAAACAAAAGTATTTTTAAAGACTGTGAGAGAGAATTAGATTGAGTGTGAGCTATTATTAGTAGTAGCTAGCTAGGTGTATTTGTGAGAGAGTGACATTAGATTGTTAGTTTGAGTGATAGATTGTAGTGTAGTGTACTAGTAGTTGTTGTGTGGAGAGGGTTAGACAGAGCCAGCCAGGCCGCAGGCTAAAGGTCCGTACACACGCCTGATCAAAGGCAATGACGAGTCCGTCGTCACCTCCTCCTGGGCGTGTTTTCAGCAGACAGTACAGCGTGTGTACAGTCTGTCGGTGGACTGACAAGGCAGTTTATGAGCGATCCGCCCGGCGGATCGCTCAGTAACAGCCTTGTCAGTCCACTGACAGACTGTGCACACGCTGTACTGTCTGCTAAAAACACACCCAGCGGGAGTTGACGACGGACTTGTCGTTGCCTTCCATCAGGCGTGTGCATGGACCTTTAGTGTTTGACGGAGTGAGAGAGTTAGGTGCTGATTGATTAGTTGAGTGTAGTGCAAGTTTTTTTGTGTGTTCTAAGTTCAATTCTTTTTTTCTTTTATTGTTTTCTTTAATTTGTTTTTGATTTATTTTCTTTATTTATTTTACTTTGCTTCAGTCGCTCATACCCCTTCCCCAATAAAGTTTTTAGCCCCAAAGCAATGGAGCGAGAGCAGCAGCAATTTCCTGCCACTCCTTAAAGAAAATGGAGTGATGGTGGTATTGGTGGATCACGACAAGTACATGATCAGGTTGAGGGTGGCAGTAGCTGCAGGAAGCGTTCCCCACTGGTCAGAGATGTCTTCCCTCTGTTTGCACGCAGGAAAATTTTGACAGAGCAGCAGGCGAACAGAGTTGTTGATTATTTAGATCAGGAACCCTCTACCCAGTCTGAGGAACTTGAAGCTAGTGGCAGCAGCACCAGTAGTGGCCAGGTTCCTCATGACCAGAACCCGACCGCAGCTGCTTCTCTTGACGAGGTTGCTTCCTCCCAGTACGCTCCTCCAGAATTAAAGCACACCTATGTCGATGAGAGAGATGTGCAGAAGGATTTGGAAGAGGCATTGGAGGAGACCATGGGACCAAGGTCCCAAGAAGTGGTGGGTTCTGTGGTGACAGAAATAGCCCCTGTGTTTTCTTCATCCAGTAGTAATCCATCACAACTGGGAGCTTGTGTCACCACCAATCTACATCACCACCAGTCAACTACAGAGATGTTTCATGGCCAGGTGGAAGGTCCAGAAGAGTCACTTATGGGTTCCAGTGATTTGGTTGAACTGGATGATGTTTTGGATGATGAGGAGGCTGATCCACCGTGGTTGCCATCTGGTGGGTTAGGCACTAGCAGGCGTGAGCAGCATGGAGAAACCGAGCAGACGGTTGGCCAGCAGCCTAAAAGTGCTTTCCCATCTGTCAGTACCCACCAGTCCAATGCTGAGCATCGACGTGCTAGAACAGGTCGCACCACTCGCCCCACTGCTCCATGTGCACGCACGTCCCCTGCATGGAATAATTTTACTGTTCTGGAAGAGGATGAATCCAGAGCAGTCTGTTCTGTGTGCCGTAAATCGGTGAGCAGAGGAAAATTGGGCATTGGGTTCGGTACTTCAGGGCTGATAAGCCATCTGCACAACCACCACAGACAGGAGTTCGAATATGTAAAGAATTACAATAAGATGGGTGGAGGAAAAGCAGCAGCAACAGGCCCCTCCTCTTCTTTTTCTACTCGTCCTGTCCCTATCCAACCTGCTCAGTCCCATTCTAGTTCAAATCCTTCTGCATGCCAGGCTGGAAATGGACTCCAGACCTCGGCAAGCACTTCATCATCACTCTTGTTGGTTTCCTCTGAATCACCAGTGTTCCAGCGTCAGGCCTCTGTGCTAGAAATGTTGCAGAGGAAGTGGATACTCCCTGCAAGTGATCCTTTTGTTGTGAAAAATAATGCGCTCCTGGCAAGGCTGTTGGGCCAACAGCTGCTGCCCTACCAGTTTGTGGACTGTTCCCCCTTCCGCAGACTGATGAACAGTGTTGCTTCACAATGGCGTATCCCCAGCCACCATTATTTTGCCAGGAATGCTATCCCTGCCCTTCACCAGCACATTGAGGAGTGTGTCTGCTGGTCTATGGATCATGCTGTCGGTGGCAAGGTGCACTTCACTATGGATTGCTGGAGCAGCAGGCATGGGCAGGGAAAGTATCTAACTTTTACTGCCCTTTGGGTCACCCTCCATGGTGCTGCTGAAGAGGATGCAAGATCTGGGGCATCTCAGCTGGTGGTGCCGCCACGTGGGTTGAAGGGGAGGCCTGTTCAACTTCCCTCTGCTACCTGTTCTGTCCAAGGCCAGTCCTCCGTTGCTGAGCCTCCCAGCAAGTGGTCCCGCTCCTACACTGGTCTGCAGCACCATCGATGCCAAGCAGTGCTGAAACTCGAATCCATGGACGAGAACAGGCAAACCAGATCTGTAATCCTTGTAGCCTTACAGGATCAGATTCGGCAGTGGCTTTTCCTCCGAAAACTGGACACAGGTGTAGTGGTGTCTGATAATGGTGCCAACATGCTGGCCGCCATTTTGGAAGGTGGCTACACTCACTTACCTTGCTTGGCCCACTTCTTCAACCTTGCAGTCCAGAAATTTCGACAAACGTTTGATGGGTTGAAGGACGCTGTGGCCTCAGCACGAAAAATGTCAGCCCACATCCGTCGCTCCACAACTGCCACCGCGGCCTTGAAACTGCTGCAGCGCCGCCATAGTCTGCCACAGCACAGGCTCATTTCTGATTGTCTGACGTGGTGGAACTCCACCCTCCACATGCTGGAGAAGCTGTGGGAGCAGCGAATGGCGGTCAGGCTATACCTGTCTCAGACATCTTCCTCCAGAACAGGGCCACTGGACTAGATTACTGGGGACCAGTGGCAGCTGATTGGACAGATCTGTAAAGTGTTGGAGATATTTGAGCAGGCAACAAAATTGGTCAGTGAGGAGCACGGCAGCATATCAGAAGTGCTCCCTATTATCTTCGTGCTGGACAAGGCTCTTGACAAAGTGCTCGGACAGGGGGAGGAAGCCCTACTGAACAGTGGTCAGTCAAGTGGGGGAGTGAGTGAGCATGCTCAAGTCCTGGATGAGGAGGCAGAGCTTTTGGAAGTGGAAGAGCCCATTGTTCGGGGGTGGGAAGAAGATTCTGATGATGTGGAGCTGGAGCATGATGACAGTTCTGACAGCCAGGAAGAGGTGATTAATGGCAGACATCTCTTCCCTATAGCTGCGCATATGATCCAGTGCCTCCGTAAGGACCCTCGGATTAAAACTCTAAAATCAAGGCTCGACATGTGGGTGACCACCATCTTAGATCCCCGGTGCAAGGGGAAAATGCAGCAGTTCATACCCCCCTCCCAAGCAGACGCCAGGATCAACCACATCCGGGATACCCTTCTTCGTCAGGTAGAAGATGCGTTTCCTGAACCTGTATCCCGGGCCCAAGCTACCAAGCCTCATCACACTCAGCAAAGGTCTGGTGGTCCCACTCCCAGCAGCAGCACCAATAGCCAATCTGTGAACCTGCTGAGTATGTTGAAGGTATTTTATCAGCCAATGCCAGATACTCCTTCTAGCAGCAGCACCACCAGCGGGCAAAGTAGTCACCTCCAGTGGCTGGCCCGTATGGTAAATGATTACTTGGGGTCGGCTAGTGCTCCAGACAATATGGAGAGTAATGATGACCCCATGGAGTATTGGACAAAACAACTGAATACCTGGCCTGAACTCGCTCAGTATGCACTGGAGGTTCTTGCATGCTCCGATGCCAGTGTTCTTGAGCGAGTATTTAGTGCTGTAGGTGGGGTGGTCACCGACCAATGGACCCTTCTGTCCACAGGCAATGTGGACATCAGACATACTAATGTTCATAAAAATGAACAAGTCATGGATCAGTGATAATTACAAGGCCCCACTCACTGATTCACGATGAAGATTGGACAGACTAAGTTAAAATGTTGCTGTAATGACTGCCGTGGAACCACCTCTAGGCCCCATGGCCTACGACAACTCCTGCTGCTCCAAACAAAAATTGTGATGACCACCGTGAAACCACCTCTAGGTCCCATGGCCTACGACAACTCCTGCCGCTCCAAACAAAAATTGTAATGACTGCCGTGGAACCACCTCTAGGTCCCATGGCCTACGACAACTCCTGCAGCTCCAAACAAAAATTGTAATGACTGCCGTGGAACCACCTCTAGGTCCCATGGCCTACGACAACTCCTGCTGCTCCAAACAAAAATTAGAATGACTGCCGTGGAACCACCTCTAGGTCCCATGGCCTACGACAACTCCTGCTGCTCCAAAAAATTTGTGATGACCGCAGTGAAACCACCTCTAGGTCCCATGGCCTACGACAACTCCTGCTGCCCAAAAAAAAATGTTTAATCAGGATTGTGATTCAGCCACCACTAAAGCCAAAGTTATCAGCAGGACTGCCAGGGAACTGGTATTTTTTTTAAAAAGAAACATCCATTACGTTCCCTTTAACATTGTGAAAATGGTTCCGCCGGAATGTGGAATTCCGTGGAATACCGCGGCAATCCGCCGGAATGTAGCGGTTACGGAATTTCGTTACCACAGAATCCGGAATTTCCACGATTTAGGAAATAGCCTGTTCCAATTATCCCTATTGAAAGGGTGCCTCTGGAGGAAGGTGAATTGTGTCTCTTGAATTTGGAGGGGAGAGTTACCTCTCCACTCTGCTCTGGTCATCACTGTGCATGGGGGAACATCTGTCCGCCTAATACTGGGGGGCCTTATGGCTATCTAATGCTATTTGGATGGCACCAATGACTACCTAATACTATTTTGGGAATACCCGACTACCTATCACTATTGGGAAGCACATTTGGCTTCCTACTGCCATTTGGAGCAGATCTAGCTGTCAAATATTTTCTGAGGACGACCAAATACTGTTAATTGAAGGACACATCTGGCTACCTATACTAATATCTTGGGGCACATATGACTTCTACTATCTCGGAGGGCGTTGAGGAGCCTACAAATCACAGAACCTAGAACCACAGAGATGGGGCCACTGGAAGAAGGTGGATTGCGTCCCTGGAGAGTGTAGAGGTGAGTGACCATCCCACTGCTTGCCATTCTGCATGAGGGGAACCTCTGTCTTCCTAATTCTATTTGGTGAATGCCTCTGGCTACTTAAGACTATTGGGAGTCACATCTGGCTAGCTTCTACTATTTGGGGGTACATCTGGCTACCTAATACTTACTGGGAGGTTGGGGCGGGGTCACCAGACTACCTAATACTGTTTATAGGGGGTCATATATGACTACCCAAAACTATTATCTAGAAGCACTCCTGGTTACCTCATTCTACTATCTAGGAGGGTGAGGAGCGGCCCAAAAACTATTTATTGTTACATTGTGCAATGTATTTTGTACTAAAGGTGCAGTTATCCTTTAAAGCCTGGGAGAGCCACTGAAGCTCAGGTAGATTTTTCTCTTCCAAGCAGCACTGAAACACATTTAATTAGTGTGCCTTACCATTGCATTCATTTTTTTGGTTTCAATATAGCTTTGCCTTATATGCCTCAAAGAAAGTTTCTGTTTAACCTTGGAATGTGTGTTGAGTTTAGCGGAGTGTGGTGATGCTGCTATAAATGTAAAAAAAAATACAACTTCAGTTCATACACAACTTTATTTTTAAGTTTTGGATAGCGTGGGAAAGAGTTAGATCTTCTGCCAGGATTTCCTGCTGTTCTTTAGCAGTTTTTTGTGACAGTGGTGAGAGTTTCTCCCCACCTAAGTGAATTGTAATCTTCCCAACTGTGACATAAATTGTAATAACAACTGATTTTAGCAGAATGGGAAAAGGTTGCATTTTCTGTCAGGTTTTTATCATTGGAGAGATTGGCTCACTTTCTTTCCTAATGCCTATGCCAGAACCATGTAGCTGACACAGGGTTATCAGGAAACAGTACAATCGGGCGCATGAGGCAAGTGGACAAAAAGGGCGCCGCCATAGACAGCCATATTAATTATCGTTTGACGGGCGCCCACCGGGAAAAAAGGGCACCCGCATAAAATAACGTTTTATCATTACATTTTTGCTAATTTATGTTTACCACATTTCCCCACGATCATTGTCGTTAACATATTAAAATTTTATCCCTTACTGTTTGTAAAACATTATTATTCACAACATAAAGCGATCAATACGTAACGTAAATTGTAATATATTTTATCCTTTACTGTTTTTAAAACATTATTCTCCACACAATAAAGCGATCACAAAGGGGGGTGTTAGGTTTAGGCACCACCAGGGGGGTCTTAGGTTTAGGCACCAGCAGGGGGGTCTTAGGTTTAGGCACCACCAGGGGGGTCTTAGGTTTAGTGCACCACCAGGGGGGTCTGGGGGTTAGGGGTAGGTACAGAGAGGGTTCTGTGTGAGACTAGGGTTAGGTATAGTTTTAGTAAAATTTTAGTAATACTTACTAATTTTTTACAAAACGTTATTATACGTTTAACTTTTGAAACAGGGAAGATTAACGTTTTCACAATTGTCGATTTCATACACATTATTTAATGATTTAAAACTTTATAAAACATTATTTTTTAACAAAATATAGCACAATATTTTTTTAAACGCTATTCATGCTTAAAGTTTAAACCCCGCACCCTTTTTTCCCGACGCCCTTTTTTGACGTACGCGGGTTATCAGAGATTTGAATAACTCAGATATAGGGATTTGAAGATAACGATTTGAATAACTCAGATATAGGGCCCCTCTCCACTAGCGAAGTGATGTGAATGTTGCTACCTCACCGCATCGCATCACTTCCGCTTGCAGTCGTGTCACGTCCGCATCTCCCAATGTGGAAGTGACTGGAGGAGACGGGATGCAGGCGGATGCGGCTGTGCGAGAATCTGCAGCATGCTGCAGATTCTCTGATCGCTTTGCAGTGATCAGCATAACCAGCACGCAATTGAAACTGTTCCGTTGCCATGCATTGGTTACAGTCCGGCCTCAGTTCAATGCAGCTATGTAGCCGCATCGCACCGCATGTAATGGAAACAGGCCCATATCTGTTACATTAATTATTTACAATGTGGGTTAAACTGTTTAAGATAATTCTGTAAATACAGATTGTGCCTAAATAGTGGTTGGCATATTGTATAGCATCGTTTTAATCCACAAACCTTGGAATTCAGCTTTAAATAAGCATTTATTTTGACAATTTAGTATGTTTCCCTTCAACAACTTCTCTCATGAAACGGGAATGAACAGCAGTAGAATCTCACCATGGAGCATGGTAGCCTAGAAAAGCTAATGTGTTGTCTTTTTGTAGAGAGTTGACAAATCTCTGACTTGATCCAGAGATCGAAAATTGCACAGAATGCACTCTTTGCTCCATAACATAGCATACAACATTCCGTAGCATACAAAGTTCACTGTATGACCTGTATGCTTTACCATATTTAAAAGGATTTATCATTTAAAAGGATACAATGTGTTTAGGAGGGATAGAACAGGGAAAAAAGGTGGAGGGGTTTGTCTCTTTGTTAAGAATGCTCTTACAGCTGTCCTCAACGATGAGATGGAGGAAGATTGCGAAGATGTGGAGTCCGTTTGGGTAAATATTCATGGTGGAAATAAAAGTTGCCAATTGCTTATTGGGGTATGCTACAGGCCACCTCTTATTAATGAAGCTGCAGAACTGCGATTACTACAGCAGATTGAAAAAGCTGCAGGTAAAAATGAGGTCATAATTATGGGCGACTTCAACTTTCCAGACATTGACTGGAGTATTGAGGCTACCCATTCTGGTAAAAGCAGCAGATTTCTGGCAGCACTACAGGACAATTACTTGACTCAAATGGTAACTGAACCAACTAGGGGGAATGCGTTACTGGATCTGATCATTTCTAATAGACCAGATAATGTATCAAATGTGCAGGTTCAAGAACATTTGGGAAATAGTGATCACAACATGATAACGTTTGATCTGGTGACTGATAGGCCACGGGGCAGCGGGACCACTAAAACTATGAATTTTAGAAAAGCAAAGTTTAATCAAATTAGGCAGGCACTAAGTTTGGTGAACTGGGATAATGTACTACAAGGGGAAGACACTGAAGGGAAATGGCAAGCTTTTAAACTTATACTCAATCAATACTGTAGTATGTATATCCCATATGGAAACAAAATGTCTAGGAATAAAAAAGGCCTCTATGGATGAATAGAAAGGTTAAAGATAAAATGAAGAGGAAAAAGAATGCCTATAAGGTCTTAAAACAGGAGGGGACCGAGGCTGCACTAAGCAATTAAAAGGAGTGCAATAAAAATTGTAAAAAAGAAATTAGGCAGGCAAAGATTGAAGCTGAAAAACAAATCGCTAAGGATATCAAATCTAACCCAAAAAAGTTTTACAAGTACATTAACTCTAAAAAAAGAAAGGTTGACTGTATAGGACTCCTAAAGGATGAGGGTGGGAATTCAATGGTGGATGACCAAGGTAAGGCAGAGTTATTAAATGCTTTCTTTGCTTCTGTCTTCACAAAGGAAACAACACTGTTGCAAACTACAGAGGCGGAAAAGTCTTAATCTTCTAACTGTAATATTAAATACTTAACGCAGGAAGAAGTGAAGGCAAGACTAAATAAATTAAAAATAGACAAGGCACCTGGCCCGGATGGCATGCATCCTCGGGTCCTAAGGGAATTAAGTTCAGTTATAGATAAACCCCTTTATCTTATCTTTTGTGACTCTCTTGCAACTGGCAGAGTCCCATTGGATTGGCGTACAGCCCACATTTTCCCATTATTTAAGAAGGGCAAAAAATCTGATCCAGGAAATTATAGACCTGTAAGTTTAACATCAGTTGTATGCAAACTATTTGAGGGGTTACTAAGAGATACTATACATGACTTCATAGTAGAAAATAATCTTATTTCTCAGCATCAACATGGGTTTACTAAAGACAGGTCCTGTTTGACTAACATGCTCAGCTTTTATGAGGTAGTGAATGCTAATATGGATATTGGGAATGCTGTAGATGTGATATACTTGGACTTTGCAAAGGCCTTCGACACTGTTCCCCACAAAAGTCTGGTGCAAAAGTTGAGGATGCAAGGACTGCGAAAGAGTCTGTGTTCATGGATAGGGAACTGGCTAATGGACAGAAAACAAAGAGTTGTGGTCAATGGATCGTACTCAAAATGGGAGACTGTTAGCAGTGGGGTCCCACAGGGGTCTGTTCTGGGTCCAGTGCTCTTCAATTTATTTATTAATGACCTAGTAGATGCAGTAGTGAGCAATGTTGCTATTTTTCCAGATGATACAAAATTGTGCAGAATCATCAACTCTCAGGATGATAGTGTCATATTGCAACAGGATCTGGATAGGATGGCTATATGGGCACATACATGGCAGATGAAATTCAATGTTGACAAATGTAAGGTCATGCATTTTGGACGTACTAATGGTCTAGCACCATACAAAATAAATAGGATACAGTTGGGGACATCAAACTTGGAGAAGGACTTAGGAGTACTCATTGACAACAAGTTAAATAATCGTACTCAATGCCAAGCAGCTGCAGCTAAAGCTAACAAAATTTTGGGATGCATTAAAAGGGAAATAAAAACTTGAGATGCTAGCATAATATTGCCCCTGTTTAACTCTCTAGTAAGGCCACATCTGGAATATGGAATTCAGTTCTGGGCAGCACATTACAAAAAAGATATTGCAGTTTTAGAGCAGGTGCAGAGACGAGCAACAAAATTGATACGTGGGATGGAAGGTCTCACTTATCAAGAAAGGTTAGATAAACTGGGTTTATTTAGTCTAGAGAAAAGACGCCTTAGAGAGGATCTAATTAACATGTATAAATACATCAGAGGGCAATATAATAGCTTGGCGGATGAGCTTTTTGTCCCTAGGCCTTCTCAAAGGACTAGAGGACATGATCTGCGCATGGAGGAAAAACGTTTTAGCCATTTATTTAGGAAAGGGTTCTTTACAGTTACAGTGATTAAGATGTGGAATGCATTGCCACAGGAAGTCGTTATGGCAAACTCTATACCTGCGTTTAAAGGGGGCTTAGATGCTTTCCTTGCGTTGAAAGACATCCATGGCTACAATTACTAGGTAATGCCTAATGATGTTGATCCAGGGATTTTATCTGATTGCCATCTGGAGTCGGGAAGGAATTTTTCCCTTTAGGGGCTAATTGGACCATGCCTTGTAAGGGTTTTTTCGCCTTCCTCTGGATCAACAGGGATATGGGAGGGAGCAGGCTGGTGTTGTACTTTATACTGGTTGAACTCGATGGACGTCTGTCTTTTTTCAACCAAAATAACTATGTAACTATGTAACTATGTAACTATATGTGTTTCCTGTTGTATTATTAGAACTTTTCTGAATTGTGCAAAATAAAATTTTCTTTGTTAAACAACAACAACACAGAGCTTGACCCACTGCATCTCTGCCCTGTGTTCCACTGGAAGCAGCAGAGGAAGGATGTGGTTCAGGTCAGGTGATGATTATTTATTAGGGAAGGAACTCCCTCCCTACCTAAATCTCCATAATTGGTGCACAGACTGTTGGGTCAAGTGACTGACTTTTCTGAAAAAATGAAATCAACATTGTGTAAATTGTCTAAAGTAATGTCATAGTCTCCATCTAGAGATGTAACAAGAGGGAGCAGCCACTGTTATAGGCTGGAGGAATAATAGTGGCTGCACTGTTTTGTGACCCCTATTATAGATGATCTTGATGGCTGTGGGGGCCACCAAGAGCAAAGGGGGGGTGAACTTATGAGAACCCCATCAAAATGTTGTTTGGTGGTCCCATTATTTGTAGTTATGCCTCTGTCCCCATTAAAAAAAATCCACGACTGCGAACTAGGACTTTAACCACTTCAGTCTTCAGTCATTTTCACTTTATGCATCCGAGCAATTTTCACCTCCCATTCATTAGCCTATAACTTTATCACTACTTATCACAATGAACTGATCTATATCTTGTTTTTTCCGCCACCAATTAGGCTTTCTTTGGGGGGGGGGGGTACATTTTGCTAAGAGCCACTTTACTGTAAATGCATTTTAACAGGAAGAATAAGAAAAAAACGGAAAAAAATCATTATTTCTCAGTTTTCAGCCATTATAGTTTTAAAATAATACATGCCTCCATAATTAAAACTCACGTATTGTATTTGCCCATATGTCCCGGTTATCACACCATTAAAATTATGTCCCTATCACAATGTATGGCAACAATATTTTATTTGGAAATAAAGGTGCATTTTTTCCGTTTTGCATCTATCACTATTTACAAGATTAAAATAAAAAACATTTAGAAATATTTCATCTTCACATTGATATTTAAAAAGTTTAGACCCTTAGGTAAATATTTACATGTTTTGTTTTTTTTTTATTGTAATTTTTTTTTTTTTTTGGTATTAAACCTTTTATTTGGGTATTTTTGGGAGGGTGTGATGTAAACCATAGTTTTATAATGTAAATGTGTCTTGAGTTTTATTTTTTTCACTTTTAGTTGTAGTTTTACTTTTTGGCCACAAGATGGCGGCCATGAGTTTGTTTACATGACGTCACTCTAAGCGTAACATAGAGCGACGCAGGGGGGATGCTTAGAGCGACGCAGGGGGGATGTTACAGCCAGAAAAAGCGAAGCTTCCGAGAGAAGCTGTCGCTTTTTCAGCGGGGAGAGGAATCAGTGATCGGGCACCATAGCCCGATTCACTGATTGCCAGGCTAACGAACCGCGGCCGGGAGCGCGCGTGCACGCGCGCGATCGGCCGCGGGAGCGCACGGACGCGCACATGGCCTCCTGGGCGTAGCTAGTACGTCCAGGAGGCCAAAGTAGTTAAAGAGACTTTGTAACAAAATTTTCAGCCTTATTTCTTCTATCCTATAAGTTCCTATACCTGTTCTAATGTGGTCTGTCTTACTGCAGCCTTTCCTAGTTGCAAACTGGCTGTATTATCTCTGGTATATAATCTTAATAATAATTAAGGCCCCTTTTACACTACTTTGTTTTCATAGCGCTGCATTATCCTTTCTGCATGCAGGGTAATGCAATAGCAATGAAAGTCTGTGGAGTCTACACACTTACCCTGTCGCATCGCATTGTGCCGGAAGTTCCTGATCCACCAAGTCAACAGCACGTTACCGTCAGACTTCCACGGCGACGCAGCGACAGCAGAAGTAAGTCAATGGACGATGCATACATTTTAAACATGGAACAATACAAATAGGATGGGGAAGCCAGGAATCCTAGTACTTCCTGTCCAGCAGGATGTCTGTCACTGGTTGAGGGGCAGAGAGGCAGCAAAATGCCTGCGGGAGGTGAGTGAGAGGCATGCAGGGCGGCAGTGCTATGTATATGACCCTGTCACTGCTCTCTGCCGCAGGGCCATACCCCATACCCAGCACCCATATTACATTGCACCCAGCCACCACATTGCACCCAGCATCTGCACCCAGCCACCACATTGCACCTAGTAGTTTTCTCTGCACCCAGCCTCCACTTAGCACCCAATACCCACACCTAACACACACAGGACATCTAGTACCTGTACCCAGAACCTACATAGCAGAGAGTACCTGCACTCAACACCCACATGACATCCAATACCCACTGATAGCCAGGACCCACATGACACCCTGTACCCGCACCAAAAACCCACATGGCAATGAGCATCTGCACTCAGCACCCACATAACAACCAGTAACTCCCATATAGTTACATAGTTATTTTGGTTGAAAAAAGACATATGTCCATCAAGTTCAACCAGTACAAAGTACAACTCCAGCCTGCTCCCTCACATATCCCTGTTGATCCAGAGGAAGGTGAAAAAACCCTTACAAGGCATGGTCCAATTAGCCCCAAAAGGGAAAAATTCCTTCCCGACTCCAGATGGCAATCAGATAAAATCCCTGGATCAACATCATTAGGCATTACCTAGTAATTGTAGCCATGGATGTCTTTCAATGCAAGGAAAGCATCTAAGCCCCCTTTAAATGCAGGTATAGAGTTTGCCATAACGACTTCCTGTGGCAATGCATTCCACATCTTAATCACTCTTACTGTAAAGAACCCTTTCCTAAATAAATAGCTAAAACGTTTTTCCTCCATGCGCAGATCATGTCCTCTAGTCCTTTGAGAAGGCCTAGGGACAAAAAGCTCATCCGCCAAGCTATTATATTGTCCTCTGATGTATTTATACATGTTAATTAGATCTCCTCTAAGGCGTTTTCTCTAGACTATATAAACCCAGTTTATCTAACCTTTCTTGGTAAGCGAGATCTTCCATCCCACGTATCAATTTTGTTGCTCGTCTCTGCACCTGCTCTAAAACTGCAATATCTTTTTTCTAATGTGGTGCCCAGAGCTGAATTCCATATTCCAGATGTGGCCTTACTAGAGAGTTAAACAGGGGCAGCACCCACATCCACAGGGCACCCAGGACTTGCTTGGCACCAAGTTCCACCCATAGCCAGCACTCAACCTCCACATAGGATTTAGTACCCCCTCATATCTTGCAACTAGCTTGAATATGGCACTTAGTAGCCAGTACCTACCTATGCCAGCACCCACATGGCACCAAATAACATTTATGGTCCACACCCAGTACCCAACCATGGTCTGTACCCTCATGGAACCCTATACCTAGCCATTATCCACCTAGTACCCTTACATGGCCTGCACCCACATAGCACCCAGTACCCACCCATAGTCACAAGCATCCAAAGCTCACCCTTGGTGCACATTTAGAACCCACAATGCCACATATAACCCACTCATGTCCTACCCAAAGCACCTATATGCGCCCAACACCCAACTGTGGCTTGTACCCAGCACATGGCACCCTGTACCAATTAGCCCTCACATGGCACCTACTACTGTTTAGCACCATCTGCTGCTCAGTCAGCACCAAATGCTGCTTAGCACCCACTGCAAATTAACACCCAATACTACTTAGCATCTACTACAATTTAGCACAAATTAGACTGTGGTACCCACTGCAACTTGGCACAGACTGTAAATTGGCACCGCAGCACCCACTGTAACTTAGCCCAAACTGGATATTCACATCTTAGCACCCACTGCATCTCAGCACTGACTGAACCTCAGCACTTACTGCAACTTGGCACCTACTGATGCTTAGCACCCACTGCATATTGGCAACCACTTATTATTTGCCTGAAAAGAAGCCTGGATGCTGATCAAGTCACGGTAAGTGAGTCCATGCCTACATCAGGCTCTACTGTGCCCACTCTAATAGGGACACCTACCCCTGCTGATTTAGGGTGGTGAAGCAAATAAACTGCTTAATACTGCTATCAAAGGACATAAAGTCTGCCTAAGGGCTGGTGCACAATAAGAGCGGTTCTGAGCATCTTTTAAAATGCTTTCGGGGGAAAACTGCTTAGCTAATGTTAGTTAATGGGCTGGTGCATATCAGAGTGGTTCATTTTCCCCCCAAACGCAAACTCAGGTTCTGCAGCATTTTTTAGGTTGCTGAGGCGTTTCTGCCTCAATGTAAAGTATAGGAAAGTGGAAAACTGCTCTGAAAAATGCTAGATCAGAGCAGTTTTTTATGCATTTTTGTTACAGAAGCTGTTCAGTTACAGCTTACTGTAACAAAATATAACATCTGCTACACAAAAACACTCCAAAAAATATGAGGCATGCTTAGAAAATCTCTCTAAACATGCCTAGAATTGCTCTGAAAAACAGCTTCAAACACCGCCAGCGTTTGCGGATCCACTAGCGGGTTTTGGTGTGCACTGGCCCCAATACTACTTTCTGGGGACCGAGAATTACATACATAATTTTTCACAATTGATTGGTGTCCCTTTTTAAAACCTTGAGGAACCACTGCACAGTCATGTGTATATATATATATATATATATATATATATATATATATATATATATATATATATATATATGTATAAATATATATGTATATATATATATATATATATATATATATATATATATATATATATATACATACACAGTATCTTCACAAAAAATTAGCATATTGTGATAAAGTTCATTATTTTCTGTAATGTACTGATAAACATTAGACTTTCATATATTTTAGATTCAAATACACACAACTGAAGTAGTTCAAGCCTTTTATTGTTTTAATATTGATGATTTTGGCATATAGCTCATGAAAACCCAAATTTCCTATCTCAAAAAATTAGCATATTTCATCCGACCAGTAAAAGAAAAGTCTTTTTAAAACAAAAAAAGTCAACCTTCAAATAATTATGTTCAGTTATGCACTCAATACTTGGTCGGGAATCCTTTTCCAGAAAGGACTGCTTCAATGTGGCACAGCATGGAGGCAATCAGCCTGTGGCACTGCTCAGGTGTTATGGAGGCCCAAGATGCTTCGATAGCGGCCTTAAGCTCATCCAGAGTGTTGGGTCTTGCGTCTCTCATCTTTCTCTTCACAATATCCCACAGATTGTCTATGGGGTTCAGGTCAGGAGAGTTGGCTGGCCAATTGAGCACAGTAATACCATGGTCAGTAAACCATTTACCAGTGGTTTTGGCACTGTGAGCAGGTGCCAGGTCGTGCTGAAAAATGAAATCTTCATCTTCATAAAGCTTTTCAGCAGATGGAAGCATGAACCCACTTTTGAACCAGAAACAGCGGCAGAAGCGCCTGACCTGGGCTACAGAGAAGCAGCACTGGACTGTTGCTCAGTGGTCCAAAGTACTTTTTTTCGGATGAAAGCTACTTTTACGTGTCATTCGGAAATCAAGGTGCCAAAGTCTGGTGGAAGACTGGGGAGAGGGAAATGCCAAAATGCCTGTAGTCCAGTGTCAAGTACCCACAGTCAGTGATGGTCTGGGGTGCCATGTCAGCTGCTGGTGTTGGTCCACTGTGTTTTATCAAGGGCAGGGTCAATGCAGCTAGCTATCATGAGATTTTGAAACACTTCATGCTTCCATCTGCTGAAAAGCTTTATGGAGATGAAGATTTCATTTTTAAGCACTACCTGGCACCTGCTCACAGTGCCAAAACCATTGGTAAATGGTTTACTGACCATGGTATTACTGTGCTCAATTGGCCTGCCAACTCTCCTAACCTGAACCCCATAGAGAATCTGTGGGATATTGTGAAGAGAAAGTTGAGAGACACAAGACCCAACACTCTGGATGAGCTTAAGGCCGCTATCGAAGCATCCTGGGCCTCCATATCATCTGAGCAGTGCCAAAGGCTGATTGTCTCCATGCCTCGCCGCATTGAAGCAGTCATTTCTGCAAAAGGATTCTCGACCAAGTATTAAGTGCATAACTGAACATAATTATTTGAAGGTTGACTTTTTTTGTTTTAAAAACACTTTTTTTTTATTGATCGGATGAAATATGCTAATTTTTTGAGATAGGAAATTTGGGTTTTCATGAGCTGTATGCCAGAATCATCAATATTAAAGCAATAAAAGGCTTGAACTACTTCAGTTGTGTGTATTTGAATCTAAAATATATGAAAGTCTAATGTTTATCAGTACATTACAGAAAATAATAAACTTTATCACAATATGCTAATTTTTTGAGAAGATCCTGTATATATATATCGAGAGAGAGAGAGAGAGAGAGAGAGAGAGAGAGAGAGAGAGAGAGACTGACTTTGAGTCATAGCACTTATTGTAATCTATCTTTTAGTGCCCCTATCCATTTAAAAGACAGCTGAAAAGAGATATTTTTGGCTTAGCAATTAATGCACATTATTTCGTAAATTTAAAATCGTAATGAAGTCATCTCCTCCCACTACACCTGAAAGCTGTCAGTCAAGAATTTGAATTGATCAAATTAAAATGAGTCTGATTTCTGCAAGCCTGGTTACGGCTAGTTCACACTGGGGCAATTCTTCAGTGCTTTGCTGATCGGCAAAGCACTGCTACTAATGTATTCCTTTGGATACATTCACACTGCATCGGTTGCGATTTTGATTAATCAAAACGTGCTGCATACAGTGTTTTGGGGGTGATTGCGCAGTGATTCTTGTTCTATTGAACGGGAATCAGAAGTGCAAATCGCAAGATTTTGCCCACAAATCGCGATCGCGGAGCCGAACACAATCGCAGGCAAAGCGCTGAGTGTAAACCCCCCCTTAGAGAGTTACCAAGTCTTGGCAGACAACCAAGGGAAGGTTAAATTCGGTTTGAATTGAATCCTACTGGTCAACATTCTTGTCATTCTCTGATGGAAAATACATACCTAAAACAAACAGGAATTGTAATTCTGGTCAAACCTTTTATTTTGTCTAGTTTATCCATCTATGCCAGTGTTTTTCAACATTAATATGTGTACTTTATGAACCCCTTGACCAGGGCAGTTTCTAGGCTAAATTTCACCCAGGGCGAGGGTGTAAAAATCGCCCCCCCCCCTACCGTGGAGCCAGGTATAGGTGCCCACAGTATAGGTTAGCTACGTTGGTGCCACCAGTATGTGTTAATTAGCTAGGTGTCTGCAGTATAGGTTAGATAGGTAGATGCCCCCAGCATAGGTTAGATAGGTAGGTGTCTGCTGCATAGGTTAGGTAGGTAAGTGACTGCAGTATAGGTTAGATATGTAGGTGACTGCAGTATAAGTTATATAGGTAGGTGACTGCAGTATAGTTTAGGTAGGTAAGTGACTGCAGTATAGGTTAGATCGGTAGGTGACTGCAGTATAGGTTAGGTAGGTAAGTGACTGCTGTATATGTTAGATAGGTAGGTGCCAGTATAGGTTAGATAGGTAGGTGACTGCAGTATAGGTTAGGTAGGTAAGTGACTGCTGTACAGGTTAGATAGGTAGGTGAATGCAGTACAGCTTAGATAGGTAGGTGCCAGTATAGGTTAGGTAAATGACTGCAGTATAGGTTAGGTAGGTAAGTGACTGCAGTATAGGTAAGGTAGGTAAGTAATTGCAGTATAGCTTAGATAGGTAGGTGACTGCAGTATAGGTTAGGTAGGTAAGTGATTGCAGTATAGCTTAGATAAGAAGGTGCCTGCTGTATAGGTTAGGTAGGTAAGTGACTGCAGTATAGGTTAGGAAAGTAAGTGACTGCTGTATAGGTTAGGTAGGTAAGTGATTGCAGTATAGCTTATTAGGAAGGTGACTGCAGTATAGCTTAGGTAGGTGCCAGTATAGGTTAGAAAGGTAGGTGCCTGCAGTATAGCTTAGATAGGTAGGTGACTGCAGTATAGGTTAGGTAGGTAAGTGATCTCAGTATAGGTTAGGTAGGTAAGTAACTGCTGTATAGGTTAGGTAGGTAAGTGACTGCAGTATAGGTTAGATAAGTAGGTGCTGCAGTATAGGTTAGGTAGGTAAGTGACTGCAGTGTAGGTTAGGTAGGTGCTGCAGTATAGATTAGGTAGGTAGGTGCTGCAGTATAGATTAGGTAGGTAGGTGCTGCAGTATAGATTAGGTAGGTGCTGCAGTATAGATGAGGTAGGTAGGTAGGTGCTGCAGTATAGGTAGGTAGGTAGGTGCTGCAGTATAGATTAGGTAGGTAGGTGCTGCAGTATAGATTAGGTAGGTGGGTAAGTGCTGCAGTATAGATTAGGTAGGTAGGTAGGTAGGTAGGTGCTGCAGTATAGATTAGGTAGGTAGGTGCTGCAGTATAGATTAGGTAGGTAGGTAGTTGCTGCAGTATAGATTAGGTAGGTAGGTAGGTGCTGCAGTATAGATTAGGTAGGTAGGTAGATGCTGCAGTATAGGATAGCTTAGGTAGGTAGATGCTGCAGCCAGTATAGGATAGGTTAGGTAGGTAGGTGCTGCAGTATAGATTAGGTAGGTAGGTAGATGCTGCAGTATAGCTTAGATAGGTGGGCAGGCAGCGTGGTGGGATCGGGCATAATAGTAATAACTCACCTTTTTCTTCAGCAGAATAGCCGATCTCATCCCACTGCTTCAATGTACTTCCTTTCCCGGCATCTGTCTCAGTAACAGCTCCCCCTGTGTTGACATGCGGAACATCAACACAGGGGGCGCTGTTACTGAGACAGATGCCGAGAAGGGAAGTACATTGAAGCAGCGTGGGACGAGATCGGCTATTCTGCTGAACGAAGGTGAGTTATTACTATTATACCGGCTCCCACCGCCACAGCGCCCCCCTCAGGCCGCAACAATACAGCGCCCCGGGCGATTGCACGCATCGCACGCCCATAGAAACGGGGCTGCCCTTGACACATGCTGTATGTATGCAATACTCTATAATTGTGTAAGAAGATGCTTCCTTATAATTCATGTATTTTTTTTTTATTTATTTTTTTTAAAACCTTCTTCAATTTTGTTTATATATGACTTACTATTTCACTTTTCAATCTTAAAACTTACTATAATGAATTCACTGATTTACTGCTACAAGACCAAGTACCCACTCAACCCAATTAAAGTATCTTAAACAGACAAACTGCATGTTGATAACTTAGGATCTATACTTACAGTGGCTATGCACTGTGAATTCAAGCACTCTAGGCTATAACATGTTATAATCCTCTGTCTATCTTGTAGGTACAGTAATGTGTGCTAATTTGGTTCAACAAAAGTTAATTCTCAACATCTGGGTACCTTGTTGCCTAACCTGTTGCCTTTTCTGCAGAGGTTTCTTCAGTTCTCTAGCTGAAGTTTAAGGTTACATGATTGTGCTTCTGGTTGCTGTACAGCCTTGGTCCAGGCAGAATGTCCTTAGATCAAGAACGGTTGTTTGATCACTTTTTATGGACTACATATGATCTGTTCTGTCGTGTGATAGTCAGGTTTTTTATCGCTTAAATTTCTTTCCTAGAAAACAGTCTTTTATTTATGTACCCATTGCAGCCTCTATCTTGTATCATGCAAGACAAACTGAATTAAGCTTGACATGAAATCCTTTACCAAGACATCCTTACATTGCTTCTACACTAACAATACAGTGTTGAAGGAGAACCATGAAATTAAATATGTCTCTATGAAGCATATTGCATTTCAGTTGTCAGCTTTCAATCTGCCAAACCCTGAAAAAAGCAGTACAGCACTCCCCACATTAAAACTACATAAAGGATGACAGTTTACATCATCCCCGTCAATAATTCCTAATCCTCCTGCCACAGTTCAGTCATTGCAGGCTGAACATATTTTGTGTCCATCTGGATTGATAGATCAGGACTTCCTGTGAAAAGCAAAACTACTTTTCTAAGGAGCATCAAGAGAGTTTTTCAACCCCGTTGGAAGCTCTGGAAATGTCCCCATCATTTCTAAAATGAATCTGGCACTGTTTTATAAAGGGAGGGATATCTTAGTTATATCACACGCATACACACCTCCCAAAAGTAGAATAAAAACACAACAAAATACATGCAATTGCGCAAAAAAGTGGGATCAGCGCATCACCAGGCCGCCTCTGAATGGCCTCTGCTCAGAGATGCGCTGAACCCCCCCAGAAACTACAAACGCACCTTGAACCCAAACAGAGGCTCTGCATATACACCAAAGGCAAAACTGTTAAGTGGGAGCAGCTGACCAGAAATAAATTAAAACATAGCAAAGAAATGAACAGCGCTACTTAAAAACAGATGAGTGCTTACCTGCAAAAGAGTGCAAGCCCCACTTATGGGATAAAATACACACTGAGCATACACATGACCTGTCTACCACTTGGAGGATGTTAGTTTCCTATAACAGCTTGCATGCAACTTGTTAAGTACTTGTCCTTCCCACTGTCGAAGAAGTCTTTCCTCCATGGGAGGGGACCTAACACTAACTAAATCCTACCTATGCATATGCATAGCCTGGGCGCGCTACCAAGTAAAATTGAAAATTGCGCAAATCCCACTTTTTTGCGCAATTTTCAATTTTACTTGGTAGCGCGCCCAGGCTATGCATATGCATAGGTAGGATTTAGTTAGTGTTAGGTCCCCTCCCATGGAGGAAAGACTTCTTCGACAGTGGGAGGGACAAGTACTTAACAAGTTGCATGCAAGCTGTTATAGGAGACTAACATCCTCCAAGTGGTAGACAGGTCATGTGTATGCTCAGTGTGTATTTTATCCCATAAGTGGGGCTTGCACTCTTTTGCAGGTAAGCACTCATCTGTTTCTAAGTAGCGCTGTTCATTTCTTTGCTATGTTTTAATTTATTTCTGGTCAGCTGCTCCCACTTAACAGTTTTGCCTTTGGTGTATATGCAGAGCCTCTGTTTGTGTTCAAGGTGCGTTTGTAGTTTCTGGGGGGGGCTCAGCGCATCTCTGAGCAGAGGCCATTCAGAGGCGGCCTGGTGATGCGCTGATCCCACTTTTTTGCGCAATTTTCAATTTTACTTGGTAGCGCGCCCAGGCTATGCATATGCATAGGTAGGATTTAGTTAGTGTTAGGTCCCCTCCCATGGAGGAAAGACTTCTTCGACAGTGGGAGGGACAAGTACTTAACAAGTTGCATGCAAGCTGTTATAGGAAACTAACATCCTCCAAGTGGTAGACAGGTCATGTGTATGCTCAGTGTGTATTTAATCCCATAAGTGGGGCTTGCACTCTTTTGCAGGTAAGCACTCATCTGTTTTTAAGTAGCGCTGTTCATTTCTTTGCTATGTTTTAATTTATTTCTGGTCAGCTGCTCCCACTTAACAGTTTTGCCTTTGGTGTATATGCAGAGCCTCTGTTTGGGTTCAAGGTGCGTTGGTAGTTTCTGGGGGGGCTCAGCGCATCTCTGAGCAGAAGCCATTCAGAGGCGGCCTGGTGATGCGCTGATCCCACTTTTTTGCGCAATTTTCAATTTTACTTGGTAGCGCGCCCAGGCTATGCATATGCATAGGTAGGATTTAGTTAGTGTTAGGTCCCCTCCCATGGAGGAAAGACTTCTTCAACAGTGGGAGGGACAAGTACTTAACAAGTTGCATGCAAGCTGTTATAGGAAACTAACATCCTCCAAGTGGTAGACAGGTCATGTGTATGGTCAGTGTGTATTTTATCCCATAAGTGGGGCTTGCACTCTTTTGCAGGTAAGCACTCATCTGTTTTTAAGTAGCGCTGTTCATTTCTTTGCTACAAAATACATGCAATGCCTAAAATAACATAAAATAAAAAAACACTATAATTTTAAACTGAGTTAAACTCAGTCAAACAAGTGACTTTGATAAGTCACCTACCATACCCACTATATTAATTTTTACTCTTTACTCATTAATACTCCTGTTCTGAAAAGCCATCAAACACTGCATGCAGCATCTACATTATAGGATCAGCTGCTGTACCAAACCACTGTAAAAGTCTTGCATAGGAACACAGAGCAAATGCCTATGAAATAGTATATGGTTGCAATGTGGCTGGTGGTTCTATTCATGGTAAATGTACAATGTGACATTGATTTGAAAATGAAAGAAAAACCACAGGGTCAACAGGAGCCCAATCTGGTGTAGTATGTTGGAAATTGGATGTGAAGGACAAACACAGGTGAAATACACTCACAAGTGTAGGTCGCTATGTAGACAACCACTTTTTGCAGCACTTAGGGAAGTACTGTCCCCACTCAGCCTTGTTTATTCCAAGATGGTCAGAGCTCTCAGAAACAACACACTTTACATATAAACTAAATCCAAAAAATCTTTATTGGCAGGACCAAATACATTTAGCATTACCAAAGCAAAGCATTAGCATTAACATGGGGATGGATAAGGTTGTGGGAATAAGGGATGGGTATAGGTGGTTAGAGTATACAGTCCATAAGGGTGTGGAGGATATAAGGGACAGTATGGGAGGCTGGGATATACAGTCCACAGGGGCGGGGGTATAGGGGTAGTATAATAGGTGTACAGTCCATGGGGTATCATATTCCTCCAAGTTGGTGGCAGGTAGTGTCATACCAGGCAGCTATTTGCACGGATTTTTCCTATTCTCCCAGTAGGATGTAGAGTTTCCTCTCCTAATCTGTGGAAGTGAAATCCGAGATGTGGGCGGAGAGTCTTTGGAAGTGGACAGTCCTCACAGGTGCATATTTGAGGCAGTGTAGCAGGAAGTGGGCCTCATCCTCCAGAGCCCCCTGGTCACACTGCCTGCACAGTCTCTCCTCCCTGGGCTTCCATGTCTGTCTGTGCAGTCCTGTCTCTATCTCCAGGCTGTGGGCGCTCAGACAGTGCAGGCTCAGGGTCTGTTTGTCTTTGTGGTGGTGTAGCCTCTCCAAATATGAGGCCATTTTGTACTCCCTCTGCAGTAATTGGTAGACTGTAAGTTTCTGAGAGTTCTTTATGTCACTCCTCCATTCCTCTAGGTATTGTTCCTTACAGCTATTTGGGCTTTTGTCAAGCTGTGACTGGCTGCTCTCTAGCTCAGTGAGGCTTTATTGTAGTAAGTTCTGGGGCTGCAGTTCTGTATGCGCACCCAGTATGAGAGAGCCCTCTGCTGGATAGTCAGCCATAGTGGGAATCTGTCTAGCTCTGCCCGGCAGGCTAAGTTCGAAGTGCTGCAATGGACTTGGCGAATATACATGCAGAACTCTAGATTGAAGACTTCTGTCGGGCTGGGGTCCCATTTTGATTGGTCAGGGTAGGTGACCGGGCTCCATACCTCACTGCTATAGAGCAGGATTGGGGTGATGATGCTGTTGAACATTTTTACCCAGACTCTCACCAGTCGTTTTAGGTGGTAAAGTTGCCTCCTGATGGCATAAAAGGTTCTGCAGGCTTTTTCTTTCAGGGCCTCCACTGCTGGCTTAAAGGGAAGGTTCAGGGACTATTAAAAAAAAAAATCCACATCCACTTACCTGGGGCTTCCTCCAGCCCGTGGCAGGCAGGAGGTGCCCTCGCCGCTCCACAGGCTCCCGGTGGTCTCCGGTGGCGCGCCCGACCTGGCCAGGCCGGCGGCCAAGTCGGGCTTCTTCTGCGTTCCAAAATGCGCCTCACGGCGGCATGCTGGCATCATCGGACGTCCTCCGGGCTTTACTGCACAGGCTCAGAACTACTGAGCCTACGCAGTACAGCCCGGAGGACGTCCGATGACGTCAGCGCGCCGCCGTGAGGCGCATTTTGGAACGCAGAAGAAGCCCGACCTGGCTGCCGGCCTGGTCAGGTCGGGCGCACCACCGGAGACCACCGGAAGCCTGCGGAACGGCGCCGAGGGCACCTCCTGCCTGCCATGGGTTGGAGGAAGCCCCAGATAAGTGGATGCGGATTTTTTTTTTTTTTTAATAGTCCCTGAACCTTCCCTTTAAAGCTCCCTGATTGGTTAATCTCCAGCCCCAGGAAGTTGTAACTGTCAGTGGTCACCAGTGTGGAGCCATTTAATATAAATGAAGAGGTGGATATTTTATTTAGATTTTTCCTCTAGAACACCATCATTTTTGTCTTTTTTGGGTTGATGGGCAGTGCCTTTGTGGTGCAGAAACTCTCCAGTACTGCCAGGCTATCCTCTTGGCCTTTCTCTGTTAAGGAGAGCAGCAGAAGGTCATCTGCATACAGCAGGAACTTCACCTCGTGGTCATGCAGAAGGAGGCCTGGTGCTCAGGAGGATTCCAGAGCTACAGCTAGTTGGTAAATGTAAATGTTAAAGAGCGTTGGGCTCAGACTGCAGCCCTGCCTTACTCATCGACCCTGCTTGGAGAAAAACTTCTCTTCCCATCCACTTTCACACTGCATAAAATTCAAACCTCCTCACTGGGGTGAAACTAACCTGGAACAACACAAATGGAGAGGTGCCCAAAAAGTGTTAAAATAATTTTAACTGGATAAAAGGAAGATTAGTTTTGTGGATAACCTTCAACAAATGCACTAAAAGGAATTATTCAGACACAATAGCACAATAAACAACTCTTTTCACAGCCTATAGCCATTTCCTTGGGCCAGTAAAAAAGTGCTGAATTTGTAGTATTAGAAAGCTCTGAGCGCCTATCGGATATTTCTAATACTGCAAATGTAGCACTTTTTTTTACTGATCTGAGGAAGCAGCTATAGGCTTTGAAGCCCACTGTTGTTCATTGAGTTATATGGAATAAAAAGTCTGAATAATTTGTTCAGTGAATTTATTAAAGGCAAGCCCCCACACTTATCTACCTTTTAACCAGTTTTTAATTATTTTATTACTTTTTGGGCACCTCATAATGTGATACTGGCATTGTGTTAATCATGTCTCTATAAATCATATGGTGGCAGTTTTAGCATTAAGAATGACATAGTTTGTTTTAGTTTTTCATCTCGGATCCGCTTTAAGCTTCTCTTCTTACTAGCTCACCTAAGTCTCAGGTCATACCAAGAAGCAATGGCAAATGCACATATAAAAATACAAACATAAATATAATAAAATATGCAAAAATACAATGACACGTACATACATATGAAGGGGTATCTAAGTGCATGGTGTTGAGAAAATCAGTATCCTATATTTCTTTTACAGATTGTGCCAGAAGTGACTAAAGTGTAAGATGGAAAACATTGAGGTTCGCACTGTGATTAAGTTCCTGGGTATTAATGTAGCGTACATTCATGTCATCCTGTTTCGTTGAAGTTAACATGAACAAAATGTATAGCTAGAAAAAACAATGTTTTGTAAAAAATAATACCTTTTAATGGCTAACTGATAAAGTTAAATTATGCAAGCTTTCTGGGATCTAGTCCCCTTCTTCAGGCATATTTCCAGATGTTAGCTGAAGTAAAACACTGATGCAGCTAAATAGTAAACTCGAAGATGACAGTTGTGCTGGTTACTGTTACATGAGCAAAATGGAAATTGTGATATTTCCATCTTCTCTCTCAGTTCCACCACCATAGTCACCATCAATGTAGAAAACACCCCCAATAACCTCAACTCTTGCAGCTTGCTGTCTGGATGTAATTCTGGACTCTGAGCTGTCATTTAAACCACATAGTAACACAGTAACTACCTCCTGTTACTGCAACTTAAGCCTTCAGTCGTGTTTCACTTTAGGCATGCGAGCAATTTTCACCTCCCATTCATTCGCCTATAACTTTATCACTACTTATCACAATTAGAGATGGCCCAAACGGTTCGCATGCGAACGCGAACACACAAACTTCGGTGGTTCACGATCGAACGCAAACTATATGCGAGTTCGACCCGCCCCCTATACTACATCATTAGGCTCAACTTTGACCCTTTACATCACAGTAAGCAGACACATGGTAGCCAATCAGGCTACATTCCCTCCTGGAGCCCCTCCCCCTTATAAAAGGCAGGTAGTATCAGCCATTTCACTCACTCGTGTGGCTGCATTAATTAGAGAAGAAGAATCAGAATCTTTATTTTCGCCAAGCACGATCGGGTCGTGCCCGAAATTGGGTTTGGCACGTACAGGGGTACTGATACATGAAATAGTTACAGTTACAGAACAGGGCATGCAGTAGGAACAGAACATTATATAGCATTTATACAGAGGGAGACAATGTGGCATAAGTACCACACAAAAACCTAGCAAAATAACCAAAAAATACACTTAAGCTGGAGCATCGTCTATATGCAGAGTGCCTCAGTGCGGGCATGAGAAGGGAGAGCTTGCTGCAGAGACATTAGGGAAAGCTTAGTTAGGCTCTTGTTAGGCTTGTTAGCTTGCTCCTTGCTGATACTTATTCCTAAAAAGCACCCCTCAACAGCTCTTTTGAGAGCTAATGTTGTTCTTGTGATCTATTTTTTTGTGTGTGTGTCCCACAGACACTTGTTGCATATACAGCCCTATCAGTCAGTCGCAGCTGGCCCTTGGCCCGTTGGTAATTCCTACTGTGCCACTGCCAGGCCCAGCACATTCAGTGACTACCTGTTCACGGTACCTGTGTGTGTGACAGCTGCACACAGCTGCACATTTGTAATACCAATGCCTGCATACCTGTTCAGTGCCTACGTGACCGCACGCAGTGTTATATACCAGTCACTGCACCTGTTCATAGTACCTGTGTGTGTGACAGCTGCACATCTGTAATACCAATCCCTGCATACCTGTTCAGTGCACCTACCTACGTGACTGCACGCAGTGTTATATACCAGTTACTGCACCTGTTCACGGTACCTGTGTGTGTGTCAGCTGCACATTTGTAATACCAATCCCTGCATACCTGTTCAGTGCACCTACCTACCTACGTGACGGCATGCAGTGTTATACCAGTCACTGCACCTGTTCACGGTACCTGTGTGTGTGACAGCTGCACATTTGTAATACCAATCCCTGCATACCTGTTCAGTGCACCTACCTACATGACCGCCCGCAGTGTTATATACCAGTCACTGCACCTGTTCACGGTACCTGTGTGTGTGACAGCTGTTCATTGTATTGATACCAGTCACTGCATACCTGTTCAGTGCACCTACGTGACCGCACTCAGTGTTATATTATATACCAGTCACTGCATACCTGTTCACGGTACCTGTGTGTGTGACAGCTGCACATTTGTAATACTAGTCGTTGCATAATTGTTCATAGTACCTGTGTGACCACACGCTGTTTAATATACCAGTCCGTGCATACCTGTTAACTGCACCTGTGTGACAGCTGCACATTGTATAGTAATACCAGTCACTGCATACCTTTCACTGCACCTGTGTGACTGCACGTTGTATTATATGGACAAAACAACAGGCAGAGGCAGACCCTGAGGCAGGCCACCCGGCAGGTCTGTTCGAGGTTGTGCTGGCGTGATTTTGTGCGGTCCTGGACCAAAGTATAGTGCTCAGAAGAAGGCACGTCCCATCAACTCCCAAGATTGTCAGGACGTGGTTGACTATTTAACACAGAACACCTCATCTTTCACAGCCACCAGCGCTACTACAAGCACCACATCCGCTGCATTTGATACATCGCAGGAGTTATTTGGTGGGGAATTAACTGATTCACAGCCATTATTGTTACAACAAGATGAAGGCGCTAAGCAAGTTACACCACCTCATATGTCTGAGTTGGGCGACACTATGGACGTAAGGTGTGAGGAGGAGGGTGATAAAGTACCTGCTGTTGGTGCAGTTTTGGAGGTGTCTGATGCAAGTGAAGCTGGTGAGGATGATTATGATGATGATGATTATGATGATATGGATCTCACGTGGATTCCCAATAGAGGAGATGAACAGGGGGACAGTTCAGAGGGGGAGTCAGAGAGGAGTAGGAGGAGATGAGTTCCTGAAAGAAGCAGGGGCAGCTCGTCATCAGAAACAGCTGTTGGCAGTGTCCAGCATGATGTATCGCCACCTATGGACAGCCAGCCAACATGCCCTTCAACGTCAGCTGCTGACGCCACCATAGTGCCATCACCCCTGGGCTCAGCAGTGTGGAAATTTTGTGTGTGTCTGCCTCAGATCAGAGCAATGCCATATGTTCTCTCTGCTGCCAAAAATTGAGCCCTGGAAAGGCCAACACCCAACGTAGGGACAACTGCCTTATGAAGGCACATGGAGAAAAGGCACAAACTGCAATGGGAAGACCACCTGAGGAAAAGCTGCACACAAAAGCAAAGCCACCCTCCTTCTCCTCTTTCTCCTTCAGGTGCATCATCTTCAGCCACTTTCTCCCTTGCACCTTCACAATCACAGCCACCCTCCTCCACTCCGCCTCTCACCTTGAGCGGTTCCTGCTCCTCTGCCCACAGCAGCAGCCAGGTGTCCATGAGGGAAATCTTTGAGCGGAAGAAGCCAATGTCTGCCAGTCACCCCCTTGCCCGGCGTCTGACAGCTGGCTTGGTGGAACTGTTAGCTCGCCAGCTGTTACCATATCAGTTGGTGTACTCTGAGGCCTTCTGAAAATTTGTGGCGATTGGGACACCACAGTGGAAGATACCAGGCCGCAATTATTTCTCAAAAAAGGCGATACCCAAACTGTACCAAGAAGTTGAAAGGCAAGTGTTGTCATTTCTGGCACACAGCGTTGGGTCAAGGGTCCATCTGACCACGGATGCCTGGTCTGCAAAGCACGGTCAGGGCAGGTACATTACTTACACAGCCCATTGGGTCAACCTGGTGACCGCTGGCAAGCAGGGAGTACGTGGCTGTGCAGCGGACCTAGTTGTGACACCTCCACGGCTTGCAGGCAGGCCTGCTGCCACCTCCTCTCCTGCTTATCCTACTCCTCCTGCTACATCCTCTTCGCTGTCATCCTCCTCCTCCTCGGCTGAGTGGCAGTGCTACTTTACTGGTGCTGCGATCTCCTCTCCAGCTATACTGCCCCAGCTCCCCAGGGCCTATGCTGCATGCCTTGTACGACAGTATTACACCATCTTAGACATGTCTTGCCTTAAAGCGGAGAGTCACACTGGAGCAGCTCTCCTGGCTGCTCTTAACAAACAGGTGGATCAGTGGCTGACCCTGCACCAACTGGAGACAATGTGGTGTGTGACAACGGCAGCAATCTCATTTTGGCTTTGAATTGGGGAAAGTTAACACATGTACCCTGCATGGCACATGTGCTGAATCTAATAATTAAGAGATTTGTGTGTAAGTACCCAGGCTTACAGGACGTCCTGAAGCAGTCCAGGAAGGTGTGTGGGCATTTCAGGCAGTCTTACACGGCCATGGCACGCTTGGCCGATATTCAGCAGAGAAGCAACTTGTCTGGATGTAGACACTATGAGCAGCAATGAACCCATGGACTACTGGGTGAGAAGGCTTGACCTGTGGCCAGAGCTGTCACAATTTGCCATCCAACTTCTGTCTTGCCCTGCCTCAAGCATCCTGTCAGAAAGGACCTTCAGCACAGCTGGAGGCATTGTCACTGAGAAGAGAAGTCCCCTAGGACACAAAAGTGTTCAGTACCTCACCTTTATAAAAATTAATGAGGCATGGATCCCAGAGGGCTACTGCCTGCCCGAAGACTAAGTCAGTCCCCACACACAGCATCTCTGCCTGCACGCCATGTGACTGCCTGCCCCAAGACAAAGTCGCTCCCCACACAGCATCTCTGCCTGCAGGCCACTTGACTGCCTTCTCCACCACCACCAACAGGGTCCAGGACTCCAGGCGGATTCCTAAATTTTTAATGCCGCTGCTAGCAGCGGCCACTATAATGATTTTTCTGGTGCGTGTACATGCCTGCCTAATTTTTCTGGCTGCACAAACAGCTGTTTGCGGTGCGTTGCACAGTGAGTTTGGTCTGTCAGTGTGAAGCAGTACACTAATGACACTACCTGATTGATGTATACACATGCAAGATGTTTTAAAGTACTTTAGGTCTCCAATTTAGCAATAAAATGTGATTTCTGCCCTTAGACCCTGCTGTGCGTAAAATCTGAATTTTCCCCAGGGACTTTTGGCGTGTAGCCCACTCGCCATACCTCCCTCCAGGTGTTAGACCCCTTGAAACATCTTTTCCATCACTTTTCTGGCCAGCATAAATGTTTCTAGTTTTCAAAGTTCGCCTCCCCATTGAAGTCTATTGTGGTTGGCGAAAGTTCGCGCGAACCGAACTTTGCGGAAGTTCGCGTTCAAGGTTCGGGAACCAAAAATCGGAGGTTCGAGACATCTCTAATCACAATTAATTGATCTATATCTTGTTTTTTCCACCACCAATTAGACTTTCTTTGGGTGGTAGATTTTGCTAAGAGCTACTTTTAGTTTTAAAGTAATACATTCCTCCATAATTAAAACACAAGTATTGTATTTGCCTAATAGTCCCTGGTATTACACAGTTTAAATTATTTCCCTATCACAATGTATGGCGACAATATTTTATTTGGAATTAAAAGTGCATTTTTTCCATTTTGCATCCATCACTATTTACAAGCTTATAATAAAAAAAAAAAAATAGAAATATTTCATCTTTACATGGATATTTAAACAGTTTAGGCCCTTAGGTAAATATTTACGCTTTTTTTTAAAAATTGTAATGTTTTTTTTTTTTTTTATTCAACATCTTATTTGGGTATTTTTGGGAGGGTGGGGTGTAAATAGTAATTTTTGATGTAAATATGTGTTTTGTTTTTACATGTAGATGTAGTTTTACTATTTGGCCACAAGATGGCAACCATGAGTTTGTTTACATTACGTCCCTCTAAACGTAACATATACGCTTAGAGGGACGTAGGGGGGACGTAAGAGGCAGAAAGAGCAAGGCTTCCAAGAGAAGCCATCGCTTTTTCTGCCGGGGAGAGGACTCAATGATCGGGCACCATGTCCCGATTCATTGATCCCTGGGCTAACGAACCGCGGCCCGGGAGCACGCGTGAGCGCACATGGCCTTTTGGACATAGCCTCTACATCCAGAAGGCTTAAATGGTTAAAAAACATTTCCAGAATTAGCCCCTTCATTTCACAGGAGACAACCAAAATGCTTGTACGTGCTCTAATCATATCCCATCTTGACTACTGTACCACCCTACTATGTGGTCTACTATGTGGTCTACAAAAAAGCAGACTGGCACCTCTCCAGTCCTTACTGAACTATTCTGCCCATCTCATCCACCTCTCCTCCCGCTCTTCTGAGGCAGCCTCTCTCTGCCAATATTTTCATTGGTTACCAGTTACCCAAAGAATCCATTTTTAACTCCGGCTATCATACTAAGCTCTACACAAGTTGTCATACCCATACATTTCCTCTTTAACCTCCAGATACCATCCCAGACAGAATCTTCGCTCCTCCCAAGAGACCTTTTTGTCCTCTAGCTTGGTCACCTCCTCTTAGTCCCGTGTCCAGGACTTCTCATAAACTGTAATTTATCATATGAACATGTACCAATTTTAGTGATACCTCAAACCACACATTAACTATGTATGTATTTGTGCTGAACTTCTTTATTTTGAACTTGTATGTTCCTCAATATTTGTTTTGTACCATGCACAGCACTATGGAAGATTTTGTCCCTATATACAGTGGTTTGCAAAAGTATTCGGCCCCCTTGAAGTTTTCCACATTTTGTCATATTACTGCCACAAACATGAATCAATTTTATTGGAATTCCATGTGAAAGACCAATACAAAGGGCCTGATTCACAAAGCGGTGATAACTCAGTTATCACGCCTAAAAGACTTTAGGTATGATAACCTTTGCACCGCTGAGTTAGCACCGCTTTGTCCTGATTATCGCGCGCAAAGTCCCGCGTGCAAAGATTTGCGCGCGCAAAGTCCCATAGGGCTTAATGGGCACTGCGCGTGAAGTGCGGTGCGCGCGCGCTTGCGCACGCAAAACTTTGCGCGTGGTAAGTTCGCACGAGTTTCTTCTTATCATGCCTAAACTGAGTTTAGGCGTGATAAAGGGCTTTTCACTTGCGTGCAAACACTTTGCACCGCTTTTTGAATCAGGCCCCAAGTGGTGTACACGTGAGAAGTGGAACGAAAATCATACATGATTCCAAACATTTAAAAAAAAAAATAACTGCACAGAGGGGTGTGCGTAATTATTCAGCCCCCTGAGTCAATACTTTGTAGAACCACGTTTTGCTGCAATTACAGCTGCCAGTCTTTTAGGGTATTTCTCTACCAGCTTTGCACATCTAGAGACTGAAATCCTTGCCCACTCTTCTTTGCAAAACAGCTCCAGCTCAGTCAGATTAGATAGACTGCATTTGTGAACAGCAGTTTTCAGATCTTGCCACAGATTCTCGATTGGATTTCGATCTGGACTTTGACTGGGCCATTCTAACACATGGATATGTTTTGTTTTAAACCATTCCATTGTTTCCCTGGCTTTATGTTTAGGGTCGTTGTCCTGCTGGAAGGTGAACCTCAGCCCCAGTGTCAAGTCTTTTGCAGACTCCAAGAGGTCTTCTTCCAAGATTGCCCTGTATTTGGCTCCATCCATTTTCCCATCAACTCTTACCAGCTTCCCTGTCCCTGTTGAAGAGAAGCGCCTCCAGAGCATGATGCTGCCACCACCATATTTGACAGTGGGGATGGTGTGTTCAGAGTGATGTGCAGTGTTCGTTTTCCGCCACAAATAGCGTTTTGCATTTTGGCCAAAAAGTTCCATTTTGGTCTCATCTGACCAGAGCACCTTCTTCCACATGTTTGCTGTGTCCCCCACATGGCTTGTGGCAAGCTGCAAATGGGACTTCTTATGCTTTTTTGTTAACAATGGCTTTCTTCTTACCACTCTTCCATAAAGGCCAACTTTGTGCAGTGCACGACTAATAGTTGTCCTATGGACAGATTCCCCCACCTGAGCTGTAGATCTCTGCAGCTCGTCCAGAGTCACCATGGGCCTCTTGACCACATTTATGATCAGCGCTCTCTTTGTTCGACCTGTCAGTTTAGGTGAATGGCCTTGTCTTGGTAGGTTTACAGTTGTGCCATACTCCTTCAATTTCTGAATGATCACTTGAACAGTGCTCCGTGGGATGTTCAAGGCTTTGGAAATCTTTTTTGTAGCCTAAGCCTGCTTTAAATTTCTCAATAACTTTATCCCTGACCTGTCTGGTGTGTTCTTTGGACTTCATGGTGTTGTTGCTCCCAATATTTTTCTTAGACAACCTCTGAGGCTGTCACAGAGCAGCTGTATTTGTACTTACATTAGATTATACACAGGTACACTCTATTTAGTCATTAGCACTCATCAGGCAATGTCTATGGGCAACGGATGGCACTCAGACCAAAGGGGGCTGAATAATTACGCACACCCCACTTTGCAGGTATTTATTGGTAAAAAATGTTTGGAATCATGGTCTGATTTTTGTTCCACTTCTCACATGTACACCACTTTGTATTGGTCTATCACGTGGAATTCAGATACAATTGATTCATATTTGTGGCAGGAATATGACAAAATGTGTAGAACTTCAAGGGGCCGAATATTTTTGCAAACCACTGTAAATAAAAAAAAATAATAGTGTTGGGTATTAGTGCTCAGCAAATTCATGATGAGTTGATGGCAGTTTATGGCAATGATTACCCAATTTATGACACTATTGTGGTCCAAAGTTGTCACATGTCCTTCATAGACAAGCCAAGACCTAGAAAACCATAATTGAAAACGAGATGGCCACAGTGAAGAAAGTGAAGTTTTTAATTCTGGAAAACAGACAGAGAACCATAGTGGTGCTCATCATGACCTTGTGATCACGGCATAACTGTGATCATGAGGCCTCTTTCCCGAATCCAACATCGTGATTGAAATCCGTGATCGTACCGTGATCATGGATTCCAATCACGGGTTCAGACGGTGTTACTCAAATTCTAAACGGCCGTGATCACGATGCCGAATCCGTGACTGGGGGAAATGACGTCACTGGGCCAATCAGAGGCCCCCAGCGTAGGCCCTAGCAGCCAATCATAGGATGGACGGCTCTGCCCTCCCCTCCTGTATATAAAGTGGCGGCCATGTGAAGAGCTCCATCTTTGCTAGACTGTGTCACTGAGAGCATCTCCTGGCCATATTGTTCCACAGCAAAAACGTGTTTTTTTTTTTTAAAACACAGCGTTTTAACTCATTTGATTGCTCTATTACTGTATTTGATACTTGTATTTAGCTAGCCAGCCAGTGATTAACTTAAGTTAGTTGTAGTCAGTGTAGTCATCAGTGATAGTCTACTGAGTGCTGTGCTGTGCAGCTAAGTGCAGGGCTGCAGGCAGGCAGGTGTTCACTGATTTTAGTGCTCTATTACTGTATTTGTACTGACTAGTACTGTACTGTATTTGTACTGACTAGTACTAGTACTGACTGCTGAGTGCTTAGTCCTCCTCCTGCTGCCACTGATGTTCTATTTAACTACTAAAGTGTGTATTCCCACCACCAGGGTCCACGGATACTTACAATTTTTGGGCACAATTATCATGCGGTGGTACCACCAGTGAGGTGCCATGCCCTTCTGTGCTGCTGCTGAGTGCTTAGTCTTCCTTCTACTGCCGCTGATGTTGTATTTTACTACTAAAGTCTGTGTTCCCATCACCAGGGTCCACAGATGCTTACAATTTTTGGGCACAATTATCATGCTGAGGTACCACCAGTTAGATGCCATGCCCTTCTGTGCTACTGCTGGTGATGACACACCTTAGTCCTCCTCCTTCTCCTCCTGCTGCCGTTGATGTTGTATTTTCCTACTACAGTCTGTGATCCCACCGCCAGGGAGCATGGCCTAGTCTGCCACCACACCTTATTCCTCCTGCTGCTGCCACTGTTATCTTACCCTCCTGCAGACAGTCTGTGTTCCCACCGCCAGGGTCCACGGACAACTCTGCTGCCATGTCATTGCTTTCGCTGCAAAAAAAAAAAATAATTACAAAAATCTCTCTGGGTGTTTTTGTGGTGTCGTCAACTCATCCATGACATTGGGACTCATCACCTGCCTGCATGGTTGTAGTTTGCTAGGGACTCTGTGGTTGCTTAAAGTGTATTTCTGCGTTTAAAATGAGTTATTACTATTATTAATAACAACATTTAAAGTGATAATTTTTTACTCAAACTATAAAATAAATTTTCTCAAAAAATAAAAGTTCTTTTTGAATTAATTTTTAAATTGTAGCCACTTCTTAACTTTATAATCCATGCAATGTTGGTGATTGTAGCATGTATAGGAGCTTGTGATCACAGATATCACTTTTAAAAGTTAAAATTGAATTCAGGATTGGGCATCAAGTACGGATCGCAATCACGGTGTATCCGGATTTCGATAATGCCATGATCAGATTTACTCGAATCTGTGATAGGGGGTATCCGAGCACCACTGCCATCCAAATGATCATGAATGAAACTGGCCTCAGTTATGGCAGTGTGTGAAAAATTGTTCATGATGAACTGCACATGTCTAAGGTGTCTGCATGTTGGATTCCATGTTTTCTCACCCCTTTTCAGAAACAAACACTGAGTGACCTTTCAAGATGTTGACAACGTTGAACCAGGAAGAAGAGGATTTTTTTAATTGATATTTTTGATTTCTTTGATTTACCCTTCAAATGCAGGAAATGTATCACGCTCAGTCTTTTTCATCTCACACTTGAGTCACTTCTGGCACAATCTATAAAAGACATAAAGGATACAATGAGCTAATTTTCACAACATCGTGCACTTAGGGACTAATTGACATTGACAAAATTTAATCAGTCTACAGTAATAACTTTCAGGTGATACTTAAAATTTAATGATACCCTCTCGTACACGGGCATAAATATAAACATGCAAACATAGACATACATTCAGACATATCTGTGTGCACACATAAGTAGATTTGTCACAAATACATAAAGCACCAGCACATACATATTAAATTGAAACACTGCATCTTCTCCTTACTTTCCAGGACATTAGTCTCCTCTCCAGCAGGTTCCATGCAGTGCACTTAGCCCTCAATTCCAGTCTGCAGCAAAGCCAGGAACCTTATTTCTCAAAAGCAGCTACTATTTCAGGCAGTAAATGGAGAAGGGAATTTCTCAGTAACCTTTCCTGACATGCTGCTCGAGTAAAGCCCAGGGTATATAGTTAATGTGGAGCTATGCAGGCAGAAAGTCACAAAGAATGAATGCAATATGCACCATGACCACTAGGTGCCAAAGGTAAATGCCTTGGAATCCTATGCCTAGAAATATTTTTGCCAGGTGGCATTGACTTAGCATTATAGTTTTATCAGCATTCCTATATAGGGGGTGCTGATCAGTTCCTGGCTTTACCGAGAAAGAAGAGCCAGAGTTATGAAATAACACAGTTATTCAACATATTCCCCCCAGGGCTATTGCACTTGACTCAGTGTAGTTGCAGCTTTTCTAGACTGTTCAAATAAAAGTAATTTTGTTGGGATGCAAACCAGCTTTCAGCAGCATGTCCTCAAAACGTTGCCCCTTTAGTTGTTTCTTCAACTTCAGGAACAAATAATAGTCATAAGGGGCCAGGTCAGTTGAGTAGGGGGATGGTGGACCAATTGCAAACCTAGAGTATTTAATTTGGCAGCCACAAAATTGACTGTGAGAACAGTTGCATTGTCCTGCAAAAAAAAGCTTACCTTCGTTCAACTTTTCATGGCATTTTGCCCTAATGGCCTCCTTAAAGGATACCAGATGTAAAAAAAAATATATGCAGTGGGTAGGGGAGTATGAGCTAATACTTACCGCACCTTCCATTTCCCTCCACCAGCCGCCGTTCTCCTGTAATCCTTCCAGGTCTTCTCGCAAGTCAGACGACTCTTCTGGCTTGTAATCCGGACATACTGCTCCTCCCGTTGCTGTGCATAATGACATAGCAGCCTAGGTAGGAGCAGTAAGTATTAGCTCATACTCCCCTACCCACTGCATAATTGTTTTTTTTTTACATTTAGTATCGTTTAAGCTGGTCCAGGAGATTAGTTTAATACTGTCCGATGCTACTACAGTCGTGAGGTGGGAAGTCCACCAACAGATTACAGTCTCAGAGTTTTGGGGCCAATTTCTGGGTGTGAAACCTTTTTGGCTGTGGGGACTCACTGTGGTGCCATTCCTTTGACTGCTCCTTGGTTACAGGATCATAGATGTAGAGCCAGGTTTCATCCTCAGTCACTATCCTGGCCAAAATGTCATGTGCAGCTTCAACATGGGCCAAAATGGCTTTGGATGCTTCAACCCATTCCTTTTTATGAGCTGTTCTAACATTTCGGAGCCCACTTTACTGAAAGCTTGTGGGCATTACTAGAATAATAGTTACAACAAACCAAACATGCTGATGAGTCATATGGGAGGAACCCGATCCCCGATGGCTACACCTTTACACATGGAAAATGGAGGAGGCGGTAAACCAACACTGAGGAGTGCTCAGCACGCATGCTTCAGTGTGTGGGAACCCAGGACATCAGATCAGTCAGAGACTGCTAGTGGCCACCTAAATATGGGAGAGCCCATCCCCCAAAACTAACTGAGCCTAATTAGTGCAATACATTTTGAAGTTTATTAAGCAATACAACACGATGAGAACCCTGGAAGTTCGCCTGGAACCTTTCGCCGGCGAACCATTCGGGTCATCTCTAATCAAAAGCAGAGCAGCACATTCTTGCCTGAGTGCCTGAGCCCAAAAAAAGCTGACAAAGGAAAGAAGATTAGATTAGATAACAGAGATATTACAGCAACTGTGCAACTAGGAAAGGCTGCAGTAGGACAGACCACATTAGAACAGGTATAGGAACTTATAGGATAGAAGAAATAAGCTGAAAATATTGTTACAGAGTCTCTTTAAAGAGAGCTGGCAATTGCTAAATTGCTACCCTCCATAGATACATTGTAACTGGGAAGGGGTTGTTTGCTTAATTTATAATTTTATTCAGGGACATAACAATAGCCTGTGTAACACCCCTACAGCCCCCCCCCCCCCCCCCCCCCCCCATCATGGTGAGAGGCTGGGGGTTAACTAACGGTCCCAAACCTGTCAGCAAATGCAGAGTTGAATGCAAAGCGCCTACAGTGGAGTCTTATATATTACCTGCTCCCAGTAGCGTGGCAGCCTCCACACTCCTCTTTTGTGTAGCTGCGTGGCAGCCAATCACCATATGTTTCAGGAAGCACACCACATGACGGAAGCTGCATGATGTTTGGCTCCACAGCACAGAGCTACACAGGAGAGGGTAGTGAAGAAGACCTGTCCCACCGCTGGGTGCAGGTGATGCATAACACTCAGCTGCCGCTGCTCAGCATTTAACTTCTAGCCCCTGGGCCCCTGAGGAAAGGGGGGAGGCTAAAAAATGTGGGCTAGGGGCCCGACCAGCAGATCTTTGCTGGGGGCCCGGTAGGTTGTAGTTACACCTCTGATTTTGCTTCAGCTTTAAGCCATGTTCTAGTACCAGTAGGCAAAAACAAAGTGTTGCCAAAGCTAAACTGAAAAATAGAACCTTGATATTAATAGACTCCAGTTTTAATTTTTTAAAAGCTGCAGTTATAGAGCTCACTAATTCATGCTCCAATCCAAATGAATTTTACAATTACAGATTCTATTTCTTACACATATAACAACTGATGGCTAATTATTGTACAAATTATAATTGGTTAAATGTGCAAAGTCACTGCAATCATTCTTCTAGACTAGAGAATATTAATTTACTATAATAATGATATTTATTAATAAAGTTTTGGCTTCTAAGTATTTCTAAAAACCATTTCTTTGAGCTTGTACTGTATATTTCTATATAGTGATTTTTTTTTCTCCTCACAAAGGAGAATGTTAGCAAAATATTTATCACTTATTCATACAGGTCAAGTTTTAATTTTATAAAGTACATTAGACAATGACATTTGTGGAACGTGCTCAATGTATAATATTCAGTGTGTACTATTTGGGTCTAGAAGCATCTTACCTCTTCAGATGATACACACCAAGTGATCAAAATATGTTTTTATTGATAATGGTTAAACTGTAGACAATCGACGGTTCCTCAGGTATATAATACAGAATAACCCTCTGTCTGCCCCACACAAAGACTCCCACTCACCCAAGCATCACCTGCCACCAATCTGCCGCAACAAAACCAAAAATTAACTTGTTACTTTTAGAACGCTGTAATTAGTGGGCACCCAATGAATAGCGGGCGCTGGGGCCATCCAGAATGGGAGTCAAACACTGGGTGCAAACAGATCTAAGTGATATTGGAGTTATTTGACCGTGCATCTACTGATTTTGGGGCCTGATCGACCAACCATTTTGATAATTTCACTGACTTAGATGAAAATCAATGCTGCAACAAGCATGCTCGATCGACAATTTGACCAATTTTAGGCCAAAATTAGTCAAATATATTGATACTGGAAAATCTCAGGCTCGACTTAGTCAATCAAGTGCCCGACAGTAACGTCATGCGGTATTGGAATGAGCAATGCATGGCGATGGAACCTTTGGCCGCTGTCCCCGCATGTCATTTTGCCCCCCCCGTACTTGTAATCTTGTAATCGTAATCTCTCACCTGTCCATCTGCCACAAGTGTCCAGCTGCTCCTGCCATTCACATACCATGTGGCTGCTGCGTACAGCACAGGTGCAACCATATGGGACATAAATGCGGAAGAAGGAGAAGCTGGACACTGATGATGGCCAGACAGGTGAAAGATTCTAATGCGCTGGCACAGGGTGGGAGGGGGGGCAGTTAGGGGGGGAGCTGTAGTGATGAGTATGAATTTAGCATAATCGTAATTCACAATTATGATGCTAAACTGTAATGCAAAATTTCTTGAAGAATCGTAATCAATTCAGTTTGTAATTGTAATCAGAAACCATAATTTCACAATTATGCGTAATTTCATGCCAAATTTAATGGTTAGTAGCAAAGCCCCCATACATGCTATTGTCACTCTTAAGGGGAATAGTGGGAACAAGATTTTCACCTTTCAGCGCTCCATCCATTCATTCGTCTATAACTTTATTATTACTTATCGCAATGAAATGAACTATATCTTGTTTTTTTCGCCACCAATTAGGCTTTCTTTAGGTGGGACATTATGCCAAGAATTATTTTATTCTTAATGTGTTTTAATGGGAAAATAGGAAAAATGTGGGAAAAAATATTATTTTTCAGTTTTCAGCCATTATTAAATAATGCAAGCTACTGTAATTAAAACCCATGAAATGTATTTGCCCATTTGTCCCGGTTATAAAACCGTTTAAATTATGTCCCTATCACAATGTTTGGCGCCAATATTTTATTTGGAAATAAAGGTGCATTTTTTCAGTTTTGCGGCCATCCCTAATTACAAGCCCGTAGTTTATAAAGTAACAGTGTTATACCCTCTTGACATAAATATTTAAAAAGTTCAGTCCCTAAGGTAACTATTTTGTTTATTTTTTTTATTGTATTTATTTATTTTTTTAAATAACAAAAAAAAAAATTGGGGAGTGTGGGAGGTAATGAGTTAATTTATTGTGTAATACAATGTATTTGTATGTGTAAAATACTTTAGGGTGTAGTTTACTATTTGGCCACAAGATGGCCACAGTGAGTCTGTTTACATGCGACCTGTAAGCGTCCGGAAGGACGCTTACAGAAAGCAGTAGGAGGCTGGGAGAATCACAATGATCGCGCTGTTTCTAATAGAAGCCGCGGATCATTGCGGGGGCTTAGATCAACGAACGGGAATGGATTTTCCCGTTCATTGATCTCCGGGCGAGCGGGCGGTGGCGTGCACGAGCGGCGGGAGCGCGGACAGCGGCGGGAGCGCGGAAGGTACGGATTTCTCCGTCCCTGGAGGTTAAAGGATGGAAAAAGGGACGGAGAAATTCGTACCGCCGGGGGTAAAGTGGTTAGATCACTTTTCTCAAAAACAACAAGGTCTTTTTTATTTTTATTTTTTTATTTTTGACCTGTTCCCATTATTTCCCTTAATGTAGGTGATGATGGCAATTTTGGTGGTAATAGCCTATATGGGGGCTTTGCTATTAACATCTAAAGCTGTCACAAAATGATGTGCAAATTACAGGAAATTACAAATGGCTTACACAAAATCTATTGCATTTCCAAATCGTAATTACGTATGGCTGTAATTGTAAAAATGTACAATTAATTTTTTGTAATCGTAATTAGCATCATTAGTATACAGCTAGGTGGCCTATGTGGCATCACAAGGCAAATTCCTGAGAGATTTCATCAATCGGGAATCAGGCAGCCAACAGATCTCTGTCTAATCAGGTTCAATCAGAGAGAGCTCTGTCTCATACATCCCTAGAATAGCTTGTTTAGTCCTTCAATTCAACTAATTGTAGCATCTGCTGTGGGCAATGCTGATGGTTAGTCTACAATGATTATAGGCACTACTCTTAGCTTTTACTATGAACAGGAGTGGTGATTACACTGTGCAGAGTCACCTAGGAAATAACCCTGGAAGTAGAGGGTCTACAGTAGTTGTCATTGTTTGCATCGCTTTTTGTTTAGGGAATGGTGTATGCTATTCCATCAGTAAGGAGTTAACATTTTTTTTCTGCAACTTGAATGGTATTTTTTACATGGCCTTGAAGCATTTCAATGTAAGCAATGCTGGTTGTGATCTGCTGAAGAGGTTTAAAAAGAATATTTCTGCAAATAAAATTCATCAAGGACAAAAAACTCTGGTGATTTATAGAAACTATAAGTAAAGCTATAGATGCTTTCTCTCAGAATTTTTACAGTTAGTATACATTTTAAGGAAAATAATGATTTTCAAAAACATTATTGAGAACTATATTTTTTCTTGACTACATATTACTAATATGCACCGGCATTGCTAGAACCTGAAGAGACCCGGGGCACTTTTGAGCACTCTGGACAGAAATGAGTGTGGCCATAAAAATGTGCCACTTAAACTTAACTAGTACCATATCAATAAACAGTCCTGTCTTGTTACTTGCCTTTAATGCCAAACGTCATTGCCAAATAGACATCAACAGTTCAATGGATACATACATCAGACTTGCATTAGACGTGATATATCAAACCTGTGTCCGTTATTTGTGTGGTTGAAGGAAAGAGATGAGGTGACCACGGGATGAGTGGATGGGCACAACAGCCGTTTCGCACTGTTACAGCGCTTGCTCACGTGCTCACGTTGCTTGTGAGCAAGCGCTGTAACAGCGTGAAACGGCTGTTGTGTCCGCTCATCCCCTGGTCACCGCACCTCTTTCCTTCAACCACACACATAACAGATACAGGTTTGATGTATCACGTCTGATGCAAGTCTGATGTGTGTATCCATTGAACTGTTGATGTCTATTTGGCAATGACATTAATCATAACTACCTGGCTTCTGTGCTGACAATACTGGCTTTCTGCTGGGCATGCTGGCCCGCCGCCAGGTTATCTGGCAGTTCCCCCATAGCATTCCATGACATTCTAGTGGACCCCCTTCCATGCTCCCATGGACCTCCCATTCAGGCACACAACTTTCAGCATTCCCCCACAAAAGAACTACAGATCCCTGAATGCCCCCATAAAGCATCACAGTGCCCAGCATGGCACCACAGCACCCAGTATGCCCACATAGAGGCACCACAGCAACCAGCATATCCCGATTGATGCACCACAGCTCCCAGCATACTCGTCCTTGAGGCAACACAGCTGACTCTGCCTGGGGGACATCCAGGGCACCTGCAACAAACACAATTGCTAACTTCCAGTCAGAGCAATATCCTGCCTCTATCTGGCCAGCAGACGCTAGTCAGCCAATCAGGTGCACTGTCATACACCCTTTGCCTGCTGTACCATACCTAGCAGGAATTACATAGATTAGCATTCAGGTGGGAGGCTTCGGTTGGACGCAATCGTGAATTGCGTCGTTTACAGGGACGCCCCGTGTAGACACATCTCCCACACGGTCCCCTCCCTAACCACTCACCTGTCAACCGCATCCTAGACACTGCAAAAAATAAATTTAAAATCACAAACACTGGTCCACATGACAGCCCAGGGGCCCCAGGTCTCTCTCACTCACTGGGGCCCCCAAACCACCATGCGACACCTAGAGGGAAGTGCGGGCAAGCCCTGGACCTCTCACCTCCAGGGAACTCACCCCACCACCTCTAAACTGAATGCCAACTGCAACAAACACAATTGCTAACTTACAGTCAGAGCAATATCCTGCCTCTATCTGGCCAGCAGATGCTAGTCAGCCAATCAGGTGCACTGTCATACACCCTTTGCCTGCTGTACCATACCTAGCAGGAATTACATAGATTAGCATTCAGGTGGGAGGCTTCGGTTGGACGCAATCGTGAATTGCGTCGTTTACAGGGACGCCCCGTGTAGGCACATCTCCCACACGGTCCCCTCCCTAACCACTCACCTGTCAACCGCATCCTAGAAGCTGCAAAAAATAAATTTAAAATCACAAACACTGGTCCACATGACAGCCCAGGGGCCCCAGGTCTCTCTCACTCACTGGGGCCCCCAAACCACCATGCGACACCTAGAGGGAAGTGCGGGCAAGCCCTGGACCTCTCACCTCCAGGGAACTCACCCCACCACCTCTAAACTGAATGCCAACTGCAACAAACACAATTGCTAACTTCCAGTCAGAGCAACCTTGGGCCCATGGGCTGTCATGTGGACCAGTGTTTGTGATTTTAAATTTATTTTTTGCAGCTTCTAGGATGCGGTTGACAGGTGAGTGGTTAGGGAGGGGACCGTGTGGGAGATGTGCCTACACGGGGCGTCCCTGTAAACGACGCAATTCACGATTGCGTCCAACCGAAGCCTCCCACCTAAATGCTAATCTATGTAATCCCTGCTAGGTATGGTACAGCAGGCAAAGGGTGTATGACAGTGCACCTGATTGGCTGACTAGCGTCTGCTGGCCAGATAGAGGCAGGATATTGCTCTGACTGGAAGTTAGCAATTGTGTTTGTTGCAGTTGGCATTCAGTTTCGGGGTGGTGGTCTGAGTTCCCTGGAGGTGAGAGGTCCAGGGCTTGCCCGCACTTCCCTCTAGGTGTCGCATGGTGGTTTGGGGGCCCCAGTGAGTGAGAGAGACCTGGGACCCCTGGGCTGTCATGTGGACCAGTGTTTGGGACATCCAGGGCACCCCAGAATAGATCCAGGGCACCTGCCACTGATCTTTGGGGCTAGCAATGCCCCTGCTAATATGAGAAGGAGAGAGACAATGGAATATGGTGGTTGAATAGTGTACTAGTTAAGGGCACTGCCTCTGACACAGGAGATCTGGGTTCGAATCTCTCAGCTCTGCCTGTTCAGTAAGCCTGCACCTATTCAGTAAGGTGTTCCTTGCACAAGACTAACTATGCTACTGCTTACTGAGTGCGCTCTTGTGGCTGCCTCAGAAGCGCTTTGAGTCCGATAGGAGAAAAGCGCTATACAAATATAGGACTTATTATAGGAATTATTAAAACCATGGGCGTTGCTAGCCCCAAAGATCAGTGGCACGTGCCCCGAATGTCCCCCAGGCAGAGTCAGCTGTGGTGCCTCAATGGCGGGCATGTTGGGCCTGGGAGCTGTGTTGCATCAATTAGGGTTATGCTGGGTGCTGTGGTACCTCTATGTGGACATACTGGGTGATGTGGTGCCTTTATGGGGGCATGCAGGGAGCTGTAGTTTCTCTATGGGGGCATGCTGCGAGTTATGGTACCTCAATGGGAGGCCTGCGAGTACATGGGAGGGGATCCACTAGAAGGTTAGAGAATGCTATGGGGGGACGGCCTTAAGTTCATGTATATGTGGCTCCACCTATGATCACACCCACATTCTGGTGTATGGCCACACCCATTTTCCATCTGGAGTGCTCAAAAGTGCCCCTGATTAAAACAGAAATTTGCCTTCTTAAAAAAAGAAAGGAATTTGTGATTATTCAGGATGGAGTGAGCCTATTAGGTGTCACACAATGCATCACTGCTAAATATGCTAATTGTGGGACACCTTATATGCTCACTTCAACCTGAATAATCACAAATCTGTAACTTTAAATAAATAAATAAAATTATACTTACCTCGAGTGGAGAAAGCCTTTGGATTCTAATGAAGGATCTGCTCAGCCAGCCCGATCCAGTGCTGGCATCCCTGCACAAACAAAACAATAACATTGCAGCTGCGTTCAGGCGCACTAGCAGCTTCATGCTCGGGCTCCGGTGGAAATAGCCATGCCCGAGCAGGCCCACTCTACTGCGCAAATGCAGACGGTTCTCACCTGCATAGTAGAGAAGACCTGATCACGCTCTGCTATTTCCACCAGAGCCCAGGCAGAAGGCTGCTAGTGCACCTGCACACAGTACCGACCAGCAGACTTTTGGGGGTCCCATCGCTGGATTGAAGACTGGGGAAGCTACTTTAGGATCCAGAGGCATTCCCCTCCCAAGGTAAGTCATCCCCAGGGCACTTTTTTCCCCTTAAGGTTTACTTTAAGGGCTTTTTGGTCCTTTTTAGTCCCCAACTCTCCTAGGAGTTCTGGTTCACCATGAGTTTGCTGATCAATCTGTTATTTTAAATATGTTGAAATATGGTTTTGGACTCTGTTTTGATAATCTAGACCAATTTCCAAGCTACGTATCAATTTTTTATGACATTAGCTAAAAAACATTGAAGCATATGGTGCTGACTTGTTGAAGTAATTACACAGCCCCTAACAATGCTATTTTCCCCAAATTTGCTATGCAGGTTAGAGTCACTTGCAGAAAACTGTCACATTTTCTTTCTTTGAAAAGACACTGCAGTTTTTGTAAAAATTGATTTTACAATTATTCTTTGCAGAGAGTTTATTGGTAATACCAAGTCTTATAAGGGCAATAACTTTATCAAGTTGGCTGCCATGTCCCCCTGGATCCCAATGACATAACTAGGGTTTGACATGAATGGGTGGTCCCTATAACAAAGGTCGGGGCTGGTCTGATCTCTGGGACCTCACATTCATGCTCAAACCCTTTAAGGTGGCCATACACTGGCCCGATTCGCGGCCGTTTCGACAGCAGATTCGATCCTGGGATCGAATCTGCTGCCAATCGTTCGCGCTAAACGCACCCGCCGATCCGATTTCCTCCCGCAATTGGATCGGTCCGTCGATCGCGCCGTGCGGGAAATTACCCTCGATCGCCCGCGGGTAGGGAGCGCGTTGCTAGCGGCGGCCGATCCGATCAGGTATACATTACCTGATGCTGGCTCCGGGGCGTCTTCTCCGCATCTTCTCCGCGCTGCACCCGCTCCATCCTGGCACTTCCTGTCACTGCAGTGACCAGGAAGTTCAAATAGAGGGCGCTCTATTTGAACTTCCTGGTCACGGAGTGACACAGGAAGCGCCGGGATGGAGCGGGTGCAGCGTGGAGAAGATGCGGAGAAGATGCCCGGGAGCCAGCATCAGGTAATGTATGCGCGGGGGGGGGGGGGGGGACAGGCGGCAGCGGCGGCTCCACAGATTGTGATCGGTTTCAGGCTGAAATCGATTCACAATCTGTTTGCAGTAAGGGCAGCCATACGATCCCTCTGTGATCAGATTCGATCAGATAGGGATCTGTCAGCTGGTCGATCTAATGGCAAATCGACCAGTGTATGGCTACCTTTACTTTTTTAAAATCTATTCCTAGTTTGGTTGCAGGGAACCTGGTGGCAATCTTGAAGATGTATATGCCCAAATCTGTATTAGCATTAACAGTTGGCACTAGATAAACATACATAAATATGCAAATATAAAAAAATTGGCACCCCCTCTTCAGCTTCTTTTAACACCTTGGGCCATATGCCAGGGGCGTAACTAGAAATCACTGGGCCCCCCTGCGAATATTTGGATGGGCCCCCCCCCCCCATAGGTGCCAAATAATCGTAATGGGGCAGCGTTTCACTGTAAATTAATTGTAAAGTGGGCAGCATTTTACCAGACAATCGTAATGTGGGCCAGAAAATCGTAATGTGGACAGAGTTCACCAGAAAATCGTAATGTGGGCATCAGTCACCAGAAAATCCTAATGTGGGCAGCAGTCACCAGAATATCGTAATGTGGGCAGCAGTCACCAGAAAATCCTAATGTGGGCAGCAGTCAGTCACCAGAATATCGTAATGTGGGCAGCAGTCACCAGAAAATCCTTATGTGGGCAGCAGTCACCAGAAAATCGCAATGTGGGCAGCAGTCACCAGAAAATCGCAATGTGGGCAGCAGTCACCAGAAAATCGCAATGTGGGCAGCATACACCAGAAAATCATAATGTGGGCAGCAGACACCAGAAAATCGCAATGTGGGCAGCAGACACCTGAAAATCACAATGTGGGCAGCAGACACCTGAAAATCGTAATGTGGGCAGCAGACACCTGAAAATCACAATGTGGGCAGCAGACACCTGAAAATCGTAATGTGGGCAGCAGACACCTGAAAATCGTAATGTGGGCAGCAGACACCTGAAAATCGTAATGTGGGCAGCAGACACCTGAAAATCGCAATGTGGGCAGCAGTCACCAGAAAATCGCAATGTGGGCAGCAGTGACCAGAAAATCGTAATGTGGGCAGCAGACACCTGAAAATCGCAATGTGGGCAGCAGACACCTGAAAATCGTAATGTGGGCAGCAGACACCAGAAAATCGCAATGTGGGCAGCAGACACCAGAAAATCATAATGTGGGCAGCAGACACCTGAAAATCGTAATGTGGGCAGCAGGCACCTGAAAATCGTAATGTGGGCAGCAGACACCAGAAAATCATAATATGGGCAGCAGACACCTGAAAATCGTAATGTAGGCAGCAGACACCAGAAAATCGCAATGTGGGCAGCAGTGACAAGAAAATCGCAATGAGGGCAGCAGTGACCAGAAATTCGTAATGTGGGCAGCAGACACCTGAAAATCGTAATGTGGGCAGCAGACACCAGAAAATCGCAATGTGGGCAGCAGACACCAGAAAATCGCAATGTGGGCAGCAGTGACCAGAAAATCGCAATGTGGGCAGCAGTGACCAGAAAATCGTAATGTGGGCAACAGACACCAGAAAATCGCAATGTGGGCAGCAGACACCAGAAAATCGCAATGTGGGCAGCAGACACCTGAAAATCGTAATGTGGGCAGCAGACACCTGAAAATCGCAATGTGGGCAGCAGACACCTGAAAATCGTAATGTGGGCAGCAGACACCTGAAAATCGTAATGTGGGCAGCAGACACCTGAAAATCGTAATGTGGGCAGCAGACACCTGAAAATCGCAATGTGGGCAGCAGTGACCAGAAAATCGCAATGTGGACAGCAGTGTCCAGAAAATCGTAATGTGGGCAGCAGACACCAGAAAATCATAATGTGGGCAGCAGACACCAGAAAATCATAATGTGGGCAGCAGAAACCTGAAAATCGTAATGTGGGCAGCAGGCACCTGAAAATCGTAATGTGGGCAGCAGACACCAGAAAATCATAATATGGGCAGCAGACACCTGAAAATCGTAATGTAGGCAGCAGACACCAGAAAATCGCAATGTGGGCAGCAGTGACCAGAAAATCGCAATGAGGGCAGCAGTGACCAGAAAATCGTAATGTGGGAGCAGACACCTGAAAATCGTAATGTGGGCAGCAGACACCAGAAAATCGCAATGTGGGCAGCAGACACCAGAAAATCGCAATGTGGGACGCAGTGACCAGAAAATCGCAATGTGGGCAGCAGTGACCAGAAAATCGTAATGTGGGCAGCAGACACCTGAAAATCGTAATGTGGGCAGCAGACACCTGAAAATCACAATGTAGGCAGCAGACACTAGAAAAAAAAATGCACCTGTGAAAAAAAAACAATTCGCTTACCTGACAGAAGTCTTCTCCTCTCCCGACATCTGGCTCGCAGCTCCCCGAGTCCTCCTGCAGCACATCTCCCACGCTGACAGGCAGAGTGCAGGGCTACGGCAAGATGGCTGCCGAAGCCCTGTACTAGAGACACAAATAGTCTCCAGTGTAGGGCTTCTTCGGCGGCCATCTTGCCGTAGCCCTGCTCTGCCTGCCGGAGACTATGCAGGCTGCTTAGGGTTGCCAGGTCGGCTGATGGAGAAAACCGGACAGGGGGTGGAGTTAGGGGTGGATTTAGGGGCGGAGTCAGAAGCGCTCTTTTATGTAGAGTGGGGCTAAGCAATGGGCTTTTTAAAAAAAAAATTTATAGTATTTATATCGCACTGACATCTTCTGCAGCACATTACAGAGTACATAGCCATGTCACTAACTGTCCTCACCAGTAGTACTGGTCCAGTGCACATAAGAGACAGTTTTTCACCAGTAACTGCACATAAGAGACAGCTTTTCACCAGTAAATGCACATTATAAGAGACACCTTTTCGCCAGTAAATGCACATAATAAGAGACAGCTTTTCCCCAGTAAATGCACAAGAGACAGCTTTTCACCAGTAAATGCACATAATAAGACACAGCTTTTCACCAGTAAATGCACATAATAAGAGACAGCTTTTCACCAGTAAATGCACAAAAGAGACAGCTTTTCACCACTAAATGCACATAATGACAAACAGCCACTGTTCCCAGTATATGTAGCCAGGGATATATGTGCCCAGTATATGTAGCCAGGGGGTATATATGTCCCAGTATATGTAGGCAGGGGTGTAAATGTCCCAGTATACGTAGGCAGGGGTATATATGTCCCAGTATAGGTAGCCAGGGGGTATATGTGCCCAGAATAGGTAGCCAGGGGGTATATGTGCCCAGAATAGGTAGCCAGGGGCTATATGTGCCCAGAATAGGTAGCCAGGGGCTATATGTGCCCGGAATAGGTAGCCAGGGGCTATATGTGCCCGGAATAGGTAGCCAGGGGCTATATGTGCCCGGAAAAGGTAGCCAGGGGGTATATGTGCCCGGAATAGGTAGCCAGGGGGTATATGTGCCCGGAATAGGTAGCCAGGGGGTATATGTGCCCGGAATAGGTAGCCAGGGGGTATATGTGCCCGGAATAGGTAGCCAGGGGCTATATGTGCCCAGAATAGGTAGCCAAAGGCTATATGTGCCCAGAATAGGTAGCCAGGGGCTATATGTGCCCAGAATAGGTAGCCAGGGGGTATATGTGCCCGGAATAGGTAGCCAGGGGGTATATGTGCCCGGAATAGGTAGCCAGGGGGTATATGTGCCCGGAATAGGTAGCCAGGGGCTATATGTGCCCAGAATAGGTAGCCAGGGGCTATATGTGCCCAGAATAGGTAGCCAGGGGCTATATGTGCCCAGAATAGGTAGCCAGGGGGTATATGTGCCCAGAATAGGTAGCCAGGGGGTATATGTGCCCGGAATAGGTAGCCAGGGGCTATATGTGCCCAGAATAGGTAGCCAGGGGCGGGGGGAAGGGGGGCAATCTCCCCCCCCCCTTCTTCCCTCACCTCAGGGTGCTGTCTCTCTCCCCCGCTGTCTCCTCCAATATTGATGTGCACAGTGCAGGCTGGCGGGTGGCTGCGGGCGGAACTTACCTCTGTGTCGCAGGCGCCGGAAGTTCGGGTCCTGCAGCCGCTGAGTTTCGACTCAAAAAAGATCCGGATCAAAGATCCGAATCATTCATGAGCCGGACAACACTATTCAGACTGATAGTGTTGTCCGGCTCATGAATGAGATTCTCAGCGGCTGCGGGACCCGAACTTCCGGCGCTGGAGCGACACAGAGGTAAGTTCCGCCTGCAGCCACTCGCCAGCCCTGCACATCATATTGGAGGAGACAGCGGGGGAGAGAGAGCACCCTAAGGTGAGGGAAGGGGGGGGAGATTGCCCCCCTTCTCCACCGCTGCTCCCAGCTCTCTCTCTGCTGCGCTGTTCTCCTCCTGCGCTGCGGGGGGGCTCTAAAACCGGACAACTTAATTGTCCGGTTTACCATGTTTTTTTACACTGGACACAGCGCACAAAAACCGGACTGTCCGGTGTAAAACCGGACACCTGGCAACCCTAAGGCTGCTGGAGCGGGGCTGCGGGGAATGAACTGGCGCAGCGTCTATTAGACGCTGGGGCCAGTTGAGCACCTTGCTGGGGGGTCCAGAGCAGTGCTCCCCCCACGCACAGTGAGCGGGCCCCAGAGCAGCCCCGGGCCCCCCTGCGGCTGAGGGGGTCGCATCCCCGGTAGGTACGCCGGTGCCATATGCAATTCACTTCATCTCCAAAGTTTTCTCCTAGGAGATAATTTTTCACCTTCTGTTTTAACTAACTTTCCAGCAATCTGCAATTGAAAAAATACTTAAACGTAGGTGTCATACTTAAACGTAAGTACTGTCAAAATTGTTAAGTATTTTCTTGCTTGCTGGTGGCTTTATTATTATTATTATTTATTGTATTTATAAAGCGCCAACATATTACGCAGCGCTGGACATTAGTTTTGGTTGCAGACAATAATTAGGGGTCACATACAGCAATATGACAATACAGGAATACAAGAAAGACCAGATCATGCAGCACAGTATGAGTACAAGGTAATGCTTAGTCAGTCTTTGGATGGGAGCATGGAGATTAGGCAAGTTAGGTTCACTCAGATGCATAGCATGGGTTCACAGTAATGGAGGTGCATGATCAGGTAGGACACAAAAGGAGGAGGACCCTGCCCAAAGGCTTACAATCTAGAGGGAGAGGTAGGGACACGAGAGGTAGGGGACCAGAGTTCAGCTGTGGGTTTAGAGCAATTATGAGGGGTTGTAGCTTAAAAGCCATTTTATTACTAAGGTGTGAACATTTCAACTAGGAGAAAACTTAGAAGAAAAAGGGAATTGCATATGTCCCCTTGGGTACAATCCAAATCACTTTTTCTCTTAAGATTTCTCATAGGTGATATTTTCACATCTTACCAATAAAATGCGCTTTAAGCCACCAGCAAGCAAGAAAATACTCAAAATAATGTTGACATTATTTTTCAACAACTTTTTAAACAGAAGGTGAAAAAATATCTCTGACGAGAAAATTTAGGAGAAAAAGTGAATTGGATTTGGCCCCTTATCCCCTATGCAGGCTGGCATTGCCAGAACAGTGAAGCTGTACAGTGCCCAGCTTTGCCACCTGAACAGGGCTGGATTTGTACTCTTTACCGCCCAAGACTGCTGTCACCAGCCGCCCCCCTTCAGTATATGTAGCCAGATGACCATCTCCAGTAAAGGTAGTCAGAAATCCCCCCTCCAGTATAGGTATCCAGATGAATCCTCCCCCTTTTCTTCTAGTCAGTGGCACCTGAACCAGCAGGCACTACAAGCCACTTTTTGGGGCGCTGGACATGTCCAACTAAATCTAGCATACATATGTGCATTGCACAACAACATAGATGAAATAAATCATGAATGGACGACAGCTGTGTTGCAAAAAAAGTGTATTCTAAACATCAAATTACACACATTAGATCCCTTATTGCACTAATCCCATTAAAAAGGACACAGTGTGTCAGGCCAGAGTCCCTAAGCAAATGTCAGTCCTTCCTGATAGCTCCCAATAACCTCCTGAATGGATTTGATTGTACTGGGCAACCCAGGTTACTTGATTTGACTGCTAAGACAATAGGTACATGTTCATGCTGGCCAGCAAACTCACATGTCCCTAAGGCGCTTTTAAAATGAAATCCTGGATTCCACCGTCCGCTCCACGTGCACTTGGAGAACTGGATTTGATGAATGTCTATTTTGCCGAAGGAATATTGCGGAAACAGTGCACCGCTCGACCGCCTCATTTGGTTTTAATGTCAGCTGCGGGCATCCCCGTGTGATAAGAGGCCTTGCAGATCAAGGGCATATAGTCTGGTATCATCCGCTCCAACGGCCGGCTCAAACTGCCGCATTCATCAGTCGGCTCCTACGCAATCTCTCCTGGGACGGTTGAGTACCAGGAACAAAAGTCAACGCGTTTCACCACTTTCAAGTGATTTCATCAGGACCTCAGCACTGTCACCATCTAGTGGAGGCTTTTATACTTGCAGTCTTGTCATTACATCTGGATAACTGGCACTTTGATCTACTGTGGAAATTTTGGTGCTCTTTCGCCATCATGTGGCCTTTCTATTTATGACACATTCTCAATAGTCCCAATTTTGCCAGTACTTTAATACAAAAACATGCAATATTGCCTCCTAACTTTCTAGCCACCAATGCAAATTATTTCTCATAGCCGAAGCGGAGGGGGACCGGGGACACAAAAACAGCCAAAATGTGGCACCCCCATAGTTGATTAATGGGGAAGAAAGTTTTGCCGCGCAAGCATAACCTTCCAAATACATAAGATGATGACTGCATTTAACCCCTTGCTATATGCAATGGACTGAGGGCTCCACAGGTATGGGACTGAGACCTCTAGAGGAACACGCCCAAATTTAGGTCCACATTAAGACCCTTGGGGGTCAAGGATTTACATTTATAGATCCACATACATTCCTTCTGTAGTAGGATTTTGTCAAAATCTCCCCATCTGGGACTAATATTTAATTTAATTTGTATATCCCCGAAACCTCAAACCCCTGCTATCACTATTGTGACATTCTTTAAAGTGTTGGGCAACCACACTTTTTCATTTTTTTGTATTAATATTGCTTAGGTGTTCCCCTATTCGAGTACTCAGATCCCTTCCTGTTTTGCCAATATATATTTTATTGCACAGGCATAACAGTTCATATATGACCATTTGTGTGGCACATGTAATATGGTCTCTAATCTTGAATTCAATTGTATTCTCACTGTCAGTAAAGGTATCCCCCCTATAAAGCATGACCACAATGTTTGCAATTTTGGCACTTAAACATGCCTTTTCTTCTCAAAATTGATGTAGGTTGCTTACGGAATTCACTCCTTACTAACATGTCACCCAAACTACTACTTCTTCTAGCCATCACATGGGGTGTCTCGCCAACAATTTTGGCTACATCTCTATCTAGGGTTAGAATAGTTGTCCCCAGTGACTCCCGTATCTGGTAATGAATCATCCTCTCTGGTTTTCTTTAGCTGCTTAGTGAGTAAAGTTTTGCTTTCAGTTTTAAGGCCTCTTATAAAGGCTCTTCCCTAAGTCTGTTCCTCAATGATACAGATTCTAGTTTGTACATGTCAACTATGGCGCAATTTCACCTAATTCTAAGAAATTCTCCCGTGGGTACTGACTTAATTTGACATCCCAGGTGGTGGCTTGAAGCATGTAATAAGGTATTTCCTGCGGATTCCTTTCGATATGTTCCAGACAGTAGTTTACCATTACATTTCATTTGTTTTAAGTCCAATAAAGTTATCGTCTGTTTATCACACTGGCAAGTTATATAAATATTTTTGTTGTTTGCATTCAAACCATCTACAAATTGCTTCAAGCTCTGTCTATCACCTTTCCAAATCATCAATATGTCGTCTATAAAACGCAGCCATAGGGCGAAATGCTCCCGAAACCGACACATGCCAAACACTTCCTCCAGCTCCCACAAACCTAAGTGCAGGCATGCGTAGGCCGGAGAGCATGCCGCTTCCATGGCCATGCCCCTCAATTGCTGATAGTAATTCCCATCAAAATTAAAAGTAATTTCTCTTTAAAACCAACTAACAAATCCAAAACAAAATTGTTATGTACTTCTTCTGTGCTTCCATAAAATATTTCCAAAAAGAAAGCCACCACTTCCAAACCTGCTGTGTGTGCGGGATGGAGGCAAATAATGATTACACATCCAGTGCTACCAATAGGCAGTCATCTGGAATGTGGACATTATCTATTTTATTCAATACTTCCAAAGTATCCTTTACATAGGAAGGCAATGAGACCACTATATGCTTCAGTTTTTGATCAATGAACTGGGTGACTATTTCCAGGGGTGCACCATTCCCTGAAATTATTGGTCTCCCTGGTGGAGTACGTACATTTTTGTGCGTTTTAGGGATGATGTAAAAAGTGGGAACATTAAATTCCTTGACCTCCATAAATCTATATTCTTTCTCAGTGAGAATTTCTTCAATATAACCCCATGATAATTTCATATTAACTTCTTGTATTAATTTAGTAAATGGGTTACCTCTCACCCTTGCATAACATAACTGGTCACCTAGGAGTCTCATTGACTCACCCCTGTACATTTCAATGGGCATTAGAACCACGTTTTCCCCCTTGTCGCTTTTCTTTATTATCACATCTTGCATGTTTCTTAATTTTTTCAAAGCCTCTTGTTAGCTTTTTGAAAGGTTTTGTGCTGATCTCTTTCCCCAGTTTATTGTTTTAAGATCTTTCTCCATTACCTCCAAAAACACGGCAGTTGATCTGTTGGAAGACAGTGCAGGCATGAAGCTTGATTTGGCTCTCAAATTTATGTGCATACTACATCCCTGACTCTCTGGGGACATTACCTCCACTAGGTCAGCAGCATCACCAATTCCACCCCCACCATCAGCCACCTCACCGACCATATTGGCTAACTCCGCCATCTGTCAATCGTCGTCTAATGCCTCTTTTGGCATATACATTTTCTTAAGCAGAACCCATCTCAAAAAAAGATTAAGATCTTTATAGACCTCGAATTCATCTCCATACTGGACATGTCACCAGGTGCAGCTGCGGCCACCCTCCAGCTGCCGCTGCTATGTAAACACATTTTCCATCATAATTTATTGCGTGCAGAGAGGTCCACGCCCACCGGTGTGACTTGGTCAGCAAGAAGTTAAACAGGTATGCACAACTTTCTATGTTAACTTGCATACACACGTCGCCCATCAAAGATCAGGATCCGATCCACTAGGGCGACATTGATGGTTGGCCTGTACAGAAGCGTGTCAGTCAGGTAGCTGATGAGGCATTCTGTGGCTATTCTGTTGCTGACAGATACTGATAGATTTTAAAAGGACCCTTAGTATTCTGGATCTTGCACATTTAATATATATCTCGTAAATTTGAAATGACCAAATCAAGCACTTTATTTTCAAGTGTACCTGATGGGAAAAAATAAAGAAAATGTAATATTTACCTCAATAGTGGGAGGCCTCTGGGTAATCCAGAGGTTTCCTTCATCTTCCTCGACCCTATCGATCCAGCACTGGGGCCCTCTGAACATTTTTGACAAGGGCTAGTTCAATATGTTCTCGTGGCCATGCTCCTATCTGTAGGCACATTTACGGCCTGCGCCTGTGCAGTAGCGCATAGCAAGAGCGGTTCTGTGCCACTGCGCAGGACATGCTTGCAGAGTGCTCATACATGGACAAGAGAGTGGCCACAAAGAAAAAGAGGGTCCCTGCGATCAGTGGAAAGGTGAGAAAGGATTAAAGAAACCTTTGGTTCATCCAGAGACTTCCCACTACTACTGATGTAATCCAATCATCCAGAGACTTCCCACTACTGATGTAAGTTTATTTTTCCCCCCACAGGTTTGTTTTAAAAAAAAAATTCTGCTAAAAAAACTAAAAATGTTCTCTTTATACAACATCAAATTTCACATCTAATTCTATAAAGTGAATGTTAATTTATATTTTATATTACTAAAAATCCCCAAAGGGCCTGGAAAGAGTCCAAAGGCTGTCTGTGTCCATCAACAATGAGATATGCAGTCCTGCCTTTCAAGGCAACCCCCGTAGCATAGGGTGCTGGTACAGAAAACCATATGCTCATTGGGTCTCTCTCTGCTTGTTGCCAGCATGGAAGGCTGGAGGAGGGAGTTGGTGTAACTCAGGAGATACACAACAGAATTGCTACTTATTGAAAAATTATTGAAATGCAAAACATTTCATACTTGCTTCACAGGATGTTCAGTACCCTGAAAATCTTTTGCTCTGTAGAAACTCAGACAGCTGCCTCAGATAACAAGTAGTGAGTCATATCACAACAGCTTGCATGTTAGATAAATCTCTCATGTGAATCAAGCATCCATTAAGGCGTAGTAACCAGTAATAATTTATGTGCTGGTTACTGCGTCATCAATGAACTTTACAACATCAGATCCAATGTATGGAGGAAACATTTTATTTTGAGATTTATAGAGTTTGTCATGAGGAGATGATATGAGTATTATATGATGTATACTCTGTTTCCCTTATGAACTTATGTTAATTAAGGCGTTGCTTTATAAACATTGAACAAAATTACTGATATTCTGTAACTTAATTCTGATAGTAAAATATTGGTAATCTTTACCAATGTTTTACTATGGCCTAACCTAACCTTACTTCCACATGAGCCCTTCCTCTTGATGTCTAACCCTAAGGACCCCTGCTGATGCCTAATTCTAAGACCCCCCCACCCCTATAATGCTAAACCCTAAGACCCCGCACCAATGCCTAACCTTGTGACCACCACTCCACCCCCACCCCGTGCTGATGCCTAACTCTATCCCCCACTATTATGGGTGCCACCACAAGCAAGCAGATAAGCAGCTATTACAGGTGATATTACACTTGGTGCCAGGGCATCCCACTATGCAAGCTTTGGCACAAAGCAGCACCCAAATGAACTGATTCTCTATAGAATTAGCTGACTCTGAGCCATATTAGGACTAGCACTGATTTAAAAATAGAGTGGATACATCTGCCCAAACACAAGGGTAAACTGCAAAATATAGGTCATAAAGTTATATCCATTCTGCGTTTAGAGTCCAGCCAATGTGCTAACATTATTTTAAAAAAGGAGGGCAGTGCAGATCTGTTTAATAAATTGAAATCAGCTACTCATCAATGCTTTGTTCATAAACATCCGATTCTATATATTAATTCTGTTGCACACATTTCTCTTTTTTTAGCATAGTATTTGATAAAGTGCTAGATTTAAAACAAGTCTAAAGTAAAAATAAAAAACAGATACTCACCTAAGGAGAGGGAAGGCTCTAGAGCCTTCCCGTTCTTCTCACGGACCCGCATTCCAGCACTGGATCCCCGGTTCAAATCTCCCACCGCAGGAGGCTTGTAAGTCTTTGGGAGCACTCGGGCTCCCAAAGACGCGTGGTTTTGTACTGCACACGTGCAAGAGAGGCCGCCGGAGTGCTTCTGAAGACCACCCAACGTGGAAGAGAACAGTCTACGACCCAGGGGAGCCTGCAGAGGACCATGAAGACACAGAGCCTTCCCTGTCCTTAGGTGAGTATCTGTTTTTGTTTTCGTTTCACTTCAGACTCCCTTTAAATATGATCATTTTCTTTAGTGATTGGCAAAAACTGTCTGTGAAAGAAAGATGATGAGAGTTGAAGTAAAACTTTATTTGCATACGGTCTGGAGCCAGATAAATGATACGGATGCAATAAAGTGTAGCTCTACTTTCTTATACCTCCCAACATTTGAATCTGGGTCAGATGTAAATGGAGGGTAAGAGCATGCCGCAGAAAGTGTTCCAATAAGATGTGTGGGAGTGCTTAAAGTGTGCCTGAGATGAATGTAAAACAAAAATGTATACATACCTGGGACTTCCTCCAAGCTCCTTAGGCCTGATCGCTCCCCAGCCATCCTCTGCTGCCTCTTCGTTTGTGCCCAATCCTCCCTGTGAATTTGGGCAGTTGAGGCCAGTCAGCAAAGGCTCAATGCGGCCGTACGTGTTTCCCTGTAGCGCTCCTGTGGCTGGGAGAGAACTACTGCGCGGATGCAGAATGCTCCTAGTGACAAGAGCGCGAAGGGGCGCGAGTGTGTGGCTGGGCCGTGCATTCGCAGTAAGCCCCATCTCCCAAAGTTACTGGGAGGAATTGCAGACACACGAGGACAACGGGGAGCCATCAAGCCGAAGAGAGGGGGACTGGAGGAAGCCCCAAGTATGTACACAACTTTGCTTTGCCACCATCTCAGGGTTTTTTTCTGTTGCTTTTAAATTTATTAAACATCAGAAAAAGGGAACAAATACCACCATATGGTGGAAGCAGAGTGTGAACAATATCAGCATATCTACATTCATATGAAAAATACATATGGCATGATAAAATATGCCTTAATTGTCTAACTGCATTAGAAACAAAGCCACGTCCAAAAAGGTTACATTCAGGTAGAGCTGTATAGAGGAAGTGGAGGATGTAGAAGAGTGCAAAATAAAAGGACATTTTACAAAATCCATTCTATCCTTAATCAGACCAGACCAGACCAGACATCCACATAAATAGTTAGAGATACAGAGCGTAAAAGGGAGCTACATTGGAAAACCTTTGCTGTATAGCTAAATACTGAAATTTGACATAATGTGGTTGAACTAGAAGTCTCTAAGAACGTTCTACTCTATGATATTTTTATATTCAGCAGATTCTTGAAAGTGTAACCACACCGCCCAAGTTTTGTAAAATTGTTCAGATCTATCTTGAGCTGTCAATATTATGTCCTCTATCTGTGCTATTGATTTAACCCTGGTCCACCACTGTTTTACTGTAGGAGTGGAATCAGATTTCCATAGGACCGGAATAGTCGCTCTGGCTGCATTTATCCTGCATTGCCGCCGATCTTCTGTAGGTCTTTAAAAGCAATCTTGTTGTAATGTAGCAGATATGTTTCAGGACTACATTCAAAGTGGAATGTGGTAATCTTAGACACCCATTTGTGAACTTCATTCCAAAATGGGCTTACACTGGGACATTCCCAAAAAATGTACAGGAGGGAACCAACATCATTGCTGCATCTCCAACATTTATCGTGAGTAGTCGAGTATATCTTATGCAGTAGAAATGGGGTTCTATACCATTGGTTCATGATCTTAAAACCTTGTTCCTGAGTAAGAGTATTTAAGGAACTTTTGTGAGCTAAAATAAACATGCGATCCCGTTCCTCTTCATTAAAAGATCTATGAAGAGTACTTTCCCATTTTAGTTGATAGGGTAATTTGTCCGAGGTATTCTGTAGACTTATGAGATATGAGTAAGTCCATGAAACCATATGTCTTTGTGGTTTAGAGGATAAAAGTTGTTTCTCAAAATCTGTGGGGGGGCTTATCCAACTTGCCTCTAGTTTTCAATGAGTTTCTAACTTGGAAATATTCCCACAATGGGAAGTCATGAGGTTGGACTAGTGGTTTTACTTCAGAAAGTTGCTTGATAATGTTATGGGAGATAAAAACTTGTGCTCTTGGGATGAGTCTGGAAGACCAACCCCCTAAAAATTGAGGGGATAGACCCGGAGGGAAATCTGGGTTTGACTTAATAGGAGTTAGAGGGCCCTCTTGTCTACCTAATTTGAGAGAATTACAAAGTGTGAAAAAAGTTTTGTGAGTTGCCGCTATTAAAGGGTGAGCCATCTTTGCCTCAAGATCATCTGAAGGTTTTATCCATGATAAGGCTGATAAAGGAATAGGAGAGATATCTCCTTCTAGCAGTGCCCATTGTTTCCCAACATCTGGGGAGCACCATTCAAATAGGCAACTAAGACTTGAAGCCCAGTGGTAGTTTTGGACGTCTGGAAGACCAATACCCCCTTCTGATTTAGGTAAGATAAGGATTTTGTATTTAAATCTGGGAGGTTTCTGCCCCCAGATAAAGTTGTTTAATTGTCTTTTCATGTAGGCAAAAGGATTGGAGTAGTTTGGCTCACATACAAAAACCGTGGGAGAATATTAATCTTTATAGAAGCAAGACGGCCAAACCATGAAAGATGAGATTCCCCCCCTCCATTCCTTAATATCTCCAGATAATCTTGCATTTAAGGTTTGAAAATTCAGTTTGAATAAATCATCAATACTCAAGGGCACCATGATACCCAAATATTTCAGTGAGGTCATGGAACATTCAAAAGAAAAATACTTTTTACATATGTCTATTTGAAGACTCTGGGTGTTCATTGACAGGGCCTGTGACTTAGATAAATTGGATAGTTCCAGGGGTCAAATCCTGTGTGAACGCGGGGGGATGACGTCCACTCACTTTTTTTGGAGAGTGGACGCCGTCCACCCTAGCACCCTGGAGGGGAGCAGCGCAGTGGAGAGGAGCATTGGGCAGAGCAGCGGGGAAGGGTGGACGTCTCCCCCCCCTTCCCTCACCTTGGGGCTCCTCTCCCTGGCTCTCCCCTCCATAAAGATTGTGGCGATGGCTGGCAGCGGCATCAGTGGGCGGGACTTACCTCCTCCAGTGTTCTGGCGAGTTGACGCTGTGCGTGCCGCTGCTCTGGTCTTCACTAGACCAGACTAGCTGCACGAACAGCGTCAACTCGCCAGAACACTGGAGGAGGTAAATCCCGCCCACTGATGCCACTGCCAGCCATTGCCGCCAGCCACTTCCGCAATCGTTATGGAGGGGAGAGCCAGGCAGAGGAGCCCCAAGGTGAGGGAAGGGGGGGAGACGTCCGCCCTTCCCCGCTGCTCTGCCCATTGCACCTCTCCACTGTGCTGCTCCCCTCCAGCTGGGGGGACACCTGGCTATATATACTGGGGACACCTATACACCTGGCTACATATACTGGGGGCACCTATACACCTGGCTACATATACTGGGCACATATACACCTGGCTATACTGGGGACACCTATACACCTGGCTACATATACTGGGGGCACCTATACACCTGGCTACATATACTGGGGGCACCTATACACCTGGCTACATATACTTGGCACATATACACCTGGCTATACTGGGGACACCTATACACCTGGCTACATATACTGGGGGCACCTATACACCTGGCTACATATACTGGGCACATATACACCTGGCTATACTGGGGACACCTATACACCTGGCTACATATACTGGGGAGACCTATACACCTGGCTACATATACTGGGGACACCTATACACCTGACTACATATACTAGGCACATATACACCTTACTACATATACTGGGGACACCTATACAACTGGATACATATACTGGGCACATATACACCAGGCTACATATACTGGGGACACCTATACACCTGGCTATACTGGGACACCTATACACCTGGCTATACACCTGGCTATACTGGGGACACCTATACACCTGGTTATACTGGGGGCACCTATACACCTGGCTACATATACTGGGGACACCTATACACCTCGCTACATATACTGCGGACACCTATATACCTGGTTATACTGGGGGCACCTGAACACCTGGTTACATATACTGGGGACACCTGGCTATACTGGGGACACCTATAGACCTTGCTACCTATTCTGGGGACATCTATACACTTGGCCACCTATTCTGGGAATATCTATACACCTGACCACCTATTCTAAGGACATCTTTACACCTGGCTACCTATTCTGGTGACATCTCTACATCTGGCCACCTATTCTAGGGACAACTATACACATGGCTACTTATACTGGTGACACCTATAAACCTGGCTAGCTGTCAGATCTGTATTTTTGGGGAACCGCTGATGCCAGATTACGTGTATTTTGAGGAACCACTGCCAGATTGTGTATGTTGGGGGATCACTGCTGCCAGATTACATGTATTTTGGGTGTTACGTGTATTTTGGATGATCCACTGCCAGGTTTCGCGTATTTTGGGGAACTGCTTCCAGATTATGTGTATGTTGGGGGAACTGCTGCTGCCAGATTGTCTATTTTGGGGGACCACTGCCATATTATCTGTATTTTGGAGGAACCTCTGCCAGATTATGTGTATTTTTGGTGAAATGCTTTCAGATTACATCTACTTTTTGGGGATACACTACGACAGAGCTCAAACGTCCCCTGGCAGACCTTTTATACCACTGCTAAGGCCATGTATATTTGGCCCCACCCATGACCACGCCCACAATATGCTTAAGCACGCCCATTTTTGGCATGCCGTGCTGTGCGCGGCGCAGAGGTTTTTAGGGTGAGTCCACTCACTTCTTTTTCCAGTACTAGACCCCTGGATATTTCCCGATACACTTTAAATCTCTGCATCAGGTTAGGGATTGTGATCAATGGGTCTCTGAGAAAAAACAGTAATACGCCAATACTTTGTGTGTATGTTTTCCGATGCTAATGCCTGGAATTAAATCATCCGATCGGATCATATTTAAAAAGGGTTCTAGCGTTATGATGAAAATTAACGGGGACAAGGGGCAGCCCTGTCTCATACCATTGTGTATCATAAAGGGTTCTGACAGAAAACCGTTCACCCTAACACGAGCAGATGACGTACTGTAGAGGGACGCTATCCAATCAAGCATCTTCTCCCCAATACCCCAGTGTTTTAAAGTTGCCAACATGGAATCCCAAGCGACTCTATCAAAAGCTTTCTCGGCATTAGTGGACAGCAAAAAACCATCCACCGACTTCCGAGAAATGGTAGATACAAGGCCAATTGCACTCATTGTGTTGTCTTTTGCTTCCCTGCCCGGGATAAACCCGGATTGGTCCAAATGAATGGCAGATGGTATTAAGGGTAGTAGTCTATTAGCTAGTATTTTGGAAAAAAAGTTTTATATCAAGGTTTAGCAGGGAAATTGGATGTTAACTGGCGCACTGGCTTGGGTCTTTGTCTGGCTTGGGAATGACGGTTATATACGCTTCAAGTGTTTGACGAGGTATAATGGAGATGGAGAGAGATTGCCAAAAGCTTTGCTAAAAGGGGTGTCTAATTCATTTCTAAACATCTTATAGTAGTGTGAGGAGAACCCATCAGGTCCCGGACATTTACCTGGTTTCATGGACTTAATCGCAAGATGGAACTCATCTGTAGACAGGGGCATATTCAGCTCCTCAAGGGATTCCTGAGATATTTTAGGAAGACCATATTTTTGTAAAAACTGCTGAATTTGCTTGAATCTGTTTCCCCTTTGTCTGGGTGAAGGTTATATAGAGAGCCATAAAACTTGCAGAAGGCATCTGAAATGCCTTCTTCCTTCTGCCTCTTTCTTTTGTCACTAAGAACAATCTGTTTAATTTGGGTGGAAGCTATTTTATTCTGTAAACATCTGGCTAGAAGTCTACCGCTCTTGTTACCTTGTTCATAAAAGATTTTTTTGGTCAGCATGAGTTTAATTTTAGTCTGAACTGTGAGTAAGGAAAGAAGGTTTTTCCTGAGATGTGTAAGCTCCTGAAAAGTCAAAGCTGCAGAAGAAGCTTTGTGCTGGTTTTCTAACTTTTAATTTTATCTGAAAATGTGTTTGTTTGTTCTATTCTATCTCTTTTGGCTTTAGCTCCAAGTTTTATTAAGTGCCCCCTAAGGACTGCCTTATGGGCTTACCAGGTTATTAACTCATTGGAGACCGAGTTGGAGTTAGTTGCAAAATAATTACTAATATGGTGGCGAAGTTTATCTTGGGTTGATTTGTCCTTAAGTAAGAAAGGGTTTAGCTCCCAACTCCAAGAAAATGTGTGCTTTAATCGGAAATTGTAGGGTTAATATAACCGGATCATGGTCTGAGATGGATTGCATGCTGATCTCAGCCGATTTGATTAAACTCAGATCTCTCTGGGCAACAAACAGATAGTCTATTCTCGAGTGTTTAGAGCAAGAGGCAGAAAAATGGGTGTAATCTCTGGTATCTGAGTGCATAAACCTCCATGTATCACATAACGTAAGCTTGTCCAGGGAAAGTTTAACAAATTTAAGAGCTCAATAGGGAACACTAGAGGTGCCAGAGAAAGTGTCTATCAATGGGTTGAGAGGGAGGTTAAAATCACCTTCTGCTATAATCATGCCTTCATAAAACCCTGTCAGTGCATTTAAGGTTTTTGCGAGAAATGAAGGTTGACCCGAATTAGGAGTATAGATAGAGACCAGAGTAACCAGTCTGTCATTGATTTTCCCTTTCAGGAAAAGGAATCTTCCTTCTGGGTCAGACAATTGATCAATAACTATAAAGGAAATGTTTTTGTGCAGCAGGATAAAGACACCTCTAGTCTTCCCTGATTGACAAGTAGCATGATCTTTTAAGACAGGTGTATGAGCACTGGAGAAATGTGTCTATGGTATGAAAGCCATCTGTATTTTTTCCTTGTGCAGGAAGCTCAGTAAAGTGGAGTGTTTTTTCTGGAGAATTTAAACCATTTTCATTCAGAGACAATATTCTCCATCACTCGTTCACAGAAGCAGACATTGTTACCTTTAACCTATGAGTTTAGTTTTCTTGGAGAAGTAATAGATTTAAGGGGTAATAGAGCAAATATATTGGAGTAGATAGGGATAGTAGAAAAAATCAAAAGAAGAGAAGCATTAGGAGTAAGCCACAACATGTGAATGTGGACGTCTGGTCAAGCAGCAAAGTAAAATACAGAAACAGTTTTAGATGTGTAGTAACTAGTATATCTTGGATAGTGACTAGTATGAAGCCCAACTGCAACACAACAGGTTGTGTGCAAGGTATGGAGGACCAGATGGTCAGGGAGCTAAAAACTGTTTTAGGGGAAAAAAACAATCCAACAGTTGTTTCACGAAAGACTATACAAAGTCATGGAGAAACCAACACTGTTGGCCTTATGATTAGTTTATGTTCTGGAGAAACCCAGAGGGGAGAAGTATATTCAATTTTGACATGAGGGAAGGGGTAAAGGAGAAGAGAGATAAGGGGCAGGGATGCGGAAGAGGCGATCTGACGGCTAATCGAGCCGCCGGATCGCCTCCACATTTCCCCGTGTAGACGGGGCTTTATAGGCAATTTATAGATCACCAGATAGAGTCTGCCACCTCCATGGTGGTGAATGAATGCTATAGGCTACAGAACAGAAATGTAAGTCTACAAAATGAAAGTCTATAGGTAACGTACCACTACGTTTCTAGCAAGAACATATGGTTGCAAATGGTGATCTGTATACCTATTTTGCCAATCAAGTAAGTTGATCTGAGGATTGCTAATTTAGTTGAAGTAGGGATGATTACACACTGATCACAAGAGACAAAAATATGATCATTATTTTATACATTTGACAAAATAACAGTGGCAATTGTAGCCTAAAACATGGAGGACAGTTCTAGTTATTCATTGTCCACTTTTTAATAAATAGGCCTCAAAGTATGTTTCACTATTACTGGCTGCCTTACAATATTTTCAAGATTTCTAAAAATTAAAACAACTTATGTTTCTTTCGAATAAATAACTGACAACTGTGCATCCACTGCCTGTCAACTGCTCCTGTGTAACTGCCAGACACTTACATGCAGCTGCAAGTGTTTAACACAGACTGTGGTATTGCTCCTGACCCCTGCATGTGCATTCAAGCAGGTAACAGCCACCGCTAGACATTACATTTACTTCAGTGTGGTAACCACAATGTGTGTCAGCTGCAAACACATGTGTTACAAATATTGCTATTCGCTTGCATTACATAGTGAGCAGCAGTGACAGAATGCTGCTGGTCTCCTGGCAGATCTGCAGTTAAACAGTATGGCCAGCTTAGTTTAATCATGTATGTAAAAAAAAGCCTTAAACTATCTATTCCAACAAGAAGCTGTGGCTGAACTTCAGTTTTCAAAGCTGTTGCCAGTTAGTCTTTTCATTCTGTTCTTTTTAGATTCCCCTCAGAACATTACTGGAACCAGTTAATAAGTTAGATATCTTGTCTGGATGTCTCCGGCCTAGGAGGTGACATGGAATTGCACGTCCCACTAAGCCCCTAAAACTTAACATTAATAACATAGAAATAAACACAAACACCATAAATTGGAGCTTCTTTTCTTTAAGCTTCAGGTGCAGCTGTTACAATCAGTCAGCTTATAAATCCCACACTCTCTTCTGATTGGCCGCAGTTGGAAGCCAGCCAGGCCGAGCACCAATCCACATCCTCCGCCACCTTACTTCCCCAGCACCTGGGGGGAATGCACACCTGGCCCTGTAATTAAGAAGAAAGAGCCAGCAAAGGAAAACACTTAACCTTTTCAGGACGGGGTACGGCAATGCCATGTGCTGACAGGATAATGCCTGTCATTTCCAATATTGATTACTGCAATAGATGTCTCTTACAGTCTCATTTCGTGGTAGCAGGCAATTTCCTTAGTGCCTTATCCATGCACCAAAAGATTCTTTTATTTCAACTGATGTCAGGTAAAGGAAAATTACCGCTCTACAGTGTTGTTAATAAGACATTTAGATTTAAGAAAAGGCTCAATCAATATTTAGCATAACACACTGCAAATTATGTTGGTTCTATATAAATACATAATAAAAAAAATACCGTAGATAAAAATAAAAGACAGCACCTATAGTATTTACACATCTAATAGAAAATATGTTTCCTAAAACATGTTAAAGGTCAATTATAGAATATCAGCTCAGTAGGAGCATAAACCCATAATGGTTTGACTGAAGTTAATGGTTTATTTTAATGTTTTTTATAGGGTTACAGCAAGATTTTATATAATGTGATTACATTACTAATAGCATGCAGTCATGATATCCAATTTACAAGTCTTCTTGAGATGTGTGATAAGAAAACTCAGTACGGCATGTATGCTTGGTGGCAGTCTATGCATAGCCTGTGCATATCTTAGTAATCCTGGCAGCAAGTCTGGTTTGCTTTGTTGGGAGTAAAGGCAAAGATAGTTTTTTTAGCTGTATAATTAATTTAACAGTGTGTGTATTTTTATGGCAGCTGTTATATTTACCATAACTATGGCATTTGCTTGGGGGTAACCACTATATGATTCCAAAGGGCAAATTTTAAATGTCCGCATCTCACTTTTATATTGCCCACCTTAACCTCTTCACATTCCGGGTTTTTTTCCCCTTTAAGGTTCATGACAATTTTGTCATTTCAGCTTTCATTATTGATACATCAATAACTTTTTTTATTACTTTTGCCATCAAAGTGATACACATGTAGTTTTTTTAAGACAGTCTGGGCTTTCTGTGGGTAATGTTTGTTTTTAAGAATTATTTAATTTTATAGGGATTGTATATGAAAAAACTAGGCGTAAGTACAGAAAATACTTTTTTTTTTCATATTCCACCCTTCACAAATTTCACATGACAGAATATGTTACATGTCTTTTCCTTGTTAAATTGATACCCTATGTGCCATATTTCATCACTAGCTGGGAATGTGGTGTACCGTTATCACCAGCTTGTGCGTTGTAGCCATTGGATCCGATCGCTATGGAGCACAGTTTGTGGATCCCAGTGCTGTACATTGCTAGGCAACAGCACAGCAATGCATATGTACAGTGTTGGGTCCCGGAGTGTTTGCCCTAGCGATTACGTGCGATTGCTACGGGCGGCTGCCATTACAGGTGTCCACTAATCTTAGGGCTATGTATAGGTGAAGCAAGGGGTTAGGTAGGAGTTAATATTTTACTGGGGGGGGGGGGGACTTTATTATTTAGTGTGGACACTGTCATTTTAATACTTTGTTTTACTTTTTTTTCTTGTTTTCATGAATGAGTGCTGGTATTAGCAGCAGTCATTCACTGTTAAATAAATGCACAAGTGTGCACGAGTGTGTGCATGTGCAGTAACAACAACAGGGGCATGCACGCACGGGAGTACTCATGTGCATGTGTGGGGAGCTTGGCAGCCTTTTAACTGCAGGACCTGAAATTTCACGGCCTGGAATGCACAGGAGGGCCAATTAGGCCCCTTTTACACTTAATCAGTTGCTTTCAATTCTAACTGAAAGAAAACTGATTTTCAAAGTATGCCCATGTTTTCCTATGGCACAGTTCCCACTTAAAGATAAACTCCGACCAAGAATTTAACTTTATCCCAATCAGTAGCTGATACCCCCTTTTACATGACAAATCTATTGCATTTCACAAACAGACCATCAAGGGACGCTGTATGACTGATATTGTGGTGAAACCCCTCCCACAAGAAGCTCTGGTACCGCGGTACTCTGGGCAAACTGCCACAATGTAACAATGTTCACAGACAGGAAGTGGCTGTTTACAGCTGTCTGTAACTGCCAAAACAGCTAGGAACTACATAACCTGCCCACAGTAAAAATGTCACCATGTAATACATGTCAGAATGTGAATCTGGGAGAGGAAAGATTTTACAATGAGCAAACACTGACTAAATCATGTATACATAATTATTGTAAAAATGAAGCACTTTTTTTATTACATTATTTTCACTGGAGTTCATCTTTAACACATTTTAAATGAAATATTTTTCACACTGCGCTGTTATGGAAAAAATGCATACCAACACATACTAACGCACACTAACGCATACCAATGCATTAAGTGTAAAAGGTGTAAAAGTGAAATTCACATCCTGAAATCTAAAGTGGTTAAAATGGGACGAAACTCCATACTAACTGAATAAAAAAATCTAATGAAAAATTACTTAATTAGCTTACCTCTCCTGTTGTTGTTAGTTTTAACAGATCCATTTAGGAGAAAGGCTCCGTGCAAGAAAAGTGGAATGCCAGCACTCTTTTAAACAGCAGCAGGAGACTGGACTAGACTGTAATTGGCAAAAGACTGTAGGGATGTGGGTCCCCTTTAGACAGTGTGCACAGGCTGGACAGCAGTAAGCAGTCTAGTAATAAAGGGAGAGGTGAGACAAAGCCAGCACTGCAAAAGGGATTATTTATTGAAAAGATGAATAAAATCACTTACAGTCAGCATACAGTCCTTAGATGCAAAGCGGATATAGTGGGCACCAGGTCTGTGTCCCCTGCGGACGTCCGTTTCGCACTAACAGTGCTTGTTCCCCGCAATGGGGAGAAATGCTGGTCTCCTTCTTAACTGTTTCTCTGTGATGCCAAAAGTGATATCACTTCTGCCCTTTTCTTTTTTTTTCAGCCCAGCTCAGTGCTAATTTTGCCTCCCTACTGCCACAGCTTAAGCCTGATACACACGCTCAACAGCGGCCTTTTATGCTTTCACAACTTTTGTTGTGAAACAAGTTGAAACCACTAAAAAAGTATTTTGCTATTGTTCAAACAGCTGATGAGACTGATAAGAAGTCATTCCAACTGTTGGATTGACTTCTTATCAGTCTTATCAGCTCTTTGAACAATAGCAAAATACTTTTTTAAAGAGAATCTGTATTGTTAAAATCACACAAAAGTAAACATATCAGTGTGTTAGGGGACATCTCCTATTACCCTCCGTCACAATTGCGCTGCTCCCCGCCGCTTTAAAAGTAGTCAAAAACAGTTTTAAAAAGTTTGTTTGTAAACAAACAAAATGGCCACCAAAACAGGAAGTAGGTTGATGTACAGTATGTCCACACATAGAAAATACATCCATACACAATCAGGCTGTATACAGCCTTCCTTTTGAATCTCAAGAGATCATTTGTGTGTTTCTTTCCCCCTGCAGCTCACTGAAGAGTTACAAGCTGATTGTTTGTTTCTTCTTGCAGACAGCTCTGCCCGGTTGTCTGTAATTCTGCAGTATGTAACTCATCAGTATGTGAACAGAGGATTTATCCAGCTTGTAAAAGATAAGAGAGCAGAGAAAAGCTGGGTAATGTAAATAACACACACACACAGGAGAGTGTGCATAGAGGGGGCATGCATAGCAGATCACACTGAAGAGTTGGCAGCCTTCCAGACACAGGATGACAAGTCCGACAGGGGAAAGATAAGCTGATTTATTACAGAGATGGTGATAGTAGAAAGTGCTGCAGTAAGCCAGAGCACATTATAATAGGTTTAGGAACCTGTAGGATGGTAGAAAACATGAATGAAATTTTTGTTACAGAGTCTCTTTAAGTTGTTTCAACTTGTTTCACAACAAAAGTTGTGAAAGCATAAAAGGCTGCTGTTGAGTGTGTGTATGGGGCTTTACTGTCCCTCCCGCAGCAAACATCATCTAGACATCAGGCTTACATCACTACATAAACTCTTCAAAGGGAGGAAGGAAATAATTACCTTCTTTTCATAGTGTCCTTATCTTATGCAACAAGCTAGTTCGGCACACAATTTATTCAATATATATTATACAATTAAGAAGGAAAGGTACATATCTTACCTCTCCCGAAACATAAAATTAGGACCAGGGTGACTGGAAATTATTTTATTAAGCACTAAAAGGACTAAGCATTTCACCGGTCTCTACCTGCTTTATCAGGTCTGTGAAATAACAGTGTCTTAAAACATGAGCCAACTATGCCCCTAAGACAAGTAGATGTACAGAGGCGCCAAAAGGATAAAATATGCTAAAATGTTTAAAATATTCGGGTGGCGGCGGTGGACCGGCCACTCAGAAATAGACTCGATGCTGTCGCTTAAGATAAAGACAATTTATTCACATACTCCATGAACAGAACCACAACGCATTTCACGGGTATATTCCCGCTTCCTCAGGCAATAAACAGATAGGAGTACACAGTACAGTCTCAAGGTCACAAATAGCGCCTCTTAAAGCGAACCTGAGATGGTTCATTAGCACTAATTTATACTTACCTGCGGCTTCCTCCAGCAGTCGTATCGACAGAACGGAGGGGCCAAGGAGGATGGAGAGGGAAGTGTGCATGGGGCTGGAGGAAGCCCCAGGTAAGTATAAATACGTGCCAGTGTACCATCTCTGGTACACTTTAAATCCTCTATTATTGCCTCTATTATTGCCTCCCTCTAGTACTACAGCTCCTCCCCCAAAAATTCTATCTGGTATAAATTCATAACCAATATTGTTGTTCCCCTCCCATGCATAAATAGTTCCATATTTGGGAATATGACCTACTTAACTACTTTGGTCTCCTGGACGTAGTAGCTACGCCCAGGAGGCCATGTGCGCGTCTGTGCACTCCCGGCCGCGGTTCGTTAGCCTGGCAATCAGTGAATCGGGCTATGGTGCCCGATCACTGATTCCTCTCCCCCGCTGAAAAAGCGACAGCTTCTCTCGGAAGCTGCGCTTTTTGTGGCTGTAACGTCCCCCATACGTCACTCTAAGCTTATGTTACGCTTAGAGTGATGTCATGTAAACAAACTCATGGCCGCCATCTTGTGGCCAAAAAGTAAAACTACAACTACAAGTGAAAAAAAAATAAAACTCAAGACACATTTACATTATAAAACTATGGCTTACATCCCACCCTCCCAAAAATACCCAAATAAAATGTTTAATACAAAAAAAACAAAAAAAAAAAAACATTACAATAAAAAAAACATGTAAATATTTACCTAAGGGTCTAAACTTTTTAAATATCAATGTAAAGATGAAATATTTCTAATTTTTTTTTATCTTAAACTTGTAAATAGTGATAGATGCAAAACGGAAAAAAAATGCACCTTTATTTCCAAATAAAATATTGTCGCCATACATTGTGATAGGGACATAATTTTAACGGTGTAATAACTGGGACATATGGGCAAATACAATACATGAGTTTTAATTATGGAGGCATGTGTTATTTTAAAACTATAATGGCTGAAAACTGAGAAATAATGAATTGTTTCCGTTTTTTTCTTATTCTTCCTGTTAAAATGCATTTACAGTAAAGTGTCTCTTAGCAAAATGTACCCCCCAAAGAAAGCCTAATTGGTGGCGGAAAAAACAAGATATAGATCAGTTCATTGTGATAAGTAGTGATAAATTTATAGGCTAATGAATGGGAGGTGAAAATTGCTCGGATGCATAAAGTGAAAACGACTGAAGGCTGAAGTGGTTAAAGAGACACTGAAGTGAAAAAAAAATATGATATAATGAATTGGTTATGTAGTATGAATAATTACTAGAAGATTAGCAGCAAAGAAAATATTCTCATATTTTTATTTTCAGGTATATAGTGTGTTTTCTAACATTGCATCATTCTCTAATATGTGCAGATTACACAACACTCTGCATTCAAAATGTTTCTTTGAGAGCAGTCTGTGAACTAATGACCTCTCCTCTAGCAGATAAAAAGAAAACTGTTCACTTATAGTTCTGATAATAAAAGTCAGAAGACAGCCCTCTCCACGACTTTGAAAGTCGTAGAGATTAATGGCTTTTTTGCATAGAGATAAGAACTGTAGTTTCTTAACTCTTCCTGTACTGGAAACAATTAGACTGATGTATCTGATCTTAATGTTTTATTTCTTAGCTGTGCTACACATACAAATCATAATATCATAATTTATTTTTCGCTTCAGTGTCTCTTTAATCCGGTGAAAGACCCTACTTAATCCGGTGAAACTACAATAGGCCTCATCCTCCACAAAAAAATACTCTAAATGCATCACACATGTAGAAACTATAAAAAAAAGTATCTATAATTGGTATTTTATGCTGAGAACCTTGGTGAAAATTTCTGCCCAACACTTCCCTCTTTGTTAGAGGAGTTATTTATTGTACGGTACGCTTCTCCATATTTTCGCTTCTCCATTTTTTGGGGAAATGCCCCTCTAAGTCATCTCTCTATACTCTTAGATTATAAATTTAGAAGCACTTCTACGTTAAAGGACCACTATTGCGAAATTTCTAAAAAATAAAACTGTTAAAGATTTTGTGATAGTTTAAACCTTTTTCTTATTGGCACTGATCAATTTCCCATAAACCTCAGAGTCCCCATTTTGCACATCATCTGTGCAGCCAGGCACTTAATTTTAGCCAGCTGGAACTCTGTAAGTCCACCCTCTATTTCCCAACTTAAAAATTTAGTTGACTTCAATTTAAAGTTGGAAAGCTTATTCACACTGAGAAATCAATCTAACAGATTAGCTACTCAATACTTCATTGACTGGAATTCAATCCTCCCACAGCTCTCATGATGAATATATAGAGCAAATTGTAACACTATTTACATCTGTCTACTATACCATCCCCTCCCCTCTTTCCCTCTGGCTTAGCAGGTCAATGCTAGATGGATCTCTCATTTCAAGACTTAAGAGGACAAGGTCAGATCAGTCTATTGGATTAAGTTGTTTAGAGAATGATGCTGATTGGTTTTATTTGGGGTTTTGTTTTTATTTGATGTTTACAAATATTGTGATGTGTTTTGTTTATAAATATTATTGATTCTACTGGAGCTGCTCTACTCTATCTGTAGAAGAGTTCATGTCAACAACATCTTTATGCTTTGATTTTAATTTTGTTCAATATTAGCATTTTGTTTCTTTTCAATTAGTTTACTGCATTGTTACTTGTTTAAAACCTCAATAAAAATTCATCAAAATTAAGAGACAGAAAATGTGAGAGCCTACATCTTGTGTTCCCCAGTGAACATTTAGGAACACTGGGAAACACCCTATCTTCAACTTATCCGAAATATTAAGCTTGCTGTTTTGCATGCAAAGCAGGGCCGGTTTTAGTAACAATGAGGCCCCAGGGCAATATTAGCTCGGGGGCCCTCAACAGACACTCCTTGAACAAAAAGCGGCATTAGGGACCCTTTGTTGCAGCCAAATTTCCCTCCTGGGCCCCTAAGCTGGGTGCAGATGCTCCTTCCCAATCACCTCCCAACTTAACTGTGCTGCCTGGGGCCCCTGCAGAGTATTTGGCAGTGTAGTATCTCACCTGCCCGGCAGCACAGGTGAGACGCTATTCTGCCAAAGACTCTGCAGAGGCCCCTTGGGAGCAACAGTTAAAATAGTAGACACCTTGGGGGCCCCTACATGCTCTGGGGCCGTGGGGCAATTTCCCCCTTTGCCTCTATGGTAGTGCTGGCCCTGATGCTAAGATAAACTTGTAACTGAAGCTTAAAAAAGTAAAGAAAACTTCCAATAATCCAGCTCCTACTGCACAGTTCCTGCAGTTAGGCAAAGACAATGATATTAAGTAGAGGGATATCTAGGGACCCATTTTGCATACATTTTTAGTGCACTATTTTTTTTGTAATTTTTTGGGGGGGTTGATGTTACAACCGCCTTTAAATTGAAAGCTCACTTTTATTTAACATTGCTATAAACGTAAGTCAGTGCAGCACCAACTTTTTTTAAACTTAGTGAGAGCTGGTTCTCTCATGAAGCAACACTTGCTTCAAGAACAGAGATTAAAAGGGCGGCATGTTTGTACTGCGTGCTTACTCTTACGGCATGCAGTCAAAAGGAGGAGGAGAGCGAGTGAGGTGAAAAGGTCATCACTGGGGAAAGCCGCTTGTTGTGCTGTGTGAGCAGCCTGACAGTGAGTACAGCAGAGCACAGCAGAAGGGAGGAGGTGGCACTACTGTCCTGACTGAATGAGAATGGAGGATTGCCGACTGGCTGAGGGTGAGCAGTTTGTTTGACACAGACTTGCATCCAGCCAGCCAGTGTGCTATTGTGTTGAGCTGTCTGGCTACCTACTGGGGGCACCTACCTGGCTTACTTATACTGTGGGCAACTATACTGGCTACCTATACTGGGGAAAACTATACTGGCTACCTATACTGAGACCAACTATGCTGGTTGCCTAATGGGGGGGGGGGCACCTACCTGGCTAAACTATACTGGGGCAACTATACTGTCTGCCTACACTGGGGGCAACTATACTGGCTGCCAATACTGGGAGCACCTATACTGGCAACCCACTGTATACTGGGGCAACTATACTGGCTACCTATGCAGAGGGCAACTATACTTGGCTAACTATACTGGGGGCACCTATACTTGGTTACCTATACTGTGGGCAACTATATCTGGCTACCTATACTGTGGGCAACTATACTTGGCCACCTATATTGGGGGAAACTATACTTGGCTACCTATACTGGCGGTAGCTATATCTGTCTTCTTATACTGGGGTACCTATACCTGGCAACCTATACTGGGGGCACCTACAACTGGCTTCCTATACAGGGGGCACCTGTACCTGGCATCCTACCTACCTATACTGAGAGTGTTTTATTTGGTTGCAGCTATAATGTGGGGTGCAAATTGTCAGGTGCTGTGCGATCATTTCAAATTCCAAATTGGGGGGGGGGGGGGGGAGGGGGGTGAAATTATCCTCACAAGTTTGCCTCGGGCAGCAAAAAGTGTAGAACCGGCCCTGAACTTAGTGCATAATTTGCATCCAGATGCATTTCTAAAACTGTCTGTAAGCTCAAAATGAATTTGTTTGTAAGCATAGCAAGTACTTCACATCTTTCTGCATGAGTAAGTAGCTACACAGAGCAGGGACCCACATTAAGCCAGTGATTAACACTGGGATTTAACGCAGACCTGAACTCAGAAGTTCCTCTTTGCTCTAAAAGATACACAACAGCATAATAATCTTTAAACAAAAAACATTTATTTTGTTACAGCTGATACAAATCTTAAAATAAGTCTGCACTGTTTCTACTTCCTGATTCTTAGAAGCAGACATATTGTTAACAGTCTGTGCTCTCAAATGAGCTTACCTGCCATCTTGGCCATGGCAGTCATGTGACACAGGTGAGAGATCAAATTACACCTTGTAATTAGACACAGATGAGGGTGAATTAACCTCCCTGGTGGTAAGCCCGAGCTGAGGTCGGGCTATGCCGCCGGGAGGCACCGCTCAGGCTCCGCTGGGCCGATTTGCATAATTTTTTTTGTTACACGCAGCTAGCACTTTTGCCTCCGATCGCCGCCACTACCCGCCGATCCGCCGCTATCCTTTGCGCCGCAGCCGCCCCCCCCCCCAGACCCCGTGCGCTGCCTGGCCAATCAGTGCCAGGCAGCACTGTGGGGTGGATCGGATTCCCCTTTGACGTCACGACGTCGATGACGTCATCCTGCCCCGTCGCCATGGCGACGGGGAAGCCCTCCAAGAGATCCCGTTCTTTGAACGGGATCTCTTGATCTCCGATCGACGAAGGCGATCGGAGGGGCTGGGAGGATGCCGCCGAGCAGCGGCTATCATGTAGCGAGACATTGTCTCGCTACATGAAGAAATTTTTTTTTTAAACGTATTTGCTGCCCCCTGGTGGATTTTAATAAACCGCCAGGGAGGTTAAACAGGCTAAACTCTCTAAATACATATAGGGTGCATTTCTTTCTGTTTTCCTTCTGTCCTGTGCAATAGTTCCGGTACGCTTTAACAAATTCAAATGGCAGTTTCTTTTGGGATTATGTTGGAATAGATAGCTGAAATAACCTTTGTCACTAATCCTTTCATTCACTGACCTGAATGGAGGAGGGGGGGGGGGGGTGTTGCTTTTACCAAACGTGGAATTTCACTTTTAAAATAAAGCATTTTCTGTTAACGTTAAACATAATACATCTATAAAGAAAATGTATTAAAGCATTACCCTTAACACACATACTGAATATATGTACTTGACCTACAATAGTACTCCTTCATTGCAGTGTTAAGTCTTGATCCTATACTTTAACTTTGGTTTATGAGCAATCACTAGAAAGATGAACAGATGCTTAACTCAGTTGACTTTACACAGTTTATCCAAGTGAGACACTTTGGAAAAAAATATAACCATTTATCAGTCATCATGGGGTTTCTATAGCACTCTTCCAGTGATTCCAATATGTGATTTAAGACCCAGTAGTGCTATCTTCCTGTTCTATCTTGTCTTTGTGAGTTTCATGGAAATCAGCAGCTTTTAATGGAAACATTACTGATATCATGTTGTTAGGCAATTTAAAAATAATGGAGGATAACCGAGGACTTGTACCCAGCCTTGTTAAGCTACCATACTTATTGGCATTATGATATCAGTCGCTCTAGACAAAAAGTCTGGCATTATTAAGGAGTTTTTCAGGACATCAAAAGTTGTGCCCTTTATAGTATATACAAAGAGGTCTGCATGTATGTAATTTTACCTGTGTAATAACAACACAAGTAATGGAAAAATGTGTCCATACATTATGAAATAGGCAGCATTGCAATATAAGACCATATACTGTACGTTCCTCAGTGCGGATGGTCCTTAGAAAAACTTCCTGTGCAGCAAATAGCAGGACATACTTTGCTGTAAGAAAATGTATTTGGGTGGAAAACCTTTTAAAAACATGTGAATATACCACACATTTGCTAATCTGTGGAGCTTGTTGTTCTTTGTCAATTTCCATTGCAATGGAAATTCCAATTTCCAATTCCAATAGAAACACCACAATAGAAAAATTGAGGTTTTTGCACCTAAATGTTGACTCAGCCGCTGCCCACTAGAGTCTACATTTAAAAAAATGATAACTTCTGATTTAAATTGTACCATATCACCTGCTAGATGGGCACTTTGCAGCAACACCCTGGTGAGGGAAGTTTTATTTTTCTTTAAGTGGTCTGAAACTCTGACATAACATTCAATAAAAATGTGTTTTCCTACTTTTTATTACTCACACAGTTATCATATTTGCTTTTAAGCATAAGTAATATTGTCTGTTTACAAATTACACGTTTCCAAAGAGTAGTGTATCTTGCCCTGAAACCTTCCATTGCATTTTATTATTTTTCTATTATAACTGCTTTTTATTATATATGAAAATCTTCTAATGAGCTATTCTGAACTCTGTGTGTGCCTGAAGCAGAGAAAGCTTTTCAGAGAGTGTTTGTTTACATTCCAGTGTTGATTCATTTGTATTTAACAAATAAAAAAGATACTGTTATCTCCAGTTTGGATGCAGATTTGAAGCTGAATAGCAGGACAAAATGCTTTGTTTAACAATTTCAGTGATGTTCTGCTAGAATTTGTTTCTGGGATAGTAGCTTTAAAGCTGTAAGAAATCTTTTAGAGCTAAGTAGAAATGATGACTTTCAAAACACTTTAAAAACAAATGTAAACATCTTGTACCAGCCAGCCTTAATTTTGGTAATACTTATGAAAATACTTAATATTTCAAAATTCTGTATCGAGTTGTAGAAAGAGGTTTTTGTTTTTTTTTAAATATGCAATACATTTTCCCCACGTGTTATGTTTTCGAAGCAAGATATTTGAACTTACAAAAAAAAAGTCAGAAGCAGTTATAAAATGAGGCAGACATACTCTTATTAGGCACAGGTTAACAATTGTGCTGTAACATTCTCTTATTAGGCAACAAATGTAAAAGAAAAAAAAATCCCGTGCACTGGATAAAACTGTCTATTTGTATGTCAGACAAATCGCATCTTGCTGTGAAATAGAAGAACCTCCACCTCTCTATATAAGCAATGGGGAATAAAACTCATAGGGCCTGATCCAATTCACTTTTTCTCCTAAGTTTTCTCGTAAAAATAACTTTTTTTCAGCAATCTGCAGTTGAAAAATTACCAAAAAGTAGGTGAAAAAGTACTGCCAAAATTATTCTCAGTGTTTTTTAGCTTTTTAGTAGCCTAAAAGGCAATTTATTGATAAGATGTAAAATATCACCTAAGAGAAAACTTACACAATTTCATAAAGACTTGCTGCGCTTACTTAGTCCTATTCCCCAGCAGAGATAAGACCCCTATAATGAAGACAAAGTAGAGAAAACGCATATAGTGCTCAGCACTGTTCGGACAAAATTGCAATCTCCACCATGTGCCACACTCCAGAGGGACGTGCTTTCACCAATGAGGATAGAAACAGCGTTCCCCCCTCGTGAATTCACTCACCAGATGGTTGCTTGTTACTTTGCACGTAGTGTTATGCAGTAATCCACGCTCCTCAGATCGATCTCCACATAAAACTTATTTATTAAAAGTAATAAAAAGGCATCCCAATTGTTAAGACATCAAAGCAGCCCTTGGCCGCAGATACAAGGTGCTCAGTCCTCCCTAGGTTACCTGTGTTTCCGGAATGTCAGCGTGCTGCCTGGCTCCGCCCTACGCGTTTCGTCGCAATGACTCATTCAGGGGCTGGCAGCACGCTCTACTGACATATCTAAAATACTCTCGTTCGCCGTGCTGGAGACCGCCCACGTCGCCGCCCTCTTCTTGTTGCTAGGCAACCCAGCGGGGAACACTACGTATACAATTTGCAATGCGTGCAATCTTATATTATAGTTTATAATGCATACAGTCTAACCTACTACACCACCACCTCACATGATTAACCCCTATCCTCATTAATCATGTGAAGTGGTGGTGTAGTAGGTTATTTATATAGAAATGATGGGTTGATACGTATTGGGATAGTGTGAGGATTGTTGGCCTATATTAGGCAGGAGGTGTAATAATAAAGTTTGGTATATGCACATAGCACTTTGTTTTTTCTGTATTTGCATGTGGCACTTTACTCACAGGTTATAAAATAATACACTAGGGGGAATAAAAATAGGCAATTACACTATGATGTATATTGAAGCTGGCAGGTGATACTCATCTGCTAGGGATGTGTGCAATATGGATAGTGTTGGCACAGCATGGTTCACACTAGGGTGAGTGCGCTGGGGCTAAGGTCCGTATAGAGACTGCGCCGTGGCGGATTACTTTAGTTAGGTGGAGGTGATAGATGTCAATACTCACTTATTTGGCGCATTAGGTCTCTCCTGTGTCATAGGGATGAGGCAGCATAATTGAAAGGGTTCACACCAGGTTGGGTTTCACACACTTTAATGTGGGAGTGTATAAGATTTAGTTTACATAAAGATTGCATTTGTGTGATCTGCACTATAAGCAAATACATAATTGGTAGTGGTATTTAGGTAGACACACAGAGCTTGTAACTTGTAAGTATTAGAGGGGGCATTAGTTTAGGACTAGGTCGTAGTGTCCCCATTACAATTTATAGCACAACTCCCTTGGGGTGTATATGGCACAGTCACTTTAAGGTAGAATTGCAATAGAAGCATGATCACTTTGGGGTATTTAAGGCACTGTCACTTTAAGATAGTAATGTGGTAGTGAGGGGAACAAGGGTATAGATATGAGGGGAATAAAATGATAATCGTGTATAATTAGAGGGTGGCACGTAATAAATGGAGTAGAACATAAGGGTAAGTTTGAGTTTTAATGTTATAGCAACGAGTGGGTTTGTATATGGTAGAGTGTGCATAATGCCAGATCGTAATAGGGTGTGTATAATCTGTTATGTACAAGCTTTGAAATATAGCGATTGTACCACATGGCAGCAAGTAGGAGATGCAATGTTCCTAGAATGTATATGTAATATAAGACTGTATGCATTATAAACTATAATATAAGATTGCACGCATTGCAAATTGTATATAGTAGTGTTCCCCGCTGGGTTGCCTAGCGACAAGAAGAGGGCGGCGACGTGGGCGGTATCCAGCACTGCGAACGAGAGTATTTTAGATATGTCAGTAGAGCGTGCTGCCAGCCCCTGAATGAGTCATTGCGATGAAACGCGTAGGGAGGAGCCAGGCAGCACGCTGACATTCCGGAAACACAGGTAACCTAGTGAGGACTGAGCACCTTGTATCCGCGGCCAAGGGCTGCTTTGATGTCTTAACAATTGGGATGCCTTTTTATTACTTTTAATACATAAGTTTTATGTGGAGATCGATCTGAGGAGCGTGGATTACTGCATAACACTACGTGCAAAGTAACAAGCAGCCATCTGGTGAGTGAATTCACGAGGGGGGGACGCTGTTTCTATCCTCATTGGTGAAAGCACGTCCCTCTGGAGTGTGGCACCTGGTGGAGATTGCAATTTTGTCCAAACAGTGCTGAGCACTATATGCGTTTTCTCTACTTTGTCTTCATTATAGGGGTCTTATCTCTGCTGGGGAATAGGACTAAGTAAGCACAGCAAGTCTTTGTGAAATTGTGTATTGATTGGAGTGAGGTGACTCTGGAAACAGGCTGTGATCCCCTATCAAGTATTTGGTTTTTATTCATATTGGTGCTTTTTTTCCGTGGAGCGCAGTTTAATCAATCAAATTGTAAGAGAAAACTTAAGAAAAAAGTGAATTGGATCGAGCCCATAGAATCATGCTTTATGAAAATATTATGCTCTGATCCTTACTTTAAAAAAAAATCCTGGTCGATACGATTGATTTATGTCTGCAATCTGGGCCTATGTCATATTACCCTTTACGAATAGTTCAATTTATAAAGGCTATATTAGTGTTCTATAGAATACTAGTTCAATTTATGATAGGTCACTAGATAATATTTCCCCATGACCTCCAGATCCTGTGATATTGGTATGTTTTAATTTGACTCTACTATGTTCTTGTAGTTATACTGTATGTCAGGAAATTGCACTACTGCATATATAGCAATTGCCCCCTACATGGGAAAACCTGTGTTATGATGATGTTTGTTTTGAAAACATTTCATATTAAAAAGGTATCAAACAAAAACAAAACAAAAAATCATTACTGTCACTTAGTACGGCAGCAACCATCTTGTTGTTAGATTTCTGGCTTGAAATATCTGCAAGTGCCGCATTGTTTTTGGAAGGATATGATGGTCAGTTTGTGTTGCAAGCAGTGCTTATAAGCAGTTTCATTTTGCCAATTAGGCAGCTACCAGAAGGGAGTGTGAGAAACTCCTTATTTCAGCTAAAGCATTTGTTACATATGAAACATGTCCAGTATGTGGGATTCCGGGCTATATATTTTTATGTTAGAATAAAGTGTGTCTGTATTTATTGATAAACTGTGATGCTACAAAATAAACATATTTTCAAGAGAAACTAAGCATTTCTTGTAACAGTCAGCCACTCAGATACCCTCTGTTAAGAAAACGCAGATAGTCTATGTTTTGGTCTGATGTTAGGAATGAATCAGAAAAAAGCTCTGCGTGCCATTCATTGCTTTCTCAGGATTTTCTCTCACACTCCAAAACATAGTAAGTTTACAAGCTTTGCCTAACCCAAGTCTTGAAAGGGGCTGGTACCTAAAATTGTAAGACAGCGAGAGATGTAAATTATTCAATATACACTATAAAGTGCTGCAAAATATCTTGTCATGATACCATTGCTTGATATAAATAAAGTTATGAGACTGAGATACTGTAAGTATGTATTAAAGTATCTGGTTCATATAAATTCTGCTAATCCTGCCACTAGTTAAAGTATATCTATAGACTAAAACTAAAAACCTTCAATAGAACTGATGTACTTATATGATATAAAATGAATGTTAATCTTAAGGTCCAAACCCACGGCAAGATGTCATTTGTTAAAATGACAGATGAACGATTGTTCCAACTGACACAGTGTACGGTTACAGAAAGCTGATGTACGACAATGCTCATATATTTTAAGATCATCATGATCGATCAAAATGGATTAATTCGTTCAACATCCCCCGTGTGTATAGATTGTAAAACAATCTTTCTGCTAAAGTCTATGGAACTGTCTCCTGCATCTTTCCTTGCTTAAAGTGTACCAGAGCTGAGGGACCCTAAAGATTTTATACTCACCCAGAGCTTCCTCTAGCTCCATAAGCACATGTAAGTCTCTTGTCATACTCCCACGGTCTGCCGTTCAGCCGCGATCAGCCCCAGTAATAGGCTCAGTTGGGACCAGTCTGGGCTACTGAGTATAAAATCTTTAGAATCCCACAGCTCTGGTTTCCTTTAAGGATCCTATTGTTGGCAATCTACTTGCAGTCTGTTGCTGTTGTCCACACCCCAACAATAAAGATCTTTTGTGTAAAAATCGTGGAAACTTTTTGCAGATGATACAAAATTGTGCAGAATCATTAACTCTCATGAAGATAGAGACATATATTGCAAAAGCACAGGATAGCTAAATGAGCACATAAATGTAAAATGAAATTCAATGTTGAAAAATGTAAAGTCGTCATGCATTTTGGTCATATCAACTGTCTAGCACCATACAAAATAAACAAGTATTCAATGCCAAGCTGCTGCAGCTAAAGCTAATAACAATTTGGGATGCATTAAAAGAGAAATATAAAATTTGGGATGCTAGCATAATATTGCCCCTGTTTAACTCTCGCAAAGTCGCATCTGGAATATGGAGTTCAGTTCTGGGCACCGCATTACAGGAAAGATATTTCAGTTTTCAGAGCAAGTGCAAAGACGAGCAACAAAATTGATTCGAGGGGTGGAAGGTCTCACTTACAAGGAAAGGTTAGTTAAACTAAGTTTATATAACCACTTCGCATCTGGACCTTGTTTCCCCCATGGACCAAAGCAGTTTTGACGTTTAAAGAGAACCCGAGGTAGGATTTAATCATGTTAGTGGGGCACAGAGGCTGGTTGTGCACACTAACACCAGCCTCTGTTGCCCCATGGTGTGCCTCCAGGACCCCCCTGCGCGCCGCTATCCCCTCCGCAGTGCTAGAGACACACAGCGTGTCGCCAGCACAATGTTTACCTATGCGGTGTCAGTCAGCGCCGCTCCCCCGCCTCATCTGTATCGCCGCTACCCGCCCGCGTTCCTTCCCTCCAATCAGCGGGAGGGAAGGGACGCGGGCGGGTAGCGCCGATACAGAGAATGCGGGGGAGTGGCGCTGACAGACACGGCATAGGTAAACATTGTGCTGGCGACACGCTGTGTGTCGCTAGCACTGCGGAGGGGATAGCGGCACGCAGGGGGGTCCTGGAGGCACACCATGGGGCAACAGAGGCTGGTATTAGTGTGCACAACCAGCCTCTGTGCCCCACTAACATAATTAAATCCCACCTCAGGTTCTCTTTAAGCTATGTCCCTATTTAATCAGCAATAATTTTATCCCTACTTATGCCACCTAAATTATCTATATATCGTTTTTTTTCAAGACAAACTAGCCTTTCATTAGGTGTTATTTTGTCTCAAAAATAATTTTTCTATGCATTTTTGGGAAAAAGAAGGAAACATTTTCTGAATTTCTCCAGAGTTTTTACCAATTCCAGTTTAAAAATAAAAAGTGCTACAGTAGATAATAACCACAAATACTATTTGGTTAAATCTACCATTGATCACAAAACCTAAATTATATTCCTGTCACAACTTTTGGTGACGATTCTGAGCTAATGGTGGGTTTTTGCTACAATGTGTACTTTTCACTTTAAAATTAGGAAATAGTGAAAGTATTTTTTAATGGTAAAAATTAGGGAGAAAGGGTTAGTAAGGGAGGCTAATTAATACTTTTATTATGTAGAAAGTGTGTCTTAAAAGTGGGTGTGGTATAAAAAGTGGGCATGGTTAAACTGTTTTGTTTTTGGATTTTTTGTAATTTTACTTGTACTGTAATTGTAGTTTCACTGCATCGCCATTATTACGTTTTACCCCATAACATTTCCCCATTTGACTCGTGGTCCCCCTCCATTAAAACTATTTCCCCGGTATGCTAGTGGTGTCCCCGTATGCTCCCCGCCAGTGTCAGCTAATGTCATTGTCAGAGGGCAATATAAAAGCTTGGCGGGTGAGTTTTTTTCCCTAGGCTTTTGCAAAGGACTAGGGGACATGATCTGCGCACAGAGGAAACAAGTTTTAGCCATATATTTAGCAAAGGGTTCTCAACAGTAAGAGTAGGAATTTTTGGAATTTATTGCCACAGGAAGTGGTTATGGCAAATTCAACATCTGCGTTTAAGGGGGCTTAGATGTTTTCTTTGCATTGAAAGACATCCATGGCTATAATTACTAGGTAATTCCCGGTGGTGTTGATCCAGGGATTTTATCTGATTGCCATCTGGAGTCGGGAAGGAATTTTTTCCCTTTTGGGGCTAATTGGACCATGCCTTGTAAAGGTTTTTCACCTCCCTCTGGATCAACAGGGATATGCGAGGGTGCAGGGTAGTGTTGTACTTTTCTGGTTGAACTTGATGGACATATGTCAACCCAAATAACTTTGTACCTGTAACTTCATTTATCTGCGGTTTCCAGAGAATCAGTCTTCATGTGGGTACTTAGCTTTAGCAATCCAACAGCAGATGTTTGTGTAGTGACTCATAGCTGTCATTTTTACAGCACCGCCTTGGCAATTAACCAACTAGTGATCAGACTAGGAAAGGGAAGGGGAACAAGCAAGGAGTAGAAAGCCTGCCTTTTCCATGTAATATGTACTGTGGCAGCATAGTTTACAGATAAGTTGCCCTACTGTCTTTTATGCACTGTAATGAATAATTTGCCATTTAAAACTTATTCCAAAAGCTGTGAGTATTAATTGGGGAGGACTGAGATGAGGTGAATGGACTTATTGTATTTGTGTTAAATTGCTAGAGTGTTTCTTAAAACAGCAGGGTCAGCCATACTATCCTAGGAAAAAAAACTCATATATAAGTAGAGAAATACTTGTTCTACTTACATAACATATGTATTGTACTGTTCATGCTTTTATTTCAGTGAATTGTATATAGTAAATAAAGAGAAAATTGTTTTTCATCTTTACTGCCTCTGAATGAAGACAATCCTGATGTAATTTCCTCCCTTACTCTTTTTTTCTCCTAAAAACTGCACTGTCATATCTAGCTTGCTTTGTAAACACATGTGAGCACAGCATAGATCGAACTTTAGCAGATTCTGCAGATCGGTGAGGTGTATTTCCCTTCTCAGCCTCATGTCACACTGAACTGCCTTCAGCCAATCAGTGAGGAGCAGGAATGGGGGAAGGGGGGAGATATCAAGCTTCCATCTCCTCGGCAATGCGCAAGAACAGAGCCAGGCTGACTGAGATAAGATTAATTACAGCACAGATATTTATGATTATATTGGAATGCTTGCAATGTAGACTGCATGTAAACTACATAATAAACACATAGCAGTGGGTAAATGAGTTTAATGTTGTGGCTGAAAATCACACTTAAAATATATATATCATTGTAGTAACACCTGGAGCTTTTTACATTATGATGCTCAGAATTCTCCTTTAAAACCATCACTTATCTACTACTTCATTACCTGTATGAAGAACATGTTGTATTTGAGATTCTATTAGCTATGGAATTTTATCGAAATGAGACATCTTATTGGCTATCTGAATGTGAAAACAAATTCATTGATCTTCAATACCTTCATCTATGCTCAGTTCTGGTCTACGCCATGGCTCTTGAGGTGCATTATCTCCTCATTCACTTTAGCATAATAAATAGGAGGGACGATTTAAAAGGTTATTGGATTTTGTAAACAACCCAGAATATTTTCACATAAGACCTAACAATAGAAACAATTCTGGTTGAGAAGCATAGAAGTATAAGTGTATTTCAGGCAAATTGCAAGCAAACGCATGTAGAGTGCCAGGGTAATTAATTTATAGAACAGCTTTTTAGATACCTAGTGCTAATCCAGGAGGTAGCAGGTAGAAGTTCATAAGGAAGTTAGATAAGACAAGCATGGTGGAATTAGTTACAATAACTTATACTAATAAAAATTTGCCATAGTTAGCAACCTTAAATTTTAACTTGTTGAATACATTGCTATAAAAGCAAGCTCTGTAAGTCTGTTTGTAATAACAATACCATGGTGTAAGATTCAGCCTGATTTAGGAGAGCTGCCAATCCTTCCCTGTTGTTCAACAAAAATGTGTTAACCATTTTAGGGGCAGCTGCCCCTAGGTTCACACTATGTTTTTTTTTATAATTAGAAGTAAGGGTCCTTTCCATGAAAGATGACATCATCGAGGTGGAAGGGTCTAGTACAGAAAATTTTGCAAGCTAACATCTTCCATTATGTTAACCACTTGAGGACCGTGGGCTTTACCCCCCTTAAGGACCGGCTACTTTTTTCCCATTCAGACCACTGCAGCTTTCACGATTTATTGCTCGCTCATACAACCTACCACCTAAATGAATTTTGGCTCCTTTTCTTGTCACTAATAAAGCTTTCTTTTGGTGATATTTGATTGCTCCTGTGATTTTTACTTTTTATTATATTCATCAAAAAAGACATGAATTTTGGCAAAAAAATGATTTTTTTAACTTTCTGTGCTGACATTTTTCAAATAAAGTAAAATTTCTGTATACATGCAGCGCAAAAAATGTGGACACACATGTTTTTGATTTAAAAAAACCCATTCAGTGTATATTTATTGGTTTGGGTAAAAGTTATAGCGTTTACAAACTATGGTGCAAAAAGTGAATTTTCCCATTTTCAAGCATCTATGACTTTTCTGACCACCTGACATGTTTCATGAGGGGCTAGAATTCCAGGATAGTATAAATACCCCACAAATGACCCCATTTTGGAAAGAAGACATCCCAAAGTATTCACTGAGAGGCATAGTGAGTTCATAGAAGATATTAATTTTTGTCACAAGTAAGCGGAAAATGACACTTTGTGACAAAAAAAAAAAAAGTTTCCATTTCTTCTAACTTGCGACAAAAAAAATGAAATCTGCCACTGACTCACCATGCCCCTCTCTGAATACCTTGAAGTGTCTACTTTCCAAAATGGGGTCATTTGTGGGGTGTGTTTACTGTCCTCGCATTTTGGGGGGGTGCTAATTTGTAAGCACCCATGTAAAGCCTAAAGGTGCTCATTGGACTTTGGGCCCCTTAGCGCAGTTAGGCTGCAAAAAAGTGCCACACATGTGGTATTGCCGTACTCAGGAGAAGTAGTATAATGTGTTTTGGGGTGTATTTTTACACATACCCATGCTGGGTGGGAGAAATATCTCTGTAAATGACAATTTTTAAAAAATTTTTACACACAATTGTCCATTTACAGAGATCTTTCTCCCACTCAGCATGGGTATGTGTAAAAATACACCCCAAAACACATTATACTACTTCTGAGTACGGAGATACCACATGTGTGGCACTTTTTTGCACCCTAACTGCGCTAAGGGGCCCAAAGTCCAATGAGTACCTTTAGGATTTCACAGGTCATTTTGAGAAATTTCGTTTCAAGACTACTCCTCACGGTTTAGGGCCCCTAAAATGCCAGGACAGTATAGGAACCCCACAAATGACCCCATTTTAGAAAGAAGACACCCCAAGGTATTCCATTAGTAGTACGGTGAGTTCATAGAAGATTTTATTTTTTGTCACAAGTTAGCGGAAAATGACACTTTGTGAAAAAAACCAATAAAAATCAATTTCCGCTAACTTGTGACAAAAAATAAAATCTTCTATGAACTCACCGTACTACTAACAGAATACCTTGGGGTGTCTTCTTTCTACAATGGAGTCATTTGTGGGGTTCCTATACTGTCCTGGCATTTTAGGGGCCCTAAACCGTGAGGAGTAGTCTTGAAACAAAATTTCTCAAAATGACCTGTGAAATCCTAAAGGTACTCATTGGACTTTGGGCCCCTTAGCGCAGTTAGGGTGCAAAAAAGTGCCACACATGTGGTATCACCGTACTCGGGAGAAGTAGTACAATGTGTTTTGGGGTGTATTTTTACACATACCCATGCTGGGTGGGAGAAATAACTCTGTAAATGGACAATTGTGTGTAAAAAAATCAAAAGATTGTCATTTACAGAGGTATTTCTCCCACCCAGCATGGGTATGTGTAAAAATACACCCCAAAACACGGAAGGACACTTACAGGAAGCAGTAGGAGGCTGGGAGACTCACAATGATCTCGCTGTTTCTGAAAGAAGCAGCAGATCATTGCGGGGGCTTAGATCAACGAACGGGAATGGATTTTCCCGTTCATTGATCTCCGGGCGAACGGGCGGCGGCGTGCACGAGCAGCGGGTGCGCGTGCACGAGCGGCGGGAGCGCGGACAGCGGCTGTAGTGCGGAAGGTATGGGTTTCTCCGTCCCTGGTTTTTTAGGGGGGAAAAAAGGGACGGAGAAATCCGTACGCGTGGGGGTAAAGTGGGTAAAACGGAAAACTGGCAGTGGGGTATTGCAGGGGTCAGTACTTGGTCCAAAACTTTTGGACCAAGTACTGATGATCTAGAAGACGGAATACAGAATAATATAGCCATATTTGTAGACGATACAAAATTATGCAGAACTATCAAAACTAGGACTGATAGTGACATAGAACAACTGGATCTTGACAACATGGCAAATTCTGTGATGCATAAAAAGGGAAATATCTTGAGATGCTAGTATGCTACTCTGTATAAATCACTTGTGAGGCCACATCTGGAGTATGGAATACAGTTTTGGGCACCACACTATAGAAAGGACAACTAAATTTAAATTAATCTAAATGTAACTTAATGAGAGGGATCTAAGATCTCACTTACCAAGAAAGGTTGGACAAATGGCTTGGAAAAAGATGACTAAGAGGTGACCTGATTAACATGTGTAAATACATCAGAGGGCAATACAAAAGCTTGGCAGATGAGCTTTTTGTCCCTAGGATTGTATGATGGACAAGGGGACATGATTTGTGTATGGAGGAAAAAAGTTTTTGCCATCTATTTAGAAAGGGGTCCTTCACAGTGAGAGTGGTTAAAATCTTTAACATCTTACCTCAGGAAGTAGTTATTGCAAACTCTATATCTGCATTTAAAGAGGGCTTGGATGTTTTACGTGCATTAAAGAGCATCCACGGCTATAATTATTAGGTTATTCCTAGAATAATTGACCCTGGGATGTATTTGACTGCCATCTGGAGTAGGGAAGGAATTTTTCCCTTTTAAGGCTAATTGGCCCAGGCCTTGTAAGGGTTTTCACCTTCCCCTTAATCAATTGGGTTATGTGCAGGTTCAGGATGGTGTTTTATTTTTTTTTATTATTATTATTATTGTTATTTTATTAAATTTTTTCCTGGTTGAACTTGATGGACGAATGTATTTTTTTCAACAAAACTAACTAGGTAACTATGCAACCCCATTCACCGACTGACTGACTGTACCAGATTTTAGGCCTCTGCCAATAACAGTGGAAAAAAGGCAGCAATTTAAATATTCCCATTGAAAATCAATAGGTGAATTTTGATTGGCTGTTGTAGGCTTCACTGACTTACCTGAATATTAATCTCAGTCACCCAATGACCAACTGTGCAAAGTTTTAGAACCCTACGATTAAAGGTGTAAAAATGGCTGAAGTTTAAATTTTCCCATTTAAAATGAATGGCTGAAATTTGACTGGCTGTTTTATGCTCTGCCCACTTTCCCTGAATTTGTAACCTCGATCACCAAGTTACCAACTGTGCCAAGTTTGGGGAGTCTGGCTTTATTAGTGTGAGAATGGCATCCTTTTACATTTTTTCCATTGACTTAAATGAGTAAAATCTGATTGGCTGTTTGTGGTTCCGCGGCTCCGCACAGGTGTGCAGGGGGTGATGTGAGGCCCCTAGAACAAGTCTTCCCAGGTAGTAAGGGATCTAAATACGGTGTGTTTTTCTTATTAGCTATGTGACTGTTTCAGGCTTTCACTAGCTTTCTGTGTTCTAAGCAGAATTATTTTATTCACCATTTTTTCAGACCATAAAATGCACTTTTTCTCCCCCAAAAGTGTGTATGGGGGGGAGTCAGTGCATCTTATGAAGCGAATGTTTGGCCAGATGTCCCCCACAAGCAGTTGCAGAGTGGGCAGTGCAAGCCATTACCTTTTCAGCCACCGCGCTCCGGGTCCTCTGTCACTAGCATGCTTGCTCCACCGTCATCTTGTTGGGAGGAGACGCTGAAAGCAAGGGCTCACACCGCCCTACAGTGGCTGTACAGTGCACGAGTTTTCTGGGTCTCACAGCCTCGCTATTCCTCCTCTCGGAAAGTCAGCCTGAAGCGCTGAACAAAGTACATAACCACTCCACTGTGGAGTGTCATATAGCTGTTGTGCTCCGGGTCCCCCATCACCAGCCGTCTATCTACGTGTGCCATCCCGTTTTGTGTATTTCCTGGTACTGGCGCCCTCTCACTGCATGGCGCAGTGAGAAGGAACCAGTATACCAGGAAATATAGAAGACTGGTGATGGGGGGCCCAGAGTGCTGCGGCTATATGTACGCGGTGGCTATATATGATAGAAGAAGTATGCTGGTATGAGCCCTTGCTATCAGCAGCATTTCCTCACGATGGTGGAGCAAGTTTGGGATCGGGCAGCCGGTTATCTGAGACGCTAGGCAACCAGCTGATTGGCCTGTTTTTATCTGTATAGGATAACTGGCAGATGGCCAGCAGGATTGTACCCATGAAGAAGTTCGCGAACTTCCACAAAAGTTCGGTTTGCGCAAACTTTCGTGAACCGCAATAGACTTCAATGGGGAGGCGAACTTTGAAAACTAGAAACACTTATGCTGGCCACAAAAGTGATGGAAACGATGTTTCAAGGGGTCTAACACCTGGAGGGGGGCATGGCAGAGTGAGATAAATGCCAAAAGTCCTGTGGAAAATCCGGATTTTACGCAAAGCAGAGTTTAAAGAGCAGAAATCACAATGAATGCTAAATTGCAGGCCTAAAGTGCTTTAAAACATCTTGCATGTGTATACATCAATCAGGGAGTGTAATTAGAGTACTGCTTCACACTGACACACCAAACTCACTGTGTAATGCACCGCAAACAGCTGTTTGTTTAGTAACGGCCGTGCTGGACTGGTGCGCACCATGGCGAGATTGCTCTTCCTCAGTGATATCAGGTAATGTCTGACTGCCTTATCAACTTTTGATGGTTCTTTCTCTACCATTGTTAAAGCTTACATCTATTTTTTTTTAATTACATTTTCTGCTGGCTGTTCAGTACCTGCAACAAGAATCTGTTATGGAGGGCAAGTCTGCCATTGTGAGTGACCACGGGTAATGGCCGGGGAATCAGGGTTCGATTCCAGTCCGGAGTGGGAGCCTGAGAACTGGCTACCACCACCACACATCCAAGTAAGGACCCATTTGCTGTATAAGTAATGTACCTGCCCTGACCGTGCTTTGCCGACCAGGCATCTGTGGTCAGATGGACCCTTGACCCAGCGCAGTGTGCCAGAGATGACACCACTTGAGTTTAATGAGAATCTGTTATGGAGAGCAAGTCTGCCATTCATTCAACTGTGTGAAACTTTTGATGGTACTTTCTCAGTAGCATGGTGACCACGGGTAATGGCCGGGGAATCCTGGTTCGATTCTGGTCCGGAGTGGGAGCCTAAGAAATGGCTACCACCACCACACATCCAAGGAAGGCAGCAGGCACGCTGTGGGCAAAGGAGCAGGAACGGCTACCACACATCCAAGAAAGGCAGTAGGCATGGCATGCACATCCCAAGGTAGTAACCAAAAATAACAATACAGGAGGACTTTCGAGGCCCTGCTGTATATGAGATGAATCAACTTTAAATCCTTTAACGAGAATCTGTTATGGAGGGCATGTCTGCCATCCATTCAAGTGAAAGGTATGCACTGACTGCCAAGTATAATACAATGTGCAGTCAAAGATGCAGTGAAAGGTATGCAGTGACTGCAAACAGCTGTTTGTGTAGTGACGGCCGTGCTGGACTGGTGCGCACCATGACGAGAGTGCAGGTGATGGTGGCTTTCCAGCCCATATGGTCGCCGTGCTGAGGTAGCTGAATGACAGAACAGTGACTGTCCAGCTGATCAAATTTGGTCCATCCACAATGAAGCAACGACCTTATTATCTTGCGTGTGCCCCCCTCCCGAGACACTCATATAGCCGGCGGTCATTGCTTCATTGTGTTACGCAAGCCCCTTCACCGCGGCAAGATAATGATCACGAAGGGGAATTTGCACATGTACATGCCTTTTGTTTTGTTGTTGCAGCTGCAGTGCAGCCAGAAAAATTAGGCAGGCAGGTACACGCGCCAGAAAAATTATTATAGCAGCCGCTGCTAGCAGCCGCCTTAAAAATTCAGGAATCCACCTGGAGTCCTGGACCCTGTTGGTGGTGGCGGAAAAGGCAGTCAACCAGCCTGCGGGCAGAGATGCTGTGTGGGGAGCGACTTAGTCTTGGGGCAGGCAGTCACATGGCGTGCAGGCAGAGATGCTGTGTGTGGGGACTGACTTAGTCTTCGGGCAGGCCTGAGCGTGATTTGCAGACCAATCATCCGTGGTCAGATGGACCCTTGACCCAACGCTGTGTGCCAGAGATGTCACCACTTGCCTTTCAACATCACGGTACAGTTAAGGTATTGCCTTTTTTGAGAAAAAATTGTGGCCTGGTATCTTCCACTGGGGTGTGTGGCTTTGCTTTTGTGTGCTGCTTTTCCTCAGGTAGTCATCCCATTGCAGTTTGTGCTTTGTAATCATGTGCCTTCGTAAGGTAGTTGTCCCTACGCGGGTCTTGGTCTTTCCATGGCTCAATTTTTGGTGGCAGAGAGTACAGATGGCATTGCTCTCATCTGAGGCAGACACATAAAAAAATTTCCACACCGCTGAGCCCTGGGGTGATGGCACTTTGGTGGTGGCGGCCGACTGAGTGTTAAGTGGGGTGCCAGAATCAGAGCAGAAGGAGGAAGATATGTCATGTTTCCGTGCAGAAGCTGAGAGAGATGAGGTGTTCTGTGTTAAGTAGTCAACTACGTCCTGACAATATTGGGGGTTGATGGCACGTGCCTTCTTCTGAACACTGTACTTTGGTCGAGGGCCGCACAAAATCACGACAGCGCGACCTCCAACAGACCTGCCAGGTGGCCTGCCTCTGCCTTTTATTTTGTCCATATTGGGGGGATGAAGTGAAAGGTATGCACTGACTTGACTAATACAATGTGCAGTCACACAGGTGCAGTTAACAGGTATGCACGGAGTGGTATATCACACTGCGTGCACTCACGTAGGTAGGTGGGTGCACTGAACACAACAGGTAGGTATATGCAGTGATGGGTATTACAATGTGCACCTGCCACACACAGACAGGTACCAGACAGGCACAGTGACGCTGCGTGAGCTCACGTAGGTAGGTGGGTACACTGACTGACGTGAACAACAGGTAGGTATATGCAGTGATGAGTATTACAATGCGCACCTGTCACACACACAGGTAGTCACTGAATGTTCTGAGCCTGGCAGTGGCACACACAGTAGGAATTACCAAGGCTGTCTATGCAACACAAGTGTCAGTGGGACACACACACAAAAAATAGATCACAAGAACAAGATTAGCTCTCAAAAGGGCTGTTGAGGGGTGCTTTTTTAGCAATAAAAATCAGCAAGGAGCAAGCTAACAAGCCTACAAGAACCTAACTAAGCTTTCCCTATGAGAGTCTGCAGCAGCTGTCCCTTCTCTAATTAATGCAGGCACACGAGTGAGTCCAAAGCCTGACACTGCCTGCCTTTTATAAGGGGGGGGAGTGGCTCCAGGAGGGAGTGTAGCCTGATTGGCTACAATGTGCCTGCTGACTGTGATGTAGAGGGTCAAAGTTGACCCTCATGATGCACTATGGGGGCGAACTGAAGTTCCGGTAAAGTTTGCAGTTCTCCGCGATCACGAACCCCGGAAGTTCGCCGGGAACCATTTGCCGGCGAACCGTTCGGGCCATCTCTACTCACCATGCGAAACTTGATCTGCTGCGAGCGCTTGGCCAGGCTGCCCACGTGAGTACCAGCTTTGTCCGGGGGCCCAGATTGACTGCAGAAGTAGATGGTTTGTGCATGGATATGCACGTAATGAAAACATATGGTAAATATACCAGAGGCGTACATTGTTAGCACATAGAGAGGCTGAAGATAGCAAGGAGTGACAAATGTGCTTATGCTACTGGATTCCTTAAAGTGGCCTAGAGACTTTACTGAATCCTTAGAATATATAGGTGCACCTATAGGACGGTAACAGGCTAGGTCCAGTGTAGTATGGCCATATGTATTTTTAAATGGTTTTAATTGGTGATATGGTGTATTTAGTGTTTTTGATATGGATTATAATTTGCCCTATATTAACCATTTCTGCTGCCCGAATGTGATGCTCACGTCCAGGCGGCTGCTCTGCTGCGGTGCCGCACTTCGTCTTGCTCCCGTGCGACATCGTGCCCCGTGTCCCCGTGCTGTCCCACGGTAGTCCTGGAATCAGTGAACGGGAACATGGTTCCCGATCACCGATCCGTGTCCCCAGCAGAAAAACCAAAGTGCTCTTACTAGAGGCTTCAGTCTTTCTGCAAAAATTTTTTTCCCCATCCCCCTTGTGCTTCCGGTGATTGAGAAAGAAGAGGAGAAAAAAAATAAACTCAAAGTGGCCATCTTGTGGCCAAATAGTAAAACTACATCTACATATTTTTTACATTACAATTTACACATATAATAACATTAAAAAATAACTGTTTATTTCCCACACCAAAATATTACCCAAATAAAATGTTTAATGGAAAAAAAAAATTACAATTAAAAAAAAAAAGAAAGCATAAATAGTTACCTAAGGGTCTGAACTTTCTTAGCAAAATGTACCACCCAAAGAAAGCCTAATTAGTGGCGGAAAAAACAAGATACAGATCAATAAATTGTGTTAAGTAGTGATAAAATCATTAGCGAATGAATGGGAGGTGAAAATTGCTCTGATGCATAAGGTGAAAAATCCCGCGGGCTAAAATGGTTAATATAGTCTTGTGCTCCCTATTATATACGGTTTGATAGTAATTGAAGTTGTTTAGGAGAGAGGGACTGAATCTTATCTTACTAATATTATATATCTGAAAGTTTGGATATTTGGATGCTTGGATGTTTGGATGTTTGAATGTTTGGCTGTTTGTTATTCAATCACGCAACAAATGGCTGAACGGATTTGAATGAAATTTGGCAAACCCATACTACATTACCTGGAATAACACATAGGATACTTTTTATCCCCATATCCAAAAAGTGTGTGGAGACAAATACAAATTTCACTGGGGAAGTGTAAACTGCAGCCATCCTTACACTGTTAATGGTTGGGTTCTCAAACTTTGCACAGTTGATCACTGGATGGCTGGGATTAATATTCAGAAAAGTGGGTGGAGCCTACAAAAGCCAATCAAAATTCACCTATTGATTTTCAAGGGGAATATTTAATTGCTTCCATTCTTGCACTGTTAATGGCACAAGCCTCAACCCTGGTACAGTTGGTCATTGGGTGACTGGGGTTCAAACTCACAAAAGGGGGTGGAGCCACAAACAGCCAATTAGATTTGTTTAATTTCAATGCAAATTATTGATGCCAAAGACCGCAAAGCTCACACACTTGGTCATTGAGTAATTGAGTAATTGCGTGTTAGGGTTAGAAAAAGTGGGCGCAGACAACACCAGCCAAATACATACCCGGGAATATTCGGGTGGGTGGAGACAAATACAAATTTCACTGGGAAAATGTAAACTGCAGCCATTCTTAAACTGTTAATGGTAGGGTTCTCAAACTTTGCACAGTTGGTCACTGGGTGACTGGGATTAATATTCAGAAAAGTGGGTGGAGCCTACAAAAGCCAGCCAATCAAAATTCACCTAAAATTCACCTATTGCTCTTCAAGGGGAATATTTAATTGCTTCCATTCTTGCACTGTTAATCGCATAAGCCTCAAACCTGGTACATTTGGTCATTGGGTGACTAGGGTTCAAATTCAGAAAAGGTAGTGGAACCACAGTCAAGCAGATTTGTTTCATTTCAATGCAAATTATTGATACCAAAGACTGCAAAACTCACAAACTAGGTCATTGAGTAATTGAGTAATTGTGTGTTAGGGTTAGAAAAAGTGGGCGCAGCCAACATCAGCCAAATACATACCCCGGCAACACCGGGCCATCAGCTAGTATATAATAATACGGTTGATATCCTACATATTTTCTTGCCATTTGATTTAAGTTATTTAAATAACATGGACGTTTTTTGCACTTAGAAGCCAGGATTGACTTTAACTGGTTAGTTACAATAGGTAGTTAGTTATTGTGGATTGTGTGAGTTACACTTTTTGTTTTGAATACTGTTGGATCAATTCAATTGTTTTGCATTGCTTTTTTTTTCTTGTTTCCATGTTTTTTTTTCTTTGCTTAGATAGAGAAAGCTAGGGGGACGCATGGACCATGGATGCGTCTTATGGTCCAAAAAATACAGTAGTTTGTGAAAAAAAATAAAGTTAATGAGCGTCCAGTTTGTAAGATTTAGAGTGCAATTTCAGTAGCAACGGTAAAAGTTATTATATCTCTTTCACCATTAGTGTTTTGAATTTCGGTAAATTACTTACCAAATATCATCATGATAAGCTGACTTTTGAACACCAATAGTTAGGAAGGGGGAATTTAGCTTGTGTACAGTTCCCTCCTATGCAGAGTGCACCTCTAAATATAGTTACCTCTCCTGGCTTCAGCATGTCTTTTCCTGCAGCTTTGAACTCCAAGACTTCCAAGCTTCACTTTAGTCACATGACAATGAGCCCTGGAGCTCTCGCGGGAAGTTCGAAGGGAAGACATGAAAACTGCTGCAGGGTCCAGGAAAGGCAACTATAGCTATGGGCAACCTTGCAATGTGTACTCCACATTGCATGCATGCCCCCAATGTGTACTCTGCATGGCAGGTAACACCTTTTGACCATTTTTGAAAGCAAAAATTGAGGGGTGGGCCTATCCGCAGGTCAGCTTATCTGCAGTGAATAGTTCATCTTTTTTTACTTGAGACATACAGTATTTAACTCTACTAAGTCTTCAAGCGATCATCCACTTTTGTTCTTAAAAAACTCAGTTCAGATCTTACATCACACAGGATTTTTCAACTATGAATACAGCCACTTGGGAAGCTCAGACTTCCAGCCAGGAAAGTTGAGCTAGGAATGTGTCTGTTTTTGCATAGTACAAGGGCATTCCATCTACATTGCCATGCAGACTACTATGTGCAGTTAATTACACATGCAGGAAGAGTGGACTATCTGGAAAAGCACCGGACAGTCTGTATTTCATAAAAAGCACAAAAAAGTATGGTGTTCTTGCTTGAAAATAAGGCTTTTTTAGCATCCAAATCCTTTAAGACATGTACAGCAAGGAGTAAACTGAAATGGAAAAGTAATGTTTTAAAAAAAAAAACTTCATAAAAATGACTTGTCTACTACTGCATTATCTCATAGCAATTTGCTTTTAACAAAGAAGTAATTTTACTTTAAAGAAGTCTGCCTGCTTTCAATAATTCCAGAATGGAATAATCAGTTAAATGGACAGGATGTTCACTAGCATGCTTCAATACATTAGATTGCTTGAATTTGTTATGCTTCAGTCCCAGAGGCAGTTAGAGGTTTGGGCCCTTTTATCTCCAGTTGACATATTATGAATTACTGAAGAGTCTGTTGGTATTACCTGTGCAAACAGTTGGAGGATTGCACATTTATGCAGTTTGAAATAAGTTTGGACAGCTAATAATTCTGTGAAATGAAATATTAATCCCTTCTTTTGTGGATAGCTACACAAGTAGTTAAAGCATGTAGTTGATGAACAACTCTATTTGCGCTCATGTGAAATTATCTACAAAACTAGTGCCACTAGGGTGTGATCAGGGACAAATTTGTAGTTTTTTTGTTACCCCCATCCCCTGCTGGAGTGCTTAACCACTTGAGGACCCACCCTTTACCCCCCCTTAAGGACCAGCGCTGTTTGAAGGGATCTGTGCTGGGTGGGCTCTGCAGCCCCCAGCACAGATCAGAGGGTACGCAGAGCGATCAGATCGCCCCCCTTTTTTCCCCCCTATGGGGATGATGTGCAGGGGGGGTCTGATCGCTCCTGCGTGCAGGCTAGTTGCGGGGGGGGGCACCTCAAAGCCCCCCTCCGCGGCGACATTCTCCCCCTCCCTCTCCTACCTCTCCCTCCCGGAGATCAGGGCTGCACAGGACGCTATCCGTCCTGTGCAGCCAGTGACAGGACGTCCCCTGTCACATGGAGGCGATCCCCGGCCGCTGATTGGCCGGGGATCGCCGATCTGCCTTACGGCGCTGCTGCGCAGCAGCGCTGTACAATGTAAACAAAGCGGATTATTTCCGCTTGTGTTTACATTTAGCCTGCGAGCCGCCATCGGCGGCCCGCAGGCTATTCACGGAGCCCCCCGCCGTGATTTGACAGGAAGCAGCCGCTCGCGCGAGCGGCTGCTTCCTAATTAATCAGCCTGCAGCTGGCGATGCAGTACTGCGTGGCTGGTCCTGCAGCTGCCACTTTGCCGACGCGCGGTATGAGTGCGCGGTCGGCAAGTGGTTAAGGCAATTCAAAAGCCTTTGCTTGGTACTCAATTAATTTTAAAAAAATGGAGCTCAAGCTGAAACTTACATTACATTAACTTTTATTCTTTTATATTTACTCCCGTACAATAGGCTAATTTTGTAGACATTCCTCTTTAACATTCCCCTCTGATGGGAAGCCACTCTCTACCCGAAAAGAAAATATTAAGAACTAGCTGATCCATGTCTGTACATACCCCTGATGAGTCACTCTAGGTGTTAAAAATAGTTGGGTCGGTACTATAGACGTGGAAGCCAGGCAGCATGGTCAAGAGTGGCATCCAGCATAGTGAGCAAACATTGCACTCCTAAACCTTTTAGGTGGTTAATGCAGGGAGTAGAGCCCATTAAAACTATGAATGCTTTAATGTTTGGTTTTATGCTCAATTTTAATAAACTACTAATACACTTTTAAACTATGGTGGATGTGAAGGTGTTTTATCAGAGGTGTATTGGCTCAGGAAGGATCAGTGCAAATGGAAGAAGACACAGAGAGTCTGGGGTAAGGCAGGGGGTGGTCTTAATAACCCCACATGTGCTGTTGACCATTTCACATAAAATTAGCAAATTAGCTTATAGGAGGGCAAAACTCACTTTAATTTTTAGGTTGTCCTCCAATGGATGCATATCAACTGATGTCCTTTGTTCACACTCTCTTAACAGTTCAGTTAATGACTCAAGACATAGGACTTGATTCACTAAACCATGATAACTCAAATATCACACCTTATAAAAGATATCACATCTTATTAAAGTTAACACGCCTTATCAGAGTAGCATAGTGAGCGCTACGAACCCACAGGGGCTCAGGGCAGGACGAGTGCCCCTGCCAATTAGCAGGCATAAGTCCGTAGCGCTCGCTATGCTACTTTGATAAGGCGTGTTAACTTTGATAAGGCGTGATATCTTTGATAAGGTGTGATATTGTTGATAAGGTGTGATATTTGAGTTATCACGGTTTAGTGAATCAAGCCCCTTGTCTCAGCCTGGTCTCTAACTAATGTACACTACTGGGAGAGTTCATGATTTTATGTAGAGAAAATGTCTACACTAATAAACTATCACCCTTGATACATTAGAAAACTGAAAATGTGTCAACAGGTACAAACCTGATTAAGTAATAACTGACAAAGTAATTGAGGACAAATTGTATATTGACATGGACGTGATTGTACACTTGACCCCTCAGTTACAATCCTCCTCCTTCTTTCCACCCTGCCTCTTGCTGGGCATTGTGAAAATGGTGCCAAAACAGCTGTATTTGCTTAGCAAATATCACCATTTTCTAGTTTGCAAGGCCCAAATTCAAACAGCCATTTTCAGGTAGAAGTTAGCTGTAACTTTCAACACCAACCCTACTTTTTTGGTTCTAAAATTATAGAAGTCTTAAAGAGAATCTGTACTCTAATATTCTTACACTAAAAAGCATACCATTCTATTCCTTATTTTCTCCTGTGCCCCTCTGGGCGGTTTCTGCTACTCTCTGCTGCAATCCTGGCTTGTAATTAACAGTTTTAGGCAGTGTTTACAAACAAACTAACCAGCTTGTGATAGGCTCACATAAACAGAGTGTGTGAGTCATACAGAGTGTGCAGGGGGCCTGCAGAGGGTGTGTATCGCTTCTATCCAATCACAAGCAGCCCTGCACATTCCACACATTCAAGCTTTAGCCCGACAGACACGACAGAGGAAAGGAGATAAGATTTATTACAGAGACAGTGCAATTAGGAAAGGCTGCAGTAAGCCAGAGCACATTAGAACAGGCATAGGAACGTATAGGATAGAAGAACTAAGGCTGAAAAATATTTTATCTGATTTGAATAGGCTTTCTGGCTACTAAGCCTTAAATTTAGGCATGTGCATGAGTTGCAATTTATATTTTAAATTTTAACCACTTCGGGACCACAGTCTTTTCGCCCCTTAAGGACCAGAGCCTTTTTCTCCATTCAGACCACTGCAGCTTTCACGGTTTATTGCTCGGTCATAAAACCTACCACCTAAATGAATTTTACCTCCTTTTCTTGTCACTAATACAGCTTTCTTTTGATGCTATTTGATTGCTGCTGCGAGTTTTACTTTTTATTATATTCATCAAAAAAGACATGAATTTTGTCAAAAAAATGACTTTTTTAACTTTCTGTGCTGACATTTTTCAAATAAAGTAAAATTTCCTATACATTTGAGCGCGAAAGTTATTCTGCTACATGTCTTTGATAAAAAAAAAAACATTCAGTGTATATTTATTGGATTGGGTAAAAGTTATAGCGTTTACAAACTATGGTGCCAAAAGTGAATTTTCCCATTTTCAAGCATCTCTGACTTTTCTGCGCACCTGTCATGTTTCATGAGGGGCTAAAATTCCAGGATAGTACAAATACCCCCCAAATGACCCCATTTTGGAAAGAAGACATCCCAAAGTATTCAGTGAGAGGCATGGTGAGTTCATAGAAGATTTTATTTTTTGTCACAAGTTAGCGGAAAATGACAGTTTGTGACAAAAAAAAAAAAAAAAAAAAGTTTCCATTTCTTCTAACTTGCGACAAAAAAAAATGAAATCTGCCACGGACTCACTATGCTCCTCTCTGAATACCTTGAAGTGTCTACTTTCCAGAATGGGGTCATTTGTGGGGTGTGTTTACTGTCCTGGCATTTGGGGGGTGCCTAATTGTAAGCACCCCTGTAAAGCCTAAAGATGCTCATTGGACTTTGGGCCCCTTAGCGCAGTTAGGCCGCAAAAAAGTGCCACACATGTGGTATTGCCGTACTCAGGAAAAGTAGTATAATGTGTTTTGGGGTGTATTTTTACACATACACATGCTGGGTGGGAGAAATATCTCCGTAAATGACAATTTTTTTATTTTTTTTACACACAATTGTCTATTTATAGAGATATTTCTCCCACTCAGCATGGGTATGTGGAAAAATACACCCCAAAACACATTATACTACTTCTCCTGAGTACGGCGATACCACATGTGTGGCACTTTTTTGCACCCTAACTGCGCTAAGGGGCCCAAAGTCCAATGAGTACCTTTAGGATTTCACAGGTCATTTTGAGAAATTTCGTTTCAAGACTACTCCTCACGGTTTAGGGCCCCTAAAATGCCAGGACAGTATAGGAACCCCACAAATTACCCCATTTTAGAAAGAAGACACCCCAAGGTATTCCGTTAGATGTATGGTGAGTTCATAGAAGATTTTTTTTTTTTGTCACAAGTTAGCGGAAATTGATTGTAATTGTTTTTTTTCACAAAGTGTCATTTTCCGCTAACTTGTGACAAAAAATAAAATCTTCTATGAACTCGCCATTCTCCTAACGGAATACCTTGGGGTGTCTTCTTTCTAAAATGGAGTCATTTGTGGGGTTCCTATACTGCCCTGGCATTTTAGGGGCCCTAAACCGTGAGGAGTAGTCTTGAAACCAAATGTGGCAAAATGACCTGTGAAATCCTAAAGGTACTCATTGGACTTTGGGCCCCTTAGCGCACTTAGGGTGCAAAAAAGTGCCACACATGTGGTACCGCCGTACTCAGGAGAAGTAGTATAATGTGTTTTGGGGTGTATTTTTACACATACCCATGCTGGGTGGGAGAAATATCTCTGTAAATGACAATTATTTGATTTTTTTTACACACAATTGTCCATTTACAGAGAGATTTCTCCCACCCAGCATGGGTATGTATAAAAATACACCCCAAAACACATTATACTACTTCTTCTGAGTACGGCGATACCACATGTGTGACACTTTTTTGCAACCTAGGTGCGCTAAGGGGCCTAACGTCCTATTCACAGGTCATTTTGAGGCATTTGGATTCTAGACTACTCCTCACGGTTTAGGGCCCCTAAAATGCCAGGGCAGTATAGGAACCCCACAAGTGACCCCATTTTAGAAAGAAGACACCCCAAGGTATTCCGTTAGGGGTATGGTGAGTTCATAGAAGATTTTATTTTTTCTCACAAGTTAGTGAAAAATGACACTTTGTGAAAAAAACAATAACAATCCAATTTCCGCTAACTTTTGACAAAAAATAAAATATTCTATGAACTCATCATACACCTAACAGAATACCTTGGGGTGTCTTCTTTCTAAAATGGGGTCACTTGTGGGGTTCCTATACTGCCCTGGCATTTTACGGGCCCAAAACTGTGAGTAGTCTGGAAACCAAATTTCTCAAAATGACTGTTCAGGGGTATAAGCATCTGCAAATTTTGATGACAGGTGGTCTATGAGGGGGCAAATTTTGTGGAATCGGTCATAAGCAGGGTGGCCTCTTAGATGACAGGATGTATTGGGCCTGATCTGATGGATAGGAGTGCTAGGGGGGTGACAGGAGGTGATTGATGGGTGTCTCAGGGGGCGGTTAGAGGGGAAAATAGATGCAATCAATGCACTGGGGAGGTGATCGGAAGGGGGTCTGAGGGGGATCTGAGGGTTTGGCCGAGTGATCAGGAGCCCACACGGGGCAAATTAGGGCCTGATCTGATGGGTAGGTGTGCTAGGGGGTGACAGGAGGTGATTGATGGGTGTCTCAAGGTGTGATTAGAGGGGGGAAATAGATGCAAGCAATGCACTGGCGAGGTGATCAGGGCTGGGGTCTGAGGGCGTTCTGAGGTGTGGGCGGGTGATTGGGTGCCCGCAAGGGGCAGATTAGGGTCTAATCTGATGGGTAACAGTGACAGGTGGTGATAGGGGGTTATTGATGGGTAATTAGTGGGTGTTTAGAGGAGAGAATAGATGTAAACAATGGATTTGGGAGGTGATCTGATGTCGGATCTGCGGGCGATCTATTGGTGTGGGTGGGTGATCAGATTGCCCGCAAGGGGCAGGTTAGGGGCTGATTGATGGGTGGCAGTGACAGGGGGTGATTGATGGGTGGCAGTGACAGGGGGTGATTGATGGGTGATTGACAGGTAATCAGTGGGTTATTACAGGGGAGAACAGATGTAAATATTGCACGGGCGAATTGATAAGGGGGGGGTCTGAGGGCAATCTGAGCGTGTGGGCAGGTGATTGGGTGCCCGCAAGGGGCAGATTAGGGTCTAATCTGATGGGTAACAGTGACAGGTGGTGATAGGGGGTGATTGATGGGTAATTAGTGGGTGTTTAGAGGAGAGAATAGATGTAAACAATGGATTTGGGAGGTGATCTGATGTCGGATCTGCGGGCGATCTATTGGTGTGGGTGGGTGATCAGATTGCCCGCAAGGGGCAGGTTAGGGGCTGATTGATGGGTGGCAGTGACAGGGGGTGATTGATGGGTGGCAGTGACAGGGGGTGATTGATGGGTGATTGACAGGTAATCAGTGGGTTATTACAGGGGAGAACAGATGTAAATATTGCACGGGCGAATTGATAAGGGGGGGGTCTGAGGGCAATCTGAGCGTGTGGGCAGGTGATTGGGTGCCCGCAAGGGGCAGATTAGGGTCTAATCTGATGGGTAACAGTGACAGGTGGTGATAGGGGGTGATTGATGGGTAATTAGTGGGTGTTTAGAGGAGAGAATAGATGTAAACAATGGATTTGGGAGGTGATCTGATGTCGGATCTGCGGGCGATCTATTGGTGTGGGTGGGTGATCAGATTGCCCGCAAGGGGCAGGTTAGGGGCTGATTGATGGGTGGCAGTGACAGGGGGTGATTGATGGGTGGCAGTGACAGGGGGTGATTGATGGGTGATTGACAGGTAATCAGTGGGTTATTACAGGGGAGAACAGATGTAAATATTGCACGGGCGAATTGATAAGGGGGGGGTCTGAGGGCAATCTGAGCGTGTGGGCAGGTGATTGGGTGCCCGCAAGGGGCAGATTAGGGTCTAATCTGATGGGTAACAGTGACAGGTGGTGATAGGGGGTGATTGATGGGTAATTAGTGGGTGTTTAGAGGAGAGAATAGATGTAAACAATGGATTTGGGAGGTGATCTGATGTCGGATCTGCGGGCGATCTATTGGTGTGGGGGGGTGATCAGATTGCCCGCAAGGGGCAGATCAGGGGCTGATTGATGGGTGGCAGTGACAGGGGGTGATTGACGGGTGATTGACAGGTGATTGACAGGTGATTGACAGGTGATTGACAGGTGATCAGGGGGGATAGATGCATACAGTACACGGGGGGGGGGGGGGTCTGGGGGGGGTCTGGGGAGAATCTGAGGGGTGGGGGGGTGATCAGGAGGGAGTAGGGGGCAGATTAGGGACTTAAAAAAAAAATAGCGTTGACAGATAGTGACAGGGAGTGATTGATGGGTGATTAGGAGGGTGACTGGGTGCAAACAGTGGTCTGGGGGGTGGGCAGGGGGGGGTCTGAGGGGTGCTGTGGGCGATCAGGGGGCAGGGGGGGGGGAAATCAGTGTGCTTGGGTGCAGACTAGGGTGGCTGCAGCCTGCCCTGGTGGTCCCTCGGACACTGGGACCACCAGGGCAGGAGGCAGCCAGTATAATAGGCTTTGTATACATTACAAAGCCTATTATACACTGTTGCAGCGGCGATCCGGATGCCAGTAACCCGCCGGCGCTTCCGAACGGCCGGCGGGTTACGGCGAACGGGGGGCGGAGCCAGTCCCCGGCGGCTGATCGCGTCACGAATGACGCGATCGCCGCATAGCCACTCCCGCAGCCGCCCCCGCCGATGGGCGTATTGCGGTCGTTTGGGCCCAGACTTTGCCGCCGCCCATCGGCTGGGGGCGGTCGTTATGTGGTTAATCATTTGCATAGTTTAGAGTTGCAAGATTAGCAAAGTTTGCATTTGCAGGACAGCCCTGGACATACATGTAATTAGTATGGTGATGTCAGGTCAGGTGATACACAAACAGCTATGCTATCCAACTGAATGGCAGCTTTGTTTTATCTGAATATGCCTTACTCATCAGCGGCTGTTCATGCATAGTGTCGAGCAGATTCTTGCAGGCGATTTCTGCCGTGCCAGGCAGGTTGTAGTGTACTGGGCAGCACAAGTAGGTTGTAATGCATCAGGCAGCACCAGCAGGTTGTTGTGCATCTGGCAGCACCAGCAGGTTGCAGCAACATGGTTAAGTTACCGTAACCCAAACCTCTGCTGTGGCCAGCAAGTTGTAATCGTAATTTATATTACAAACGGTGGAGCTATGCTTAGTTCACAACTAATCCTTATTTTTTTAGCATTTCTTCTGTCAATCCACATGTGCATTTTGCATATTTAGGTAATAGCTGGACCATAAAGAAAATTCTGAACCATTTTCTATGTCTGTGAAATTATTGTTATCTGCACAGTAATATGTTACGATAATTTGTTACAACATTGAACTACAAAAATGCCTTTTGAGTAACCTTGATGTTTGTCTGTTTAAATCTAGGCTCACAGTTAGCATTGCATTCCCTGTGACAGCAGGACTGCAACACAACGGGCCAGGAAAGTAGAGCCCCATGTTATGCACATGTTGCCTCGGATACAGTGAAGCAGTGGTGCAACGTAATAGAAAACCTGTGCAATGTTCGCAGCGCGTTCGGTGTGGTGATCTAATGGCGTGTGGCATCCCACTGCATGCAGTGCGTAACCGCATAGCACGGGTTAACAGTGACAGTGGACGGAGCATAGTTTTCAATAATATGTGATGCAATGGACGTATAACATGCAGTGTGACTTTTCCATTAGATTGCGTTGCTGTTTTTACAGGGAACACAACACAACTCCCACTGAATGTAGCCTGTGAAACTCAGGGGTTTCCCATCCTGAGGAAGTGGAATGATGCTTACGGAACCTGTTGACCCATTTACCGCCAAATCACCTGTTGACCTCTCCTACCATTGGTGATGTGCATGGTCTCCGTTCCTAATTACTGGGTGATGTATTTGTATCTATCCCTATGCACTGAGACACCTTAACCAGCATCATAGCACTGCCTATTAGGAAAAAGCAATTCGTTAATTTACCCTACCAATTGTCTTAGGGCTCAAACCCACTAGCAGTTTTTTCTAAGTGCTAGTGATTTGAAAAAGCTCCTGCTACTGCAATGCTTTGCTATGTAAGATTTTTATAAAATCACATCCCTCTAGTGGGTTTACACCCATTTCATTGCATTAGCAAGAGTTTTTCAAATGACAAAGCACTCAGAAAAGTGCTTCTATTGGGTTTCAGGCCTTAGACTGCTTTTGAATTTCTTTTCACAGATGGTTTACTTGCTTTTGCACAATTGTTTGCATTGTATTTTAATTATTTATTTATGTATGCACTTATCTGCACATTAATGGCATATTAGACTTTTGCGCTATACTGAACCTATATATTTCATATATGTTGTGTGTTCTAAATTAAGCACACAGGCCTCAATTCATGAAGCTTTATCAAACACTTTATCAAATGTTTGATAATTTACCTCATGGGTAAAATCTAATTTTGAATTCACTAAGGTGTTATAGATTTATTGAATGTTTTATCGCTAAAGCGTTCAATAAATCTATAACACTTTAGTGAATTCAAAATTAGATTTTACCCATGAGGTAAATTATCAAACGTTTGATAAAGTGTTTGATAAAGCTTCGTGAATTGAGGCCACAACTGTATTAATTCATCAAATGTTCGTGGGCCAAGTGCAAATATATTATGACATTTTTAAACATATATGAAACTTGGTCCCTGGAGGTCCACGAACTGTTGCCCTTGCGATCACATCCAATCATTAAGAATGGCAGCTATCACAGGTGTCCAAAAATCTTAAGGCCAAGTATAGGCGACACACAAGGGGTTAGTTAGTTAGTTAGTTAGTTAGGTAGGTAGGTAGGGGTTAACACATCCACTTTTAAACATGGGGCAGTAATACACGTGCACGAGCGTGTGGTGACTTTAAGTACGGGGCATGAGTCTCACATCCTGGAATATACAGGAGAACTAATTAGAATTTGAGACTCGCATCCTAAAATCTTAGCAGGTTAAACATATTTTGAAAAAATATCAGCATTATTAGAAACATTTGTTTCTTGTTTGTTTTAGACCAGTAGCCTGAAGAATCTTGTTTAATTGGAGAAACATATCATGATGTATTAGCCTTTGTGAATTGCTAACTTAGCTAAGAAGGTAAGTCCCTTTTTAAGTCTTCATTTTTTTATTTTTTTTGTTCACCTAGCACATTTTAACCATGTGCCATTAACTAGTCTCACCTACGTGGGTGAGATATACAATTGCTTCCATAGCCAATTTTCCCTAAAACTGCATTCACATATCTAATTTAGATTGGCCAACCATTGGACAATTTTACTTACTTTAGATTGGCCAACCATTGGACAATTTTACTACCTACATGTAGACCAACAGATTCAGAATATCATGAACAGATTGTGTAGGTCTCATACCATATGAATGTACTAAAATGTACCCATCACTGGCCAACCTAGAGAAAAAAGAATGACCTAAACAAAGACCTAAAGGGGAAGCCCTTTATAAATTCTCCCAAAATCTGTGCATACTATGCTATCTCTTTTATTTTACACAAAATCCAAGCTTCCTACTGGAAAAAATATTTTTACTTTATGAAATTTGGGGGAAATTAGCCTGATAGGGGTGCAGTTAATAATAAAAAAAATTGACAAAGGTTTTAAACTTCCCATTTAATCCAAGTTCATGGCTTGAAGATGCAAAAGAAAAAAAACTTTTACATACTTCTACATTTATCTGTCCTTTGCAGTGATTTGTCTAACACTACTGAAAGCCCCTGGAGTCTCCCTTCATGACAAGAAGAACTTCAAAAGTGGTGGCTAGCTTAGCAAGACCCGGAGAGAAAACCAAGAAGGGGCCAACACATGCAGGTTCTATGATGCAGCCCCTTCAAAATATGAAGATCCAGTGCTCAATCCAGACACTTTAACCTCAAGCAAATCTTGGAGGCTATTACAATCGGCAATAATAGTCTCTGCACAATTATTTCCAAACTCGAAGAAGTGAGGTCAGATGTCTCCCTGTTATAGTAAGACTTCTATAACCTCCATGAGCTCGTAACCAATCTCACTAATATTATAAATGTGAAAGTTTGGATGTTTGAATATTCGTATGTTTGTTACTCAATCACCCAACAATGGCTGAATGGATTTGAATGAAATTTGGCACACACATAGTACATTACCTGGAATAACATATAGGATACTTTTTATCCCCATAACCAAAAAAGTGGGCTGAGACAAATACAAATTTCACTGGGGAAATGTAAACTGCAGCTATTCTTACACCGTCAATGGTAGGGATCAAAATTCATCTATTGATTTTCAAGGGGAATAGTTAATTGCTGCCATTCTTGCACTGTTAACGGCACAAGCCTCAAACCTGGTACAATTGTTCATTGGGTGACTGGGGTTCAAAATATGAAAAGGATGTGGAGCCACAAGCAGCCAATCAAATTTGTTTTTTTATAATGCAAATGATTGATGTCAAAGACCACAAAGCTCACACACTTGGTCATTGAGTAATTGTGTGTTAGGGTCAAAAAAGTGGGCACAGCCAACATCAGCCAAATACATACTCGAGCAATGCCGGGTGATCAGTGGGTGGAGACAAATACAAATTTCACTGAGAAAATGTAAACTGCAGCAATTTTTACACTGTTTATGGCAGGGTTCTCAGACTTTGTACAGTTGGTCACTGGGTGATTTGGATTAATATTCAGAAAAGTGGGTGGGGCCTACAAAAGCCAATCAAAATTCACCTATTTATTTTCAAGGGGAATATTTAATTTCTGCCACTCTTGCAATGTTAATGACACAAGCCTCAAACCTGGTACAGTTGGCCATTGGGTGACTGGGGTTTAAATTCAGAAAAGGGGTGGAGCCATAGCCACTCAGATTTGTTTCATTTCAATGCAAATTATTGATGCGAAAGTCAGCAAAGCTCACAAACTACAGTAGGTCATTGAATAATTGAGTAATTGTGTGTTAGGGTTAGAAAAAGTGGGCGGAGCCAAAACCAGCCAAATACATACCCGGGCGGCACCAGGCCATCAGTTAGTACAGAAATAAAAATCAACAACCAGGAAGGCTAATCTTGCCCACTACAGCCCACTATCACCGGTACCTACCACATGCTTAGCCTCCATATATTCCTCACCTCAGGTTGATGTTTACTTCCTTTTAAACAATGCAGTTTGCCTAGCTGTACTGCTGATCCTCTGACTCTAATACTTTTAGCCATAGACCCTGAACAAGCACGCAGATCAGATGTTTCTGCCAAAAATCTGACGAGATTAGCTGCATGCTTGTTTCTGGTCTGGGATTCAGACACTTCTGACCAGAAAGATCAGAAGAACTGCTAGGTAACTGGTATTGTCTAAAAAAAAATAAACATGGAAGCCTCCATATGTCACTTATCTCTGGTTTCTTTCAATGTGATGGCAAGATGACCTAGAGAACAGGAATCGTCAGTCAAATATCTGTGTTGTAGGATCGCCAGAGCGGGCTGAAGGTAACTGGTATATCAAGACTCAGAAACTTTACCTTTCACAATGTTGCAACACTTCAGTATATCATAATCTATCATCTGCCATGATTTCAAAATATGGCTTTTTACTCACCCACCATAAGGTTATAAGGTTGCAGATGCTTATACGTGAGTGCTTACTAGTTGGAGAGGGTGGCATGAAAGAAGTGGGGGTGGTCATACGTCTAAGGTGATTAGTAGGTTTAGGATTGTCATCAGTTCAACAGTTGTCTAGGTAGAAAATGCCACTCCAATTAAAGAGGTAGCATGCAAATCTCAACAGATTGGAGGGAGGTAGGACTGCATATGCTCATCAGTTCCATCATAAAGTTGAGTACATATTGTAGCTTATGGGGTGATGTTTTGGAGAAAATCAAAGTAAAGAGTAAAGTGTCTGAATGGGGTCAAAGAAATTAGTTGTGAGCCTTCTACAATGACCATAAGTCTAAAGGGGTTTGGGCAGTCATGGTAGGGAAGGGGACTGCAGGTGACAATTTGTTCAAAAGTGGAAATTTGAAAAAATAAACATATATCTTTATGCTGTTTTTATGTGATGCAAGAAACGTGAAGCTGCCTAGTGTTTGTGAGGTTAAGGTAGAGTAGAGGGGGGAGCGCACGATTATTACATTGTTCCGATGTTCTACTATCGAGGATAGTAGAATACTGATAAAATTACCAATATTTTACTATCGGGGATAGTAGCACATCAGTAAAATTACCAATATTCCACTATCAGTTTTACCTGGCTCCCATTTTTCCTTGCGCCTTTACTGCATGTACGCTGTACAAGGACCAGGCAATTGTGACATACATGTTGCCGTTGTAACACTAACAAGTAATGTTAACCTGGGGAGTTAATATGTCTTACTAAGCAGAATTTTTGACATTCTGCACTTGTTCTCACTTTTGTTGCCAACGGCATAGACATTTATGACTGTGTGGTATGTTATTTTGATGGGACAGCAAATTTACACTGTTATACAAGCTGTACACTGAGTAATTTAAATTGTATTGTGTCATATCGCCAATGTTGTCCCATGAAAATAAATAATTAAATATTTACAAACACGTGAGAGATGTATCCACTTTTGTGAGACTATAGTTATATCCATCTTGAGGTTCTTTGGAGCACATTTTTCACCATAAATAACCATATATAAAGTTGTTATTGAGATTTCTGGCAACTGAGGTTAAAACTTTGAAATCTTTGAAGGTCTGTAGCTCCAGACTACTAATCAGGTGGGACATTATGGATGAAGTTCTTTTTTGTTTGTTTGTTTGTTTGTTTATTTGTTTTTAAATTTGAACTCTTTCTCCACTGATGAATAAAGTAGCATTTGAATAAGCAGTGAGTGTATTTCAGTTTTCACTTAATTTTGGCACTGTCCCATGGTAATAGTTAGAATATCAGTAAAGTATATTTACTGATATTCAACTGTTGGATTTGCAATGTTTTAATTAATATTGATAGTGCTTGTTCCTGCTGTGGTAGTAGTAAAAAGGACCTGGGAGCGTGCTCAATAGTGTGTACGTAGTCCCAGAATTCTCTCATCTGCACTGCCATTTTAATTTACTTTTGACATCATGGCCCATATGCAATTAAATTTTTCTCCTGAGTTTTCTCCCAGGCGATATTTTCACAACTTGAAAATAAAATGCATTTTAAACCACCAGCAAGCAAACAAATACTAAAAATAATTTTAACATTTTCTATCTACTTTTTGACACTATTTCCATTGCAAAGTGCTAAAAAGTTATCTTAAATTGACATTGATACATTATCTCCATGGAGAAAACTCGTTAATTGCATATAGGCCCAATTGTCCTCCCTGAATCCTCATGTGAACAAAGGAGCTCCATACCAGATTTTTGCTGTTCCCCGATGAGGGGTAATTAGGTGGCAAATAAAAGGCTAATTACCACAGCCTGCTGAAGCCTGATCTAGGAGAGCACAAGTATTGTGTTGATAAATATTGCTGTATTTTTGCTTTTGGTTCAGAACTTGTGCTGTGTACAAATGATTTCTCAGCTTTCCTCAGCTTTACATTGAGTCAGTAGCATATCCAGTGACAAGGTTCAGTGTATGTGTATTTTCTATATATACTGTAAACAGTTGTAAGTAATTTACTTTGCATGGCACAGGTACAGATTGGTGTTGGGGAACCACACAGACTGTCTCTCCATAGTTGATTTCCTCTCTGCCTATCCCAGGAGGAAAAAAAATCCTCCACTACCAGCTTACTGTCTTGCACCTCTGACTGGCTATCTCTAAATGATCTCCTTCTCCTAACTAGTGCCTGAATCTAATATCTCAACAACATAAACCACTTCGTATTTAATATAATTGTGGTAACATCTGTAGCCCAGGTAGGAACATGACTTCTTGGCACCAACTGTAAAATGTCTACATTTTGTGATAGGTTGCTAGGGGTTCTAGCCTAGAAATCATAATATTTACCTGCACCGAATTATAATGTTATGACATTTCTCTTACTCATTAAACTGTCAGTTTTAAAGAGAAACTGTTGTTTCTGGATTTGACTCTTCAGTGCTAATGGCATATAAAAACATAGAATCAAAATAGCTCTATAAATTCTGGTCAAGAGGAGGATAATCCCCACTAACCACCTGTGTAGCTGATCACAGGGTTTTTGTTTAATCTGTATTCATTCAGTACTAATGGCTACCTGTTCATGCCAATATGTAAGGGCCCTTTTCCACTTGCAATCGCTAGTGTTCACGCTGAACGCTAGCGATTGCTGAATCGCAATTACCGGCGATTCCCCGACGTTCGCCGCCGCGATTTTGCTATGCTATGCACTGCATAGCAAAATCGCGGCAATTATCGCTCCGCCGCGCGTTCGCGTTCCCGACAAAAGCGAATCGCGGTAGTGGAAATGACCTACCGCGATTCCTATGTTAAAAAGCAAACCGTAGCGATTGTAAAATCGCTAGCGGTTTGCGGTTTTGCGATTCAGCCAGCGCAAACGCGCTGGTGGAAAAGGGCCCTAAGGGTATCAACAGCTGTAAGGAAATATTTCAGTTCAGTTTTACTAAACTATTACTAGGCACTCAGTACATGCTTGTAGTCTACTTAGGACTTCTATTAAATGTATCAAGCTATAAGAATTGTCATTAACTTCCTGAGCGGTATGCAGATCAAGAGGATTTGCTAGCCTCAGGAGTCCCCCAGTTTAAATCTATTAGGTGTAGTATCTTCACCACATTAGCTAGCACTAGGCTAGCTAGTATAGGTGTCCACAACCCCCCGATTGCTCCTGATCCTCCCCACCCAGCCGCTATATACATACCAAGCCTCTATACAGTGATCGCCACAGCCTCCCCGCACAGCTCCGATCTTCTCTATGGGGAGGATCATACTTGATGTCATGATGTCATGTGCAGTCCCGATTCTCCCCATAGAGAAGCCCGGAGCTGTGCGGGGAGGCTGTGGCGATCGCTGGATAGAGGCTTGGTATGTATACAGCGGTTGGATCGGGGGGTTGTGGACATCCTTTACTAGCTAGCCTAATGCTAGCTAACATGTAGTGAAGATACTAAACCTAATAGATTTATACGGGGGGACTCCAGAGGCTAGCAAAACCTCTTGAGTGTTGGGCATAACGTTCAGGAGGGTAATAGGCTAGCCTTTGATTGACAACTGAGGTTGCAGAGAGACATGTTGAGTGCATTACTGACAGGATTTCCAGAGGGTGAATTAAGGACAGCTGGTTACATTTGTCAGAGGATCGAATGATGGCCAGCTTTCCAGGGTCTTTGCTCATTTTTAGATTGCACCCTTGCTGACATTGCCATCTCTCCCCTGCTTTGTCTCACAAACACATGTATTTCTTGTGACCTGGGTTAACTCACACATTTTTTCATTATGCTAGTTTAAAAACCTAACTTTCCTAGTACGTGTTCTGTAATTGCCTCCTGTCTGAGTGACTTTCTCAGCAATGGTTGTAAGCATGTACAGTATGTAAGTGTGTATGTGTATTTGCAAATATGTGGAACCAATCTTCTTTTTAATAGCAGTTAGAGACAATGATTTTTTGTAGGCCTGCTGGCCTTTAAGTCGCCCCCCCCCCCCATCAGGAATCAGTTGTTTGACTGGGGGGGGAGTCAGTAATGTAGGAAAGGAGTCACATGAAAGTTTTGCTTTTGGGCCCCTTGATCTGTAGCTACACCTCCGCTCAGCGCTGCTTGAAGTGGACGTGCGCTCTTGCACAGGACACAAGAAAAACATAACAGAAAGGCACCCTGTATGTATTTAAAGAGTTTAGACTGTGTAATTCCCCCCTCATTTGTGTCTAATCACTAGCTGTAATTTGATCTCCTCCTTGCGTCACATGACTGCCTATGGCAGATAAGCAGATAAGCCCATTTGAAAGCACAGACTGCAAACAATATGTCTGCTTCCCTGAATCAGGAAGTGGAAACTGTGCAGATTTATTTTAGGATTTGTATCAGCTGTAACAAAGAAATGTTTTTTTCTTTTTATGTTTAAAAGTTATTATGGCGTTGTGTATCTTTTAGAGCAGAGAGGAGTTCTGAGTTCACGACCACTTTAAAAATACTCAGAGAATCACTATGTTTGTTGTAATATTTTCTGTGAAAACACAGTTGCTTAGTATAGTCAACCAAAAGGATTCCTGTAGTACTTGATTTCAGTACACACATTTTTCTTGTATGATTTAGCCATCAAACATTGAAAAGCACAGCTTGTAGTACACTGAACACTTCAATTATCTTAACTTTAATTAAGCCAAACAAATATTAAAGAACTTGTTAGGCTTGGTACAATTAGGATTAGGCCAATAAATCAAAAAATAACTAGCAAGATTATCTTCTTAATATTACAGTTCATTTTTTTCAGATATCTTTTGCTTGAAAGCATCATTCAGTAGTCTGGTCTTAAATGAGAATGTTACAATACTTTATTTTTTCAGCACAGTCTTCTGAAGCTTCAAATGTAGGTTCTATCATTCAAAGGTTTAACTGTCCCAAAGGGTTTACTTCTTTTACAAGAACACTGCATGTTGTGTTCATGCACATTGAAATGCATCCCTTGGAGTAAGGTCAAACACATTCATTTTAGAGTCACCATGGAACTTAAATATTACATAAATATTAAAAAGCAATCAAGATTTGACATAAAATACCAATGCAAATGATTGCAGACTGGCATCGGACTCATTTAAAAAAAATCATCTCAATCAATATATTTAAAGAATACCCGAGGCGACTTGTGACAAGATGAGATAAACATGTGTATGTACACTGCAAAACGTATGAAACCAGGCTTTTTTTTTGCTGCCTGAATGAGTTCATTTATAGGCTTGCAAATGGCAACTATTGTGTCTGTACCTTGTCGGGAATATAGTAAACATCACTGATAAGCAAATTACAGCCATAAAAGCTTTCCTGGCAGACTACAATTTCTGAGGGCAGGGGAGAGATAGAAAAAGGTCAATAGTTTTGATGCATTTTAGCTCTGGGGCACTTGACAGACTGGCATTGGGGAGAGACAATAAAATATTCAGAGACAATAAAACATTCAATCTACTTTGTAAATGTTTAAATATAAAATAAAACTGTGGGACATCTAAAAAAAGTCATGTTTAGGAGTAGGAGGATAAATACAATTGTTTATCTCATCAGTTTATGTTCACCGCGGGTTCACTTTAAAGTTGACCTCCAGCCATAATTTAATTCAGTTGTATATTTACTGAAAAAAAATAAGTCATTTTCATGTACAGCTAGTATAGGTACCTGGATATTTCTCTTGTGATCCTCTAAACAACATCTTTCAGACTTGGACGGCATAAAACATAAGTAGAAACCACAGCAATCACTCATCACTGTGCTGCTGTCTTGCACAGTCCAATCAGCATGCCCTTACTTGTCTGAGTTTTCTAAAAGGCCCAGGAGAATACTCAGGTCAGATTACTGGCTGTGGTCTCTGGCTTGACTATAGCCATATGACTCCAATACTTGCTGAACAGGATTTCAAAAACAGTTCAGATACATTTTATTACATCTGTGTGTTTGAATCATTGCTTGGAGTTCAGCTTTTACGTTGACATAGTTGAGCAAATGGATTATAAAGGATGGATAAAGGGCAAAATATGGTTGCTGGAGTTGGCAGATTTTTAGAAATACACTATATTCCACATGTAACATAGCAAATGGACCCTTGATTCAAACTTGTTTATAAGAGAGGAGTTGTTTCCTTCATACAGTGTGATCAACAATATGAGCTTTGGCTGCCAAGAATAGTGATACATTTGGATTTATCACTACCCTAACCAATATAATTGTGTTCAAAGGATCTTGAGTACATAAACTAGACAAAATTGGACAACAGTTTTCATCTATTGTAACCATGGCCAACAGCAAAAGTACAGAGAAGATCTCCGTGTTTTTAAAGAAAAGATTATAAGCAGCAGCATACATCTGTTTTTATGAGGAAAACCCCTTTGAAAGCTGTCAGTTTAGGTGTGCTGTATTTGCATCATCTGTTCAAGTTTTATATAATGTATGTAAGTTTCCCCCTTCACTTTTCAGAGCCCTTTTATACAACTGAAACATCCCCAACTACCACTTCATTGGATAACCCGTGCATAGTCCAATTTCAGCTTTGTGTATCAACATTTTATGTCATTAAGGAGGAACATGCTGGCATCTGCGGGATAAGTAGCTTGTTATCCTCCTTTTTGGTTTATAATTACCATCATCATTTTTGTTGTTGTTTATATTACAATATACAAGTCTTATTTTACAGATGATAAAAGAGATTCTCTCCCTTATAGGGGGGCAAATGTTTGTTTCTTTATGGCAGTTGACTCCCTTTACTGCTGGTATTTTTCAAGGCTCATGCAAGAGGTCACTTAATTTCTGAAGCATCTCTCCCCAGTCCTACTTGCTGCGCAATGAACACAGCGGTGTGCTTCTTTCACATCTTCCCATTCCTAGGGCAGTGATTGTCTGACTCTGGTATGGGTGAACCCTCTTCATGAGTTATGGGGCTGGCAGACTACTTCAAGACTTGGGTAGTGGACTGAACTGATGGACATCTGCCATTACAATTAACTTGAGTAGTGCTTGTTGAATGTAAAATGTCCTTAAGCAGGATAAGTCTAGATAAAAAAAGGACAACAAAGACACACAATGCATAACACTTATGTAGTGAAAAGACTTGTGCACTTGTGCAGTTTGTGAACATCTCTACTATCGGTACTGTGCCTCTCCCTTAGAACAGCAGTACATATTTGGCACTGCCTGAAAATGAGCATGCTAACACAGAGTATGACTACATACTTCCAAAGACTTTAAGGTTTTTCTGGGTGCACCATTGTTTGCATTATTTTGATAATACAGAAGCTGGTGATCTGTTTAACTAACTCTAAATCCCTGAAAAAAATGGACTTGCTAGGAATGAACTGATTTTTGAAAAATTTTTATGATCATCTCAATGCAAAAAGACAAACTGTACCTGGCCACCTGCCACTAGCTTACTAACGAAATACACTTGCTAGATTAGTTCTAAGATCAGGGACTGTCTGACTAATAATGTAAATTATGTAATAATGGCTTTGATATTAACCTGATATGAAAAAAGGCCACATAAATAAAGCTTTTTTTCTGTTGCCGGGTTAATGCTATAAAAGGGCATATGCTTAAACTTATTTTACGGAAAGCTGTGAAAACGTTAGGTATTTACTGTACTGGATGAGAATTCTGCTAAAGTAAGGACATTAAAACAAAGTAAGACAGACGTACAAATTATCATTAATAATATAAAATATACTTAATTATCAAAGTGATTTTTTTTTAGATTATAAACAAGTCTAAAATAAGAATACTTCAAAAATATAAATATTCTGATATATTTTGCCATCTGATTATAATAAGCTTTGTGAGTTCTGTCTTTATATAATACCATTAAGATAAAATGTCCTTCTGCTGCAGTTCAGAGGACAAAGCAGCCTTGACACAGCGTTCAGTAAGAGATGATATGCTACTTTAAATTGTTGCCTGTTAAGTTGAGACTGACTAAAAAAAAAATAAACTGGGACAGTGGGAATATGGTGGGGTTTCCCATCACAACCAAACAGCGATTTGATACCATTTTCTAAGGCCGCACATACAAGGCAAACTTTTTACAGAAGCTGCAAATAGTCCAAACATTGACTGGCAAAATTTGGCTTTGTATTAAATGTGAAGTATGAATGCAACAAAATAACTTGCTATCACTTAGTATGTGTTTAAAACATTATTTATGCTATCCAATATCTCATTCTTCTCCCAAAAGCAATTATTCCTCTTTCCCACTTTTTACATACTAATGTGGTGATAATGACAATCATAAATCAAGCCTATATTTTTTTGTTACTTTTAGATGCAAGTGAAGACCACAATAACACCATTGACGTTTAGCTATATACAAGTCAGGTTAAGGGATATTAGTCATACAAATACTAAAAATCAGAGAGACATGTTGCCATTTATAACCCTTTAGAGTTAAATTGCATCCAAGAAAGTACTGATCTAAATTGTTATGATGTAATATGGATAATCTGCTACATGGCCTGCAAGCTATTCTAATCAAGGAAATGGGCAATGTACTTTTATGCAATGCATTTGTTTTGTTGAACTGATCATCAGCATGTTAAATATGCCCATTTCAGATAAAGAGTGATAATAAATACGAAGGGAATTTAAAGAAAAATATGATATGTGCAACATATGTTTATGACACAATTTACATTGAACTGTATATGTAACACTTAAAACATCTGACCTTTCTTCATTGTTAAAGGGCCATAACACTCATGAAATGTTCAATTAACAAGGATTGCATCTCTTAACCAATGTTGGTAACAGGCAATATTAATGGATTGATCTATACACATTTTACAGTGGTGGAAAAGTCAAACATCATGTAATGTTCAATAGGACTTAAGAGTATCTTTTTTGGAATAACAAATAAAATTAAAGCGATGGGGCTTATACAGCAAAGACCCTGACTCATTCTTGCCTTTGTATACTGATTCCTCTCCTAAAAATAATAATAAAAGGAAGTATGTAAATATACTCCATTTGTATACTCTGCAGCATAATCATAGTCAGGTCATAAGGTAGGTTATAAAGTTTAATTCGTGTCCACCTAATTCCCTCAGAGTTTTGACCTCTGAATATCCAAAGAAATGTTTTACTCAGAGGAAGGCATGGGAAGATTAGCAAAGTTTGACTGTCATGTGATCTGGTTGCTTCAGAATCTCAGTATTGTACAAGTCTAGGGCATGGTTGACCCTAATGATTTCACTATTGGTCAACTTCAATCGATGCTTTAGCATACAGGAGAAAAGGTCCAGTTGTGGTTTTCCTGGTGCAGTTGGTGGAGCCAAGCGATTGATTCGTTCTCGGATGTCCAGCATGAGCAACATAACAGAGGATGAGGAATAAAACTGCCCTCCTTGGGAATATGACTGATTGACCTGCTGAACTGCACTACGCAACAGATCTGGATTAAATCGCAAACTATACCCATACAATTGGATTTCAGATATCTTCACATAGAACTGCCGTTTTGTAGGATCTGATAGATCAACTGGGCCTTGACCTGTATCATTGCGCATTAGTGAAGGTAGACGTGCACGACTTCGTAGATAAATGTGTACAGTCTCAAAAAATGTCTTCCAGCGATTACCGAGTAGGAGAGTCCAATTATAACACTGGCTATTTTGGAGCCGTGTCTTCTCCCATCTTGGGTAACCATGTTCCCCAAAGGGCATGCTCCATCCTTCTGAGTGACTACCACTAAAGGGGTTAATATACACAAAAAAACTGGGATCCAAAGTAGTATTCCTAGCCTGACAAATACGCATTGACATCCCAACAACCATGTGGATAAATTCAACTCTATTTTTGTTGCTTTTCAGGGTGAGTGACATTCTTTTCCTCCAACGTGGATCAAAGTAGGTATCTAGACGAATCTCATTGCTAATGAAAGTAGTGTGCACATGAAGGCGGGAGTCCATTTTCTGCAAAAGGTAACGGAGCTCTTGATCTTGAAAGTCTAATTCTGTTTCTAGACTCATGAATTGCTCACTGCGCTCAGAATCAACATTCTGTGCCTCACAGCGGCCACGGTATAACTTGTATCCCTTGTTACATGACCCACAGAGTGAGATGTTAGCCATACTGCACATTGCACAGCTTTGATTACCCCCTATGATACAAGGAATTGGACGTTGACAAAGCGTGCTACCACCATGGCACACACAACTACGTTGACTCTCTAGGAATGTGCCCCAGAATCCATTCTCATTGCAGTAAAGAAGTGATTGTACTCGAGCCAGCCATTGTTGGATTGTTCTGAAATGAGAAAAGCAAATTCTTGTTACAGAAATGCAAAGCATGGCTGTCTGAACTGAGAGTCTCATCATATTTAATCTGTGTACATATTGTTTTTGAATACTTAAAAACCTTAAACTACAACGTAAGGCAAATACATTAACACATCATTGCCGAAAGAAGGAATCATTCCAGAGAAAGTCTTTGGAGTTGGAACACATTGAAAAGGGGTTTAATCCATGCCCTAATATTTCTATACAGTAAGTGCTTATATTTGTGAGTGTATTACACTTAATAAATTCAACTAAATCTACTATACTATGTTACCTCTGTTCTTTGCTTAGTCTATCTGGCAGACTTTAGCTTTTTATGCCATATAGTGCCCTAAGAAGGAAGCTGGGAATTAGTGGGATAGAGAGAAACCCGTTGGAGCTAATGGAGGGATGTGTGGGATATAGGTCACAGAGGTCTTCCTCTGCGACCTACCTGGAGGTAGGCAGGTGACATAATGAGTTTATACTCTCATTTATTAAGCTACAGGATAATGCTTCTGAAGTACTAGATTGTAGGGACTAAATTGTGAGGGACAGTTAGTGACAAGACTATATATTCTGTACAGCGTTGCGTAATATGTCGGCGCTATAAAAATATTTTAAAATTAAAAATTAAATAGATGGAGTTGTAGGCTGTGTACTTGACACATATTTTAGCTGGGAACTTCTGTACTCTAGTGTACAATATTCATCTATGCTGGGCCCTTGTTTTGCTGTACTCATGGAGCACTGCCCGTGTAATATATGCAAAAAATATATACAAATATATGTAATATATGCAAATAAGGGAGACATCACTTTCTTTAGCAGCAAACCCGCAGGTTGGATTTTATACATTTATTGTACTATATGTTTCAGTTTGTTTTACTGATATTTATATGTGTCTTTGATATGTGTCTTTTATATATGTGTTTGATGCCGTTTTGGTATTGCTGTAGCTTATCCTGGTACATAGGTTCGACTTATCTAATACATAAAAAATACCTGCACTGAATGTTGTACATAATTAAGTAAAAATAAGAAGGGACATTTTTTTTTTTTAAAAAAAGAAGCTTTTCTTATGTCTCTTGCCACGATAGCCATCATAATTGCTTGAAGGATTTTGGGTTCCTCAATCTGGGTGGCGCGGTGGCATAGTGGATAGCATTCCAGGTCAAATCCTAGCCATGGCTCTGTAAAGTGCTGCTGAATATTTAATCACCAATTAAATATTAAATAATAATAATCCAGGGCCCATATGCAATTCACTTTTTTTTTCTTTTGTCAATAAAAATGCCTTTTAAGCCATTTACAAACAAGAAAATACTCTAAAACAATTTTAATAGTACTTTTTTTTATCTACTTTGGTATTTATTTTTATTGCAAAGTGCTGAAAAGTTAATTTAAACAAACAATGAAAAATTATCTCCTAGGAGAAAACACGAGGAGAAAAAGTGAATTGCATATGGCCCCAGGACCACTAGAGACATGCTAAACAGGGTTGGATTTGTATCTTTCACTTCCCATGGCCCACTTTCTCCAACCGCCGCCGGCGGAGTTTAAATAGGGCTTACAGTCAGTATTTCTAGTCCGGGCCAAGATCTAGGCTGAGGTCCCAAAAAATAAATAAATAGGGCTTACGCATATAGTAGCACTATATATAATAAGCTGCATCATAGGAAATAAACTGGTGATGTAACAGGCTGTGGTTATTAAATTTCCCCCCAAATATACTAAGTAAACTATGGCAACCATAGGGATTAGATAGGACACTGGCATGACTATGTACTTTATAAAGTGCTGCAGAAGATGTAGGTACTATATATAGATGGATAATATTAATACATATTATAATAAAAAAACATAACTAATATTTACAGCAATAGTAATAGTACCCCCTGTGGACCATTACAAAGGACTCCGTTAACAAGGTTGGAAAGTCTGCAATATCAGCATATTCTGTGGTACATATAAGATCTGGGCCCTTAAACAATTATTACTACTTTATGTAAATGTAGACATAACAAAAAGTGCCTTTCATTTTGTGCTAGTGTAACCAGACTGAAAGAGAAACTGTGACCAAGAATTGAACTTCATCCCAAACAGTAGCTGATACCCCCTTTACCATGAGAAATCTTTTCTTTTTCACAAACGGATCATCAGGGGGCTTTGTATGGCTGATATTGTGGTGAAAGCCCTCCCACAAGAAACTCCAAGGACCATGATCCTGGCAGTTTTCTGTCTGTGAACCTTGTTGCATTGTGGGAAATAGCTGTTTACAGCTGTTTCCAACTGCCAAGAAAACAAGCAGCAGCTACATCACCTGCCAGCAGTAAAAATGTCACCATGTGATAAATGTCAGAATGTAAATCAGGGATTTAAAGATTTTACAATGGGCAAACACTGACTAAATCATTTATATCTAACTAGTAAAAAGGCCTGCCCGTTAAAAACGGACGCTAGGTCACAGATGCTACCCTCCGCAATGAGCGCACATATGCTTCCCGCTTGCTCGTTCCCCACTACTGTCTGAAGTATATGCACACAGGGAGCTGCTTGCTTGGCAGTTGGAAAAAGCTGTTATTTCCCACAATGCAATGAGAACCTCTGTGAGCCACACACAGCAAACTGTCAGATGCTTTGGGCACCAGCAGTACTGAGAGGAAGACACAATAATGGGAGATTGTACTGTGGGAAGGGATGTGATTTAGTAGTGCAAATTGTCACAGTATAACCTGCATTTTACAGGACTATAAATTGAAAATATTGGTCTGACCCATGTATAAGTCGGCCTCTAAATTTCTAGACTTATAGTCAAGTATGGCATATACAGTGTGTATACACAAAATCAGATATGCGTGTGAGTTTTCACATGCAATGCACATTGTGTATAGAGTGAATTAGGCTTGAAACCTGTTCTGTTTGTCTAGCGTGACACTGAAAGGTATAAAAAGTGTTGTTTTGTATTGGATAGAAAATATTCAGGGAAATCTGAATAAGAATTTGCCTCCTTTTTGGATTTTCACAGACAAATCAGAAAAGCAATCAGCATGCAGTCTACACACACAAGAATTAACAAAAGCAGTTATGTGGCATCTAGGGAATAATAATACAAAGAAAGAAAATGTTTATGTAAAATGAAAACAAAATGATAATTAGATGTAGGCTCACCATGCATAGCTGAGATTATTGCATTATAAAAATGTTTACCAGTGTGTTGTGAGATAATCTCCCAACGTATGAAACATAAATAATGCTTTAGCTTGCTGTGGAAAAACTGTGTGACAAGATTTTTTTTTTAAGTAGCAGAGCAATCACATATGTGAATGTCTAGATATTCAATTACAGGGATATATTGAATATATTGATAAATTCAATTCTCAGGGATATATTTATTTTCAAAAGCACTTAGTGAATGGCAGTTGCTCTGTCCAACTGCCAAAAAAAACTGTGTAGGGAGCAGGGAAACTGGCCAGCATCACTGTTTAAATCCTTTTTAGGTAATATCTTTATAAAGAATAAAAGCCTTGCTGAGAATCCCCTATGAAGAGGTGGACTAGTCCAAAACCTGTCACTTATGTCAGATTTCGACTGCCTGCTGTAAGTGACAGCAACATAGGAGAAAAGTAATTTATGGCTCATTTTACTCTGGAAAAGAAATTTGATTCTGGTGAAAGCAAAAAGATAAAACAAATGTCTAGAAACTGGACATCACCATTTTCACTCATTCCTAAAATGTACTTTGCTACACACCTATGCTAATCCCACTTTGGTAATGTAGCAGATACATGGGCCTATGAGGGGTATTTCTACCATAATTTAACTACTTCATTATTTAAGTTTATGAACAGTTTCTTAATTGATTTGCACTTCTGCTCCCCCTGCACAAGGTAAATAGTGCATTACTGGCATATTGCATGAAAAATTTGTTGATGTTGTCGATGTAAAAATTTGCACAAATCCCTTAACCTTGCTAGCTCTATTCACATAATCTTACACAATACTGTTATTAGTGGCTCTTAAAGTTCAAAAGGGTTAGATGGTAGGACAGTTTTATCAAGATTAGCACAAGAAAAGTGGACAAAAGTAGAGCTGTTGTTCAGAGCAACCATTCAGGTTTCAGTTATTTTTTTCCCACTGTACTTGTCTTGATAAATCAGACTCAGCTTTACTAATTAAAGAGTACCTGTAATGAGAGAAAATGTAAAGTGATTGTAGCTTATCTCTGTCTAAAAATTATCCTCTGGTTATAATCACTCATCTCTATTCTAATAAGAATGCAACATTTATCACTGTAACGTTTTGTTCACAAAGTGCCAGTATATTATTACGTGTTGTGCGATAAAAAAAGAGGGGTTGTAAATACAAACTTGCCCGAATAGGTGCATACTAAGACACAGTAGAAGAATTCAACCCCAATCGAGATTACATTCTCTAATTGACTATAGAAAATGTACAATTTCCTTTTTATTTTTTTTTACACAATTACATTTATTCTATCCAGAATGACTGTTCTGACTTTCTTTTGACACCCCTAATCTTTATTATGTCATGTGAATGACAATGAAACCTTGAAGACCCTGGGTTCAGATGAGGAATTGCAGTAAAACATTGCCAAGAGTCTGTTTCAAAGTCTGTAAAAAAAAAAATCTTATTTAAAGTGGACCTCCAGAGTAAACTTCTAAATCCTCCTGTATCCTAGTAAAAAAAATAAATGTTATATTTACCTGAGAAGCCTTGTCCAGCAAAGCCATCCCAAAGACCCTGCATCACTGGACTTCCACTGGAATGAGAGGAGGAGGCAGGGCCAGGCACCGGAAGTCCACTGATGCGGGGTGTTTGGGACAGCTTTGCGGGACAAGGCCTCTCAGGTAAATATAACTTTTTTTACTAGGAGACAGCAGGATATTGCAGTTTACTCTGGTGGTCTGCTTTAATCCTATGTCCCTGATGGAGCGATATACAGTACACTACCACTATTAGGACAGGAGAGAGACAAGGGAAAAGAGACCAACAAACAAATTTAGAGGTTACAACCTCTTTTCACAATATGCAGTACTGAAGTTTTTCGGAAAATCTACACTCCATGAACTCCAAAGGTAGAGAAGACTAGGAAACTTTTCAAAGTGACCTTTTCGGGGGTTTTTTCTCACACACAATGAAGTGAACTTGGGTGAAACAAGAGTTTGAGCGTAGTGTTTCTCCTCACATCAAAGCCGTGTAGCTGCTGGTTGGAGAAATAGAAAGCTTTGTACACTCCCCTGAATAAACACTTTTATCCACTGCCAATCTTTATATAATAGGGCAAAGAAAAAATATTTGTTCACTTGAAAACAACTGTAAGGTGTTTCATACTCATGCCATGCTGATTTTCCTTATGTTCCTGTATCAGTGAACGGGTACTGCAGTTTGATGTGGGAAAACTAAAAATGTACAGTGAGTATCGTATAAAATATTTAATTATATAGGAGAGACTAAAGGGACACATTAATAACCTATTTTAAAGTTGCAGTTATTATTTAGAAACGGAATCAACCAAATGCATTATTTTGCATTGACTTTATATTTACAGTATTACAAACATGTTATGCTCTTTTTATTGTGAACGTACTCACATATGCTGAGTATTGTTATGAAAGTGGAACATGCAATAGATGGGAACGCCAATTGTTGATACTTTCCTTCTTTGAATATTTCACCATAACATCTTAGCTTCCCATTTTAGAAATGTTTCCTTTTCTTTTCAAACAGGAAAAGCTTTCTTACCTTTCTCTGGGTAGCTGGTGATTGGGATTGTGTCTGCAGCGCAGACTTAAGCTAAACAGCTTCCGTGCTGTGTTTTGCATCTTTTGACGTTGTACATCTAGTGAGTTCTGCAGCAACTTGTAACGACTCTGCAATTCCCAATCATTTCCCCAGTGTTGGTGAATGGCTCCAATGCTCAGGAAGTGACTGCTGGGTAAGCGTCTCATGAAAGATTTAAATTCATCTGCACAGGAATAAAAATGAAATAAGTATTGTTAATGCACTTGAATAACCAAGGCAAAAAAATCAGGAAGAGAGGTTTGAACGAAATAAGATGTAGAAGCCTTATAGCCGCAGACACTAAACATGAGTTCTAAGACATGTCTTACAACTATGCAAGTAATGATTTTTCCATGCAACAGTTAATGACGAAAAGGACAGCACAAAGAATGGAATCTTCATTATCTTTCATTCACTATGGCAGTGGTAACAGTTCAGTAAAGTGATTTTTTTCAAGTAGGGATTGACCCAAATCAAATAACTTTGCCAACAGATTCGATAATTTGAAAACAACAAAGTTCAGTTTATCAGGTATGATTAGGACTGTCTTTCATGGCTTGTGGTCTGACTTCCTGCTGTTAACCTTATACTGGAGATACCTAAAAAAAAATACTGTAGGAGAAACATTTTGTTTTCTTCATAAGCATCGGTTTCTTAGTGGCATTGGCAGTCACCATTACCTCTTTGTACTACAACACACAACAAAATAAAGCAGTGTATATTTTGGTGCCCTCTTTGCCAAGTTTGCAAGTAATTTGTAGATTATACTTATATAAAATGTGAAACAACCAAGGAAAACCCACATGGGAGCATGTCTAATCCCAGTTATATTGAGAAAACGTTAATAAACTTGTACGTCACTAAGTCATGTGGCTGTGTATAGTATATGTGAACGCCAGCTGGAAACACTTAGATGTTAACTGAATCAGGGAAACACTGTAAAGGTGGATATTGTCACCTGTGTTTCATAGTATCTACACAAGCAATTCTCCTTCTCGAATCATAACATAACCTCCCACTTCCACATGCAAAATTCTATACCCGCTTTAGACGTTGTATCCCACCAAAACCATGGCTGCATACCTCCTCCCTCCACACCTATCCCAACTTGTACCTCCAGCGCATAATACTATTACCCTATAAAGCCCAATTCTCTTTCCCTGTGCTAAACATGTATTCCCTAGAATAACCCTCCTAGTAAATAACACTACTGTTATCCAAGAAAATCTAAAATAGTGGCTGGATAGTGTACTGGTTAAGGGCTCTGCCTTTGACATGGGAGACCAGGGTTCGAATCCTGGTTAGGTCAAGTACCTATTCAGTAAGGAGTTCAAGGCAAGACTCCCTAACACTGCAGGGTGGCCTCTTGAGCGCGTCCCAGTGACTGCAGCTCTTGAACGCTTTGAGTCCAACAGGAGAAAAGCGCTATAGATATGTTCGGATTATTATTATTATTATTAATAAAATAACCAACTAAATAACAATAACATTCCCTTCTCCCCACCCCCAAAAAGACCTCATCACCAGATGTTTTTGTAATGATCTGCTCAGCTGCCTGTGCAGGCCGGCAGCTTTTTGACCATTGTTTAGGTTTGCATGCTGCAGGACTCTGGAAAGGAGAGCTTCTGTCAGTTTTGCAGCGTGTGCTTGCTGAGGAATTTGCATGCGTTGTCATGCAAATTGCCTGGCCACATTCATTGGAGGCGTGTACTATAAGTACTATGTGTTTCCCACAATGCTTGGCTGGTCATAAGGATTTAGTCCTGTGTAACACTCCTGGAGGGGTGTCAGCCTTACTCTCTGTTTGAAGATCAGCTTAGAGTAATTCCTGGAAAACTGCACTAGGCAGGTTTCCTTAGTGCAGTTAGGATTGCTTATCTGTTTGTTTGTTCTGTTGCGATTGTCCTGTCCCAGCGGTGGAAATGGTTCTGATCTCTGTTCTTGGAGTATAGCTGGTGCAGCGGTTGCTACCAGCTATCTCTTCTGATCTGTCTCACTTGGATCGCACTAGCATCTTGCGCTAGCGCTGTGGATCCTTCTGTTCTGTCTCCATGGATCGCGCTAGCCACTTTCCGCTAGTGCTGTGGATCCTTCTGTTCTGCTACTCTGTACCTGGATCGCGCTAGCCACTTTCACTAGTGCTGTGGATCCTTCTGTTCTGCTACTCTGTCTGCCTGGATCGCACTCGCCTAGCGCTAGTGCTGTGGATCCTTCTGTTCTGCTACTCTGTACCTGGATTGCACTAGCATCCTGCGCTAGTACTGTGGATCCTTCTGTTCTGTCTTCCTGGATCGCGCTAGCCACTTTCGCTAGTGCTGTGCATCCTATCTCTCGCTTGTCCCTGTTTTCGTGTGTCTGTCTCGTCTGCTACGAATGCTTGCTGGAGGCTCGGTGAGGTAACCATTAATCTGTTACATGTTTGTCTGTCGATGGTTAGTTAGGCGTGCTTGTCTCTATTGTGCTTATCACGTGGAGACCGCGCATGAACGTGTGCACTGTTGCGAATAAGTGCGGTGTTCGCGTTCAGTTAGCGTTTGTTATTTTCCGTATCTCCTCATTGTATGATTTGCTGTGCCTTTGCTATCCTCGTATTCTGTTCTGATCTGCCTTGTGTCACTTTTGGCAATCGCCTTTCTTGCGGTTGCATTTCTGTTTCGTATCTGCTGTTGTGTGTGGGCTGTCACGGGGTGGCGACTAGATTGGCGCACACACATACAACCTGTCCCTTTGCTCATTCTCATTCACAATCGCTTCTCTTGCGATTGCGTTCTGCGCTTCGTACAATTCCTGTCTGGCATTTGTGGAGGTACAGAGGATTGGTTCCTCTGCACTCCTCAGCGCCATCTGCTGACAGGAATTTCCCTCTACGGGTGCGTAGCACCTTTTGCTGGGTTTCTGCAATTATACGCTTGTGGAGGATTTCCGCCGTATCAGCGCACGCGTTGTGCGCTGATCACGGAGAAAGTTCCACAATTGTTACAGTTTTTGATGATGGAGCTAAGGAGAAATTTGGATCACGCCACTGGGCATTGCTGGATTGTGTAATGGTTAAGGGCTCTGCCTCTGACGCAGGAGACCAGGGTTTGAATCTCGGCTCTGCCTGTTCAGTGAGCCAGCACCTATTCAGTAGGAGACCTTAGGCAAGTCTCCCTAACACTGCTACTGCCTATAGAGCGCGCCCTAGTGGCTGCAGCTCTGGCACTTTGAGTCCGCTAGGAGAAAAGCGCGATATAAATGTTATTTGTCTTGTCTTGTCTTGTCTTGTGGTCTTACTTTGATCTTCTCTGTGCAAGTGACCCCTGTCAGTTCCACTCATTTGAAATGAATGCTCCTGATGCCTGGTCATGGCAAGAACAGCTTTTTACAGTTTTCTATTTATTTATTTTTTTAATTGAATTTCACACGATTGTAATAAAAATGTGCATTTCTAAATTCTCAAGTGTAATATATATATGTTACGGCCAGAACCCGAAGTTTGGCCACTTCTAGTTCTGGCCGGCCACTTCGGGTTCTGGCCGGCCAATGTGCGAAGAGAGAGACGCGGGGGGGGGGGGGGGAGGAGAGAGAGGCAGACCAAAAGCCGGCGGCTTGAATTGTTACATTGCCGCCGATTTAATTGCATTAAATTAACTAAGTTGTTATACGTTTGGCCGTTGCGCTGCGGCCAGAAGATACCTTAATGTCACAGGAATCAATCCATTTCTCACATTGGCCGGCCAGAACCCGAAGTGGCCAAACTTCGGGTTCTGGCCGTAACATCTATATATAATATATATATATATATATATATATATATATATATATATATATATATATATATATTCATTGGTGGCAAAGTTGCTCACATCGTGGGCCTCCCATGCCATTTCCCTGTAGTTACATATTGGGTGATTCCTCTGTAGCACTGATACACAGTTAAGGTGGCCATACATCAGGTGACTTGGCAGTGATCGACCATTTCATTTGATTATAATCAGAATCAGAGGAAAATCAGTGCTGGCAAGTGCATGCCCGATCGACAATGCAACCAATTTTGGGTCAAAATTGGTCACATGTATCAATCGAACATGCTGCAAGATGTAGGGCTGTTTTGTTCAATTGTGTGCATGGAGGTAATGGCAAGCAATCTCGAGTCGAACGACAAGACCCCCGACGCTGTCCCCCCTCATGTGTAATGTACCCACCCGGTGCCCAGTGCAGTATACATTACCTGTCCATGGTCGTCGCTTGTCTTCCGCTTGCCCCTGGTGCACTCCTTGCTCCATACACGCACCCCATGTGGTTGCCAAAGTAATGGGGCATGTGTGTGACATCACACGTAGCAGACAGGTAATGTATATAGCACTGGGCACTGGGGGATCTTATCACACGTTAGGGGGTGGCAAGACAGCGCACAAGGACAATTCCAGATCAATTTCAGTATGCAATGCTGTGTATGGGCAGCCAACAGATTTCTCTCTAATTGGTTACAGAGAGGTTTGCCTCTTGGTTGAATCTGCCCATCATCACTACATGTATGGGCACCTTAAATAACATGATCGGCTTATTTGTCCCAGACAGTGATACAGTTAATGTTAAAAGAGTAGGCATAGGACCCTATCGCATTTTATGGATTGTCCACAATCGCCAGCGATTCCAAAAGGCAATTTGCCAAAGCAAGGTTATTGAGGGGAACCTATTTGAGCTACTGCAATTAGGGCAAATTGCAATTGCGGATCCTGCAGCATTTTGGGGCTACAGGCTACAATCCAGACATCAGGAAAAATGGTGAGTGTATTTAACTTTATTGCCACAGAACACCACAACTAGAAAATGCTGTACAATTTACTATACAGCGATTCCAAACGCCCAGAAACTGCGTCACCAAACGCTTCGGGGATCGCTGCACAAAGTGCTTGTACAATTTCAAAGCACAGCAGCAATTCCCAGTGGGTCTCTAGCCTAAGGGTGATTTCAATACCCACAGCAGTTTGGCCTCCTTAGTGACAGACTGGTGACCACTGGTTAGGATGTTTGTCACTGTATGATGTGATGTGACCCATGGCTGTGGCTGGATCACTGGCAGACCTGCTCTCTAGGATCGCGGCTCGCAGGCTAAATGTAAACACAAGCGGAAATAATCCGCTTTGTTTACATTATTACAACGCTGCTAACAGTAGCAGCGTTGTACTAGATCAGCGATCCCCGGCCAAGCAGGAGCCTGTTAGAGGCTGCACAGGACAGATCCGTTCCTGTGCAGCCTCCGGTCTCCGGGGAAGGGAGGGAGAGGGGGAATCATGCGGTGGAGGGGGCTTTGAGGTGGCACCCCCGCCACCCACACGCATGCAGGAGCGATCAGACCCCCCCAGCACATCCCTAGTGGGGAAAAAGGGGGGGGATCTGGTCGCTCTGCCTGTTGTTTGATCTGTGCTGGGGGCTGTAGAGCCCACCCAGCACAGATCTTCTAAATCAGCGCTGGTCCTTAAGGGAGGGGTAAAGGCTGAGTCCTTAAGTGGTTAATTTTCATGCATAATAAAAGTATGAGCTAAGGGAGTTATTTTCCCCTATAAACCTCAGTACGGGAAAATTCACAATTTACAGCAGTTTTTCCAACATGCAATGGATGAGGGAGTTGATACTGGCTAAATGTCAGCAATTTTAAAAATACAATTACTAATTATAGTAGTAGTAATACTGCTATTTATTCATGAACTGAAAGTAAAATATTCAGTACAGTAAATCCTATAATAATCTTTTATCGTGACTCACTCCATAATGTACACAATATTCTGAAGCTGAGCTCTCTCTGTCTTTCTGACAAGCTGAACTTGTGCTTCTCAATGGATTCTTTAAAGAATAAGTATAAATTTATAAAGCTGAATCAATCCCAATTTTTCCTTTGATTATTTATGCTATTATAATGCAACTAGACCTTAGGCCCATTAGGCCTTGGCCGCTATGCCCCTCAAATCCCCCCCATCGCCTCCGCCAACACCGCTGCAACATCACGTGTATGTGGCGCTACGCATACAAGCCCACACAACACAATGGCCACGACGCGCACACATGCCGCAGCTAGGGGTCAGAATGACCCCTAGCTGCAGTTGTGGCATAGCATCTTTTTTAACCTTTACCTATTTAGCCTCTCTACATCTCTGGATTAGAAGGTTGCCTTTGCCTCCACCAGCGCCATAAACATCTTGATTAAAGAAATGTTCTAAGTGATTCAGTCTCTTACGCCAAGCAAGATCTCTCACTATTACATTTTCAGTGTAAGATGTATTCATACAGCTCTTTTTTTGTCTTTGACATATCCAGGAAGTAATGAAGAGCTTCTATAGTTGATGAGAAAAGCATACTTATAATTAGAGCTACAATAGCCTTGACAGTATTCCTAAGATCTTTTAGCAGCAACCAATACAAAAGTACTGTATTGAAAAGGTCCTCTTCTTCACTAATATAATTTAACAACTGTGCTGCTGCAGTAAATACATTCCGGATCAGAATAGTGCGTTTTTCTACCCAAGTAAAACAACCCTGAAGTAAGCCTCGGTAATATAAATTAATCACACTGATCATATTATGATAAATAACATCATCTGCGGTTACCTATGGTAACAATATTTTCAGTAGCTTCAGATACTGAAGCAGATGTAATATTGCAATGCAGAATTGGATAAACTGAGATAACTTTTCCAATCAGTCAGTGAAGCCTTCCATCCATGACATAAAAGGCCAAATATGCAGGCCTGAAAGGTCAAAGCGGATAAACTTTCTTTTACCACTCTGAACAACTGTACATAATTGTATTTTTTAACCGTCATATAGCTCTAGAACTAAAAATGTTTTTTATGTAGGTGACATCTGATTACCAGTATGTACAATACTGTATGTTATCATCATGCTATCCACTAACCACTTCCCTACTAAGGGTTTATTTTCCCCCCTTCTGGACCAGAGCAATTTTCACCTGTCAGCGCTCCTCCCATCCATTCGCCAATGACTGTATAATATACTTTGGTTTGTAATCTGAAAATATGTCAGAATGAAGCAAGGTTATAAATAAAAAGCTATATAACTGAAAATAAAAATATGAAACTTTTTTTTTGTTCTATTCCTTATCCATAATACTCATAGGATTCATTATATCATACGTTTTCATTCACTTCAGGTTTGTTTTGATATTGCTCAGATTTACTTTGAGCATACTTCCCAAATTTCTGAAATGGGAAAAATGGAAACGTTTTACTGCAAAAATATCTAGGCTAAGAATGCGGTCCTGTGACGCCTCCAGTTATACAGACCAAACAACTCGGGCTTGATTCACAAAGCGGTGCTAACTTTTAGCACTCCTGTGAAAAACCCCTTAGCACGTCTAAACAAGCTTTTCGCGCGTAAAACTTTATGCGCACAAAACTTTATGCGCGTAAAACTTTACGCGCGCACTGCACAGAGCACGGGGCGCTCCGCGCGAAGTGCCCATTAAAGCCTATGGGACTTAGCGCGCATAGGACTTTGCGCGCGTAAAGTTTTGCGCGCGCAAAGTTAGCGCGCAATCTGATTGAGAAATCCGGTGCTAACCTACTTAGCACCCTGGTTAGCGCGTCTAAAGACTTTAGACGTGCTAAGTAGATTAGCACCGCTTTGTGAATCAAGCCCCTCATATGCAAATGTTACTTTTTCATCCTTCCACAAATGTTGCAGCGGTTACAAAAGAATGCTAAAAACACAAACTGTAGGGGGTGCGGTTTGACTGTTAAGTGAATGGCTGTCGACTATGCTCCAAGGACCAGAACCCATACAGAAACCGACAGAAGCAGCACCATAAATGATAACAGACTTGAAATTAGCCAAACATCTGCAGGGTACCTACAGGATGGCAGGTGCTGCTTAGAAGTGAGCTCTTATCAATCTGTGTTTTGGCTAGGCACAAGGCATAGAAAGTTCCCTAATGAAGTTCCCCCACGTTTCCATGAATTCATAATACCTACAAGGATCACCAGAACCACAAAGCCACAAAATAGTGCCAGCAGTGGGAGAGCAGTTGGAACACAACAGTCTAGACAACACCATAAGATAAAGGAGGAGATAGAAAAGAGGGAGGAGTGGAGAAAAAAAATGACCAGTTATATCTGCTGGGCACTTATGACACCTGCAACCGTGAGGGAAGAACAGGATTACTCACTCCCATAACTACAGACTATCATTTATTAAAAAAAAAAAAAAACAGTGTATACTGTAAATAAATAAGGGGAGCAGCAGGACCAGGACAATGTTTAAAACAGGGGAAATGAGTTTGACAACTTAATTTACCATCCTACCTCCGACCCCTGTGTAGAAAAAATGCTCAAATATATTCTTATCACTGTGCCACATGAGGAACTACCCTCCTTGGTCACAAATATGCAGGCTGCAATATATCTCTTGGGGAAAGAAATGTGCTCATGGAGAATAAAATGAGAGAATATCCAAATGCCTGCAGTGAGTTTAAAGAGGCCTATATGTCACTAGAAGACAAAGTCATAGCAGAGAAGGGAGAATTATAGACCTGGAATAGGAATCATTATATAAAATGCAGAACAATTTATGAAACAATTATCGCTCTTGAGATATTAAAATACATGATGGGAATACTGTAAATACTTGTACCAAAGGATTCAAAGTAGGAGTTGCTGTAAGATGGGATGCACAAGCTCTACAAGCCCAGATCCATCCCAGATTCAGTTCTGAGGTATGTTCTAGCCCAAATACATTATTATTATTATTAGTTTTACATTAAAGAGAAGAAAATGAGGGTACAGAGAAATAACTAGATTCTAGGAAAAGGAAGACTTATGACATAATAGTAGGTTTAAAATGGAATTTACAAGACTTGGGGAAAAAAGATCTGCCCATCTTCCCCATTCTTAAGGGTATTTTGAACTTAAAGGGAAGGTTCAGGGACGCTGTGAAAAAAATAAAAATACAAATCCACTTACCTGGGGCTTCCTCCAGCCTGTGGCAGGCAGGAGGTGCCCTCGGCACGGCTCCGCAGGCTCTCGGTCTCCTCCGGTGGCGCGCCCGACCTGGCCAGGCCGGCTGCCAGGTCGGGCTCTTCTGCGCTCCAATGTGAGGCTCACTGGTGCGCGCCACCGGAGGAGACCGGGAGCCAGTGGAGCCGCGCCGAGGGCACCTCCTGCCTGCCACGGGCTGGAGGAAGCCCCAGGTAAGTGGATTTGGATTTTTATTTTTTTCACAGAGTCCCTGAACCTTCCCTTTAAATTGTTAGAAATTGCATACAAAATTGCAGTTCATGGTAAGGTTTGAATTAAGACGTTAAGATGGTTATAAGGTTGTTTTTTTCTTCTTTGGAGGATATTTTATGTATGCTTTCTCAAATAATTCCCTTACTGCAACAGAAGTAATTTCATTCAAACGAAAGACAAATCAAAAACTACAGTACATATTGTATGGTAAGGAATGCCTATAAAATGTACTAGTTTTAATACCAATGTCCTCAACAACCCACATAAGCATTCACTGCTGTAATTGTTTATGTTGTATATTGGTTCAGGAAACCCATTTCAAAGTGGATACAGAACCTACAGTATGTGTGAATACCTTACATTCCAAACAGCACTTACACCCAGACAAGAAAAGCAGGAGTGTTGTATCAAAAATATTCTGATAACTATTGTGAATGTATAAGAATCCAATAAAAACCCAACAACTTCTCTCAGGAAAATCATTACAAAGTTAAATCCCAAAGTAAAGGCTTCCTAGGGCTTGGAGGTGACCAAAATACAATAATCAACAACTCAGTAGATACCTCTAACCCTAAGCGAAAAGACTAACATGACACAGCAAATTATACATGCTGTGGAACTGTTTGATCCCTGGAGTTGTCAGCATGGCACAGAGACTAACTTTTCATTTTATTCATCCTTTCGCAATAGCTATTCTCAGAAATATTTTTTTTTCTGCCAGTCAAAGCCATTTGGAAAGTATAAAATCTACAGAAGTAAGGATAATAGCATTGTCTGATCACTATCCAATATCTATGACTCACTGGTGATAATTCAAAATGCATGCCATCTCTGTAGTGCCTCGATGGTATCGTAGAAAACATAAACTACTTCTTCCAAATTTAAAAACTAGAAAATATATTAATATATGTACATTTTTTCACATTTTTGTAAATAATTATTATAACTTTTCATGGGACACCACTGAAGATATGACACTTCGATACAATTTAAAGTAGACAGTGTACAGCTTGCATAACAGTGAACATTTGCTGTCCCATCAAAGTAACTGAACACACAGCCATTGATGTGTACACCACTGGAAATAAAAGTAAGTACACCCCTAAGTGATGAATTATATAATTCTGTCCAATTAGACATTTTTACCTCCCCAGGGTCATGTTATTTAATTGCGTTACAAGGTCTCTACCAAATTTCCCACATTCTTTCCTTATGGTCACTTGAAGTTTAACATGGCACTTCATGGCAAAGAACTCTCTGAGGATGTTAAAAAAAGATTGTTGCTTTACATAAAGATGGTCTAGGCTATACGAAGATTGCCAACACCCTAAAATTGAGCTGCAGTAGAGTGGCAAGACCATACAGCAGTTATCAGGACAGGTTCCACTTAGAACAGGCCTTGCCATGGTCGACCCAAAAAGTTGAATGCACATGCTCAGCATCATATCCAGAGGTTGTATTCTGCAAATAGATGGATGAGTGCTGGCAGCAATGCTGCAGAGGTTAGAGGGGTGGGGGTGTGGGAGTCAGCCTGTCAGTGATCAGAACATAAGCCGCACATTGCATCAAAGTGACCTGCATGGCTGTCAACCCAGAAGAAAGCCTCTTCTAAAGATTACGCACAAGAAAGCATGAAAACAGTTTGCTGGAGACAAGCAGTCTAAGGACATGGATTACAGTAACCAAATCCTGTGGTCTTCTGAGACCATGATAAACTTATTAGGTTCAGTGTGTGGCATCAACCAGGCTATGAGTACAAAGACAGATGTGTCTTGCCTACAGTAAAGCATGGTTGTGGGAGTGTCATGGTTTGTGACCTCAAATACAGCTCCAAGAGGACCACTGCTTTGCTAAAAAAAAACTCAGGGTAAAAATGCTGGAGGGGCCAAGCATGTTTCAGACCTAAACCCTACTAAGCATCTGTGGGGTATCCTCAATCAAAAGGTGGAGGAGCACAAGGTCTCTAACATCCACCAGCTTCATAATGTTACCGTGGAGAAGTAAAAAAGGATTCCAATTGCAACCTGTGAAGTGAACTCCATAGCCAAGAGAGTTAAGGCAGTGTTGGAAAATAACGATGGGCACACAAGGTATTTACATTTTGGGCAGAATTTTACTTAGTGGTGTGCCGTTGCCAGCAGTTTAGGCAATAATGGCTGTGTGTGTTTAGCTATTTTGATGGGACAACAAATTTACACTGTTATACAAGCTGTACATTGACTACTTTACATTGTATCAGGGTGTCATATTGTCAGTGTTACCTCATGAAAATTCTTATTTTACTAATATTATAAATGTAAAAGTTTGGATGTTTCTTAATCAGGCAACAAAGGCTGAATGGATTTGAATGAAATTTGGCACACACACATAGGACATTACATGAAATATCATATAGGATACTTTTTATCCCCATAACAATAAAAGTGGGTGGAGACAAATACAAATTTCACTGGGAAACTGTAAACTGCAGCCCTTCTTACACTGTTAATGGTAAGGTTCTCAAACTTTGCACAGTTGGTCACTGGGTGACTGGGATTAATATTCAGAAAAGTGGGTGGGGCCTACAAAAGCCAATAAAAATTCACATATTGATTTTCAACGGGAATATTTTATTGCTGCCATCCTTGCACTGCTAATGGCACAAGCCTCAAACCTGGTACAGTTGGTGATTGGGGTTCAAATTCAGAAAAGGAGGTGGAGCCACAGTAAATCAGATTAGTTAATTTCAATGCAAATTATTGCTGCCAAAGACCGCAAAGCTCATAAACTAGGTCATTGAGTAATTGTGTGTTTGGGTTAGAAAAAGTGAGTGGAGGCAACACCAGCCGAATACATACCAAGGCAACACCAGGCCATCTGCTAGTATATAATAACATATTTACAAAAATGTGAGCTGTGTACTCAGTTTTGTGAGATTCTGTATAAAGTCAAATGAAAAAGTTTAGGGACCCCTCTTAAAGGAAACACGAGGTGAAAATAAACTGATGAGATTGTATTTATCAACTTTTTATTTATTTATTTAATAATAGTATTTATCCTCCTTCTCCTAAAAATGACTTTTTAGATATCCCACAGTCTTGTTATATATATATATATATATATATATATATATATATATATATATATGTACGCTTTAAGGTTTTACTGTTTCATTCTCTGTGTTGTTCAATTGCACATCCATTAAAGCATACTAGAAATAAAATGTATGAACTATTGACCCTTTTTATCTCTTTTCTGATCTCAGAAGCCATTTTCTGCTTGGAAAGATTTGTATTGCTGTAATTCCTTATCAGTGAGGGTTACACTATGGTCCGACCGAGACTTGACCCGGAAAGAAATTGTCACTTGCATACCTGATGTTTAAAGTGGATCCGAGGTAAACTTTTACTCATTGCACAATTGTGCCCCTTACATATAGTTTATAGGGAATTCCTCAAGCCAAATACTTTTTTTTGTTTTAATACTCAAATTCCCTCTAAACTAAACAAGCCTCGCCCACGGCTCCTCCAGCGCCTAGGCAGTCTAAGTCCCATGTAGCAAGTGCTCATGGGAGCTCAGTCTAAGGAGGAGGAGCAGGCATTACCAGGCAGAGATTTCAGAGGCAAGGAGGCAGAGAGGGGAGTGGAGTTTTCACAGGCTGAGGGGTGGAGATGTAGAGCAGCTTGTCTGTGTGATGACAAGCAGAATATGGCTGTTCTCAGGATAGGAATACACTAGGCAGAATCGCATATGCGTGTTCCACTATATGCTATGGATATGCATATGCGATTCTGCCTAGTATGTTGCTATCCTCATTGTATCACAGGAAAACATAATCATAAACTGTTGAAGCTGTGTGCAGCTAGATTTGCTGTGTAAAACATTTAAACTTTAGATAAGATATATAGACAAGTTACTTGTTATAGTTAGTTTTTCATCTCGGATCCGCTTTAACTCTCTCAGGGAGAGAAAGAAAAGAAGGAACACAGCATAGTTTTTTGTGTGCTTGACACTGTACATACATATGTCTATCTCATGTCACATGTCACCTCGTTTTAGTTTTTTGTGTTGGCTGAGCTGTCAAAGCAGAAATGTCCTTTTAATATTTGCCATGCCATATAGCAATACTATTTCTGCAGTGAAATGCATTTTTATAAAAAAAAAATACTATGTAATATGTATCACTCCAAAATTAGACAAGTATATACATTTGGGCACCTCAATAGAGATATGAAATAAATACTTATTTGAGCCTCCTCTTGCAAATAAAACAGCCTCTAGATGCCTCCTATAGCTTTTGATGAGTGTCTGGATGGAGGTATTTTTGACTATTCTATTCTATAGAATATATTCTATACAAAATCTTTCCAGTTCAGTTAAATTTGATGGCTGCCAAGCATGGACAGCCTGCTTCAAATAATCCCATATATTTTCAATAATATTCAAGTTAAGGGACTGTGACCGAACCTGCTAATTTGGATGTGAGCAGCAAATGGACAATTTGGTGCGCCTATAGACTCTAATGTAACATAGCAGCTACAGGGAACCAAATCAGATAATTGGGCGCAACATTATTTTTCCATTGTAAAAGTGGTTAAAGGGAGAGTAACTGTCTCCTAGTATTCTTCTCAGAAGATGATCATGCCATTCTGTACATCCCCTGCTCATATGTTTTGAACAAGGTCCCACAATATCACCAATATTCATATCTCTCTGCAGACTGTGCTAATGTCTTTTTAGTACTTCTTTTAAAGGCCTCTAATGTACTCAATTTGTTGTAATAATCCTCAGCTCAGTCAACAGTTTTCCTTGTAGATGCCTTTCTCTCTTTCTACCTGCTCTTTTGTTTGTAGATTGTATAGTTCTATTAGCTATGCTAAATATAAATCCACCTTCTTAAAAGCAACAATATATCTTTGCAATAATTAATCTTTGCTCCTAGTTCTCCGCCAGGAGAGGATAGATACAAGAAGGTGAATAGTTCAAATATTTGAGCACTCTGAGACACAGGCCATGCTGTTTCATTGAGCTGAGACAAAACAATAAATCAGCTTTTTTAAGCGTTTAACTATTTCCTAACCCCTGGGAAGATTATCTACGTCCCTGAAAACCTCACTTGAACTCTTAGGGGCATGGATCCTCAACCCGGTCTGTTTGCACATGTGCATGCACGCAGCCCCCATGATGGTGCACAGATTGTGGGATAGAAACATATCTCCCTAACCCCAATATAAGTGTTTAAAGTTGAAATGATTGCTGTTGCAATGAGCAACAGTAATCCCTTCATTGTAAATGACAGTCACTGTCATTTCCTGTGTTTTAACAAGACAGGAAAATGTGTGGGGACAGCTAGTGGCCAAAAAGAATATTACAATAAAAACAATTAAGTATGTATTTCTTATCCCTATAACAAGCCCATTTATTAATTATGGTCCCTCCTAGCCTATAACACATTTATAGAAAAAAAATTAAAAAACTTAAGTGATGGAATGCGACAGGGGCGCATTGCCACTATTGGACCTTTTTGAGCTTCCACTCCTTGCCTGATGAAGCGGGTTATACCTGCGAAATGCGTTGCGGAGTGCCAAAACAAATTGTTATTTGCGATTTGAACAATCTCGACTGTCCATCATTTCAGGAGGTAAGTCCATTTGTACTCCTCCTTTTTAGTTGTCATTTTAACCTGCCTGTCGCCTCTGTCCAAATTTGCACAGTATATAGTCCACCTTGGGTGGAGGGTACTCTCCCCTTCTTTCTATCTACAGAGAGCGACTTCTTAAACCTGAGTGGAGTCAGGTTCTAATGCTCCCCACCTGCATATCAAGTGGTTGCCTATGTGGTAACCCGTGTTTGTGAGTATATCCACATCTGTTAATTATTTTGCCAACAATTGCTAGACTTACTGCACCATATTGGGCTCTCGGTTTTTCTTTTTTTGTTTCAAGTGCATTAAGTGATGGAATGTAAAAGACCAGTGGCATAGCAATAGGGGATGCAGAGGTTGCGACCGCATTGGGGCCCTTGTGCCAGAGGGGCACTCCCTCAACCACAATATTAGCTCTTTCTTGGTCCTGTGCTGGTAATAATAAGTTCTTTAGATGCTATAAATAGTAATAATGATTAACAAATTGTTTCCCATTCCCTTCTTGCACCTCTGACAACTGTTGTTGTCCTTGGCAGGTGCTGGTGCACTGTATCAATTGTTATGTATAGAGTAATTGGGGGGCCCCAATGCAAAACTGGCACCTGCGTTATGGACTTAGCTTTTAAAATATGTATGCTATAAGGTTGTATTACTGTTATGTTTGCAAACAAGGGCTTACATTATTGAGTACCCAAAATCACATAATGGAAAAAATACATCTTTATTTCCAAATAGAATATTTTCGCCGTACATTGTACTAGGGACATAATTTAAACAGTTTAATAACTGGGACAAATGGACAAATATAAAGTGTGAGTTTTAATTACAGTAGCATGTTTTATTTTAAAACTATATTAGCTGAAACCTGAGAAATAATTATTTTTTTTCTTATAATTCACATTAAAATGCATATAAAATAAAAAAATTCTTAGCAAAAAGTACCAATCAAAGAAATCCTAATTTGTGGCAAAAAAACAATGACAATGTATAGATCATTCAGTGTGATAAGTAGTGATAACGTTATTGCCGAATGAATGGATGCAGCGCTGAAATGTGAAAATTGCTCTGGTGTTTAAAGTGTACAAGAGCTAACAAATTAAAAAGATTTTATGCCCGCAGCTTCGCGAACTCGCCCCCAGCACTTCTGTCAATCGGAGCAAGTCTAACGTAAGAGAAGTGTGCTGTTTGCGTATCTCTGCAGCAGCCACTGGAGAGATACGTAGAGGGCGCACTTCTACTGCATGGCTGGCCGCGGCTGACGTCAGTGACGGCACCCGATTCCCAAAGCTGCAGACAGCGGAAGACGGCGGCATGGGAGTGATTCGAGTGGATGAGGCCGGAGGAAGCCCCAGGTATGTATAAAATCTTTTTACTTTGTCAGCTCTGAGTCCCTTTAAGGGGAAAAACCCTTAAGGTGGCCACACACAATACAATTTGGTTAAACATAACATAAAACTATGGGATATCTAACATTAATTTTTAGAAGTAGGAGGATAGATACAATTGTTTATTTCATCACTGTTTTATTTCATCAAATTATTTATTTTATCATTGTTTTCACTTAAAGGGACACTTAAGTCAAACAAAAAAAATGAGTTTTACTCACCTGGGGCTTCCAATAGCCCCCTGCAGCTGTCCGGTGCCCTTGCCGTCTCCCTCCGATCCTCCTGGCCCCGCCGGCAGCCACTTCCTGTTTCGGTGACAGGAGCTGACAGGCTGGGGACGCGAGTGATTCTTCATGTTCCTGGCCACAATAGCGCCATCTATGCTGCTATAGCATATATCATATACCATATAGCAGCATAGAGGGTGCTAATGTCTCTGGGAATGCGAAGAATCACTCGCGTCCCCAGCCTGTCAGCTCCTGTCACCGAAACAGGAAGTGGCTGCCGGCGGGGCCAGGAGGATCGGAGGGAGACGGTGAGGGCACCGGACAGCTGCAGGGGGCTATTGGAAGCCTTAGGTGAGGAAAACTCATTTTTTTTGTTTGACTTAAGTGTCCCTTTAAGCTTCACTTTAATACAGTAAGGCAAATTCCAGTGCTTTTGAAATGGGATGAGGATGTGGCACGGATAGGTGGGTTTGAAAAATGCCCCTTAACAGCAGTATGTGTTAACTGCATTTTGTTTAAGGTACTCAGTTATTTATTTGGGTTTACTAGTAGCACATATCCTTTAAGATTGAATTAGCTATGCAGGTTATTCACTCCTGCTAGATGAATTGATGCCCTTATATATCAAAATGAACATTTGTAGGAGAGAACTGCATAAAATGAACATCATCAGCATATGCCATACCTAGCCCCAAGCAGGAAACGACTAATCTTACGCTCTGGAAATGCCAGTCTATTTGACAATCCCTCCAATATATGCCAAGCAAGCAGTGAGCACAATTCAGAATGAAAACTCTCACAAGGTGCTCTCCCCATCTAATTTTCTTCTCGGTAATTTCCTGGTATTGTACCAAATGCATCTTTCTCACACACAGACTTTCAAAATCATACTTAAAACGTACCTGTCAGAACATAAATATGCATTAATAGATGTGACAAATTACCTTATGCACAAAAACTTTTTTAGGAACTATCCCTTTTTTTTTCTTTTTCTCATGTTACTTTTCTATCATGTTTTTAGACAGAAAAATGAGGGGAAAAAAGGTAGTGTTAATATCATGCCAAAATCAATCTTTTGCAATCCAAAATTCATGTACACCACGACCTATAACACATATAACTCATAGTTCGGCCGCGCTATGCTTTGCGCATAAAACTTTACGCACGCTATAACAAACGTTTGCACGCATTTACGCGCCGCGTGAATGCTTACAAACGTTTGTTATAGTGCGCATAAAGTTTTATGCGCAGAGCATAGCGCGGCCATGCTGTGAGTTAGCACGGCTTTGTGAATCAAGGCCTTGGGCCCATATGCAATTCACTTTTCACCTGAGTTTTCTCCTAGGTGATATTTTTAAATTTGTCAATAAAATGCCTTTTAAGCCATCAGCAAAGCAAGAAAATACTAAAAATAATTTTGATAGTACTTTAGCACCTACTTCTCAGTACTTTTACATTTGAAAAGTGCTGGAAAATTATTTTAAATAGAAGATGAAAAACTATCACCTTGGAGAAAATATAGGAGAAAAGTGGAATTGCATTTGGGCCTTGGTGTTAAAAAAAAACAAAACTAAAGTTGTTAAAATGGAAGCTCTTACTTCACATAAAACTGAAATTTTTAGTGCAAAGCCATTACACCCATGACATTGTCTACTTTGCTTAACCAGTTCTTGTACTTTACTAAGCAACAGCCTTAAACCATTTTGAGGATTTCATTTCTTTCCTGAATAGTCTTGCAGTGTGACCTTGGAGGATGTCAGAGCTGCTAGCCTTGGGCTCTGTAAATCCTTGTACACATGTACAAGGCATAGCACCCAGCAGGGATCGGGCAATATTGCAGGGCGTATCTGGGTAATACAGAGGCGTATCTGGGTAATACGGCGCCTATGGCAAAAAATGAAATTGCCCCCCCCCCTCCCCCCCGGTCAGTTTTGGAAGGTTCAGTCCAACAAGAAAAATGAGAGACTATAATTCAAAACTGCCAAAGAGGCAGTTTAGCTTTCATCTGCAACCTGCACTACTGTCATAAGACAAATGTGTCCCTAGATACTAGAATTAAGTATCTGGGTTACACAAATACCAGTTTACAATGCCCCCCAGATACATACATTCAGGAGCCATGGTCCCCTAGATAGTAGAATTAACTAGTCATGTGCCTCAAAATTAAATAGCTTCCAGATAAAATAATAAAATAGTCACATGCCTCCAGATAAAATATTAAAGCAGACACATGCCTCCAGATAAAAGAATCAAGTTGTCACATGCCATCAGATAATTCATGAAGTAGTTATGTCCTGCCCAATAAAAATAAAGTTGCCACAATAATCCAGATAAAATAGTCACACATCTCCAGATAAAATAATTAAGTAGCCAGGTGCCTCACATTAAACAAATTAAATAGGCAGCTGCATCAAGACAACCCAATTAAGTAGCTAAGTCCATTCTGCATACATAAATCAAGTAGCCATGTTCCTCAGATAAAAGAATTAAGTAGCCATGTACACATATATATATATATCAGTATTAGGTAGCATGATGTGTCCCTAGATACTAGGTAGCCATAGCTGTCCCCCAATTGCAGGCTGGGTGCAGGGTGCTTGCTGGGTGCTGTGTGCAGGAAGCTGGCTGGGGAAGTGTGCTGGCGGGTGCGTGATGCAGGCTGGGGCAGGGTGCTAGCTGGCTGGGGCAGGGTTCTGGCTTGCAGGGGCAGGGTGCTGGTGTTCTGGGGCAGGTTGCTGGGGCAGGATGCTGGCTTGCAGGGGGAAGGGTGCAGGTGTTCTTGGGCAGGGTGCTGGCTTGCAGGGGGCATGGTGCTGGTGTTCTGGGGCAGGGTGCTGGCTTGCAGGGGAAGGGTGCTGGTGTTATGGGGCAGAGTGCTGGTGTTCTGGGGCAGGGTGCTGGCATGCAGGGGGAAGGGTGCTGGTGTTCTGGGGCAGGGTGCTGGCTTGCAGGAGGCAGGGTGCTGATGTTCTGGGGCAGGTGCTGGCTTGCAGGGTGCTGGTGTTCTGGGGCAGGGTGCTGGCTTGCAGGGGCAGGGTGGTGGCTTGCAGGGGGCAGGGTGCTGGTGTTATGGGGCTGGTTGCTGGGGCAGGATGCTGGCTTGCAGGGGAAGGGTGCTGGTGTTCTGGGGAAGAGTGGTGGTGTTCTGGGGCAGGGTGCTGGCTTGCAGGGGGAAGGGTGCTGGTGTTCTGGGGCAGGGTGCTGGCTTGAAGGGAGCAGGGTGCTGGTGTTCTGGGGCAGGGTGCTGGCTTGCAGGGTGCTGGTGTTCTGGGGAGGGGGGCTGGCTTTCAGGGTGCTGGCTTGCAGGGGACAGGGTGCTGGCTTGCAGGGGGAAGGGTGGCACCTTCACTGCGACTCACCAGGTTTGTAACCTCTTCAACCGGATGCATGAGCCTGCGGGCATTACGCATGAGAGTCCAGTACTTTGGCTGGAAAATCCCCAGCTCCCCAGAGCCTAACCTTTCACCGTAGTTGTACAAATACTCCTTGATGGCTTTCTCCTGTTGTAGCAGGTGGTTAAACATGAGGAGCGTTGAATTCCGGCAAGTCGGGCTATCACAAATCAAGCGCCTCACCGGCAAGTTCTTTCTCAGCTGATTATTGGACAAGCGCGCCCTGGCCGTGTAGGAACACCTGAAATGCCCACACACCTTCTTGGACTGCCTCAGGACCTCCTTTAAGCCTGGGAACTTACACACAAATCTTTGTATTATAAGATTCAGCACTTGTGCCATGCAGGGAACATGCGTCAACCTGCCCAAACTCAAAGCCGAAATGAGATTGCTGCCGTTGTCACACACCACATTACCGATCTCCAGTTGGTGCGGGGTCAGCCACTGATCCACCTGTTTGTTCAGAGCGACCATGAGTGCTGCTCCGGTGTGACTCTCAGATTTGAGGGAAAACATGTCCAAGATGGCGTGACACCATCGTACCTGGCATGCGGCATAGGCAATGGGAAGCTGGGGGTGTGCAGTTTGAAAGGAGAATGCAGCAGTAGCACTTAGCCGTGGAGGAGGAGGATGACAGCGAAGAGGATGTAGCAGGAGGAGTAGGAGTAGAAGGAGAAAAGGTGGCAGCAGGCCTGCCTGCAAGCCATAGAGGTGTCACTAGTGAGTCTGCTGCACAGCCAGGTACTCCATGCTCGCCAGCTGTGACCAGGTTGACCCAATGTGCCATATAAGTAATGTACCTGCCCTGACCGTGCTTTGCAGACCAGGCATCCATGGTCAGATGGACCCTTGACCCAACGCTTTGTGCCAGAGGTGACACCACTTGCCTTTCAACACCACAGTACAGCTTGGGTATCGCCTTTTTTGAGAAATAATTGCGGCCTGGTATCTTCCATTGCGGTGTCCTAATCACCACAAATTTTCGGAAGGCAGTCCACCAGCTTGTATGGTAACAGCTGGCGGGCTAACAGCTCCACCAAGCCAGCTGTTAGACACCGGGCAAAGGGGTGACTGGCAGACATTGGCTTCTTCCGCTCAAAGATTTCCTTAATGGACACCTGGCTGCCATGGGCAGATGAGCAGGAACCGCTCAAGGTAAGAGGCGGAGTGGAGAAGGGTGGCTGTGAAGGTGCAAAGGCAGCAGAGGATAAAGCGGCTGAAGATGCTGTACCTGGAGGAGGAAGAGGAGGCAGAGGGTGGCTTTGCATTTGCATGCTGCTTTTCTTCATGAGTTCCTCCCATTGGTGTTTGTGCTTGTTGATCAAGTGCCTTCGTAAGGCTGATGTCCCTAGGTGGGTGTTGCTTTTTCCAAGACTTAATTTTTGGTGGCAGTGGCAGATAGAACATATGGCATTGCTGTAATCTGAGGCAGAGACACAAAAAAATTGCCATACTGGTGATCTCTGGGATGACGGCATTTCGGTGGTGGCCGCAGCAGTTGACGTTGAAGGGCGTGTTGGCTGGCTGTCCCTACGTGGCAATAAATGCCGCCGGACACTGCCATGAGCTGTATCCGACGACGAGCTCCCCCTGTTTCTAACAGCAACTCTTCTCCTCCTGCTCCTCTCTGACTCCCCCTCTGAACTGTCCCCCTGTTCATCTTGTCTATTGGGAACCCACGTGCCATCCATGGCAGGATCATAGTTACATAGTTATTTTGGTTGAAAAAAGACATACGTCCATCGAGTTCAACCAGTACAAAGTACAATTCCAAAAAGATCATATGTATATCAGCGCAACCACAAAAACCTAAATTAAATTAAAACATGGTATATAAACAAAGCAGCCAAAGTCCAACACTTCAGTAAAGCATCTGAATCTTGAATAGAATAGAACACTTCAGCGCTGTGTCATATACGTCCACCACCGGAAACACCAAGAAAAACAAATGCGCTTACCGGACAATTCAGACCTTAATTACAGGGTCTGAAATAAAGCCTTATGAGGTCAGCAGCAGGTGTCTTCACAACTGGCCTCCTCTCCAGGTATAACAGTATCAAATATGGTATTTCACCGTTTTTGGGCATGTAGAAATAACAAAAAACAATCCACATCTAAGCGTATCTATTGCGACTTTAATGAAGATCCATAAAAACAACATATAAAACTTTTAAAAGATCACTTACATCTGGGCCCTTATTACAGGGACCCACGATGAACAACAGCAATGAAAATCATAGGACGCCGTCCAGCCACACGTCCGCCTCACCCGACCGGTTTCACTACCAAAGTTTCATCAGGGGCTTCATCAGTACAATTCCAGCCCGTCCCCCACATACCCCTGTTGATCCAGAGGAAGGCGAAAAAAACCCCACAAGGCATGGTCCAATTAGCCCCAAAAGGGAAAAATTCCTTCCTGACTCCAGATGGCAATCAGATAAAATCCCTGGATCAACATCATTAGGCATAACCTAGTAATTGTAGCCATGGATGTCTTTCAACGCAAGGAAAGCATCTAAGCCCCCTTTAAATGCAGGTATAGAGTTTGCCATAACGACTTCCTGTGGCAATGCATTCCACATCTTAATCACTCTTACTGTAAAGAACCCTTTCCTAAATAAATGGCTAAAACGTTTTTCCTCCATGCGCAGATCATGTCCTCTAGTCCTTTGAGAAGGCCTAGGGACAAAAAGCTCATCCGCCAAGCTATTATATTGCCCTCTGATGTATTTATACATGTTAATTAGATCCCCTCTAAGGCCTCTTTTCTCTAGACTAAATAAACCCAGTTTATCTAATCTTTCTTGGTAAGCGAGACCTTCCATCCCACGTATCAATTTTGTAGCTCGTCTCTGCACCTGCTCTAAAACTGCAATATCTTTTTTATAATGTAGTGCCCAGAACTGAATTCCATATTCCAGATGTGGCCTTACTAGAGAGTTAAACAGGGGCAATATTATGCTAGCATCTCGAGTTTTTATTTCCCTTTTAATGCATCCCAAAATTTTGTTTGCTTTAGCTGCAGCGGCTTGGCATTGAGTACGATTATTTAACTTGTTGTCGATGAGTACTCCTAAGTCCTTCTCCAAGTTTGATGTCCCCAACTGTATCCCATTTATTTTGTATGGTGCTAGACCATTGGTACGACCAAAATGCATGACTTTACATTTGTCAACATTGAACTTCATCTGCCATGTATGTGCCCATATAGCCATCCTATCCAGATCCTGTTGCAATATGACACTATCTTCCTGAGAGTTGATGATTCTGCACAATTTTGTATCATCTGCAAAAATAGCAACATTGCTCACTACTGCATCTACTAGGTCATTAATAAATAAATTGAAGAGCACTGGACCCAGTACAGACCCCTGTGGGACCCCACTGCTAACAGTCTCCCATTTTGAGTACGATCCATTGACCACAACTCTTTGTTTTCTGTCCATAAGCCAGTTCCCTATCCATGCACACAAACTCTTCCCCAGTCCTTGCATCCTCAACTTTTGCACCAGACTTCTGTGGGGAACAGTGTCGAAGGCCTTTGCAAAGTCCAAGTATATCACATCTACAGCATTCCCAATATCCATATTAGCATTCACTACCTCATAAAAGCTGAGCATGTTAGTCAAACAGGACCTGTCTTTAGTAAACCCATGTTGATGCTGAGAAATAAGATTATTTTCTACTATGAAGTCATGTATAGTATCTCTTAGTAACCCCTCAAATAGTTTGCATACAACTGATGTTAAGCTTACAGGTCTATAATTTCCTGGATCAGATTTTTTGCCCTTCTTAAATAATGGGAAAACGTGGGCTGTACGCCAATCCACTGGGACTCTGCCAGTTGCAAGAGAGTCACAAAAGATAAGATAAAGGGGCTTAGCTATAACTGAACTTAATTCTCTTAGGACCCGAGGATGCATGCCATCGGGGCCAGGTGCCTTGTCTATTTTTAATTTATTTAGTCTTGCCTTTACTTCTTCCTGTGTTAAGTATTTAATATTACAGTTAGAAGATTGAGACTCTTCTGCCTCTGTAATTTGCAACAGTGCTGTTTCCTTTGTGAAGACAGAAGCAAAGAAAGCATTTAATAACTCTGCCTTACCTTTGTCATCCACCATTGAGTTCCCACCCTCATCCTTTAGGATTCCTATGCAGTCAACCTTTCTTTTTTTAGAGTTGATGTACTTGTAAAACTTTTTTGGGTTAGATTTGATATCCCTAGCGATTTGATTTTCAGCTTCGATCTTTGCCAGCCTAATTTCTTTTTTACAATTTTTATTGCACTCCTTATAATTGCTTAGTGCAGCCTCGGTCCCCTCCTGTTTTAGGACCTTATAGGCATTCCTTTTCCTCTTCATTTTATCCCTAACCTTTCTATTCATCCATAGAGGCCTTTTTTTATTCCTAGACATTTTGTTTCCATATGGGATATACATACTACAATATTGATTGAGAATAAGTTTAAAAGCTTGCCATTTCCCTTCAGTGTCCTCCCCTTGTAGTACATTATCCCAGTTCACCAAACTTAGTGCCTGCCTAATTTGATTGAACTTTGCTTTTCTAAAATTCATAGTTTTAGTGGTCCCGCTGCCCCGTGGCCTATCAGTCACCAGATCAAACGTTATCATGTTGTGATCACTATTTCCCAAATGTTCTTGAACCTGCACATTTGATACATTATCTGGTCTATTAGAAATGATCAGATCCAGTAATGCATTCCCCCTAGTTGGTTCCGTTACCATTTGAGTCAAGTAATTGTCCTGTAGTGCTGCCAGAAATCTGCTGCTTTTACCAGAATGGGTAGCCTCAATACCCCAGTCAATGTCTGGAAAGTTGAAGTCGCCCATAATTATGACCTCATTTTTACTTGCAGCTTTTTCAATCTGCTGTAGTAATCGCAGTTCTGCAGCTTCATTAATAAGGGGTGGTCTGTAGCATACCCCAATAAGCAATTGGCAACTTTTATTTCCACCATGAATATTTACCGAAACGGAATCCACATCTTCGCAATCTTCCTCCATCTCATCGTTGAGGACAGCTGTAAAAGAATTCTTAACAAAGAGACAAACCCCTCCACCTTTTTTCCCTGTTCTATCCCTCCTAAACACATTGTATCCTTTTAAATTAGCTATCCAGTCATGGCTTTCATCCATCCATGTCTCGGTTATTCCCACAATGTCATAGCCTTTGTCATTCAGAATGAACTCTAGTTCGTCTATTTTATTTGCAAGGCTCCGAATATTGGTTACCATGCACTTTATATTTTTACCACCACATTTACCAATTTTGTTTACACGAAATGGGCTACTTGAAGTTTTACCAACCTGCTTAATCTTTACACTGTCCCCACCCCCCTCTCCACCCCCCTCTCCACCCCCCATTATGTTAGGCTCCCACTGTCTTTTTACCTTATCTTGTCTACATATTGAGACTTTATCCTCCCACCTCCCCCCAGATCCTAGTTTAAAATCTCCTCCAACCGTTTAGCCATCTTCTCCCCCAATGCAGCTGCACCCTCCCCATTAAGGTGCAGCCCATCCCTGCTGTAGAACCTGTAGCCGAATGCAAAGTCTTCCCAGTTCTCCAGGAACCCAAACCCTTCCTTCCTACACCAATTTCTCAGCCACTTATTTAACTCCCTAAGCTCCCTCTGTCTCTCAGATGTAGCGCGTGGCACTGGCAGTATTTCAGAGAACACCACCTTGGAGGTCCTTGCTTTAAGTTTATTTCCAAGTACCTGAAAATCATTTTTGAGGACCTTCCATCTCCCACTAACTTTGTCATTGGTGCCAATGTGTACCATGACAGCTGGGTCTTCCCCAGCCCCACCCAATAATCTGTCAATTCTTTCCGCTACATGCCGAACCCGAGCACCCGGGAGGCAACAGACTGTACGGCATTCACGGTTTCTTCGACAGATTACCCTATCTGTGCGCCTAATAATTGAATCCCCTACCACCAGTACCTGTCTAGCCTTAGCTGCACTCCTATTCCCTTTCTCGTTACAGCAGTCTGCCCCTTGGTTGCTAAGGAGCACATCCTGCTGCAGCATTGCTACTCCTGAATCCTCCTCCCCAATATTACGCAAACAAGCATACTTATTAGTGAGGGACAACTCGGGACTAGCCTCCCTGCCACTTTTTCCCCTACCCCTTCTAACTGTGACCCAACTAGCGGCTACCTCTGCTTCTTGCTCCGGCTTTACTCCACCCACCTCATCTTCACCGATTCCATCCAGTGTCTGGATCGTGAGATCCAAGCTCATCTCCATGTTGTGTATGCATCTCAGTGTTGCGAGATGCTTCTTTAGCTCTGCGACTTCCGCCTCTAACTGAGCAACATGCACACACCCAGGGCAACAGTAAACACCCTCAATCTGCTGATCAAGGCATGCATACATGTCACAGAATGTACACTGTACAGCATAGTCCAACATGATGACTAATGTGTGGGGAAATTTTATTTAAAGTAAAATAAATCATCATCATCCTCCACAGCTTCACTTGTATCAGACACCTCCAAAACTGCACCAAACAACAGGTACTTCATCATCATCCTAACATCTTACGTCCATAGCAACGCCTAACTCAGACATACGAGGTGGTGTAACATCCTTAACCCCTTCATCTTGTAACAATAATGGCTGTGTATCAGTTAATTCCCCACCAAATAACTCCTGCGAACTCTCAAATGGAGCATATGTGGTGCTAGTAGTAGCGGTGGTGGCTGCCGGCTGAGTGTTAAGTGGTGTGTCCACATCAGAGCAGGAGGAGGAAGATATGTCCCGATTCAATTCAACATTAAAGTTTTTGAAATATGTTATCATTTTAGAAGCTTGCAAAGTTATTGTTTTTGTCATATAATTTTGTTTGTATGTACAGATTTTATGTTATCAAACATATTATTTCTATGTGTGTGTGTTTCTGCAGGGGGAGTGGTTAGGGTTAGGCACCACCAGGGGGGGTGGTTAGGGTTAAGCACCACCTGGGGGCAGTTAGATTTAGGCAACACCCGAGCGGATGGTTAGGCACCAATGGGGGTTGGTTAGGGTTAGGCACCACCAGGGGAGTGGTTAGTTTTAGGCACCACCAGGGAAGGGTTCTGTGCAAGAGTAAGGTTAGGTTAAGCTGTATTGTTGTATTACGTAACAATTTTTAATGTGAAAATCTTTTCGTTATCATTTTCCATCTGTTTTAAAACTGAATTTATCGTTAACCAATTTTGATAACAATGTTTATCGTTATTGAGATTTCGTTATCCACTGGCGCCCATTTTTTATCCAGCCAGGCCCTTTTTTCCTGGCGCCCCTTTTTTCATGCACACGAATAAAGACCATGCTGAGAATCTCCTATGGAGAGATGGATAAGCCCAAAATGGTCAGTAATGTCAGATTTCTACTACTTACAATAAGTGACAGCAACATTGGAGAACAGTAATCTATGGCTCTTTTTACTCAGGAAGAAAAGTACCTTTTATTTGAACATGTTTACATATATTTTAAATGTTAAGATTTTCGTGACAGCGGTCCTTTAAGGGAACAGTAAACAGACATGAAGGGCAAAGTTAAATTTGGCCAATAAACAAAAAAAGTATTGCTGACAAGAAGGCAACAGGTAGTTATTGAACTCCAGCTGACGTGTTTTAAATCACAAGCTATATTAGAAAAGGTCATTTTTTTATTCTGATTCCAAAAATGCCAACACAAAATATTGATCAATTACTTATTTTGAATGCAAGTAAACCAATGCTTAAAATTATTAAGTTCCTTCAATACAGTATATGGGCTGAAAGTTGCCAGATGTACAAGCTAGTCTGAAAAGAGGTAGTGGCACTAGAGATAAAATTATCAACCTGTGTTGGATAATAGAGAAAATAAGGTAATTCCAGAATTCCAAAGTTTACTTTTCCTTGGTTTTCTTTCAGCCTTGACTCTATGGAGTGGAACATAATAAAATGTGTCAAGTCTTTAGGGAAACATGAATGCTGGTCCATCTCATATGCCTTTTGAAGAATCTCAAGGCAAGCAAAGAAGCAGCAGTTATAATAAAGTATGGTGTATCTAAATAGTTTAGGACAAGGCTACATTTGGTCACCTTCCTCGCTTAATTCAAATTGAGCAGCTACACCTGTGTATAATTTTTGGATGTAAAAAACCTTAATAAACACCGCAGTATATATTTTCAAAATGAAACTACCTCCGCTAAGCCTTAACACATGATGATTACAGAAAAATATGCCATCTGAGAAGGCAATATATGATTTTTCCCATCAACACTGATTTTACACAATGCTAGCAGTCTCTAATTTATGGCTATCATACTTTGAGTTGGTTCTGTTTACTGGCCTTTTAGGTGTGATTATTTTTTTACCCATTATGATGTCTTATACACAAGTAGACAACCTCCAATATTGTTGCTGTCTTTGTGCTTACTAAAACACTGCGCCAAAAGTCAGTTTGTAAATTCACATTCTTAACCACTTCCCGACCGCTGTATATACAATTGGCGGCCGGGAAGTGGACCCCGCAAGGACCGCCGTATAGACAAATGGCGGCGGTCCTTTTACGGGCATGGGCGCGGCGCGATCGCGTCATTCGTGACGCGATCGGCCGCCGGGGACTGGCTCCGCCCACCTCGTGCTGTAACCTGCCGGAAGCGCCGGCGGGTTACTAGCACCCGGATCGCCGCATACAAAGTGTATAATACACTTTGTAATGTATAAAAAGTGTATTATACAGGCTGCCTCCTGCCCTGGTGGTCCCAGTGTCCGAGGGACCACCAGGGCAGGCTGCAGCCACCCTAGTCTGCACCCAAGCACACTGATTTCCCCCCCCCTGCCCCCTGATAGCCCACAGCACCACTCAGAACCCCCCCTGCCCACCCCCCAGACCACTGTTTGCACCCAATCACCCCCCTAATCACCCATCAATCACTCCCTGTCACTATCTGTCAACGCTATTTTTTTAAGCCCTAAACTGCCCTCTGCTCCCTCCTGATCACCCCCCCACCCAGATTCTCTGCAGACCCCCCCCTCCCTGTGTACTATATGCATCTATCCCCCTGATCACCTGTCAATCACCTGTCAATCACCTATCAATCACCTGTCAATCACCCATCAATCACCCATCAATCAACCCCTGTCACTGCCACCCATCAATCAGCCCCTAACCTGCCCCTTGCGGGCAATCTGATCACCCACCCACACCAATAGATCGCCTGCAGATCCGACGTCAGATCACCTCCCAAGTGCAGTGTTTACATCTGTTCTCTACCCTAAACACCCACTAATTACCCATCAATCACCCATCAATCACCCCCTGTCACTGCCACCCATCAATCAGCCCCTAACCTGCCCCTTGCGGGCAATCTGATCACCCACCCACACCCAATAGATCGCCCGCAGACCCGACGTCAGATCACCTCCCAAGTGCAGTGTTTACATCTGTTCTCTACTCTAAACACCCACTAATTACCCATCAATCACCCCCTATCACCACCTGTCACTGTTACCCATCAGATCAGACCCTAATCTGCCCCTTGCGGGCACCCAATCACCCGCCTACACCCTTAGATTGCCCTCAGACCCCCCCTTATCAATTCGCCAGTGCAATATTTACATCTGTTCTTCCCTGTAATAACCCACTGATCACCTGTCAATTACCTGTCAATCACCCATCAATCACCCCCTGTCACTGCCACCCATCAATCACCCCCTGTCACTGCCACCCATCAATCAGCCCCTAACCTGCCCCTTGCGGGCAATCTGATCACCCACCCACACCAATAGATTGCCCGCAGATCCGCCGTCAGATCACCTCCCAAGTGCAGTGTTTACATCTGTTCTCTACCCTAAACACCCACTAATTACCCATCAATCACCCCCTGTCACTGCTACCTATCAGATTAGACCCCTATCTGCCCCTAGGACACTCAATCACCCGCCAACACCCTCAGAACGCCCTCAGACCCCAGCCCTGATCACCTCGCCAGTGCATTGCTTGCATCTATTCCCCCCTCTAATCACACCTTGAGACACCCATCAATCACCTCCTGTCACCCCCTAGCACACCTACCCATCAGATCAGGCCCTAATTTGCCCCGTGTGGGCTCCTGATTACTCGGCCAAACCCTCAGATCCCCCTCAGACCCCCTTCCGATCACCTCCCAAGTGCATTGATTGCATCTATTTTCCCCTCTAACCACCCCCTGAGACACCCATCAATCACCTCCTGTCACCCCCCTAGCACTCCTATCCATCAGATCAGGCCAAATACAACCTGTCATCTAAAAGGCCACCCTGCTTATGACCGGTTCCACAAAATTCGCCCCCTCATAGACCACCTGTCATCAAAATTTGCAGATGCTTATACCCCTGAACAGTCATTTTGAGACATTTGGTTTCCAGACTACTCACGGTTTTGGGCCCATAAAATGCCAGGGCGGTATAGGAACCCCACAAGTGACCCCATTTTAGAAAAAAAGACACCCCAAGGTATTCTGTTAGGTGTATGACAAGTTCATAGAAGATTTTATTTTTAGTCAAAAGTTAGCGGAAATTGATTCTTATTGTTTTTTTTTTCACAAAGTGTCATTTTTCACTAACTTGTGACAAAAAATAAAATCTTCTATGAACTTGCCATACACCTAACGTAATACCTTGGGGTGTCTTCTTTCTAAAATGGGGTCACTTGTGGGGTTCCTATACTGCCCTGGCATTTTAGGGGCCCTAAACCGTGAGGAGTAGTCTAGAAAACAAATGCCTCAAAATGACCTGTGAATAGGACATTGGGCCCCTTAGCGCACCTAGGCTGCAAAAAAGTGTCACACATGTGGTAACGCCGTACTCAGGAAAAGTAGTATAATGTGTTTTGGGGTGTATTTTTACACATACCCATGCTGAGTGGGAGAAATCTCTCTGTAAATGGACAATTGTGTGTAAAAAAAATCAAACAATTGTCCATTTACAGAGATATTTCTCCCACCCAGCATGGGTATGTGTAAAAATACACCCCAAAACACATTATACTACTTCTCCTGAGTACGGCGGTACCACATGTGTGGCACTTTTTTACACCCTAAGTACGCTAAGGGGCCCAAAGTCCAATGAGTACCTTTAGGATTTCACAGGTCATTATGCGACATTTGGTTTCAAGACTACTCCTCACGGTTTAGGGCCCCTAAAATTCCAGGGCAGTATAGGAACCCCACAAATGACCCCATTCTAGAAAGAAGACACCCAAAGGTATTCCGTTAGGAGTATGGTGAGTTCATAGAAGATTTTATTTTTTGTCACAAGTTAGCGGAAAATGACACTTTGTGAAACAAACAATTAAAATCAATTTCCGCTAACTTGTGACAAAAAAATAAAATCTTCTATGAACTCACCATACTCCTAACGGAATACCTTGGGGTGTCTTCTTTCTAAAATGGGGTCATTAGTGGGGTTCCTATACTGCCCTGGCATTTTAGGGGCCCTAAACCGTGAGGAGTAGTCTTGAAACAAAAATGACCTGTGAAATCCTAAAGGTACTCATTGGACTTTGGGCCCCTTAGCGCAGTTAGGGTGCAAAAAAAGTGCCACACATGTGGTATCGCCGTACTCAGGAGAAGTAGTATAATGTGTTTTGGGGTGTATTTTTACACATACCCATGCTGAGTGGGAGAAATATCTCTGTAAATGGACAATTGTGTGTAAAAAAAAAAAACAATTGTCATTTACAGAGATATTTCTCCCACCCAAATACACCACAAAACACATTATACTACTTCTCCTGAGTACGGCAATACCACATGTGTGGCACTTTTTTGCAGCCTAACTGCGCTAAGGGGCCCAAAGTCCAATGAGCACCTTTAGGCTTTACAGGGGTGCTTACAATTTAGCACCCCCCAAAATGTCAGGACAGTAAACACACCCCACAAATGACCCCATTTTGGAAAGTAGACACTTCAAGGTATTCAGAGAGGAGCATAGTGAGTCCGTGGCAGATTTCATTTTTTTTGTCGCAAGTTAGAAGAAATGGAAACCTTTTTTTTGTCACAAAGTGTCATTTTCCGCTTGTGACAAAAAATAATATCTTCTATGAACTCACTATGCCTCTCAGTGAATACTTTGGGATGTCTTCTTTCCAAAATGGGGTCATTTGGGGGGTATTTATACTATCCTGGAATTCTAGCCCCTCATGAAACATGTCAGGTGGTCAGAAAAGTCAGAGATGCTGGAAAATGGGAAAATTCACTTTTTGCACCATAGTTTGTAAACGCTATAAATTTTACCCAAACCAATAAATATAGGCTGAATGGGTTTTATTTTTTATCAAAAACATGTTTGTCCACATTTTTCGCGCTGCATGTATACAGAAATTTTACTTTATTTGAAAAATGTCAGCACAGAAAGTTAAAAAAAAATCATTTTTTTGACAAAATTCATGTCTTTTTTGATGAATATAATAAAAAGTAAAAATCGCAGCAGCAATCAAATAGCACCAAAAAAAAGCTTTATTAGTGACAAGAAAAGGAGCCAAAATTCATTTAGGTGGTAGGTTGTATGAGCGTGCAATAAACCGTGAAAGCTGCAGTGGTCTGAATGGAAAAAAAGTGCCTGGTCCTTAAGGGGGGTAAAGCCCACGGTCCTCAAGTGGTTAAAATTGTTGCATTCATAAATAATGCATGCTGATTTTATTTGCATGTACTAGGAAGGTTTTTCTAAAACACACATTTCACCACTTTGAAGCTACAGGTTTAGATGAATCGTGCAGTATCCTAGAAAATGTGCCAGCCAAGAAATTATCATTTCTCAGTTCTTCATGTTGCGAAATAGTGATTGGTCCTGCATGAATCATGGCATGTGCTGTGCAGGAACAATTAATATTAAAGCGGATTCCAGATGAAAAACTAACTATACCAAGTAACTTGTCTACATATCTTATCTAAAGTTTAGATAGTTTACACAGCAAATCTAGCTGCAAACAGCTTCAATAGTTTATGATTATTTATTCCTGTGATACAATGAGGGCAGCCATGTTCTATTTGTCAGAGGCTGAGGGCTGGAGATGCTATCAGCTTGCCTGTGTGTAATGTGACAAATTTAGTCCCCTCTCCTCCTCCCTCCTCCACTCTGCCTCCTCTCTGGCTAGTAACCTCCTCCTCCTCCTGCCCAGACTGAGCTCCCATAAGCCCTTGCTACAGTGCCAAGGCACTCTAAAAAGCTGTGGGTGAGGCTTGTTTAGTTTATAGGGAATTAGAGTATTAAAACAAAACAAAAAAAAAGCATTTGGCTTGAGGAATGCACTATAAACTATATGAAAGGAACACGATTATGCAATGAGTAAAAGTTTATCTCGGATCAACTTTAAGGTAGATATGAGCGAATTGTGTTTGGGATATAACTGCAGTTGCTCATGTGGTGAGAAATCCAGCTCCTGCCATGCCTGGTTGCAGCCACTGTTTTGGCTTTGGACCTTTTCCCTTTGCTCTACTTCTCTGAGTACTCCCTGCAGAAACAAACACTCAGATGCCAGAATCATTGTATACCTCTGTATATGAATTTGGCTGTCAAGCCTGTAGGAATATCCCCCCACAAATCAGCTCCAATGCTCCAATCTAACGCCACACTCTTAACCCTATGTGGTGCGTCCCCGCTTGAACAGGAGGTGAGAGACAACACCTACCCAACTTCGGTTACACCCAGGCCTTTAGTGTGCAAGGTATTGGAGTTGAATGCAGGGTGAGGGAATAAACTTCCAGGCCAAACAAGGATTCAGGGTAAGTCCAGGGTCATACACAGGTGATCAGATATATCAGGAGGGCTAGGCAAAAGAGAAGTCAAAAACGTATCTGAGGTCGAACTAGGCAACAATCAGTCGTAACGATAATCCAGGCAAGAGGTCAGTACAGGCAGCAGGCAAAGGAAGGTCCAATAACAGGCAGAGGTCGAAGTCCAGGTAATCCAATATAACAAAATAGCACAATACAGAGTACCCAGCAACCAGCAAGCTAGAGCTATCACGGGCAAGGAGTAAGTGCAGTGAGCAGCCTTAAATACTCCAGTCAACCAATCAGTGGCCGGCCACACAGTCACTCATCCAATCGCACAGCAGCCTACCTAGATGTCAGCTGACTAGGGGATCAGCTGACATCACACTGGGTAACAGAGATCAACTGACATTTAACACTTACTGCGCCGGAGCGCATATGGCTGTTTCCTATGGCTGTGCGTGCTATCATTGTCGGCAAAAGTATGCGCGTGCGCATCTTGGCTGTTGGGTTTACGTGCGCTATGCACAGGAGCAATGTGCATGGACGCTGAAGGAGGAAGAGTCGCGCTGGCCTCAGCATTACAGGTTTGACCAGACACACTCCTTACATTGGCTTTCTCAGCAGATCGATTACCTTGGCAATAATTAACTGGATCAGTTGACTGCCTGATACACTGTCCACCTTTGTGTGCACCAGGTCTTAAGTTGTGGGAGGATTACCAACTTCACGTGCACAAATGATGGCTGAAAATCAGGAAGAGATGTAAAGCTGTTTGGTAAAGTTTAAAAAAGGTACAAAAGCTAGCTTGCTACTGAACAGTATTAAAAACTAAGATCATGCCAACTATTTCTATTAATTCCATGTAAATAAGTCTCATACACAGGTACAAGGTCTTTCACCCATGGGGATCTCTCATGTGACAGTTTGTAGTTTTCGTGACGTCAGGAGGCTCCTCAACATATGCTAGATTTTTGCCTGTGGAATTCTTAAAGGAAACCTTTCTCCAAATTTTAAAACTGTATCAAACAAAGCTCCCATAAGGGAGGTTCATAAATGGTGTGGGCTTCTAGGAGGGCAGTGAGCATTAATTTTCCTATGGGGGAGGGCTTAAAGGACAACTATTAAAGAAACCGTCATTCTGTAAACCCCACACATCTATAGAGCTTTTAGCCATTAACAATAAAAGGCTTTTCAGAAGTCTCTTATCACAGCCTGTATGAAGAAAATGCTTTGTGTGTCAGGCTTCTGCTACAAAAGTCGACGTTGGATACCAGGACTGTACCCTCTAGATAGAAGCCACTTCCCTGTCATTATTTACAGAGGAATGATTTACTGTTTGTTTGTGCCCTGCCCACACACATTGCTTTCTCACAGATCATATAAAAACTGCCGAGACATGTTTCAGACACAGAGAAATGATCTGAAGAGAAGGAGTCATTTGGATGCTTACACCCACCATTCAAAATGAACTATTCCTGCCTGTAATCTCTGTTTACTGTAGAACTGCAAGAAGCAGAGAAACGCTGCAGCTAATGAGTTATTTACACACTATTTTGATGCTAAATCTCTGTTTTCTGTCATTCTGAAGACATTCCAGTCACAGAATTATAGCCAGTACTAAAGATTGTTTCTGTATGCTGGATGTGCTGGACACAGTCCTCCATAGTAATGCCCACAGTGAAAATTGTTCTCTGTAAATGTCATATTTTCTTCACATTTAAAAATGAAAAGATGACAAAAAGCCTTTGTATTGCTATTGGCTAGTAATTACTGGAAATGTATGCAGCATTTAAAATTTTAGTACCCTTTGGTAGATGTCCTTTAACCATAGCCCCAAGTCTATATGTAGGCACAGTTTGAAGCACCCATGGTGATGGTGCACAACCCTGGCTGCCACCAGGCATGCAGAGCGATGTAGGCCATTAATGTGATTACATCTCCTGATCGTTCATTGTACAGGAACATGTGAAATTTAGGATAAAACAATCTAAACACAAGTTCAAACTACAAAGATCTCAAAGAAACAGTGGCTGACAAAAAAACCCCTCTGGTGTTCTACAGTCTATCAGGTCAACAAGAGTTGAAACTGACCCAACAAAGGGATGAAAACAATAATTAATATACCTGATGGTTTTGATAGTAGCTATTTTTTAATTACTATAACCTTGTTTTAAATAAGGCACGTGTGTCAATGCCTTCTTGGTGGCTGGTTAAGGCCCCTAGAGGATGATACATAGGCAAGTCACAACCATTCAACTGGTAACAAAGGGACACACAAAATGTACAAAGCTCACAATGCATTATGGCTAGGAAATTGTGCTGAAGGGTTTTTCTGAGAGTGGAAGTGTTGAAAGAGATATAGAGAGAGAAAGAGAAAAGAATAAAAAAAATTGAAGAAAGTGAATAGAAGATTTAGATACATGAATGACAGAAAGGAGACTGCGATGAGATGAGGCAGCTTAGACAGGCTATGACAGGAGAAAGACAGCAATTAGTACAGAAGCCTGAACACTCAACCTAGAACTCCGTGAACATCAGGGTTGAAGAGACACAGAGAGGGTATCAGTTCTGATTGAGATTGCTGCCATAATTCATAAAATGTTGTTGAGCTAATGATCTTTTCTACCACTTGTACTCAGTCACTCACTCATCCTACATTCAGTACTGTTTTGTATTACCATACAAGTGATGAAGCTTCTAGAAAATAAACTTTTCTAATGGGGACAAAAAAAGCGGGCTAGAAATGGGAGTGAATTTATGCAAGCAATTCAGATATATGTGCTCACACTATGCTGGTGTAAACCTAAGCTGCCCATGCATGCCATGATACTGATCCTGGAAGACAGGAGTTGGATAAACTCCAAAGTAGAGCGATCAGGCTGGGGAACGGTTTGGGCTGCTCTGGATCCACTAAAATTCAAAAATTAAAAAAATACACAAAAAAAGCACTCTGTGGGTATGTAAGAGTAGAGAAAAATGTTCCTATCCAGGACAGATCTCACCTCATGTAGTGTGGCTGTGCTTAGAGACCAACCAATAGACGCTTGTGTCCCTCTTAATGGCTGGGGACCAGGCTCACAAGCATGGGTGAAGTGCTGAGGCTTCCTAGGTGGTATCTCCAGGAAAGGTGGCGATTTCCGAAATGGAAGCAGCTGTATGCTCATCTCAGTGCCCACACACTCTCCGACTACAGAAGGGAGTGTAGGCACGAGGGAGGTGGATGCCGCTGTGTTGAAGAGCCACATCACTGCTAATTAGCTGAGTGATCGAGGGCCAAGCTGGCAAACAAAGTGGGCACACAAGGAAGGTAAGGCTAAACTTGTTTTACACCAGACAACGCATCATAACCTGATGAAACACAGCAGGGACTTCTGAGAAACTCGTTGTCTGTAATAAAACAAGAATGTCGGTTCTGTCAGATTTTAACTGTTAACTTTTTTCACTGCAGTGGTCCTTTAAAAGGATAGATCCGAGCTTGATAAAAACAAAAAAAGATCTACTTCCTCCAGAACTTAGCAGCCCCCTCTGATGTAGATGCCGATGCGCATCTACTGCGCCTGCACGAAAGATGCTCTTGGTCGAGCTGACCTTATCTGGAGTGTTCTGCACAGGCGCTGAACTACTGTGCCTGCGCAGTACATGACTCCAGACAACATCAGCGTGATTGACAGCGGCGCTCGTGCAGGCACAGTAGAGGCAAACCTGGCGAGGTGAGCTGAAGGGTATAAGGTCCGCTGTGCCTGGGCAGCAGCGGAATGCTGAGACTCGGGCTGCAGTTCTGACTTCCGGGTCTCATCAAGCCGCTGAGGTCAGTGCAATGAAAGGTGCTTCTCAGATCTCATTGGATAGGCGGAGGACGCGTTCCCAGTACACGCTCCGCAGATGTTAGCAGTAACTCTGACGATCATGTGTGCGTGTCAGCTGCTCCAGCTGACACGCTAAATTGCTATGTGTTTATTTTCAATTCTGCTTTTGTTTATTGGTTAGTTCTAGTATTTAAACCTGGTGAGCTTCTCCAGTCATCGCCCGTGATAGCATTAGCTTTGGCTTGTTGCTGGGTTGCGTTCACTGTCATATTAGATTCCTGTTGCAGACTATTGCCTTGTATCTTGACCATGCTTAACCTCAGCTTGATTCCTGTTGCCGACTACTGCCTTGTATCCTGACCACGCTTAATCTCTGCTGGGTTCCTGTTGCCGACTACTGATTGGTATCCTGACCACGCTTAATCTCTGCTGGATTCCTGTTGCCAACCTTGCCCTGTACCTCGACTATGCTTTGCCTTGCCGTCTGGATTGACCTTTGCTTGGACATGGATTTGCATGAACTCTGCCTGGACTGACTTTGGCTTGCCTTGACTACACTATCTCTGGAAAATCTGAACTGTGGTTATTGACCAGACAAGCCTGACAAAGGGTTTTTCTGACAGTGGAAGTATTAAAAGAGATATACAGAGAGAAAGAGAAAATAATGATAAAAAAACAAATTGAAGAAATTTAATAGAAGAATCAGATACAGTGACCTGGCAATGTCGGCAGGGAGCGGAGCTGTGGCGAGGACACAGGACAGCTGCCGGGGGCTGGAGGAGGCCCCGGATAAGTAAATCTTTTTTTTTTTGTTAGCTCGGACCTTCCCTTTAATGAGGCTTCAAGTGGATTATCAATAGGATTGTAAGTATAAATATTAAATCACCTACACAACTTTTTATAGAGGCCTCCTGTAGTAGCCAAACTAAGGATAGAATCATATTATAATATTTTACCCGTATACATGGATCACCCTCTTTTGACCTGTATTCAAATTCACAAAGGAATTGATGTAAAAATCAAGGTGTTGCTGAAGATTTACTCAAAATCAAAATGTATTACTTATCCTTTCAAAGTTTTATCCTAGCGATTTCTTACAGCTATTAAATACGTTTTTGTTTACTCCTATCACACACTAATATAAGATGTGAACAATAATAATAATATACTCATAATTGTGGATGGTATTCAATGCACATTATTTCATTTTTAATTTGCGCTGCTGGCTAGATTTTATCTACTATGTTCTTAAAGTGGTATTTCACTCAACATAAGAAGTCAACAAGAAATGATCCAGTTCTAATACAGTAGATTATGAATCAAATAAAAAAGAAAAATTAAATTGCTGTTTTGCCAGAAAGCATACCGCACATAATGTTTTTTTGCTAATTTTCTCCCTAAGAATTAAAACATTCACACTACTTCTACTAGGCCTTCTTAATAAACATATTTGAAAGTTCTTAAGCTGGTGATTGTAAAAGCTGTTGTAAAGAAAAATGTCTATTATTTCAATGGTGCCTTACTCAATCTCAGCTAAGTGCTGCAAATAACCAGGAATTAAAGAAAAGCAAATGCAGGTGTAGGAAAGAAGAATAGACAAACAAGTCTGGATTGACAAGGAATAAAAAATTCAGAAAGATTCAGGTATCATGTTTGGTCAAGCAGCAGGAATGGTCACAGTAATGGCTTACAACCAAATCTTGGTCAAAAATAGTTGTCATAGAATCAATATATCCATATTTTTTGGACTATAAGACGCTCTGGACTATAAGACGCACCTAGGTTTAGAAGGCAAAAATCAGGGAAAAAAAGAAAATGCTAAATCTGGTGCGTCCATGGTCCAGGAGCATCTTGTGGAGCTTCTCTACTTAAGCTACACTGGCCAGATACACTAACCACACCTGCCCTCACCAGCTACACTAACTACCCTATGCTAAATCTACACTACTCCTTGCTACACTACTAAAGATATGAACATAAACACCCATACATGCTATGTCACCAGAACGGCAAAAGCATTATGATTTCCACTTAGTGTAGCCTATACAGAAAGTGACATATGTATTGCCCTCCTACACCATATGTACATCATCATGTTATGCAATATAACACATTGCCCTTATCATCAGCTCTAAACATTGTTAAATAGACATCAGCAATGGATAAATGACCCCTCTATACATCACTGCCTTCCCATGCTTTTGTGGGGATGTAAGTAATGACACATGACTGTACTGTACATTGCATGGCCACAGCTGCTCCCCAAGTCCCCATATGAAGTAGCAGCCAGGTCTTTGAGTGCTCACCTGACAGGACAATAGAGATCCCCACTGTGGAGCAGATGTCTCCTCTTCGTGCAGAGAACCTGGATGGCTGCTACACAGACATTTCTGCCACACATTCCGTATCTGCCACCACATTCCCCTCTGCTAGCAGCTTCCACTTTCCCAGGCACTGTCTCCCAGAAGCCGCTGTGGCACTCATTAAACCTTTGCTTTCATCCTTATCGGCGCTCTCCCAATGAATGACCTGGCAGCGCAGAAGCGCCCGGGTCACGCTTGATGTGGCGGCTCACAGGTGGTCTTGCAGAGAGATGGGCAACGGCAAGCATGGAAGGAAAAAGAGGCGCAAGCTAATCAGGAGAGTGGGCCGAGGATTGGGAGAGCCCAACTGAAGGCCAGGAGAGGAAGTCAGAGGGCCGGGAGTGCAAGGCGGAGGGTTGTCAGAGCAAGGCGGAGGATGGGGTGTGCATTAGCTCGATATGTAATCGCTTCCACAATTGCTGCGGGGATTGTCTGTGTTTGTGGGGGGGGGACACACCTGGCTACATTCAGACCATAAGACGCAGGGACTCCCCTCCACACTTTGGGGGAGAAAAAGTGTGTGTTATGGTCCGAAAAATACGGTATATGGTTGAGATGGTTATTAATTTTCCAGATCATTGTATATCCAAATTAGAAATAATGTTGTTTTAACTGGATGCAATTCTGTGGTGTATAATATGTGTTTTCACTAGACCAAGGAACTTCTTGATGTGAAAGAAATATGGGAAATATGGAAAAATCTGATGTAATTTTAATTAGCTATAAATGATTTTAAAAATAAAAAAACTTTGAATCTGGATAAAAATGTTAAACTGGCATAATATGCTGCAAATAAATTTGTTCATTGAAACTGGATTAACCATCCTAAAATAAGGTTGCCGGCGCATCACCACTCGTCTGCGCGTGCGCATGGATCGCTTCCTTATCGGCGCTTCGTTTTCTGCATTGTCCGCCCGCGAGGATCGAGCGCAGTATCGATCCGCCGCGGTGATTGGACACGTCGGATATTATCAATCGAGCCATCAGCGGCTCGATTGATAAGAACTATCGCGCCGTGTATGCCCAGCATTACAGGCCAATCCCTGCCCATTCACTGACCATGGGAGCTTACAGTCCAATCCCTGCTTAATCACTGACCAATCACTGACCTTAGGAGCTTACTATCTAATCTCTGTCCAATCACTGACCTTAGGAGTTTCAATCTCAAACCTGTTTTAATTAACAAATTTTAACACTGCTAAAAGAAATCAAATTATATTTTCTTGCAAACTTGGCTTCAGCAAAAAAAAAATAGAGATAGAGAAAATTGTGTCCAGCTGAGTGCAGCTTTAACAGACTAGCACAAACAGTACAGATGACAACCCTAATGCACTAAACCTCGTGGGTTATCAGTTCCTTCTTCCTCTACCTGGTCCTCCCTACCATGCTCAACTAGCTGTCTCCAATCATCCAGACCCAAGGATCAGCATGGCAGAAGTGATGGGGATTACCCCTTCCACCATTGAGTCTCTATGGTGCTCCCACTGCAGCCACTAGGTGTCCTTAGTCTTTCTGTTGGTATGAGTTTCTCTGCATGTTGGGTGACTTTACGAGATATGTATTAGACTGAGAGGAAGGCAGAGGCCAAAGGACATTAAGTGGCTGCAAAGGGAGTGCTGGAGAGACCTGATGGCAGAAGAGGTAAGCCTCGTCACTCATAATACTTGACTTAACCGTCTCATTCAAACCACACACCAATACATTTTCTACCTCCAGCCATCTCCACCTAAAGAACAATTCCCGCATTCACACTTTTCTTAACCAGGACACAACCGAACCACTTATGCATTCCCTGATTGTTTAAAGTGGACCTGAACACAGAACTCCTGTCTGCTCTAAAAGATACACAACAGCATAATAACATTTAAACAAAAAACATTTCTTTGTTACAGCTGATATAAATCCTAAAATAAATCTGAACTGTATCTACTTCCTGATTCATGGAAGCAGACATATATTGAACATCCTGTGCTTTCAAATTAGTGTATCTGCCATATCTGCCATGATAATCATGTGACACAAGGGAGAGATCAAATTTTCAACCTGTGATTAGACACACGGGGGGGGGGGGGTTAAACAGGCTACACTCTCTAAATACATACAGGGTGCATTTCTCTATATTTCCTTCTGTCCTGTGCAAGAGTTCAGGTCCACTTTAGTGTCTAGACTACTGCAATTGACTCCTCTGTGGCCTACCCGCTAGCAGACTTTCCCCACTCCGGTTTATTATTAACTCTGTGGCATGACTCATCCACCTCTCAGCTTACTTCCCTTATACTAACCTACTCTGTTAGTCCCTATATTGGCAGTCAATCTCACAAAGGGATAGAATTAAAATTCCTAATTATCACCTACAAATCACTTTGGCCCATATGCAATTAACTTTTTCTCCTGTGTTTTCTCCTAGGAGGTATTTTCAGACTTGTCAATAAAATGCATTTTAAACCACCAATTTGCAAAAAAAAGTACTAAAATAATTTTGATAGTACTTTTCACCTACTTTTGGTACTTTTAATATAGCAAAGAGTTGAAAATTTTTTCTAAACTGAAGTTGAAAAATTAGGTCCTAGGGGAAAACTCAGGTGTAGGGATGATCGGAAGAGGCGATTTCCGATATCCCGGTAATTCCGCCTACTGCAATAACGAAATTCCACCACTGCTACATTCCGGCAGTTTCCCGCCGTATTCCGCATTCTGGCGGTACAATTTCCGCAATGTTAAAGGGAACCTAATGGATGTTTCCTTTTAAACAATTACCAGTTCCCTGGCAGTCCTGCTGATAACTTTGGCTTTAGTGGTGGCTGAATCACAATCCTGATTACAATTTTGTTTTTGGAGCAGCAGGAGTTGTAGTAGGCGATGGGACCTAGAGGTGGTACCACAGCAGTCATTACAATTTTTGTTTGGAGCAGCAGGAGTTGTCGTTGGCCATGGGACCTAGAGGTGGTTTCACAGCAGTCATTATAATTTTTGTGTGGAGCAGCAGGAGAAGTTGTAGGCCATGGGACCTAGAGGTGGTTTCTCAACAGTCATTACATTTTTTTGGAGCAGCAGGAGAAGTTGTAGGCCATGGGACCTAGAGGTGGTTTCACAGCAGTCATTGCATTTTTTGGAGCAGCAGGAGAAGTTGTAGGCCATGGGACCTAGAGGTGGTTTCACAGCAGTCATTATACATTTTTTTTTGAGCAGCAGGAGAAGTTGTAGGCCATGGGACCTAAAGGTGGTTTCACAGCAGTCATTATAATTTTTTGTTTGGAGCAGCAGGAGAAGTTGTAGGCCATGGGACCTAGAGGTGGTTTCACAGCAGTCATTACAATTTTTTTGGGAGCAGCAGGAGTTGTCGTAGGCCATGGGACCTAGAGGTGGTTCCACGGCAGTCATTACAATTTTTGTTTGGAGCAGCAGGAGTTGTGGTAGGCCATATGACCTAGAGGTGGTTCCACAGCAGTCATTACAATTTTTGTTTGGAGCAGCAGGAGTTGTCATAGTCTATGGGACCTAGATGTGGTTTCACAGCAGTCATTATATTTTTTTTTTGGAGCAGCAGGAGAAGTTGTAGGCTATGGGACCTAGAGGTGGTTTCACAGCAGTCATTATAATTTTTTTTTTTTGAAACAGCAGGAGACGTTGTAGGCCATGGGACCTAGAGGTGGTTCCATGGCAGTCATTACAATTTTTGTTTGGAGCAACAGGAGTTGTCGTACGCCATGGGACCTAGAGGTGGGACACGGCAGTCATTACAATTTTTGTTTGGAGCAGCAGGAGTAGTCATTGGCCAAAAGCAAAGGGTTAGGATAGAATATAACGTTAGACAGCTGCAAAAGCTGCATTTTTATTATCTTAAAATGCAAAAATATGTGATGATAGTGATAGGCAGCAGAGTTGGAGAGGGAGACCATTTGAGGCTTATAAAAAAAGCAACATTTTAATTTAGTCTGTCTAATCTTCATCATGAATCAGTGAGAGGGGCCTTGTAATTATCACTGATCCATGACTCGTTCATTGTTATGAACGTTAGTTTGTCCACATTGTCTGTGGACAGACGGGTCAGTTGGTTGGTGACCACCCCACCTGCAGCACTAAATACTCGCTCAGAAAGAACACTGGCGGCGGAGCATGCAAGAAGCTCCAGTGCATACTGAGCGAGTTCAGGCCAAGTATCCAGTTGTTTTGTCCAATACTCCATGGGGTCATCATTACTCTCCATATTGTCTGGAGCACTGGTCAACCCCAAGTAATCATTCACCATACGGGCCAGCCGCTGGCTGTGACTACTTTGCCCGCTGGTGGTGCTGCTGCTACCAAGAGTATTGGAAGAATCTGGCATTGGCTGGTAAAATTCCTTCAACATACGCAGCAGGTTCACAGATTGGCTGCTGCTGCTGGGAGTGGGACCGCCAGGCCTTTGCTGAATATGATGAGGCTTGGTAGCTTGGGCCAGGGATACAGGTGCAGGAAACGCATCTTCTACCCAACGAAGAAGGGCATCCTGGATGTGGCTCATCCTAGCGTCTGCTTGGGAGGGGGGTATGAACTGAACATTTTCCCCTTGCACCAGGGATCTAAGATGGTGGCCATCCACATGTCAAGCCTTGATTTTAAAGTTTTAATCTGGGGGTCCCTACGGAGGCACTGGAGCATATGCGCAGCCATAGGGAAGAGATGTCTGCCATGAATCACCTCTTCCTGGCTGTCAGAACTGTCATCATGCTCCAGCTCCACATCAAAATCTTCTTCCCACCCCTGAACATTGGGCTCTTCTGCTTCCACAAGCTCTGCCTCCTCATCCAGGACTTGAGCATCAGCAAAAGCTCGGTATACAGAGGCGCCAGAGTAGAGTAAAATGTTTTAAAAACCGTTTAAAAGCAGAGGGGGATGTTAGGGTGGACTTACCTCCCTCTTACAAAAAAGAAAACTCACTCGAGTCTGGATAAAACAGAATTGACAAATAATTTATTCAACTCCACAAATGCAACGCGTTTCGCGGGCGTGACCCCACTTCCTCAGGCAAAAATGGGAGCACAACTCAGTGGGTCAAGCAGTAGGTTTGAGCGCCTCTACCTACTGCTTGACCCACTGAGTTGTGCTCCCATTTTTGCCTGAGGAAGCGGGGTCACGCCCGCGAAACGCGTTGCATTTGTGGAGTTGAATAAATTATTTGTCAATTCTGTTTTATCGAGACTCGAGTGAGTTTTCTTTTTTGTAAGAGGGAGGTAAGTCCACCCTAACATCCCCCTCTGCTTTCAAACGGTTTTTAAAACGTTTTACTCTACTCTGGCGCCTCTGTATACCGAGCTTTTGCTGATCTTCTAGTCCACCCTGGGTGGAGGGGTGCATCCCCATCTACTATCTACAGAGAGCGACTTCTTAACCTGACTGGGGTCAGGTCCTAATGCTCCCCACCTGCATTTAAAGTGGTTGCCTATGGGAACCCGTGTTTGTAAGTATATACACATAAAATTGTATTGAGCTCTTCATTTTACCTGACAATACTGCACCATATTGGGCTCTTGATTCTCTTCTTGTTTTTAAGCAGGACTTGAGCATGCTCACTCACTCCCCCACTTGACTGACCACTGCTCAGTAGGGCTTCCTCCCCCTGTCCGAGCAGTTTGTCAAGAGCCTTGTCCAGCATGAAGACAAGATGGAGCACTTCTGATATGCTGCAGTGCTCCTCACTGACCAATTTTGTTGCCTGCTCAAACTGCTCCAAGACTTTACACACCTGTCCAATCAGCTGCCACTGGTCCCCAGTAATGTAGTCCAGTGGCCCTGTTCTGGAGGAAGATGTCTGAGACAGGTATAGCCTGACCACCATTCGCTGCTCCCACAACCTCTACAGCATGTGGAGGGTGGAGTTCCACCGCGTCGGACAATCAGAAAAAAGCCTGTGCTGCGGCAGGCTATGGTGGCGCTGCAGCAGTTTCAAGGCCACGGTGGTGGTTGCGGAGCGACGGATGTGGGCTGACACTTTTCGTGCTGAGGCCACAGCGTCCTTCAACCCATCAAAAGTGCGTAAGAACTTCTGGACTACAAGGTTGAAGACGCTGGGCCAAGCAAGGTAAGTGAGTGTAGCCACCTTCAGAAATAGTGGCCAGCATGTTGGCACCATTATCAGACACCACTACACCTGTCTCCAGTTTTCGGGGGGACAGCCACTGCCGAATCTGATCCTGTAAGGCTGCAAGGATTACAGATCCAGTTTGCCTGTTCTCGTCCATGGATTCAAGTTTCAGCATTGCTTGGCATCGATGGTGCTGCAGACCAGTGTAGGAGCGGGACCACTTGCTGGGAGGCTCAGCAACGGCGGACTGGCCTTGGACAGAACAGGTAGAAGCAGAGGGAAGTAGGACAGGCCTCCCCTTCAACCCACGTGGCGGCACCACCAGCTGAGATGCCCCAGATCTTGCACCCTCCTCAGCACCATGGAGGGTGACCCAATGGGCAGTAAAAGTTAGATACTTTCCCTGCCCATGCCTGCTGCTCCAGCCATCCATAATGAAGTGCACCTTGCCACCGACAGCGTGATCCATAGACCAGCCAACACACTCCACAATGTGCTGGTGAAGGGCAGGGATAGCTTTCTTGGCAAAATAATGGCGGCTGGGGATCCGACATTGTGGAGCAACACTGTTCATCAGTCTGCAGAAGGGGGCACAGTCCACAAACTGGTAGGGCAGCAGCTGTTGGCCCAACAGCCTTGCCAGGAGCGCATTATTTTTTACAACAAACAGATCAGTTGTAGGGAGCATTCGCTTCCTCTGCAACATTTCTGGCACAGAGGCCTGACGCTGGAACACTGGTGATTCAGAGGAAACCAACAAGGGTGATGATGAGGTGCTTGCCGAGGTCTGGAGCCCTCTTCCAGCCTGGCATGCAGAGGGATTTGAAGTAGAATGGGACTGAGCAGGTTGGATAGGGACAGGACCACTAGAAAAAGAAGAGGAGGGGCCTGTTGCTGCTGCTTTTCCTCCACCTATCTTATTGTAATTCTTTACATATTCAAACTCCCCTCTGTGGTGGACGCGCAGATGGCTTATCAGCCCTGAAGTGCCGAACCCGCTGCCCGATTTGCCTCTGCTCACCGATTTACGGCACACAAAACTGACTGCCTTGGATTCATCCTTTGCAGGAACAGTAAAATAATTCCATGTAGGGGACGTGTGTGCACGTGGAACAGTGGTGCGACCTGTTCTAGCACGTCGATGCTCAGCATTGGACTGGTGGGTACTACTGACAGACGGGAAAGCACTTGCAGGCTGCTGGCCAACCATCTGCTCTGTTTCTCCATGCTGCTCACACCTGCTAGTGCCTAACCCACCAGATGGCGACCACGTTGGATCAGCCACCTCATCATCCAAAACATCATCCAGTTCAACCAAATCTCTGTTAACCATAAGTGACTCTTCTGGACCCTCCACCTGGCCATGAAACACCTCTGTAGTTGACTGGTGGTGATGTTGATTGGTGGTGGTGACACAAGCTCCCAGTTGTGATGGATTACTGGATGAATAAAACACAGGGGCCATTTCTGTCACCACAGAACCCACCACTTTTTGGGAGCTTGGTCCCATGGTCTTCTCCAATGCCTCATCCCAATCCTTCTGCACATCTCTCTCATTGACAAGATGTGCTTTAATTCTGGAGGAGAGTACTGGGAGGAAGCAACCTCGTGAAGATAAGCAGCTGCGGTCGGGTTTTGCTCATGAGGAACCTGGCCACTACTGGTGCTGCTGCCACTAGCTTCAAGTTCCTCAGACTGGGTAGAGGGTTCCTGATCGAAATAATCAACAACTCTGTTCGCCTGCTGCTCTGTCAAAATTTTCCTGTGTGCGAACACAGGGAAGATATCTCTGATCAGGGGGGGAACGCTTCCTGCTGCTGCTGCCACCCTCAACCTGATCACGTACTTGACATGATCCACCAACACCACCATCACTCCATTTTCTTTTAGGAGTGGCAGGAAATTGCTGTTGCTCTCACTCCATTGTTTTCGGGCAAAAAAAGTTTATTGGGCAAGGGGTATGAGCCACCGAACCAAAGTAAAATAAATCCACCTAACTTAAACTAAAAAACAGATAAGAAAATAAGGGGTTGAAATAAAGAAAAAAAATAAAAAAAAAAATAAAGAAAACAAAAAAAATGAACTTAGGAAACAAAACAAAACAAAAACTTGCACTACACTCAACTAATCAATCACCTAACTCTCTCAATCTGTCAAACACTAAGCCTGCGGCCTGGATGACTCTCTCTAACCCTTTCCACACAGCAACTACTAGTACACTACACTACAACCTATCACTCAAACTAACAATCTACTGTCACTCTCTCACAAATACACCTACTACTGCTAATAGCTTACACTCAGTCTAATTCTCTCTCACAGTCTTTAAAAAGACTTTTGTTTTATGTTGAAACAACTAATATGGGTCTGTCTCTCCTCTCTCCAAAACACCAGACTAGTGTTGGGCGAACACCTGGATGTTCGGGTTCGGGCCGAACAGGCCGAACATGGGCCAGATGTTCGGCATGTTCGGCCCGAACGCCGAACTCAATGGAAGTCAATGGGACCCCCGAACATGCCCATTTTGGGGGCCCTATGGGGTCGCAGGCATAAGGGGGGAGCATGCCCCGATCGCGGGGGGGGTCGGAAATTCCCCCCACCCCCTCCGCTAGCGCTCCCCCCTCTGCCCGCTTCCCCATAAAAAAAGTTTGAGGCAAGTTAAATAGTACTTGGTGGCTGGCCTGGCACTGGCAGTGGAGTGAGGAGGAGGAGGAGTCCGAGTAGCAGAGTGACGCGTTGAGGCCGGGCAGCGGGCGGTTCAGCGGTAGTACTCTTGTGGTACTTCCGCCCTTTCTCTGACCTCACGTCCTCTACGTGATGACGCATACGAGGGTACGCGTGACGCGTACCCTCGTATGCAGAGGACGTGAGGTCAGAGAAAGGGTGGAAGTACCACAAGGGTACTACCGCTGAACCGCCCGCTGCCTGGCCTCAACGCGTCACTCTGCTACTCGGACTCCTCCTCCTCCTCACTCCACTGCCAGCCACCAAGTACTATTTAACTTGCCTTAAACTTTTGTATGGGGAAGCGGGCAGAGGGGGGAGCGCTAGCGGAGGGGGTGGGGGGAATTTCTGACCCCCCCCCCCCCCGCGATCGGGGCATGCTCCCCCCTTATGCCTGCGACCCCATAGGGGGGCCGTATTGCGGCATGTTCGGGCGAACAGGGCCCTGTTCGGCCGAACAGGAGCCCTGTTTGGCCCTGTTCGGCGGCCATTCAGTAGTTCGGGACGAACCCGAACTTAAAAGGCCGAACACCATTATTATTATTTATTAGATTTATATAGCGCCAACATATTACGCAGCGCTGTACAATAAATAGGCTTACAGACAATGATAACAGGGTTGACAGAACAATACACCATCAGGTGTTCGGCCGAACTCGAACATCACCCGAACAGGGTGATGTTCTGCAGAACCCGAACAGTGGCGAACACTGTTCGCCCAACACTACACCAGACTAAAACTCACAAGCTTCGTGACTGTCACACCTCTCTTATATACAAAATGGGTGGGATAGCTGATGATAGGTAGCTAGGAGCTGGTTGCTAAAGTAGGATTAGTTGGTTTTTGTTAAGACTCTAATTGGTGCTGAAATTCCAATTTTAATGCAGAAATCAGCGTGTTTTAAGCTTCTGTGATGGGTCTATCCCTTCCGATTCTTCTGATTGGTTTAAAAATTCTGCCTAACAGTAAATGCAGCTTTTACACGCTTCTGATTGGCTTTTAATTTCCGACGGCTCTGATTGGCCCAAAAATTCAGATGAAATTCCACATAGAAATTCCGCTATTTAGTGATTACCGCTATAGATGTTCTGTTCCGGCTCACCGGAACAGAACTGCCAATTTCCGTCCGGAATCACGGAAATCTCAATTCCGCGGAATCTGACGAGCAACCCTATTCAGGTCATAACATTAATTGCATATGGCCCTTTATGGTCTAACTCCTTGTTACTCAACTACACTTTTGTGACCTGCACACAATTTCCGCTCTGTATTCTCTAGTCTTCCTCTTTTTTCCTCTTGTAAATTTAGCATATGCTTGTAAGACTACACTCAAATTTCCCCCTGCTCTGGAACATCCTTCCACAATCTATTCATAACTCACCCACACTCACCATCTTTAAGTAAAACCTGAAAACTCACCTCTGAAAGCAAACAATAAAATGTGGACATATTTTCCACCTCTATATAAATTAATTTGCTGACCTGTTTAATTGTCGATTATCTCTACCTATTGTTTTTTAACTGTCTATAATTTGTATCTATTGTACAGCTCCACAGAAGATGTTGGCACTATATAAATTCAACATAATAATGTATCTAATGGTATTCAACAAGCAAAATATGAAAAGCAAAGGAGAGTAATTTCAGTCTTTATTTCACTTGGAACAACTTCCTGTAGTTTGAAGACTTTTTTTTGCTTGCTCTGCTCTGAATAAAGCAGAAGTGGCTGGATAGTGTAATGGTTAAGGGCTCTGCCTCTGACACAGGAGACCTGGGTTCAAATCTCGGCTCTGCCTGTTCAGTAAGTCAACACCTATTTCAGTAAGGAGTTTTTTGGGCAAGTGTAATAGATTGTGGAAAAGCCGCCGCGCGGACTGGCAGCGAGGCGGCTGGTTTCGCGTCCAGCTCGGTGGTTTGCACGCAGTAGCGTGCATCTGATGTGGCGGGGCCTGTTAGTGCACACAGATTGAGGAATACGTGCGCGTGCACTGAGAGGCAGAACCTTTATGGCAAATGAGGAGGGATCAGCTGACCACGTTGGTCAGCTGATCACAGAGCAAGTGGCTATTGGCTGATCAGCGGTGGGTGGTGCCGGGGAGCGCCGCTCTATATATAGTTGTTGCTGGTCAGTCTGAAGTTTTCTGCCGTTGCGAACACTTATGTGAAAGCACTCAGACCATAGTCAGATCCCACAGTGTGTTAGAACCAGGAGGACCTGGGAATTCACACTGAGCCAGATTACTTCTGTGTTACTATTGTGTTATACTTCAGACTAGTTCCAGGGTGTTGAGACCACAGACCTCACACCCAAGACTAGGGAAACTGTATTACTATTGTGTTATACTTCAGACTAGTTCCAGGGTGTTGAGACCACGGACCTCACACCCAAGACTAGGGATACTGTGTTACCATTGTGTTATACTTCAGACTAGTTCCAGGGTTTTGAGACCACGGACCTCACACCCAAGACCAGGGATACTGTGTTACCATCGTGTTATACCTCAGACTAGTTCCAGGTGTTGAGACCACGGACCTCACACCCAAGACTAGGCATTGTTTGATATCTGTTACGACCTATTGCATTCCTGACTATCCTTCTGCTTTCTGATTCGGTAACTACGCATATCTGACTACCTGTTGCCAACCCTGCCTGCCCCTGGTTACCGAATCAGCCTTCTGTCTCTGTACCTTATCTGCCCGTTTGTTGTCGACCTGGCCTGCCTGACCTTGCGAGCTATCCCTCTCCATTGAGAGATTAGTCTCCAGTCCTGCTAGTGACGCCCACCCTATTGGTGTCACTTAGCCACTGGGCCTTCCTGCTAGTCGGCCTGGGGCTCCACTCCTTTGGAAGTCTCAGGCTGTTGGAAGGTTTTTGCACTTCCCAGAGGGAGGTATTTCTCATCCTGCTTAGACCACCTGCTCCTCGGGTGGTCTCACTCAAAGTCTTTACTGTTGCACCAAACACTCACACTTTATAGGTGTCCAGAGGTTAGTGATACTTGTATTATTGGTGATTCTGCAGATCATCAATAATCAGGTATATATCTGTATTCTTGGTGATACTGCAGATCACCAATAATCAGATTCTCTCTGTGTGCTGACACCGATCGTTACAGCAAGTCTCCTTAACACTGCTACTGCCTACTGAGTGCGCTCTAGTGGCTGCCTCGCAAGCCCTTTGAGTCCGACAGGAGAAAGGCGCTATACAAATACTGCCATTATTATTATTATTATTATTATTACACATATGAAGTGAAAAAAGACAAGAAGTGATAACTAATGAGAAAAGTTTAGTTACTTGTTTTCCTGGAGGCATATTTAAATGAGCAGTGCAAGGAAGTGAAATACAATAAAATGAAATATGAGAGATCTCGTTAAAGAGATTGAAAGTTATTAAGGGAACCCTCCATGCTAAAATGACAATGGTAAAATGCAGGAGTTGAAGGAACCTAAGAGAAGCAAAGGGTAATAAAAGGTGAGGTAGTAGTACTGTATGTAGCAACAATTATATAAGAAAAATGGAGACATCACTAAAACATCAATGAACACGCTTTTTTGAACTCTTTTAGAGACTTGTGGAAATAGGACGTTTACCTGAAAAATATAATATAACATATATAAAAATATGTATAGCATAATGAAGTGTGTAGATAACCCTACCAAAGACAGGGAGTGTAAAACATAATGAAGTGTGTAGATAACCCTACCAAAGACAGGGAGTGTAAGTGATAAAATCCTAGCTGGATTGTTTAACATTCAACACAACAATGGTGCTGATGTGCATTTAGCAATTGGCCAGCGAATATGAAAACAGTGGTCGAAGGATTAGAAAAGCTTGATTAATATTCTGAATGTGTTTTTTTTTCTTTTTAAGCAATGTGAAAGAATTATCAAATTATCAAACAATTGCAACTAATTAATATGCCAGCAACGTAATCCTTAAAGTTCTGAAAATGAGGTACCTATAACACCTTGAAGTAGGTTTTAGAAGAAGTAAAAGCGACACAGAACAGATTGCCAACTATCGCTAAATAATAGAGAAAGAAACAAAGTTCCAGATACATGTCCACATACTCAGAAGTATTATAATGAGCCAACCATAAAAAAACCAAGACATGGTTTTAAAACAATAGAGATGCAAGATTACCGTATTTTTCAGACTATTAGACGCTCCTGACCAGAAGATGCACCTAGGTTTAGAGGACAAAAACCAGGGAAAAAATATGCTAAACGTGGTACATCCATGGTGCAGCCCCCCCCCCCCCCCCCACCCAACAGCATTTACAATTTGACATTAAGAGATGCAAGGAAAAGTCAGCCCCTTTAAGCAGCAGAGACAACAGTGTTTGTAACAGCTGTTGAAGGATATCAGAGCCGAAGCGTGTGCTCTCCACTGTGCTGCAGTATATGTTGTGGAGAGGCGCTGGCCGGGACACATGAGCAAGGGGAGCGCATGCTCCTGCTTGTTACATCACTGAGGCCAGGCACAGGGGAGCAGAAAGGACATACTGCACATGTGTTCCTGAATCGGTGAACTGAATTGGGATTCGTGCAGAAGAATGGCGAGTGACAGAGAGGAACAGAAGGCACGGTAAGTATCTACTTATACCTCCTTGCCCATAGCATATGCCGGATTAACCTGAGTCCTTCGCTCTGGTATCCTTTAAGCACTGTGTCAATCTACCAGGCAAAGGACACTGAATGTGAGCAGCAGGGTGAGCCCAACTGGCACTTATCAGCTGGTCTGAGAGTGGGGTTAATGACCCAAGCTACAGTACCTGCAGTAGCATTAGCTGTCACAGCGCCACAACAGCTGCACAGAGGGGGATAGCTCTGTGCGTGCAGAGCCTGATGTGCACGTTGGCAAGCAACAGGTGCTGGGTGGAACCTGTTGGATAATGGGATTTTTCCACAGGGACTGCAGCGCTCTGTAACTCACCCTCCATGTAGCAGCAGTGGTACCATGGGTATAATCCACTGTTTCCTGAAGAAACACAGGTGGCTGTTTATGTTGCTGGGGTTCCATGTGGAATGCAGGGAGCTCTGCATATACAGAGCTCTCCTCCTCTTTGCAGCTAGTGCAGTGCTCTAGTGGTCTTGGTGGAGGTGGTCTAAAACCTACAGCCTGATGGAAGTGGGCTGAAGAAGCAGTGGTCTGGGTGGAAGGGGTCATTTGCAATCCTCAGTGCCCTTGAGCGCAGTCTGGTGTTGTACAAGAGGGCAAGTGAGGGGAGGGGTCTACTAATGATTTTCTCTGCCATTCTGATGACCCTCTAAAGTTTTAGTCTGTCACTGGTGGTAGCACCAGCATACCAGGCCAAGATGGAAAAACAAAAGGATCAATTCAATGGTGGCGAAATAGAAACTTGACAGAATCTCTAAAGTCATGCCGAACTTCCTCAGTTGGCGGAGGAAGAAGAGTCTCTGCTGGGCTTTCCGCTGGGTTGCAGTGATGTTAGGCTTCCAGCTGATATCACTTGAGACGGTAGTGCCCAGGAGGTGGGCACAGGGTACCCTAGTCACCCCCATGCCGTTGATGTAAAATTGGGGGAGGTGTTTGGGCAGACTTCCTAAAGTTGATGATCAGCTCAACAGTTTTGGCATCGTAGAGCACCAGAATATTTTCTTTGCATTAGTGACATATTCTCTCCACCTGCTGGCAGTATGCTTGGATATTGTCCTTGGTGGTGACGAGGCCGACGATGGTGGTGTCATCCGTGAACTTAATGACATTGACAGAGTCTGCTGTGGATCTGCAGTTATTCATATAAAGGGAGAACAGCAGCGGAGACAGGAGACAGCCCTGGGGGGCACCTATGTTGATGATCATTTCTCAAGAGTAGATGTTCCTCAGCCTGACGACTTGGGACATATTGGTGAGAAAATCTGTGATCCATAGTCGTATGGGTGGGATGGACACCAAGTGCAGACAGATTTTCCTGTAGGATGCGTGGGCAGATGGTATTAAACTCTGAGCTGAAGTCTAGGAGTAGTATTCCGGTGTGCGTGTCTGGTCTGTCAAGTTGGTCGTTGATGAACTCCAGACAGATGTTTATGGCGTCGTCGGTGGACCTGTTTGACCTGTAGGCTAACTGGAGAGGGTCAAGAAGGGGCAGAGTTGAGCGTTTAAAGAGAATCTGTACTCTAAAATTCTTACAGAAAAAGGATACCATTCTATTCATTATGTTCTCCTGGGCCCCTCTGTGCTGTTTCTGCCACTCCCTGCTGCAATCCTGGCTTGTAATTGTCAGTTTCAGGCAGTGTTTACAACCAAAGACATGGTTTCTAACCAGCATGTGATAGGCTGAGAGAAGCTCAGTCTGTGACTCATACAGAGCCTGGAGGGGGCTTGGAGAGGTTGTGTATAGCTTCTATCCTATCACAGGCAGAGCAGCACATTCCTGCCTGAGCCCGACAAAGACGACAAAGGAAAGAAGATTAGATTATATAACAGAGATAATACAGCCACTGTGCAACTAGGAAAGGCTGCAGTAAGACAGACCACATTAGAACATGTATATGAACTTATAGGATAGAAGAAATAAGGCTGAAAATTTTGTTACAGAGTCTCTTTAAGAATGGACAGGACTGCTCTCTGCAGGGTCTTCATGATGACCGATGTCAGGCCACAGGCCTAAAGTTGTTAAGGTCAGAGATTCCCGGTTTCTTTGGGACAGGAATGAATGGTGAACCTCTTGAAACTAGAGATGGCTCGAACCTCAGATTTTGGGTTTGCAAACCGCGAATGCAAACTTCCACAAAAGTTTGCGAACCAGTGAACTCGGCAAACCGCAATAGACTTCAAAGGGCTGGCCTCAAAAGTGATGGAAAAGATGGTTCAAGGGGTCTAGCACCTGGAGGGTGGCATGGCAGAGTGGGAATACACTCCAAAAGTCCCGGGAAAATTACAGATTTGACGCAGAGCAGGGTTATAATCCTTAAAGAACAAAAATCACATTGCATTCCTAAACTGGAGGCATAAAGTGTTTGACAACATATTGTGTGTGTATACATGAATCAGCAGGTAGTGTAAGTAGTGTACTGCTTCACACTGACAGACCAAACTCAATGTGTAATGCACCGCAAACAGCTGTTTGTGTAGTGATGGCTGTGCTGGATGGTGCACATGATAGCGAGAGTGCAGGCGATGGCAGTTTTCAAGCCCGTATGGTCGGGCTGAGGTAGCTCAATGACAGAACAACAGTGACTGTCCAGCTGATAGAAATTGGTCTGTCCACAATGAAGCAACTATCCCCTAGGTGGAAGTGACTGTTAACACTATTGGTGCGCTTTGAATGCGGGCTTCTGGGTGCACAAAGATGAAACAGCAATATACCGACATCACGCACTATGATATGTCCCTGTCTCTGATGTTTTTCCATTTAAAGGTGTACGTATGTTCTGAAGAACAAGCATATGTGGATGGTTGTAGTCCTTGGACACTGAGAGCCAGTACTGTGGAGTGTATTGATTTATAGCCAGAGGAGGTTGTGTTTACTGGGTCACCCCACCTATACCATATAGCCTGTTTTAGAATCTATTACTTGCAAAGTCTCTGTAGCGCTGCTTGACAAACGTGTTATTTCACAATGAAGCAACAACCTTATTATCTTGGGTGTGCCCCCCAACACACTCATATAGGTCATTGCTTCATTGTGATACGTAAGCCCCTTCACCGCGGCAGGGTAACGATCGCAAAGGGAATTGACACTTTTACATGCCTTTTGTTTTGTTGTTGCAGCCGCAGTACAGCCAGAAAAATTAGGCAGGCATGTACATGCACCAGAAAAATTATTATTCCTTTTGTTAGCGGCCTTAAAAATGTAGGAATCCACCTGGAGTCCTGGACCCTATTGGTGGTGGCGGAGAAGGCAGTCAAGCGGCCTGCAGGCAGAGATGCTGTGTGGGGACTGACTTAGTCTTCGTGCAGGCAGTAGCCCTCTGGGATCCATGCCTCATTAATTTTGATAAAGGTGAGGTACTGAACACTTTTTTGACCTAGGTGACTTCTCTTCTCACTGACAATGTCTCCAGCTGCGCTGAAGGTCCATTCTGACAGGACGCTTGAGGCAGGGCAAGCCAGAAGTTGGATGGCAAATGGTGACAGCTCTGGCCACAGGTCAAGCCTGTGCACTAAGTAGTCTAGGGGTTCATTGTTGCTCAGACTTTCGATGGTTCTTTCTCTACCATTGTTAAAGCTTACATCAATTTTTTTCAATTACTTTTTCTGCTGTCTGTGCAGTTCCTTCAACGAGAATCTGTTATGGAGGGTAAGTCTGCCATTCATTCAACTGTGTGATAAACTTTCCATGGTACTTTCTCAGTACCATGGTGACCACGGGTAACGGGACGGGAATCAGGGTTCGATTCCAGTCCAGAGTGGGAGCCTGAGAAACGGCTACTACCACACATCCAACGAAGGCAGCAGGCACGGCACACAAGTCCCGACTCAGGGAGGTAGTGACGAAAAATAACAATACAGGAGGACTTTTTCGAGGCCCTGCTGTATAATTATGAGACGAATACACCTGAAATCCTTTACCGAGAATCTGTTATGGAGGGCAAGTCTGCCATCCATTCAAGTGAAAGGTATTCACTGACTGAACTAATACAGTGTTCAATCACACAGATGCAGTGAAAGGTAAGCACTGACTGGTATAATACAGTGTGTGTGCAGTCACACAGATGAAGTCAAAGGTATGCACTGACTGGACTAATACAGTGTGCAGTCACACAGATGCAGTGAAAGGTATGCACTGACTGGTATAATACAGTGTGCAGTCACACAGATGCCATGAAAGGTATGCACTGACGGGTATATAAAACAGTGTGCAGTCACATAGATGCAGTGAAAGGTATGCACTGACTGGTATAATACAGTGTGCAGTCACACAGATGCACTGAAAGGTACGCAGGGACTGGTATAATACAGTGTGCAGTCACGCAGATGCAGTGAAAGGTATGCACTGACTGGTATATAAAACAGTGTACAGTCACACAGATGCAGTGAAAGGTATGCACTGACTGGTATATTACAGTGTGCAGTCACACAGATGCAGTGACTGGTATATAAAACAGTGTAAAGTCACACAGATGCAGTGAAAGGTATGCACTGACTGGTATATAAAACAGTGTGCAGTCACACAGATGCAGTGAAAGGTAAGCAGTTACTGGTATAATACAGTGTGCAGTCACACAGATGCAGTGGAAGGTATGCAGTGACTGGTACAGCACAATGTGCAGTCACACAGATGCATTGAAAATTATGCAGTGACTGGAGTAATAAAGTGTGCAGTCACAGATGCAGTGAAAAGGTATGCCAGTGACTGGTATATAAAACAGTGTGCAGTCACACAGATGCAGTGAAAGGTATGCAGTGACTGGTATAATAATATGTGCAGTCACACAGATGCAGTGAAAGGTATGCATTGACTGTGCTGGGCCTGGAACAGTATAGCAAGGGCCAGCTGCGACAGACAGGGCTGTATATATGCAGTGTCAGCGGCACACACACGCACAAAAAAACACATCACAAGAACATTAGCTCTCAAAAGAGCTTTTTTGGGGTGCTTTCAGCAACAAATATCAGCAAGGAGCAAGCTAACAAGAACTAACTAATGCTTTCCCTATCTCTCCAGCAACCTCTCACTTCTCTCACTAAGCAGGCAGCAGACAGAGTGAGAAAATGAATGACGCAGCAGCGTTTTTATAGCGGGGTCGGTGGTCCAGGGGGGAATGCAGCCTGATTGGCTGCCATGTGTCTTCTGACTGTGACGTAGAGGGTGAAAGTTAGCCCAATTAAGTGGTATAGGGGGCGGGCCGAACTCGCTATGTGTTCGTGGTCCGCCGCAAACGCAAACCGCGGGGGTTCACGCAAACAAGTTCACCGGCGAACCGTTTGGGCCATCTCTTCTTGAAACATGCAGGGACTCTGCCCTTCTCCAGTGACTTGGTGAAGATGTCTGAAAGGATGGGGGGAGGTTGCCGCGAGCAAGTTTTAAGGTTGGATGGAGACAAACCGTCAGGGCCAGAGGCTTTCTTGACATTTAGAGTAGACAGGAGGTGCAGGACATCTGACTCTCCCACCTTCAGGGAAGCAGGGCTACGGCCTGGGACATTGTTTGCGGGGGCTGAAGGGAGAGTGTATGGTGACCGGTGCTTCCCGGGTGTTGCCAGGCTCTCAAATCTGCTGTAGAATTTGCTGAGATCTTCGGCAAGTTCATTGATCGGAGTTACTTGTTGAGGGGGGGGGGCTTATAGTTAGTGGCAGCTTTAAGCCCTTTCCATATGGCTCATGAGTCGTTCGAGCACAGGTTTTGTTTCATCCTCTCATCAAATTCTTTTTTGGCAGCTCTCAGTTCTCGTTCGAGATCATTTCTCACCCTCCTGTAGTCCTCTTGGTTGCCTGACTTTTGTACGACTTCCTTGTGCTTCCGCAGTTGATGTAGTTTGTTGGAGAACCAGGGTTTATTTTTTGAGTAGACTTTGAAGGATTTGGTTGGCAAACAGGAGTCTCACATTGTCTGCTCACTCGTCCAGGCTTGGGGCTTCCAGGGACTTCCAGTCAGTGCAGTCGAAGCTGGCTTGCGGATTGAGCTTTGCCTCGCTTAACCACACTTTGGTGGACTTCAGGACTGGTTTTGCCATTTCCAGGTGCCTTCTGTAGGTGGGGATAAGATGGATGAGGCAATTGTTGGAGGAGCCAAGTGCTGCCCCTGGGACGGCTTTCTATGTGTCCCTTAGGGCAGTCAACATCCTGGTGGTAACATGGCAATTCTTGGTAAAGGCTGGCCTAGTTGAAGTTGCCCATGACTATGAACAGTGAGTCTGGGAGGGACATCTTCCATTGTGAGATGGTGTTGCTGAGTTCAAGCAGGGCTGAATTGACACCGGCGTCAGGTGGGATGTACACGCTGACAAAAACAGCCTGTGGTGAGTATGCTGGCCAGCAGTTAACGAGTAGAAGTTCAAGATCCGGGGAGCACTTCCTGATGAGTACTGACAAGGTATAAACACAGGTATATTAAGTATAGTCCTAAGTCCTGACATATCTACTTCTGAGCTATAAAAATATATTTAAAAAGTACCTGCTTGATACGTGATGGTTCTAAAAGTTAAAGTTGGAAATAGTTTTACAGAATTTCCTGTAACTTAGATAATACATGTAATCCAGTATTAACTATTAATGAATAGAATATACGGGACATCAACCTCATATAAATTATGCCCGTCTCACCTTTGAACAAACCTACATGGACAAAGTACTAGAAGGGAGCACATGGCTTTTGTACAATCAAAATGTTATTTAACGACCAATTAGTATCAAAAGTCAAGGACAAGCCATTAAAACATACCATCCCTCTTCAAAAACAGACTAAAGGCAACATGGGCCCTAATGGCATTGCAGTTTCTTATTGGAGTGCACTCCTATAACCAAACCAATCATTGCAATCTTTGGGCTCAATTTAAATCGGTTGCACAGCACATGATGTCCTGTTGGGTTAAATTAATTGATTTGGACACAGTTCTATAATGAAGCTCAAACCCAGTGTGTTACAGTGAACATGTGTAACGATTGGTGTCAGCACACAGAGAGAATCCGATTATTGGTGATCTGCAGTATCACCAAGAATACAGATCTATACCCGATTATGGATGATCTGCAGAATCACCAATAATACAGATATAGTACTAACCTCTGGACACCTCTAGATATATATGGTGAGTGTTTGGTGTAACAGTAAGACTTTGAGTAACCCACCTGATGAGCAGGTGGCCCTAAGCAGTACAAAAGACACTGCTATAGAGAGTACAGAAACCCTCCAGCAGCCTGAGACTCTCCAAGGGGTGGAGTCAGGCTGAAGGTAGGAAGGACCAGAGAGTGAATGACACCTGAAGGTGGATGTCACTGACTGATCTGGAGACTATCTCTTTAGTGGAGAGAGATAGCTCTCGAGGTCGGGCAAGCCAGGTCGGCAACACACGGACAGACAAAGTACAAAGACAGAAGGCTGATTCGGTATCCAAGGCAGGCAGGGTTTGGCAACGGAATATCAGATATGCGTGGCACCAAATCAGAAAGCAGAGGGATAGTCAGGAAAGCAACAGGTCATAACAAATATCAAACAATGCCTAGTCTTGGGTGTGAGGTCCGTGGTCTCTACACCCTGGAACTAGTCTGATGTATAACAGAATGATAACACAAGTTCCCTAGTCTTGGGTGTGAGGTCCGTGGTCTCTACACCCTGGAATTAGTCTGATGTATAACAGAATGATAACACAAGTAATCTGGCTTAGTGTGAATTCCCAGGTCCTCCTGGTTCAAACACACTGTTGGATCTGACTAAGGTCTGAGTGCTTCCACGTAGTGTTCGCAACGGCAGACAATTTGAGAGTGGCCAGCAGTAACCATATATAGAGCAGTGCTCTCTGGCGCCACCCTTAAGTGATCAACCAACGGTCACCAGCTCTGAGGTCAGCTGACTGGCCTGGTCAGCTGATCCCCCCTTGGCCATCATAAAAGTTCTGCCTTTCAGCGTATTCCTAAACCTGTGTGAACTAACAGACTCAGCCACACCAGATGCACGCTACTGCGTGCAAACCGCCGCGCTGGACGCGGAACCAGCCGCCTTGCTGTCAGTACACGTGGCGGCTTTTCCGCGTTCTTTCACAGTACCCCCTCCCCCCCCCCCCCCCGAGGAGTGGACTCCGGACATCTCCTACCCGGCTTTCCAGGATGCAAGTTATGGAATTATTTTTTTAACTCCTCCGCGTGCATACGACAGTCTGCCACCCAAGTTCTCTCCTCTATGCCATACCCCTTCCAGTGAACCAAATACTGCACGGAGTTCTGCACAAGCTGTGAGTCCAGAATCTTCTCAATTTCATACTCAGGTTGGTCATCAATCAACACAGGGGGGGGGGGGGGGGGAGCGGAATCCACGTGCACTGCCGGCTTGAGCAAGGACACATGAAATGATCTCACACCTTGCATGCTGGTAGGAAGATCAATGGCATAAGTGACATTATTGATTTTCCTGGTCACTGGAAAAGGACCCACAAATCTAGAACCTAACTTGGGTGACACTTGCTTTAGAGCCAAATGTCGCGTGGACACCCAGACCAGGTCTCCTGGAAGAAATTCCCATTCTATGGAACGTCTCTTGTCAGCCTGTTTTTTCTGGTTCTGAAAAGCCCTCCCTAGATTTCTTTCAACCATTCCCCAAATCTGTTTCAAAGACTTCTGACAGTTCTCCAGTGCTGGAAATGGAGTAGAAGCCACTGGCAATGGGGTGAACTTAGGTAACCTTCCCGTCACCACCTGAAATGGGGAAAATCCTGAGGAGGAACTCTTCAGATTGTTGTGTGCAAATTCTGCAAACGGCAAACATTTGACCCAGTCGGTTCGTGCATCTGCAACATAACATCTCAGAAATTGTTCCAGAGACTCATTCGTTCTTTCGGTCTGGTCATTGGTCTGTGTGTGGTAGCCTGATGAAAAAGAAAGCTCCATGTCTAACTGATGGCAGAATGCTGTCCAAAACTTGGAAACAAATTGGACTCCCCGATCTGACACTATATTTTCCGGAATGCCATGCAGCCGGAAAATATGCTGGATGAAGAGATCGGCCTATTCCTGGGCCGAGGGGAGTCCTTTCAGCGGGACAAAATGGGCCATCTTACTGAACCGATCGACTACCACCCAAATGACCGTCATGCCCTCAGACCTGGGGAGTTCGCCCACAAAATCCATGGACAAATGGGTCCATGGTTCACTCTGAACTGGTAAAGGCTTTAATGTTCCAGCAGGTGCCTGACGGGAGGGTTTGCTCCTAGCACACACTGCACATTCTCTCACATACTCCTTGCAGTCTGTTGCCAATGACGGCCACAAAGCACATCTCGCAATGAGATCCTGTGTTCTGGTGGCCCCAGGATGCCAAGCATTCTTGTGGGAATGGAACATATTCAATATTTGTAGGCGAAAAGGCAATGGTACAAACATGACCCCCTCAGGCTTCCCCTCTGGTACATCTTGTTGGAACGAACCCAACGTGACTGTCCAGTCTTTCCAGGTCTCAGTGGCTGCCAGAACCATTTTCTGAGGGACAATGGTCTCTGGGTCTGAGGGCTGTGCTGTCTCAGGCTCAAAACATCTGGATAAGGCATCAGCCTTGATGTTCTTACTACCAGGGGTATATTTGATTACAAATCTGAATCTTGAGAAAAATAATGACCACCGGGCCTATCGGGGGCTAAGTCTCTTAGCGCCCTCAATGTACTCAAAATTTTTGTGGTCAGTGTAAACAGTAATGGTATGTTCTGCTCCTTCTAGCCAGTGTCGCCATTCCTCAAAGGCCAATTTGATGGCTAGAAGTTCCCTATTGCCTATATCATAGTTTTTCTCTGCGGGTGAAAACCTACGGGAGAAAAAGGCACAAGGATGCAGTTTTCCCTGCAAACCAGAATGCTGAGACAGCACAGCCCCTTCCCCTACCTCTGACGCATCTACCTCCACAATAAAGGGAAAGGTCACGTCAACATGTCTCAGTATGGGTGCAGAACAGAACAGTATCTTTAGAGTGGAGAAAGCAGCATGGGCCTCAGGGGACCAGTGGTGAGTATCTGCCCCTTTCTTGGTGAGACTGGTGAGAGGTGAAATCACCGTGGAGTACCCCTTTATGAACCTCCTGTAATAGTTGGCGAACCCCAGGAATCTCTGGAGAGCCTTCAGTCCCACAGGCTGAGGCCACTCCAAGACAGCTGAGACTTTTCCAGGGTCCATAGAGAGGCCAGAGGTCAAAATTATGTACCCCAGAAAGGCGACAGAGGTCACTTCGAAAATGCACTTCTCCAATTTAGCGTACAGCATATTTTGTCTTAACTTCTGTAACACAAATTTAACATGTTTCCTGTGTTCTGAGAGGTTGGATGAGAAAATTAGTATGTCGTCTAAGTACACCAAGACGAATTTGCCCAATACCTCTCTGAAGACCTCGTTAATCAGCTCTTGGAAGACGGCGGGGGCGTTACACAACCCGAAGGGCATCACTAGGTACTCGTAATGCCCGTCGGGTGTGTTAAAGGCCGTCTTCCATTCATCACCGTCCCTGATATGCACAAGGTTGTATGCACCCCTCAAATCCAGCTTCGAGAAAATCTTAGCATTGGTGACTTGATTAAACAAATCGTCTATTAAGGGCAGAGGATAACGATTTTTTACTGTAATTTTATTCAAGCCCCGATAATCAATGCATGGGCGGAGGCCTCCATCCTTCTTTTTCACAAAAAAGAAACCTGCCCCTGCTGGGGACCGAGAAGGACGAATAAAGCCCTTAGCTAAATTTTCTCGGATGTATTCCTGCATGGCTACTTTCTCTGGCCCAGATAAATTATAGAGATGACCTCTAGGGGGCATACAACCAGACCTGTGATCAATGGGGCAATCAAAAGGACGGTGTGGAGGAAGTTTATCTGCTGATTTGGGACAAAACACGTCCGCAAATTCTGAATACTGATCTGGCAATCCCTCCATGTGAATCTTGGTTTTACCCAAGGTTACCTTCACTAGACAATGACAATAACAATGGGTAGACCAGCTCGTTAGCTGACCTGTAGCCCAATTGATCTGAGGCGAGTGAAGTTGTAACCATGGCATACCAAGAATGATCGTGGAGGTTGTCATTCGCAAAACCAGAAACTGTAAATTCTCTTTATGTAACACCCCTACAGTAACCCTTAACTCTGGGGTCTGAGACAGAGGGTGGTTACTCTGCAGGGGGGAATTGTCCACTGCAGTGACCAGAATCTGTTGTTTCAACGGGGAAATTGGGATTCCCAATTTCTTAGCAAATTCGTAATCCATAAAGTTGGCTGGTGAGCCAGAGTCAACGAAGGCCTCAGTGGTCTCTGTCTTATCCTTCCAAGATATAGTACAAGGGAGGAGCAAACGTTTATCGTCTAGAGGCAAAGACTGCTTGGTACAACTCTGCACTATATGACCCACCTCTGCACAATATAGACAGAGCTGCTCTGTTTTTCTGCGCCTCTGCTCCACCCGGGACAATTTCGACCGCCCAATCTACATTGGTTCTGGTGGAGGTGAATCGGGTGGAGATGAATCAGGTTGAGGCGCGGCGTAGGAAACATATCTCACATCGTTCCTACTCTGAGTCTGTCTTTGATAACGTAGGCGACGATCAACCCTGACTGCTAATGAAATGGCCTCATCAATAGACTTTGGTTCGGGGTGACCCAACATTAGATCAGAGACCGCGTCTGACAACCCTGACAAAAAACAGTCCAGAAGTGCGAATGAGTCCCATCTAGCTGAAACTGCCCATTTCCTGAACTCAGCTGCATAATTTTCCACCGGACCCTTGCCCTGCTGTAAAGTCTTGAGCTTCCGCTCAGCAGTAGAGGCAATGTCCGGATCATCATAAATTATAGCCATAGCTTTAAAAAATTCCTCAACCGAGGCTAGAGCCTCATTCCCTGGCTGAAGATTATATGCCCAGGTCTGGGAATCCCCTGACAACAGAGTCTTAATAAACGTAATTCTCTGTGCCATGGTTCCAGAAGAATTAGGTCTCAACTCAAAGTATGACAACACTCTATTTTTAAAATTCTGGAAGTCAGATCTGTGACCAGAAAACCTTTCAGGTACAGGCATACGTATGTCTGTGCTAGGAGGAGATCGCACTGTGTTCACAGCCGTCTGAAAGACTTGTACAGACCCAGATAATACGTTGATATGAGTATGATGACTGTCCAGCTCTCGGATGAAAGTTTCCACCAAGGTGGTGAGTACATCAAGACGGCTGTAAAGTGCGTCCATTTGGGTTTGGTCTGCTGTTCTGTAAAGATCGGTGTCAGCACACAGAGAGAATCCGATTATTGGTGATCTGCAGTATCACCAAGAATACAGATCTATACCCGATTATGGATGATCTGCAGAATCACCAATAATACAGATATAGTACTAACCTCTGGACACCTCTAGATATATATGGTGAGTGTTTGGTGTAACAGTAAGACTTTGAGTAACCCACCTGATGAGCAGGTGGCCCTAAGCAGTACAGAAGACACTGCTATAGAGAGTACAGAAACCTTCCAGCAGCCTGAGACTCTCCAAGGGGTGGAGTCAGGCTGAAGGTAGGAAGGACCAGAGAGTGAGTGACACCTGAAGGTGGATGTCACTGACTGATCTGGAGACTATCTCTTTAGTGGAGAGAGATAGCTCTCGAGGTCGGGCAAGCCAGGTCGGCAACACACGGACAGACAAAGTACAAAGACAGAAGGCTGATTCGGTATCCAAGGCAGGCAGGGTTTGGCAACGGAATATCAAATATGCGTGGTACCGAATCAGAAAGTAGAGGGATAGTCAGGAAAGCAACAGGTCATAACAAATATCAAACAATGCCTAGTCTTGGGTGTGAGGTCCATGGTCTCTATACCCTGGAACTAGTCTGACGTATAACAGAATGATAACACAAGTTCCCTAGTCTTGGGTGTGAGGTCCGTGGTCCCTACACCCTGGAACTAGTCTGATGTATAACAGAATGATAACACAAGTAATCTGGCTCAGTGTGAATTCCCAGGTCCTCCTGGTTCAAACACACTGTTGGATCTGGCTAAGGTCTGAGTGCTTCCACGTAGTGTTCGCAACGGCAGACAATTTGAGAGTGGCCAGCAGTAACCATATATAGAGCAGTGCTCTCTGGCGCCACCCTTATGTGATCAACCAATAGTCACCAGCTCTGAGGTCAGCTGACCAACCTGGTCAGCTGATCCCCCCTTGGCCATCATAAAAGTTCTGCCTCTCAGCGCGCGCGCGCGTATTCCTAATCCTGTGTGAACTAACAGACTCAGCCACACCAGATGCACGCTTCTGCGTGCAAACCGCCGCGCTGGACACGGAACCAGCTGCCTTGCTGTCAGTACATGCGGCGGCTTTTCCGCGTTCTGCCATGTTACCAGACGCACGCTTCCGCGTGCAGACCACTGCGTTGGACGCGGAATTAGCCGCCTTGCTTTCAGTACACGCAGCGGCTTTTCCGCGTTCTCTCACAACATGCCTCTGGGTGATCCCTTAGGCAGCCATTACTGACACATAGTGTCAAACCTCCCCACACTGTGTGGCACGTATTACTGGGCAGCAATGGTGGAATATGCAACTCTTGGTGCAACTCACGTGACCCTCCTTGGTCACACTATCTCTGCAAGCATCCGTTTCAGGTATCATCCCTGGTCCCATGGGGAATCAGCAGTGAGCAGGTGAACATGATGCTTGGGTACATGGTGGATTCCTTCAGCCAGACCCAACCATTACCACGGGTAAGCTTAATAGTGGTGTGCAGAGCCCAGAACGCCACACAGTGTGGGAAAGAAGGATGCAGAGGGAAGCCAAAGTTCCACCCACTCATGGATGTCATGCGCACACGTGACGTGTTTCGTCCAATACGGACTATTTCAGATGTGACATCATGCTCAAAGGAATTCCCCTTTATACTCCATGGGCACAAATGCATATTTTTGCAGAAATCTAAAATACAAATGCAAGTCCCTGTCAAATAATGCTGCCATCAGGGTGCACAGGACCCCAGAAAAGTAAAAGACCAGCAAATTTAAATGAAAGGAAAGGAAAGCGTTAATGTTCAGATCCTTATTTAAACCCTGTAGGACCAAACTGCCGCATTCAAAAATCAAGGCTGATTCCTTCTTTTGCTGTTCTCTTCATAATCCCCTTGTCTAGGGCTAATATTCAGTTTAAAAATCCCCATTGCTTTTAATCTTCTGGGGTCTGAAATGTACATAGTTTTTTTTTTTTTTTCAAATTGGTTTTTTATTGGGAAAATATTGCATTGTTGAATTGAGTACATTTGCACATAATATCCAGGCTTGTTCTTATCGTAACATAGCAGATACAATTTAAGTCCCAACATTTTAACTTATACATTAGGGTAATGATGTTCATAACTGAGTAGGTGCTGCCACCCATATGGTTATCTGGTAAAATGCCTATACACCTATTGTATTCATATATGAGTCCCAATAGCGCAAAATTTATTAAAGAAAAAGGATTCAGGGGGACGACCCGTCAAGGTACATCCCGGCCCCCTGTCTTTAACTAAATTGCAGGGTATAAAGTAGCATCTACCAGATATGATTTTCAAGACCTATTACGACCAACAGATAATAGATCAAAACATAAACTATATACATATACAGGTTGCTCCCAGGTACAAATTTCCCCAATCCCCCTCTCTCCCCTTGTCCCCAGCACTACGCTTATCGTTCCAACATATGTCAGATTTCCAGCCTCCCCAGGTGTCCTCCAATTTTCTGTGTCAGGTGCCAGGTAGTGTTCTGTAGGGGTGTCATTATGGCCACGATTTGTTCCCTTGAACATTCTTTTTGAATATAGCTTCTCCATGTTTTAAAAAACTTTTTCACAGATTGTTTTTTCTCCCGTTCTATGTTTATATTTTCCATTTGGATCAGAAACCCCAGTCTCTCCTTCAACATGGTCTTAGTTGGGACTATTGGTGACAACCAGTGACGAAGAATAAGCTTTTTAGTCGCTAGTAAAACTAACTGTTCAAAACGTGAAAGGGGCTTTATTTGGTCACCTTCTAAATAGTCTGGGCTGTGGAGAAGGCAATAAAACATATTACATTCTCTCTTACAGCCTCCTATCGAGTAGATTAGTTCAAGGGAGTCCTTCCAAACTTTCTGAATGGCAGGGCAAGTCCATAGCATGTGGTCTAGATTTGGTTCTATTGAGGGACATTTAGGACAGGTAATTAGTTCTTTTGTGGACTCGGGGTGGGTATAAGGGCCCTTTATCGGGAGATATGCTCTGTGTATTATTTTTAGTTGCATTTCTCTCCAGTCTGCACTTATTATGCTCTTTCTCGTTTTTCCCCACGCTTCGATAATAGAGTTCTGAGTATCTTCCATAGATATTTTCCCCAATGTAGCCCATTTTGAAAAATGTGAAGTTAGGTCTTTTTTCCTAGATAGCTGTCTATCTCTTATTAGGCAAAAGATCCAAGATAGTGATTGCTTGCTACTCAGGTTTGCCATTAAATTATCGAAAGCCTGAACCTTCGGAAATTTACCATGTCTCCCCAAAATTGCAGAACAAAGACTCTGTATTTGACTATAATAAAAAACCTGTGAATTTAGGAATGGGTATTGCAAAACATCCTCAGGGTGAGTTTTCAAGGACCCATCTGGGCGTAATAATTGATAAAAGTACTTTAAACCCTGTGTTGCCCATGTTTGGTAGGTTGGATGTAGTGAACCTGGTAGAAAACCTGGGTTCCCTATCAATGGTGGTCTTGGAGAAAAAGGGCCAGACAAATTAAACAATTTTCTAGTGTCTCTCCATGCTATAATGGTGTCTCGCAGTACTACATTTTGTTTAATAGTTATGGGTATTTGGGATAATTTGGAATGTATAATACCCTCTAACGACCATGGGGCTACCATCTCCTTTTCCAATAGGTAGTTGGAGTAGAAAGATGTGCCTCCCAACCAGTCCCGGGCATGTCGGATTAGTGAGGCCAGATTATACCCCCTTACGTCTGGAAAATTAAAGCCTAGCATTTCCTTAGATTTTTTTAGTTTACTCAAGGAGATTCTGGGTTTTCCATGCAGCCACAGGAACTTATTAAAGGCGGATTCAAGTGACTTAACATCTTTGTGACGGAGTAATATCGGAATGGTTTGGAGTGGATATAAGAGGCGGGCGAAGCTAATCATTTTGATAAGATAGATTCGCCCCGTTAAAGAGAGAGGCAAGGACTCCCACCGACGCAGTTCCGTTTTGATTTTTTCCAGAATGGGGGTAAAATTTAACCTATATAGTTGACCAGTGTCTCTAGGAATGCAAATCCCCAAATATGTTAGATGGTTTAGGGCCTGTTTAAAACCTAAACTGGAGAGCCATTCAGTCTGAGGGATTCCGGCACGATGCAACAGGAACAATAATTCACTTTTGTGGTAATTTATAGCCAAACCCGAGAAGGTACCAAACCATTTAATGTGGTTCATTGTGTTTGCTAGAACTCTCTCTGGGTTGGCCATAAAAAGAAAGATATCATCTGCAAAAAGGGCAGATTTAACTTGCTGTGATCCCACCGAAATACCCTCAAACAGAGAAGAGCACTGGAGGGATCGAGACAGAGGTTCCAGAGCCAAATTAAATAGAAGTGGCGATAGAGGACACCCCTGTCTCGTTCCCCTGGCTAAAAGAAAACTCGAGCCCAATCCGCTTGCCAGTGCTACTTTAGCCTCTGGTGACGTATATACCGCTCTCACATAGGAGGTAAATTGTCCCTCAAAACCGAAAGCTTTCATAACCCTGTGTAGCCAGGGCCATTCAACACTATCGAAGGCCTTCTCGGCATCTAATGTCAAGAAGGCCTCCGACCCCGTCATCTTTCCCGACAGCCTACAATGCTCTAACACCGACAATACCTTTCTCACATTTGTGACTGCACTCCGGCCCTGGACAAAGCCCATTTGGTTGTCTAACAATAGATTAGGTAGAAGAATCGCCAATCTGTCTGCCATAATTTTAGATAGAAATTTAACATCTTGGTTGAGGAGGGAAATTGGCCGATATGAAGATGGATCCGTTATGTCTTTGCCTGGTTTGGGAATAAGCTTAATGTAAGCCATGTTTGCCGTTGGCATCCATTTTTGAGTCTTAATAATTGAATTGTACAGGGAGGTCAGACATGGCGATATCTCTTTCTTTAGGAGTCTAAAGAATTCGGAAGACAGTCCGTCGGGCCCTGGTGCCTTTCCCAAATGTGAAAATTTGATTATCTTTTCAACTTCCCCCTGAGTGACCTCTGCGTTCAACATATCTAAGTCTTCTTGTGAGAGTTTCGGAAGTGTTACTTTGTCTAGAAATGCATTCATATCGACTTTTTCACATCCCCTAGATTGGTACAATGTTCTATAGTAATCAATAAAGATATTAATCACTTGTTCCTGCTTTGTTTGTAGTACACCCTGTCGATCTCTCAAGGTTTGGATTTGTATATTTGACCATTTGGGCCTAGTGAGATTTGCTAATAATCTTCCTGATTTATTCGCCAATTTAAAATACTTGGCCGCCCTATAGGATCTGTAAGTCTTATCATATCTTTCAAGCCATAAATCGCTCTCGTGTTTAGCATTCAACCAATTTTCTCTTCGCTGTGCTGTAGGGCTGTCTTTATAATTAATGTATGCTTGTCTGGTGTCACTGCATTTTATGTTATAATTATCTAGGGCTTTCTTTTTATAGGCTTTGGTGTATGATATAATTCTTCCTCTTAAAACTGCCTTTGCAGTCTCCCAATATAAAGTTGGGTCTGTTCTGTGTTGTCGGTTAGTGTCTTTATATTCCCACCACCAGTTGGTCAGTAGTGTAGCAAATTGTTCATCCTCGTATAGGTATCTAGGGAATCTCCACCCCTCCCAAGAGTGTCTCACTAGATTAAATCGAAGCGTGGCACATACTGGGGAATGGTCCGAGATGACCATTGCCTTAATATCTACTGATTGTAGTTTAGTGATTAAGTTAGGGGATGTCATAATAAGATCTATTCTTGAGTGAGATGCATGTACTCCCGAGTAATGCGTGAAGGCCCTCTCAAAGGGGTGTAGATGTCTCCATGCCTCGAACATTCCTGTCTCTAATATAAATAGCTCTAAATTTTTATCCTGCAGACTAGTCTGCGGTGTATTTAGTAATCTAAGCTGTCTATCTTCGGGGGGGGGGGGGGGGGGGGAAGGTACAGAATTGCAGTCTCCTGCAATTATTATCTGTGAATTAGCGGGGGCAGATTTGACTGAAGTTGTCAGATCCTGAAAAAATGTAGTATTCTCAGAGTTTGGAGCGTATATTCCCCAAATAGCCACTGTCTGATCACCCCAGGTCAGGTTCGCTTTCACCCACCTCCCTTCCTCCATATCTACTTCCTGTTCCATAACCTTTCCCTTAAAATTTTTATGGATTAGTAAGATGACCCCTGCCTTCCTACCACACGAGGGAGAACCAATGATATGACCCACCCATAGTTTAGACATGAGTGATATCTCATTAGCTCGCAGGTGAGTCTCCTGTAATATGGCAACATCCACTTTCATCTTTTGTAGATGTCTGAGTACCTGTGTCCTTTTTTGAGGAGTACGCAAGCCTCTGACATTCCAAGTGACTAATTTCAGGTCACCCAGGGCAATAAGAGTAAACGACGTCGATTCAGCCTTACATAATGTATCTTAGTAGGCAACAGAAGGCGTCTCAGCAGCGCCCTCCGCACCCTGAAAATATTAATTATACATTGATGCATAGGGTCAGGAGAGAGAGAACACATATTCAAAAACTTAAACTTCAGTCGGGGTTCCCCAGGAGCAACATAAACCCACAAACCCAAACAAACCCAACACTTATAAGTAAGATTAACCTACCATTCACATAACTGGGCCTGTTGAAAAACACAGGTCCCAATATGTAATGGCCAAACAATCAGAACGAACCAGTGGAGCACGCTCTTATTACAGCTAACAGTAGTGGACTTCCTTTTTTCCTGGCGTGTGTAAAGAAAAAGATAACAATCAAATAGAATTATCAACCATAACCGGTAATGCAATATAGTTGGCAGAATAAGAACTAATCCTGCAACTAGTGAGCAACGATTTACCACCTCTAATAGTTTTGTACATAGTTTTAAAGTGCATCACCATAGGATTCAATTTCTTTTTATCCAAATTTGGATTCCTAATATTAAAACATGCTCTCTGATACCTACATTTAGTGCTCTAAAGGTCTTGCCAATATAGATCAAATTACATGGACAATGGATCTGATAGATGTCTCTCTTGGTACAATTAATTCAATCACTAATATTAAAACATTTTGAACAATCATGATTATAACAGAGGTTGCTTTTTTAAATATATTTGCACATGTCACAAGCCAAACAGGTAAACATACCCTTCTTTGACATATTCCTTCCCCTCGCTGCTCGCTGCTCATAAGCAGCTCCCCAAAATTAGTACATCTCTTAGCAGCCATATGGGGGTAGCTCCCCACTATTTTGGAAATTACAGGTTCTCTGCCCCAACAAATGCCAATGCCTGCCAAGAATGTCTTTTACTTCATTGAAATGTGCCCCAGATGTAGTCACTATGCGGGAGACACTCATTTCACCAGCAGCAACCCCAGCCGGGGCAGTATTGTTACCAACTGGATATTTAATAATCTTTTTAAGCAAACTCAACCTATCCCTATCCAGGGCTTTATAGTAAGCTGCACTGATAATCCTGTTTGGGTACCTATCTTCATTATGGAACTGTTTCCAAATCAATTAATTTGACCCATCAGGACGTCATGTGCTGTGCACACATTTAAATTGGGCCCAAATATTGCAATGATTGGATTGGTTATATGATTGCACTTCATTTAGGAACTGGTATGTCATTAGGGCACATGTTACTATTAGTTTGTTTATAAAGGGGGAAAGTATGTTTTAATGGCTCGTCCTTGTCTTTTGATACTAATTGATCATTAAATAACATTTTGATTGTGCAATAGCCCTGTGCTCCCTTATAGTACTTTGTCCATATATTAATCAATATAGTTGACCCAGTCAAAATTTTTGAATTACTTGACAAAAGAGGAGGTACACTGCAAGTAACATTCTCACTTAGTCTTCCTTTAAGGACTTAAACATTGTATGGGAATATTATTGAAAGATTTTGCGTGCTGTGCACATCACAGTTTTTCTTTCCCTGCTGTTAACTGCTACGTAAAAGTGCTGGTTCTTATTTTTGTGCCTCGTTCTTTTAAAATGATGACCACTTATTTCTTGCACATTTACACTGAATCCATGCAGCAAATGTAGGTCACTAAAAGTCAGAACAAGGCAATGTCCCACCTTTTGTGTGAATCATAAGCATAGTCATATTGAACTACAAACTACATTACTTAAAATATATATTTTTTTGTTTTTATTTTACATTTACCACATATTTTTACAGAGAAACTCTACTGTATATAGCTTTATAATTAAAATGACTTCTATTTTACAATATTCATTTCCAAATTACAGTGGAACCTTGGTGTGCGAGTCTCATTTGTTCTGGAAACAATCTTGTAATCCAAAGCACGCTCATATCAAAGCAAATTTATCAGTAAGAATTAATGGAAACCCAGGTTATTCGTTCCACAATCCAAAGTTATAGTAAAAAAAAAAGTATAAAATAAAAATATAAATAAGACATTCATTATAACTAACAGAATCATTGTGGTCTGTTGGCTCACCCCAACCTTTTTTTCTGTGTGGCTTTAACAAGGAACTTATCCAATGACTGCTGCTTTTGCCTACTTTTGAGGATTACATGAAATCATTACTTTGCACAGTCTCTACACTCAGATTAAGCACAATAAAGTACAATCCTACAGCGCCAAAGGTAGAAGAACCATCAGCTCTGAACTTTTTTTGGGGGGGCGGGGGGGGGGGGGAGAGTGATATCAAGACGGTGCTTTTATATCAAGTCAAAATATCAGACTCATGTTGTGCTCATTTGTTTTGAGCCCCCCCAGAGAAAAAGATAACATTGCAATTCTATTTACACTCCTGTCTTGATTCTAAATAAAATCCAACAGATAACTACTTGGAGTTTTCCAGTAGATGGTCAAAAATTGGCCTTGTTATGTAAAAGTGTTGCTAAGATTTACAGATGTGCCCTGTTCAAGGAAACATCTGTTCATTCATCATTATGGATTTTGTTTTTAATGGTCAATCCATTGTTACAGTGAATGCCAGGAAGATGACATAGGCCACTATATACTAAGATCATGCTACTGATAACAAGGCAAGTGAAAACTTATCACCACACATAAAATCGGTATTTTACAAGTTAATTCACCAAAGAAGCTTGCCATATTAACTTTTAGTGGTACATTTTTGCAGTGAGAGTGTTGTCTTATCACTCTAGTTCTTAAGTTATCACCTCTGTAGTTATTCTTACATGTAGTAGAGCACACACAGGCTCAACCTCTCCTGCTGCTGTATCTGCCACCATGATTATAGCTAGCCTGCAGGTGGATTATTTGTATAGCAGCCATGGAAGTGGACTGATAGTCTGTGTGTGGCTATATCTGTGTGCGAATATGTCTGAATGTTTCTGTGCATGTCTGTGTTTGGTTGTGTCTGTGTGTATATACTGTATTCTTGGCGTCTCTCTATAACTCCCTCCCTGAGTGCCTGCTTTGTATTTCTCCCTATACAGAGTCCCCTTTTGCATAAAATACTAAAAAATAAACAAGACAGCTCAGAACCCTCCTCATTACATTCCAGTCACTAGGAACACTCCACAGCTGAGGCCAGGTGATAATTCCTCACATACTTTAGAGTTCTAATTTGCATTATTCTCTGTAAATTAACACCCTGTCTTTAAAGTGACCCTGAGATGAAGCAGTTTATACATACCTGGGGCTTTCTTCAGCCCCCTCCCCAACCATCACTCCCACGCTGTCTTCCTCCACCTCCTCCATCTCCTATTACAAGCCCCGTAAGTTTGGTCATCTGGGGCGCACTGCGCATGCACGACTCGACCACGTGCATGCCCCCCACCATGCTCCCGTGACCTTGCTGCGGAGGGGGCTGGAGGAAGCCCCAGGTATGTATAAAACTTTTAGATTAATTAGTCTCTGGTTTAGGATTCAATTTTGAACTTTAGGAATTACTCATTAACTTAAGGACAGAATCCTCATTTTAAGTATTGTATGAGGTAAATTGCTTAGTGAATCCTATATGATTTATCACCGTGGTGATAACAGTAAACACAGCTCAGAATTGTTATTAAAGACATTTTACTGTTTCAGCACAGCTGCATGACATGTTCTTATGATGGCTATTTGCAGGTGATTTAGACCTGTGACTAATGATGCAATGCTGCTGATAAAGGATTGTTTGATATTAAAACAATGATGTTAAACATAACTTGCATATAAATTGCTGGCTTTATATCCTAATAAGCAGGGTCTTGTGTACCTAAAATTATCCACCACCCTATTGTTAGCTGACCTCTATTTAGTACATCTAACATACAAAGTGATAAGTTATGATAATGGTATTATGGCATTATGATAATGGGCTATTCCCCCTAAAACCACCATGTCCCTGCCCATATATAGTTATGTTCTCTTTGTGATTACATGGGGATCTTACTCAAAGAATGATATCTACTTTGAAGTTACTATACACTCACAGAGCACTTGGTTGCACTTATGTGGTCTCTGGTGGCGGTGTTTCTCTATCAGAATGGTCGGGACGATCAGAGTGTGCTATTTAGTGTTTTTATGTGCTTTGAGTCCTATGGGAGAAAAGCCCTTTACAAATGTTATTTGTTGTTGTTGTTACTGCTCATTTGGGTTCTTTGTTTATATTTTAGATACCAGCCTACAGTGTATTTGTATTAAGATTTTTCGCACAAAATTGGCCATATACACCTAGTACCTCTCAGTTGTATAAATGATTCTTTATTGAACATAGAAAAGCTGCCAGTAGACACCTTACATGACCAATGACACAGACAGAATTAAAAACCTATTTCTGCGCAGAAATCAAAACATAAAAACCAAGGAGCCAACCCACTTATCCCCTAGTTCAATACTCTAGGCTTGTGTGCATGGAGCCCGTCCAATGACTCTCTGCTCCATGGATGCAAGCCCAGCCCACCCACAACTCACACACCGCCTTGCACCATGCATACAATAGCTGCCTCCCCCTAATGGGGATAGGTCCTGTGTTTTCTTGGCAATAGCAAGCAAGCGTTAGTCTGGGTAAAGGGATGCAAGCCAGTATGCTGTTAGTTGGAGCAATGTCACTCAAGCATCATTCTCCCAATTTCATGCGACAGTTTGTTATACTTGCAGTGCCCCACGGTCTGAAGTAGTTCAGGTTCGCCGTTCGTACTGCCCAGCTGTCCGCCCTAGGACTGTGAATGGTAATGCCCTACACACCACCCTTCCGCGCAACATACGAATGGTAGCTGGAGTGGAGTGGACTAGAGAGTGACATAAGCTTCACAGGTCACTATAGCAGTGGACTAGCCTGTGGACAAGTGGAGAGGAGTGGAGTGGAACGGCGAACCTGAACTACTTCAGACCGTGGGGCACTGCAAGTATAACAAACTGTCGCATGAAATTGGGAGAATGATGCTTGAGTGACATTGCTCCAACTAACAGCATACTGGCTTGCATCCCTTTACCCAGACTAACGCCTGCTTGCTATTGCCAAGAAAACACAGGATCCCCATTAGGCTCCCTGCACACTGCAAATCCGTTTTCCGATTCCGATTCCGTTTCCGATTTTCAATTCCGATTTTCCCTGAATACATTCAACAGAAAAACGGATCAAAAAACGCAGCATGCAGTAAAGATTAAAAATCTGAATCGGAATCGGATGTAAAAACAGATTAAGGCCTCTTGCACACTGCATACATTTCCGATTCCGATTCCGCTTTTTAATCTGCTTTTGCATCCGATTCCGATTTTTAATCTTTACTGCATGCTGCGTTTTTTGATCCGTTTTTCTGTTGAATGTATTCAGGGAAAATCGGAATTGAAAATCGGAAACGGAATCGGAAACGGAATCGGAATCGGAAAACCGATTTGCAGTGTGCAGGGAGCCTAAAAAGCGGAATCAGAATCGGAAATGTATGCAGTGTGCAAGAGGCCTTAGGGGGAGGCAGCTGTTGTATGCATGGTGCAAGGCGGTGTGTGAGTTGTGGGTGGGCTGGGCTTGCATGCATGGAGCAGAGAGTCATTGGACGGACTCCATGCACACAAGCCTAGAGTATTGAACTAGGGGATAAGTGGGATGGCTCCTTGGTTTTTATGTTTTGATTTCTGCGCAGAAATAGGTTTTTAATTCTGTCTGTGTCATTGGTCGTGTAAGGTGTCTACCAGCAGTTTTTCTATGTTCAATAAAGAATCAGTTATACAACTGAGAGGTACTAGGTGTATATGGCCAATTTTGTGCGAAAAATCTTAATATGAAATATACTGGCCACACCAATTCACCAGATGTGCATATAATATTTTAAAGTGAGCATTTGAGCATAGGTGCTGCAGTTGCTTGGCAAACCTCCAATGTCTTGCTACAGTGTATTTGTGCCTGTAGCTGGGAATAATATGCTACTTCTGAAGAAGTGAATTATACAACTGTCTTATTCACGAAACGTGTAGAGTCATTGAGTATATCTCGGCCATTGTGTATCTATTGCCATTAATGTACATACGGACACTCTAAATCCAGTGTGGCCCCACTTTAGTTTATATAGTGGGTGGTCACTACTTGGGAATGGATTCCGTTTAAAAGCCCCCCATACAGGGGAGCTATCAAAAAATTGTATGATAAATTATTGTTATTAAATGTAACACTTATTACTGTGATGGCTATATCAGCTTTTGTCTGTTCTAGCTATATCTGTCTTCTCTTAAATATGATTTATGTGTTTATAATAAAATATGCATTTTAATTATTGCAGGAATTCCTAGCATGCTTGAAATATAAGCCCTCCCCCGAATGTAAGCCCTAGAAGCAGCCCACATGACACCAGCAAGTCACTCTCAATACAAAGCCTGGATACAGGAGAGCAGCAGTAGAATGTGAGCTTTACTGCCCTGTATATGTATGTCAGGTAATTTGTGTTTTTGTTGGAGCCCGCCCTCCTGATCTGTCATGATAATCATCAGCAGCACTTCACCTCTTCACCTCTTCCCAGGACACACAGTTTATCCTATCATAGCTCTGGGGAGCCTGACAGAGTTCTCTGCCTGCAAGAAATAGACTCTTCCCCACATGATCAGCAGATTCAATTTCTTGTAAGTGAGAGCCAATATCTGCAAACCACAAGCTCTGTGTATGCTGTTTGTGTTTCAGCATGGCATGCAGTATATACATTTACCAGTATTTCCCCCAAAAATAAGACATCCTCTGAAAATAAGCCCTAGCACATTTTTTGGAGCAAAAATTAATATAAGACAGTGTCTTATTTTGGGGGAAACACTGTATAGCTTTATTTAATAATATTATTAACCAGGACCTGTTACAGGTCCATCTGTACTTAGGGCATTTGATTCAGAAAGACAGGAGATAAGCTTAGTGAAATGTGGCCATAGGAAACTAGGGCCCATATGCAATTACGTTTTTCTCCTGAGTTTTCTCCAAGGTGATATTTTTAAACTTGTCAATAAAATACCCTTTAAACCACCAGAAAGCAAGAAAATACTCAAAATTATTTTCTTAGTACTTTTTCACCAATTTTTTGGTACTTTTTTAGTTGAAAAGTCATGGAAAATTACTTTAAATCAAAGATGAAAAAGTATCTCCTGGGAGAAAACGCAGGTGAAAAAGTGAATTGCATATGGCCCTAAGAAGTTAAGGATTTCTGTAGAAAACTAAAAATACTTACAGGATAACTTCTTAAGAAAGAAGGCAGCTTATATTTTGACTTAACTTTGATACAAGCCCTCTAGTTTGATCCTAGTCATCACATTCCCAGCGTCTATAAGAAATTGATTGCGTTCATCCTGCAACAAGCTTATAAATCGGAAAAAGTTGTTTTTGGTGAGGTGAAAAATAACATAGCCAAGTGTGCTCAATGCAGCACAAAACTATGCATACACTGATCATGGACCTTGCTCCCACCCACCCCTTCTTTGCAGTAAAACACCAGTTTAAACAGATTTTTGTTAGCTTGAACATTTTAAACCTCTTGACGACCAGCTAACGCCGATTGGCGTAAACTGGTCGTCTGCGAGTTACCATGGAAACGGCCGCTCGATCGAGCGGCCTTTCCATGTCAGTTCACGGAGGGTGTCTCCGTGAACAGCCGGAGAGCCGCCGATCGCAGCTCTCCGGCAAAATGTAAACAGGCGGGGAAGAAATCCCCGCTGTTTACATCATACGGCGCTGCTGCGCAGCAGCGCCGTAAGGCAGATCGGCGATTCCCGGCCTCTGATTGGCCGGGGATCGCCGGCATATGATAGGCTGAAGCTTATCCTTCAATGCGCAGGACGGAACTCCGTCCTGCGCATTACGGAGAGAGGGAGGGAGGGAGGTAAGGAGGAAGAGGGCGGAAATGGCTGCGGAGGGGGGCTTTGAGAAGCCCCCCCCGCAAAACGCAGATGGCCGGCGGCGATGAGACCCCCCCAGCAGGACATCCCCCTAGTGGGGAAAAAAGGGGGGTAGTCTGATCGCCCTGCTGCACTCCTGATCGGTGCTGCGGGCTGTAGAGCCCCCGCAGCACCGATCAGTGAAAAATCCATTGGTCGGCAAGTGGTTAATATCTCTGAACTGGTAGTGGAGACAGTTTGCATTTTGCTCCCAAAAATGTAACTTTTCTTTGCAAAGAGGTTTTAAGCATAACTAATTTAAAATAATGTTTGAGTAATTGGACATATAAAGCTGTGTCTGAACAGCGCTTTAATAACCTCCAGTGTCGTGGGGAGGTGAAGAGCCATAACACCTACATTACTGGAAGTTGCTAACAAGGTCTTATACGTTTTAAGGAAAGATTGACCTATGGCAATGAACTATAGGGGAAATGGATGTGTTAATGCATCGTTTATAAAATAGCTTTATGTGTAATGCTAACTGAATGACGCTTAACAGGACGCTTAACTGGACTAGGATAACACTTCCACCCCTATTTATGTAAAATCTGGTGATTTACTGTAAAAGCTCCTCCAACTGAATACATAATTATTTAATGTTTATGCTAATCTGTTAAATACTGTAAATGATTTTAAAAACAAAATCACAATTTAATAACCTTTACCCTCTACAAGTGTCTAGTTAGAGCTAGCACTAACAGGGCTAGTTTTAAGCCAAGGCCACATAGGCCATGGCCTTGGGCACCACAGGAACAAGGGCGGGTGGGCAACAAGCTATACTAGGGGGAAGGGAAGGGTACTTGGCTATCTATCGTATACTGGAGCGAGGGGGGTCATCAGGCTATCTATATGAAAGTGTGGGGAGGGTCAGCTGGCTTCTTATACTAGAGGGATGGGGGGAGGGGTCATCAGGATACCTACCGGTATATTGGAGGGAAGGGGGGCTATCTAGACTGAAGGGGGGGGGGCATCATCTGGCTACCTTTAGTGGAGGGAAGGGTCAAACCTATACTGCAGAGAGAGTAAAGGGTCATCTGGCTATCTATACTGAAGGGGGGTGCTGTCGACAGTGGCCTTGGGCGGTAAAGAGTACAAATCCGGCCCTGAGCACTAAGGTTTACTGTATACTCCCCCAGCCTGAAGCAGGCAATGTCAGTGTGTCATTACTAGCACTACTCATCACCTTGTGAAAGACTGCAATGCAAATGAGTGGCTCTGGGGCTCTGGGGCATGGGTCCTTTGCTATGATATAGCCAGGAGCATGAATCAGTTATGAGTTTGGCTACAGAGTTCATGGTTCAGGCCCCAAGAGTTAGTGTTAGGTGAAAAGGTAGCAGTGAGGTTAGTGTTAGGTGTGAAGAAGGAGGAGTTTATGGTTAGGCATAGAGAAAAAGGCTAATGTTCGACAATAAGGTAGCAGGGAGGGAGGCAAGTGTTAGGCACAGGGAGGTGAGTGTAGATATTACTGCTATTATAATTATCGGTAACATAAGATGGGATTCAGTCGTGGGTGTACTATATGTACCTCTCCCAGCCCGCCACAAAGATTACAATCAACTTTAAGATTAGGGTTAACATGAGGGTTCCTTAAACACTATGACTACCTTATGAGAACATGCCAGGGTTCGGGTTGCAGTTTGCATACAAATAAGTTGAATTTTCTGTTGTTTCCTTTATTTGCTGGTATATGAAAACACACTCTCAAGTGAAGCAGGCAGTTTATGAATCACAGAAGCGCTATACCTGACCAGGGGCGGACTGACCATTAGGGCACTCTGGCACGGACCGAGGGCCCGTGGTCAGGGGGGGGGCCCGCCACCCGCCAGAGAACCCTGAGCAGGAGGGGAGACAGCCAGTGAAGGAGGGTGATGGGCATAGCAGCAGAGAAGGGGGGAAGTCCCCCCCCCTTCTCTCACCTTGGGGCCCCCCTTCCTGGCTCTCCCCTCCGTAATCTGCAAAGTGTCGCACAGCTGGAAGCAGCTGACAGCGGGCGGAGACTTACCGCTGTTCAGCCACCGGAGGGAGCGCTGATCTGTGTGCCGCTAGTGTGAAAGCATTCCTTTCTGAATGGAGCATTTTTTACAATATACAAATATATGGCCAGTTGCGTTTTATCTACTCCACTGACAAACAAAAATGCAAACAAGTAAATGACTATAAACAAGGATAAGCTTGCATGAATGCGTCAAACTGTAAGCAACCATGACCCAAACATAGAGCTCCTACAACGCAAACAGGCTATTCTAGAGCATTTCACCCTTCCCACACCATCCACAATGTGTATTTAAAAGCCACATAATGGGGAAACAGGCGCCCAAGGTATATAAAATACTGTAAAGCAATAAAATGAGAAAAATGAGAAAAAATTATGGAGAGCAGTTATATATGTGTATACACACACTTATGAGCATATAGCTTGATAGAAAGCCTTTTAGAATTAACCAATGGATCTAAGGAGCACTGCGGGGTACATGCTATATGGACCTTACATTCAAAGAAATGACAGCTAAGTATTAACTTAAGGCAGCACTATGGAGCTACAAGAGCCTTTTCGTACATAAGAATAGTGCCGATATCTCATAGAATATGGATATGTTGACAAATGCATCAGATATTGATTATTGGATAAATTAGTATTTTTGTATCTTTGTATTTTATATATTTTTCATAAATATGTATAAGATGTAATGCTGTTACTATAGCACTAAGTGCCTCTCTTGATGCTTGTATGCACTTTATTTGGGTGAGTTGGGGGAAGTGGGTGAGTTCCCACGAAACGCGTTGCCTGTGCTTTATATTAATAAACAATTCATCTTGTAAGAAATTGTCATGCTTGAGGTAAGCCACCTCAACTTTTTTTCTCATTGTATTGCTTTTAGAGTATTTCATATACCTTGGGCGTCACTTTCCCTCTGTTCTGTGTATCACTCCCCTCCCCCTCCTCCCCCCTTGCCCCTTGTGCAACCCACCTTTGTGAGTATCCTCACTTATTTTTCATATAATCACTTATTGGCCCTGATTCACAAAGCGGTGATAACTCAGTTATCACGCCTAAAAGACTTTAGGCGTGATAAGCCGTGCAAAGCTGAGTTATCACCGATTTGTGCTGCTCTTCGCGCGAAGCTCCCGCGCGCAAAGTTTTGTGCGCGTAGCGCACCGCGCTGCACGCGCAAAGTCCCATAGGGCTCAATGGACGCTGCGCGCGAAGCATGGTACAGATCGCGCGAGTTTCTTCTTATCACGCCTAAACTGAGTTTAGGCGTGATAAAGGGCTTTTCACAGGCGTGCAAACACTTTGCACCGCTTTGTGAATCAAGCCCATTGTGTGACAAACTGCACCATTTGTGCTCCCGTTGTCTCTGTGTTTTTTTTTCCCGTTTAACGTTTTTACACTTCATCTCCCTTAAAAGCCACATGCTCATTTACCCTTCCTGCATTAACATATATATACAAGTGGAGTAGCACAACTAATAATAATGATGAGAATAATTGTTGCTATATGTGTTCAGGTCAATAAATTGCAATACATTTTCAAAGAACAGGTGCCCATTCAGAGCACCAAAGCAACCAACCAGCAATGCAATAGGAGGGTTTGCAGCACAATAGCAAAATATTAATCCCTTTATTTAAACACAATTGCAATAAATATAAAACACTAGTGGGAACATAGAACAGGCAGTGGGTGGGCTAATCTATTATACATAATTTCCAAGCCGACCACTGTGTGTCTGTATTTCCTTCTACCCTCCAGTTTTCTATAGGCTACTCCTCCTACAGTTTTCGAGGTACAAGCATCAAACCTTCCACACTTTTTTGCCTCATAGCAGTCTCCATGCCCCTGAGGTGGACCACCGAATGTCGTTTGAGAGCAAATTTTTTCTAATCACTGCCAGTCAAACGGTTGTGAAACTAAAGCCACTAAACATAGCTCAAATATTCTTGATGTCAACCCAAATTAAAATGTGAATTTTGGGGGTTATCCGAAAGTGGGCGCAGCTATAAAAAAAAAATAATTCATAAATCATAATTTGGCGTAATTTCCAATTACTGGCACAAGAACAGTTTTTTTAAGCTATAGTCACCAAACTTGGACCACATATTCTTGATAACAGTGGGCAGAGCTAACATTAGCCGATATAAATTTAGCTATCTTCTAATTGCTTCCACAAGTACAGTTTAAAGCTATAGTTACCAAACTTGGATAACTTATTCTTGATTTCAACCCAAATCAAAGTGGGATTTTTGGGGGATGTCCAAATTTGGGCATAGTTAAAACCAGCAAATCAAAATTGAGCTAATTTCTAATTGCTGTTGCAAGTATGTTTTTAAGCTAATCACTGAGCTTGGACCACCTATTCTTTATGATAATCAGAATTAAATGTGAATTTTTGGGGCAGCTTAAAAGTGGGCAGAGCTTACAACAGCAAGTCAAAATGTCTCTATTTTCAAATTGCTGCCACCTTCAGTTTTGAAGCTACGGTCACTAAACTTAGACCAAACATTCTTGACATCAACAATTTTCCAAAATTCTGGAAAAGTGGGTGGAGCCTACAACATCCAATCAAATGTCACCCACTAATTTTAAATAGGAACATTTTTAAACTGCAGACATTCTAAGACCTCTTTTACACTAAATGCAATTCCAAGTTCAGATTTTGTTGCAATGTTGCATGTGATTCCAATTTTTAATACAATTTGAAGTCCTCCCCGCAGTGTTTTTTCTCTGTTTTTCTTCTTTTGTTGCTAGCATCCAGCGAAATTGGAATCGGAAATTGGAATTGCAATTTGCAGTGTAAAAGCAGCCTAAAAAAATTTCCATGTGGGGACGGCAGCAGTTGTGTGTGCTGACCTGGGTCCCTTATCTGGTAAAATGTTTTCCTCTTCACGCCGACTGTCTATGCTAATTGTCTTAGTGCACCTGCACTTTTTCCTTCCCTATTGCCAATACTTCCTGTCTCCTGTAATTATTATTGATGCATTGTGCTATTTGCTTATTGGCATAAAATATATATATATATAGGTAGTCCCTGACTTACGAACGCCCAACTTACGAACGACCCGCTGATACGAACGGCATGGATTCTGTGTTTCCATGGGAACAAGTAAAAAAAAATTCAAATTGAACTTGTAGTTTTTGAGAAAATCGATTTTAAAAACATTTAAAAAAAATGACTTTTAAACTTGTATAAGTAGGTACAGAGGGCACAGGGGGGCACAGAGGAGGTACAAGGGACAGAGATGGCACAATGTTCTGACTTAAGAACAGATTCAGGTTAAGAACAAACCTACAGTCCCTATCTCGTTCGTTACCTGGGGACTACCTATATATACAGTGTGTATATATATATATATATATATATATATATATATATCTATATATATATATATATATATATATATATATATATATGGTCTGTGCTATTCATTTCACACCATCAATTTATATTTTCTTCTCTGCACTTTTTGCACCTTATGCATCAACTGCATTGCATGATTGCATTAATCAATTTTGCACATCAGCACTTTTTTGTACATTATTTATTGTAGCATATGGATTGAATTTTGTATTGAGGTACTGTCTCTTTATATACAATGTATATGTGTATTTATTGTTTCACTACTTGTGATTATTTCCTGTCATGCATTCTTTGGAAGGTATATTTTGGTTGGTACATTTTTTGTACTAATTGTGACCCCTATTATTTACGTATTAGCCCACCCACTGCCTGCTCTCTGCTCCCTCTACAGTTGTTTTTATTTATTGCAATTCTATACCAGTAAAGCCATTCGTATTTTGCACTTGTGCCACAAACCCTCTTAATATCTTGCTGGTTGGTTGCTTTGGTATTCTGAATGGGCGTCACTTCTTTGGGGACTTCCTGCATTAAGAAGCATTTCTCACAGTTCTTATTTAACCTTTTTATAGAGACTCTGGGAAAGTATAGGTAGAGTAAACAAATGCTTTGTTACACACTCAGCCTAGAGGAAATATACAGGAGTTGATGATGAATCACTTCTGAGCTGTAGCTGCAGTCCTGGACAGTGGACACCTGCAATTCAGGTCTCCGGAAAAGTACATTGGAAAGGTGCAGGATCAGCTCTGTGCTCAGTGGTGTTGATCCAGGAATTTTATCTGATTGCCATCTGGAGTTGGGAAGGATTTTTTTTCCCTTTTGGGGCTAATTGGACCATGCCTTGTAAGGGCATTTCGCCTTCCTCTGGATCAACAGGGATATGTGAGGGAGCAGACTGGTGTTGTACTTTATTTTCTGGTTGAACTCAATGGACGTATGTCTTTTTTCAACCCAAATAACTATGTAACTATATAACTATGTAATAGAATAACTCATATTAGTTTCTGTTCAATCCACCCAAGCAGCATTTGACATTGGTGCAAGGAGTCAGCTAGCCAGATAATTAAAAAAAAAATTATACAAAAATGGTTTATGTGCAATGCACAGAATATGCATTAAAATCATGAGCATGGAGTAAGACTTCAAAGATTGGCAGAAACATTTAGGTCTACACAAATTGTTACCTTATAATTTGGTCAGCCACCACTTCCCACTAAGATCATGGACTAAAAATTGCATCTTATTTGCAGATTCAGAGTCCAGTTGCAGCCACATATGTTAGAGTATGCTACTACTGTACATCCAGCAAAATATAAATTAATTATAAAATACATTGTGGTAACCTACTACTCCGTAGGGTTTAGTACTTCACTTACCTCAATTGAAGTGTACTAGCATGAGCATTAAGATTTTAATTAAAGTTTCAATATGGAATATTACTTAGAATTACTGTGAGGGTGGCGTGTCTTAACTGCATTAATAGTAGACGAGCAATCAGATTTAATATTCTGGGAAATATTATCAATCAAGCTATCACAACCAGAAAGCTGGATTACTTTATAATTTGATATTCAATATACGTTTGTGGAATGTAAGTGGCTGCTAATATATGTAGCTTTTATTTTAGTAGAAAGAAAAAAAATGAACATTATTCTTGCAATGAGACAAGGCCATGAATACTTTGTATTAGCCCCAGACACAAAAAAGAAGAATAAAAGTCCTTTCAGCACTGCATACCAATGGCAGTAATGACTTTTATCATGTTAAAAGAAAACAACCTATTATGATTAAGAAATTAATTTACAGCATTAGCTAGCATTAGTGATTTAATTCAAAGAAATTATAAGATTTTAAATTATACAGCATGAGAAAAGTTGTACTGTATTTTTACTCTGCACATGCAAGACTACACAGTGCTGCAGGATCTGTTTTTGTATGGAAAAGTCAGCACACTGCATGGCCAACACCTTGCCAGCACTATATAAATTCAGTGCTGAAAAGTGATTCTCAAAAAAGTTTTGATCTACAATATGTAGCCTAACATCAGTTTTCTAAATCAATACCATAACCCAGTGTTTTTCAAACCTTGTGACTCCCCAACAGTGCATGTTTTGCAAGCAGCCTAACCTATGCAAAGGTGGTTTAATTTATGTCTAAGCTCGGTGGATTCCATGTAGCTGAGACCATAATTACCCCACCTGTCCATAGGTGAGGTTGCCTGAAAAACATGCACCGTTGGTAAGTCACAAGAACAGGTTTGAGAAACACATCCCTGCCCTAGTGCGTCTTGCTATACACTTTAAGCACACCTAAAATGACATGTGTTTAGATACAAATAAAGTATGTTTATAGTAGTACTAGCCTTATTAAGAAATTGTCTGAAGTCCCTTTCTGTTTTTGTTATCTATGCAAACTAGCTTGTTGAACACCTTCTTCAATTCAGTCCATTTCCTAAAACATAGAATGAAATTAAGAGTGGATTTTAACAGCCACAGCCAACAGCTAACTATGCTCCTCTCTGGATCCCCTAAATCTGTCTTTAATTTATTCTACTGGGTCGCTCATCCAATAAGGATGAGAAGGAAGAGGCAGTCCTCCTCATCTTTCTGCTTTCAGTCCCTTCTAGTCTGCACCTTTTTCCCATCCATAATACAACTCCATACACATGCATACTCGCGTTTGTGCACCTTCCTAGCAGCACACGTCGCATCTCAGTGTTTAGAAAAGCTGCTGACCAGGAAGCCATTTAATTTTCAAAATGGTGGAGCCATTTTTTTTACTGTGGAGGAATGCCACAAAAGATGACCAAGAAAGGAAGCTGAGTTGAATCTATGGGAGGTAAGTGTATACAATATATGTTTAATTAGATAGGGTTTTTTTTTGTTTTTTACCTCAGGGATGCATAGGTTTTAAATAAAGCCCTTAAACTGAACAGAAAAATTACGAAACTCAGTTCTTTGTTACATTTACAAGTCAGGGATGTCAAACCAGTCCTTTGAGGGCCGAGGTCCTCACACATTTTGACACAGCTCAAATGAATTGATAGATCTGAATCAGGAAAGGTGTGGTCCATCAGGTAGAACACATTCCTCTCTTTCTCAGTTCATTCTAAACACTGGCATTAATTTGGCCCTCCAGGCCTGAGGTTTAACACTGTGCCTTAAAGGATACCCGAGCCACTTACATACCTGATATTTAACTCTTTCAGACAGAGAAAGAAAAAAAGGAACACAGCATAGTTATTTGTGTGCTAGGCACTGTACATACACATGTCTATCTCATCATGTCACAACTCACTTCGGGTATCCTTTAAGTAAAACACATACAATGCATCTTCTCATAAGCTTATTTTCCCTGCAAGCTTGCTTTGATCTGCTGTCAACAAAACTTTAATATCCACCCTTTCAGTACGCCCAACACTAACACCAAATTATGGAGTACTGCCGATATAAGTCTATACGTTTGTAGTATAGCTAAACCTAACATTGTGCTAATTCTAATGGCAGCTATACTCTCAGACTAAACCTGTGTCCTGGCTGCTAACATACATATTTAAATTAGGCGCAGAGGCTTATGTACCAAACAAACTAACATTCACATACTACCAGTAATGAAATCACTGCACAAAATTCTGCTACTCAGGTGCAGGGCGCACATTTTTTTAAAATAACTTCTCTACTGAAAGCCACATGGTGGAGAGGGTTAAAATGACTGTACATACTTTGGAAGGATTTAACAGAATAAAAAAACAGCAAAAACAGTTGTTTTAAGCTCTTTTAATGTGATTTTGTATTCTTCCAGGATTAGAGCACTGCTGTGCAGCATGCTTTTGATGCAGTTGCCTCACAGAAGTGTATAAAGGATTTCACAATCTACCACCACAGAACACTACAGCTTTCTGAAGTGAAAGTACATCACAAAAGAAGAAGGCTCAACACCCTTATTTTGAAATCAAATTTTCCTGGGAATGCTACAATAGAGGCAAAAGGAACCAAATTTCAACTGTTGTGAAAGATTCCTTTTTTTAACCTAAGGAATATTGCAAAAATTACTACTTTGTTACTGTATTTCCTAATAGCTTCTTGTCTTCCTTAATTTTTTTTTATTTAATTTTCAGAGAGGGAAGCATTCTGACTGTGACAGTGTTGTTGATCGAGTTATGAGTAGAGATGGCCCAAACGGTTCGCCCGTGAACTTATTTGCGTAAACTTTGGTGGTTCGCGTTCGCAGTGCGAACTATATACGAGTTTGACCCGCCAGCTATACTACATCATTAGGGTCAACTTTGACCCTTTACCTCACAGTCAGCAGGCACAGGGTAGCCAATCAGGCTACACTCCCTCCTGGAGCCACCCCCCCCCCCCCTTATAAAAGGCAGGCAGCGTCAGACTTTTCACTCACTCGTGTGGCTGCAGTAATTAGAGAAGGGAGAGAACCTTGCTGCTGACATAGGGAAAGCTTAGTTAGGCTCTTGTGTTAAGCTTGTTAGGTTGCTCTTTTTTGCTGATCTTATTGCTAAAAAGCACTCCTCATTCTCAACAGCTCTTTTGAGAGCTAATGTTGTTCTTGTAATCTTTTTTGTGTGTGTGTGTGTGTGTCCCACAGACACGTGTGTTGCATATACAGCCCTGTCAGTCAGTCGCAGCTGCTGGTGGGACCTTGGCCCCTTGGTAATTCCTACTGTGCCACTGCCAGGCCCAGCACATTCAGTGACTACCTGTGTGTGTGACAGCTGCACATTTGTAATACCAATCACTGCATACCCACCTGTGTTCAGTGCACCTACCTACGTGAGCGCATGCAGTGTCACTGCACCTGTTGACGATACCTGTGTGTGTGTGTGTGTGTGTGTGTGTGTGAAAGCTGCACATTTGTAATGCCAATCACTGCATACCCACCAGTGTTCAATGCACCTACCTACCTACGTGAGGGCACGCAGTGTCACTGCACCTGTTGACAGTACCTGTGTGTGTGTGTGACTGACAGCTGCACATTTGTAATACCAATCACTGCATACCCACGTGTGTTCAGTGTACCTACCTACCTAGGTGACCGCATGCAGTGTCACTGCACATGTTGACGGTACCTGTGTGTGTGTGTGACAGCTGCACATTTGTAATACCGATCACTGCATACCCATCTGTGTTCAGTGCACCTACCTAACCACGTGAGCGCACGCAGTGTCACTGCACCTGTTGATGGTACCTGTGTTTGTGTGTGACAGCCGCATATTTGTAATACCAATCACTGCATACCCACCTGTGTTCAGTGCACCTACCTACCTACCTACGTAAGCGGACGCAGTGTCACTGCACCTGTTGACAGTACCTGTCTGTGTGTGTGACAGCTGCACATTTGTAATACCAATCACTGTTACAATGTGAATTGGTTAGAGGGAGTACAGCAAGAAATTGCCAATTTAGATCGGGACCTTTTGGTTCACTCACAAAAGAAGGTGAGTATGAACGATACCTGTCCTTTTACCTTTTTTTCAGGCTTTTCTGCACAATACAGACAAATAGAACATATTTTTCGAAAACATTGGGATGTCCTGCAGGGAGATCACGTCCTGAAGGATGTTTTACCCCCTAGGCCTTCCTTTGTCTATAGGAAGGCTGTGAATTTAAAGGATCAATTGGCTCCCAGTTGTGTCCTACCACCGACACAACCGAGACTAGAGGGCTGGCAGACAAAGGGGTTCTTTCCTTGCAGAAGGTGCAAATGTTGCAGGGAGGCCAAAGGGGTCAAAATGCAAAAAAAAATTTCTGGAGTTAATGGGCGCTCATTTGAGATAAAAAGTTTTATTACTTGCGCTACATCCTATGTAGTATATGTGATTTGGTGTATGTGCGGCCTTCAATATGTAGGCCGCACTACCAGACCCTTAAAAGAGCGAATTGGAGAACATATCTCAAATATCCGCAAAGGGTTTGAGTTGCATAGTGTTTCATTACATTTTAAAAAAAGAACATCAGTGTGATCCAAGCCAGATGTTTTTTTGCGGGGTAGAGAAACTCCAGCTAGCCTGGAGAGGATCGAATAAGTTACGCGAAATTTCTAAAAAGGAGACATGCTGGATATTTGATATGGAAACTTTGAGTCCAAAAGGATTAAATGTGGATCTTGATATCAACTGTTTTATTAATAATTCATCATTTATATGGTTTTATAGTATAGTTGTTTTTTGCCTAATTCTCTATATATAACTAAAATTGTATGTACTAGAGGGAGGATTTTAATTACACTTGCTATTGTAGTGATTACATTGATATGAGTTATTTGTATGAGATGAATCCTTAAGTACACAGTATTCTGATTTCTGAGTTGGTCCTATGGATAGGAGCATACGGGAGATTGTATAAGATTGTATATGTAAGGGAGGGTGACCAGGGCGTGTGTATAGTATAGATTGGTTGCTGTATTAGTGCAGGTTATTTATATGTTAAGCGACCATTTCGATCCATAGCTGCTGAGGATCCCTTTCTTATAACAGAGACGGATTCCCTTTTAAATTTTTATTATATTTCCTGGAGGGCGGAATGGGAGGGGCGGAACCTTTTTAGACGCTGGTCCAGCGTGTGCCGACAGCCCCTGATGAGTCAGCTATTGACAAAATGCATTGGGCGGAGCTTCGGCACACGTGACCAGCAGGCAAGATACACGGAAGCGAGACACGAGCGGAGGAGTGTGGATCTGAGATGAGTCAGCTATTGACAAAATGCATTGGGCGGAGCTTCGGCACACGTGACCAGCAGGCAAGATACACGGAAGCGAGACACGAGCGGAGGAGTGTGGATCTGAGACAGCGTGGATCGGGACAGCCGCCCGGGGACTGTGTCTGTATCCTATATGCGCTTGATACCTCTAACGCTTTTATAATGCTGCTATTGGAACCGTAGTGGATACAGTCGAACTGTGGATGATTCCTACCCCCAAAAGCTTTCATTCCCACCACCGGATATTTTGGAGGTTATTTGGGTGAGTGCGGGCACATTGGGGGGTGTCCAGGCACAGTTGGTGTAGTGTGCTGGGTGACGGAAGCTGACACTCTGGAGAGGTGCTGGAGGATTTTATAGTGCAATACGGTTTTACACTGTTTGTTTTGTTGTTCTATTTTTTCATATAACGTGAATCTTGGCTGATACACTTTGGAGTACTAAAGGCATACGCAGTTTGAACTTTGATCGGGACAGTCTGTGGACAATCTGAATAAGGACAGTGAGACTCTTTGTGTATTTAGCCTTTGATTATGAGCGCGGACTTTTGATTTATTATTAATGGTATTGTGAACACAGCAATAGTAAGACGCGAACCACGTTTGCAATTGTAATTTTATATATCCTAAGCGCATAGGAATTTTTATTTGTTTTAATACCAATTACTGCATACCCACCTGTTCAATGCACCTACCTACCTACCTATGTGACCGCAAGCAGTGTTATATAGGCAGTGTCACTGCACCTGTTCACGGTTGCTGCAAATTTGTCATTTGTAATTTGCATAATTGTTCACATTACCTGTGTGACCGCACGCTGTGTAATATACCAGTCTGTGCATACCTGTTAACTGCACCTGTGTGACAGATGCACATTGTATTGTAATACCAGTCACTGCATACCTTTCACTGCACCTGTGTGACTGCACATTGTATTAGTCAAGTCAGTGCATACCTTTCACTTCAAACCCCCCCACCCCGATATGGACACAAGAACAGGCAGAGGCAGAGCCAGAGGCGAACCAACCGGCAGGTCTGCTCGAGGTCGTGCTGACGTGATTTCGTGCGACCCTGGCCCAAAGTATAGTGCTCAGAAGAAGGCACGTCCCATCAACTCCCAAGATTGTCAGGACATGGTTGACTATTTAACACAGAACACCTCATCTTCCGCAGCCACCAGCGCTACTACAAGCACCACATCCGCTGCATTTGACACTTTGCAGGAGTTATTTGGTGGGGAATTAACTGATTCACAGACATTATTGTTACAACAAGATGAAGGCGCTAAGCATGTTACACCACCTCATATGTCTGAGTTAGGTGACACTATGGACGTAACGTGTGAGGAGGAGGAGGATGAAGTACCTGCTGTTGGTGCAGTTTAGGAGGTGTCTGAGGCAAGCAAAGCTGGGGAGGATGATTATGATCATTATGATGATACGGATGCCACTTGGGTTCCTAAGAGACAAGATGACCAAGGGGACAGTTCAGAGGTGGAGTCAGAGAGGAGTAGGAGAAGACGAGTTGCTGAAAGAAGCAGGGAGAGCTCGTCTTCAGAAACAGCTGGTGGCAGTGTCCGGCACCATGTATCGCCACCTATGGACAGCCAGCCAACATGCCCTTCAACGTCAGCTGCTGAGGCCACCATAGTGCCCACACCCCAGGAGTGCTCAGCGGTTTGGACATTTTTTTGTGTGTCTGCCTTAGATCAGAGCAATGCCATCTGTTCTCTCTGCCACCAAAAATTGAGCCATGGAAAGGCCAACAGCCGCATAGGGACAACTGCCTTACGAAGGCACACGGAAAAAGGGCACAAACTGCAATGGGAAGTGCACCAGAGGAAAAGCAGCACACAAAAGCAAAGCCACCCTCCTTCTCCTCTTCCTCCTTCAGGTGCATCATCTTCAGCCGCTTTCCTTCTTGCATCTTCACAATCACAGCCACCCTCCTCCACTCCGCCTCTCACCTTGAGCGGTTCCTGCTCCTCTGCACACAGCAGCAGCCAGGTGTCTGTGAGGGAAATCTTTGAGCAGAAGAAGCCAATATCTGCCAGTCACCCCATTGCCCGGCGTCTGACAGCTGGCTTGGCGGAACTGTTAGATCGCCAGCTGTTATCATACCAGCTGGTGGACTCTGAGGCCTTCCGAAAATTTGTGGCCATTGGGACACCGCAGTGGAAGATACCAGGCCACAATTATCTCTCAAAAAAGGCAATACCCAAACTGTACCATGAAGTTGAAAGGCAAGTGTTGTCATCTCTGGCACACAGCGTTGGGTCAAGGGTCCATCTGACCACGAATGCCTGGTCTACCAAGCATAGTCAGGGCAGGTACATTACTTACACAGCCCATTGGGTCAACCTGGTGACCGCTGGCAAGCAGGGAGTACGTGGCTGTGCAGCGGACCAAATTATAACACCTCCATGGATTGCAGGCAGGCCTGCTGCTACCTCCTCTCCTTCTCCTCCTACTCCTCCTGTTACATTATCTTTGCTACATCCTCGTCCTCCTCCTTGACTGAGTGGCAGTGCAACTCTACTGGTGCTGTGATCTCCTCTCCAGCTACACAGCCCCAGCTCCCCAGGGCCTATGCTGCATGCCAGGTACGACGGTGTCACACCATCTTAGACATGTCTTGCCTCAAAGCGGAGAGTCACACTGGAGCAGCTCTCCTGGCTGATCTTAACAAACAGGTGGATCAGTGGCTGACCCCGCACCAACTGGAGATTGGCAACGTGGTGTGTGACAACCGCAGCAATCTCATTTCGGCTTTGAATTTGGGAAAGTGACATGGCACATGTGCTGAATCTAACAATTTAGAGATTTGTGTCTAAGTACCCAGGCTTACAGGACGTCCTGAAGCAGTCCAGGAAGGTGTGTGGGCATTTCAGGCAGTCTTACACGGCCATGGCACGCTTTGCCGATATTCAGCTAAGAAACAAATTGACGGTGAGACGCTTGATTTGCGATAGCCCGACTCGCTGGAATTTGACCCTCCTGATGTTCAACCGCCTGCTACAACAGGAGAAAGCCATCAAACAGTATCTCTACAACTACAGTCAAAGGACACGCTCTGGGGAGATGGGGATGTTCTGTCCGAAGTACTGGACACTCATGCGAAATGCCTGCAGGCTCATGTGGCCATTTGAGGAGGTGACAAACCTAGTGAGTCGCAGTGAATGCGCCATCAGCTACTTGATCCCATATGTTTTTTTCCTGGGGCGTGCCATGCGTAGAGTGTTGGATCAAGCTGTGGAGGAGCGTGACCTGGAACAGGAGGAATAGTTGTGGGATCAATTCTCAGCAGAAGCAGATGATTCCTCAACACCTGTGGCAGCACAGAGGGAGGAGGAGGAGGAAGAGTCGTGTGGGGAAGAGGAGTCAGATGATGAGGAAGGTGTTGGTTTTTTTTGGACGAGGTGACGAAAGAACAACCGCAGCAGGTGTTGTAGGGGGCTTGTGCTGCTCAATTTTCCCGTGGTATTGTTCGTGGCTAGGGGTAGTAGGAGAACTTAGCTGACATCACTGAGGAAGAGCAAGAGGAGATGGATAGTACGTCTGCATCCAACTTTGTGCAGATGGCATCTTTCATGCAGTCCAGCCTGTTGAGGGACCCCCGTATAAAAAAACTCAAGGGGAATGACCTGTACTGGGTGGCCACGCTAATAGACCCTTGGTATAGGCACAAAGTGGCGGAGATGTTTCCAAATCACCAGAATGCAGAAAGGATGCAGCACTTGCAGAACAAGCTGGCAATTATGCTTTACAGTGTGTTTAAGGGTTATGTCACAGTACAACGGAATAAAGGCGCCACTGCCACCCACCATTAACGCCTCGACTGGCAGGTAGCCAACTACCTGGCCTTAAGTGTGGATGTAGACACTGTGAGCAGCAATGAACCCTTGGGCTACTGGGTGCACAGGCTTGACCTGTGGCCAGAGCTGTCACAATTTGCCATCCAACTTCTGTCTTGCCCTACCTCAAGCGTCCTGTCAGAAAGGACCTTCAGCACAGCTGGATGCATTGTCACTGAGAAGAGAAGTCGCCTAGGTCACAAAAGTGTTCAGTACCTCACCTTTATCAAAATGAATGAGGCATGGATCCCAGAGGGCTACTGCCCGCCCGAAGACTAAGTCAGTCCCCGCACACAGCATCTCTGCCTGCACGCCGCTAAATATCTAAGCCCCCTTACAAACTAGAATCACCAAATTTTCAGGGTATATTAAGGAGATATGTGGGTACAAGAGGAAAGAAAAAGTTTGCAAAAAAAACCTTATAGTTTTTGAGAAAATCAATTTTAAAGTTCCAAAGGAAAAAAGTATACATTTAAATGCAGTAAATGACAGTTACTGTAGCAAACCTAGCGGTAGTGTAATTTTACTAATATCAAATGAAAGGGCCAAGTGCAAAGGGCCAAGTGTCAAATGCAAAGTGCAAAGTGCCAAGTGTTAAATGCAAAGTGCCAAGTTCAAAGTGCCAAGTGCAACGTGTCAAATGCAAAGTGCCAAGTGCAAAGTGTTAAATGCAAAGTGCAAAGTGCCAAGTGCAAAGTGTCAAATGCAAAGTGCCAAGTGTCAAATGCAAAGTGCCAAGTGCAAAGTGTTAAATGCAAAGTGCACTTTGCACTTTGCACTTTGCACTTGGCACTTTGCATGGCACTTTGCACTTGGCACTTTGCACGGCCCTTTGCACTTTTCATGGCCCTTTGCACTTAGCCCTTTGCACTTGGCCCTTTGCACATGGCGCTTGCACTTGGCACTTTGCGCTTGCACCTGGCACTTTGTGCTTGCACTTGGCCCTTTGCGCTTGCACTTGGCCCTTTGCGCTTGCACTTGGCCCTTTGCGCTGGCACTTGGCCCTTTGCACTTGGCAGTTTGCACTTGGCCCTTTATTTTGATATTAATAATTTTACACTACCTCTAGGTTTGCTACAGTAACTGTCATTTACTACATTTAAATGTAAACTTTTTTCCTTTGAAACTTTAAAATCGATTTTCTCAAAAACTATAAGGTCTTTTTCCTCTTATACCCACATATCTCCTTAATATACCCTGCAAATTTGGTGATTCTAGCTTGTAAGGGGGCTTAGATATTTAACGTGAAAAAACGGACTTTAGGCGAAAATTACTCAGGCGAAATTTCGCCTTTTGAAACGAAAATAGTACTTATTTTCGCGAAAATTCGGCGAAAGCGAAAATGGGATTTTCGATGCGAAAATGACTTTGGCGAAAATTCGCAAGCAACACTGACCCAAGATAATAAGATCATTGCTTCATTGTGGACAGACCAAATTCGACCAGCTGGACAGTCAAATTCGATCAGCTGGACAGTCAATGTTGTTCTGTCATTGAGCTACCTCAGCCCAGCGACCATATGGGCTTGAAAACCGCCATGGCCTGCACTCTCGCCGTGGTGCGCACCAGTCCAGCATGACCATCACTACACAAACAGCTGTGTGCGGTGCGTTACACAGTGAGTTTGGTCTGTCAGTGTGAAGCAGTACTCTAATTACACTCCCTGATTGATGTATACACATGCAAGAAAGCACTTTAGGCCTCCAATTTAGTATGCAGTGTGATTTCTGCCCTTAAAACGCTGCTTTGCTTCTAATCCAGATTTTTCCCCGGGACTTTGGGCGTGTATCCCACTCCCACATGCAAAAACTCAGATGTTAGACCCCTTGAAACATCTTTTCCATCACTTTTGTTGCCAGCATAAATGTTTCTAATTTTCGAAGTTCGCCTCCATTGAAGTCTATTGCGGTTCGCGGAAGTTCGCGCAAACCAAACTTTTTGCGGAGGTTCGCGTTCCAAGGTTTGCAAACCGAAAATTGGTGGTTCGAGCCATCTCTAGTTATGAGGTGAGGAAGTTGTTGCTCATGAAGATCTTTTAGGATACGGTACTAGTAATTATTTTTCGGATGAGATTGCATTGAGAATCCCTGTTGTGTGCTGTCAGAATAGCTGTAAACTGCAGGACAAGTCATTATAGACTACTAAATCTGAGAATGTCTTCTACCAAACCTTACTGAATGAAGTAAACAATCTCAGAGAATCTGTGCAGAAGACCACATCTCTGAATTGGTTTTAAGTGCATCACAGCAGTGACTTTGTCGAGGAGACTATACCTTCAGAATGTTTGCCCAACACAGTATCTTACCGCTTTCCAGCCTCCTCAGTTGTTCAACCTTAGTTACTTTAAGCAGCTAGCGTAATTTAGACACATTGGCCCATATGCAATTAATTTTTTCAACTGAGTTTTCTCCTAGGAGATAATTTTCATCTTCTCTTTAAAATAACTTTTCAGCATTTTACAATTGAAAAAGTACCCAAAAGTTGGTGAAAAAGTACTATCAAAATAATTGTGACTATTCTCTTGCTTGCTGGTGGCTTAAAAAGCATTTTATGACAAGTTGTGAAAATATCACCTAGGAGAAAACGCATGAGAAAAAGTTAATTGCATATGGCCCATTGGCTGATATGTTTGACAATGGTGTCTACATTGCTCAGCTAAAACATTAAAAAGCATCTGCCTAAAATTGTGTAGATGCAACTTGTGCTACCAAATAGTCTATAACCCACAGAGGAATAAACTCCAAAAGAATTCTGAAGGAATAGCAGCAGATTCTTAAGTTGTGAGTTGTGACTTGTGAGTTGTGACTTTTATTTTTGTATCTTGTTTTTCCACAGAGTAACCAAGCAGTTTGGGGTGAGCCAAAACCACAAGGAAGGTATAGGGAACTTAAAGAGACCGAAAAGCCCTCCTACTAAAAAGCAGGTGCTTTTAGAGGTAAATAAGCTTACCTCTAAAAGAAGGGGGTAGCCCAAATAAAGTAATAACATTTTTAATAGAAACCAGACACTTCAATGATAACGCGTTTAGCGGATCGCAGTCCGCTTCCTCAGATCATAACAAAAGTGTCTAATACCTGTCGATTTACAAGCAGGGAGCGCCTCTATGATATTTGAGCTACCCCTTCTTTTAGAGGTGAGCCTATTTATTTATGTTTTATCCAGCTGACATTATCCCTTCCACACATCACATCTTGGGACGCCTCCTCCCTCCCAGTAATATCCCACAGCAACCTCCTGTACTGCGCCTGCACGAGCGGCGCTGTCAATCACCGCCATGTGCTAGGTAGCAGTTATTTTTTTTTAAAAGCCTGATAACTCCTTTAAGTACACCAAAGTGTGGTCAAGTAAGGCCAAACTCAAACTTCACGCCTGCTTTAACTATATTGAATGAAAGGCCCTGGAGGCGCCAAACCTGAATCAGCTTCTGTGAAGACTCTTGTGTACCAACCAAATCATTCAAAGTTTATCCGAATAAACTGTGTTTTTTCACCAAACTATGGCAACTAAGGTGCAAAGAAGCTGCACACAAGTCCAGTAGCCAGAAAGATTACAGGAGGGCGAGAAACGACCTTAACCGGGAATTGAGAGTCGCCAAAAATAAGTTCACTGAGAGGATGAAACAAACCCTCTGCTCAAATGGCTCTTGAGCAGTTTGGAAAGGACTCAAGACTGCCACCAATTACAAGCTGCCCCCCTCAACATGCAACACCTAGCATTAAACTAGTCGAGGAACTAAAAAAATTCTACTGTAGTTTTGAGAGCATCTGTGGAGTTCCCCTACGCCGTCCGCCCCTCCTCGGGACCTCAGAATAATGTCTCAAGACTAAGCCCTCCTCCTCCGGGATGTGTGCGAGGGCGATATTCGGAATTACCTATCTACATTGAATGCTAGGAAAGCCTCTGGCCCTGACAAAATGTCTCCGGCCTGCCTTGTTCATGGCAACTTGCTCCTATCTTCACTGCCATCTACACTTAATAACTTCAAAATGGCAAAGTCCCTGTGTGCTTCAAGAGGTCTGCCATCAACCCCAACCCTAAAAAGCAGGGAGACTCCAATCTCAACAATTACAGGCCCATGGCCCTGACATCCGTTATCATGAAGACCCTTGAAAGAATGGTGGTATCCCTCCTTAAGCTCTCCACCTTGCCCGTTTTAGACCCATTCTAGTTCACGTACAGAGCAAATAGGTCCACTGATGATGCCATAAATATCTGCCTGGAGCTCATCAGTGAGCACCTGGACTTTAGCTCGGCTTTTAATACCGTCTGACCATGCATACTTTAGGAATACCTGGCAGCATCGAGGTCAATCCCACCCTACATCTATGGATCACGGACCAACAGATTCCAAGTTGTCAAGCTGGGGGATATCTCCTCACAACCAAGGGCTACCGACACTGGTGCACCACAAGGCTGCATCCTGTCTCTGATGCTATTCTCCCTTTAAATGAATAACTGCAGATCCATGGCAGACTATGTTGAGGTGATCAATTTTGCTAATGACATCACCATTATCGGCCTTGTCACCAAGAATGATGAGCAGGTCTACAGTCAGCAGGTTAACAGATTATGCCACTGGTGAAAGGAGAACAGGCTGGTCCTCAATACAGCCCAAACCATTCAGAAGCATGCCCCCACCCCACCTCCAATCTTCATTGACAGCACTGAAAGGGAAAGAGTACCCTGCATCCACCTCCTGCGCACAACCATATCAAATTCCAGGAGCTGGAAGGCTAATGCCGCCTCCACGCAAAGGAAAGCCCAGCAAAGATTATACTCTATAGGCTATGGTGCCAGGGAATTTAAAAGGGGGGGAGTTGGCTGCACCCACTAGGCCACCATCACCAGGCCGCCACCACCACCAAGAATGCTTTGAGGGGATGGGGAGACTACTAGGTTGTCAAAAGGTACTGTAGGGAGATGGGGGGACAACTGTGCCTCCAGTTGGGGGGAGACCACCATGGATGAGGGGCTTAGCCGGCTCAGGGGCCTTGGGGGCTGAGTTTGTTGTGAGGAGGGTAGGGGAACCCAAGGTCAACTTTTTTTTTTCAACATTTTTAGTAATTAAAGAGAAACTGTAGCCAAGAATTGAACTACATCCAAATCAGTAGCTGATACCCCCTTTCCCATGAGAAATATATTCCTTTTCCCAAACGGATCATCAGGGGGCTCTGTATGGCTGATTTTGTGGTGGAATCCCTCCCACAAATGTCAGCGCCTCACAGCACTGAGGTACTGACATCACACTGTGGAAGCCTTGTTGCATTGTGGGAAATAACAGCTGTTTACAACTGCCAAAAAAGCAAGCAGCATCTCCTTCCGGTGACATCACTTGCCAGCAGTTAAAATGTCACCATGTGATAAATGTCATAATGTAAATCAAGGAGAAGAAAGATTCTTATAAAAATCATTTATACATAATCATTGTAAAAATTAAACGCTTTTTTATTACATTATTTTCACTGGAGTTCCTCTTAACAGGTTTTGTTACTTGCTTGGCAGTGCAGCACAGTAACTGCTTTATGGCCCCTTTCTTTCAGTATACTGTATGTCTGTTAGTCAACTTCAGCTATGTGCACACTTTTTTTTCTGTTACCTAATATATTTATTTGTGATTTTGGTGTACAGTTTAAGGGGCAGTTAGATTTGTCTTTAAAAGAAGTACCTGCAAGAATAACAGAGGTGTGAACCAGAATGATGCATCCCTAAAGACCACCTCAACATCATTTCAGGATATCTGCACACACTCTAGATTTTCCCCTGAAGTGATAACACATGCAAATGTCATGCAAAAGTCTGTGTGTATGTGTGCGTGCCTGCGCGTGTGTGTGTGTGCGCACCAGAAATTTTTCACCTTACCAACTAGAAGTATTTGCAATGTGAATATTGAATAATATCATGAATAAACTAAATAATAAGCCTGTAAATTGTGAAAGGCAAGTAAAAATTACTTTCAAGTAAAATTTTCAGCAATAACTCAATCAGGTTTGTTGTATGGAATTTGAGAGCTCAGCAGGTATATCTATATGGGAGAGACTGAGTGGAAACCAAGAGCCGTTTCATGTCACACAGAAGCTTTGTCAAGCCAAATACCCGCTGTTAGCTGAATGCATTACTTCTCTTATGTCTAATTGGATTTAAAGTAGATTTGAATAAAAACAACTTTCATTTAGAGATGAAATGCACCAGACTCAACCCTCTGTACACCAGGAATACAAAAGCTGTAAAATGCTCAAGAATTAAAAAGTAAAAATATGGCACTGTGCATTCAAACTTTAGAAGAAAGGGATACAATGGTAGACACAAGTCTACTTATGCAAAAGCAGAACACACCCTAAAAGACACTGTTTTCCAAGTAAAATAAGGTAAGATATTATTTCACATCTACTTAAAGCGGACCCAATCCAAACATTTTTTTAATTCAAAATATTTAGTTGCACCACTCTGACACACACAAAGATACATTAACACTCCTTCAAGCCTATGAGCATTTCAGTGCATGCTTTTCACCCTTCTCTTTTCATAGCTAGGGTTATACAGATGGCAGCCATTAGCAATTTCTCCATTGCTGGACACCATCTACTCCACCAGTTTGCCGGATTCTGTCCAGCAATATGAAAGGAAGGGAGGGGTGCCTCCAATAAATGTAAAATAGTTTATATTTGTCATCATGCAGCTGAAAAAAAGCTGCTATTTATTATTATAATTTAGAAAATAGATTTTATTTCTGAAATCTTGTATTTTTAATTTGGGTCCACTTTAATAGTGCTCTACAGACAAAACAAAAAGCTACAGCTCTTCTTGTTTCCACATGAAAAATGTTTACTCTCAGCTTGTGACAAGTTTTAACTAGCAAAAGGTGAGAAAATGTTATCAGTTTGAAAAAGCATAATTAATTTACTTTCATGAAATAAATTAAAACCAGAGCTCAAGGTAAATATGAAAAAATCATTAGTTCTATTGCATGTTCATAAAAAAAATTGTTACAAAGTGCCCAGGTAAATCATGGAGAAACAGAACCACTAGAATTTGCAAAAGGACTGAAAGGAACCAAAACATTCCCTACAACCTGAAAAAAAAATAAGCTAAACAAAATAAACTATGCCCCCATAAGTGCTCCATGTCGCAGTCAGGTCGCGTACATGTTTGCCTGGCAGTGCGCATCCTTGATCACATGCGTACTACAAGTAATTACATAGTGTGCAACTGCAGAGTGCTCCTGGTTACAGGAGCGCTGCTGGGCCAACGATTGTGCAGTAATGCGTGACCTGGCCAACTTCACTCACTTATAGGGGGATTTTGTTATTTGCTTCTTTTTATTGCCTGATGAAGCAGGGCATTGCCTGTGAAACGTGTTGCACTGTTTTTGGAGTAGATCAATACATTTTCTGTGATACTGAATTGGCACAGTGACTGTGTTTCTTCTTCAAGGAGGTAAGTCCACCACTACCTCCTCAGCAACTTTTAACCATTTTAGCTATTTTTATTCTTTTGGAGCCTCTGTTTTCCCTATAAGTTATCAGAGTCCAAGCTTGGTGAAGGTGTGTTACCCCCTATTCTTCTTATCTACGAAGAGCGACATCTTAATCCTGAGTGGGGACAGGTCTAATCTCCCCACCTGCATTGACAGTGGTTGCCTATAGGTAACCCTGGTTTGTGAGTATATTTACTTACCTTACATTATCCATCCTTTTACCAGTACATACTACACTAAAGTGGGATCTCAGTGTCCCTTCCTTTGTGTATTGCTTAATAGGTAGGACATAGGAAGTAAAGGTGTTAAAAGGTAAATACCCTGCATTTTGATTTGAATACCTATTGGAGGTAGCAGCTCAATGTTTCATGCCTCTCACACAGTGGTTGCACATAACGATTTTTAGGCAGGTAATCACGCCATTCTAAAGACCTTCATTTGCAAAATCTAGAAACTATATGTGACTTTTGGCATTTACATATGAAAAAAGCCTCTGCATAACATATGGGTTTTTTTGCGGAATATTTTGCCCCTGATCCCCGTCTGCCATGCCACTGTCTGGGTCTTCAGACTCTTTGCACACCTTTTTTTAAATGAATTGGGGCTGCAGAGATGGCCTGAAAGTTTTAAACATTTGCCTGCCATTCAATTCAGTAGGGCTCGCCACAAATGATCGGTTCGCAAAAAAAATCACAAACACATTTGTGAAATTGTGATGCTCGTTTATCCCTAGTGCTGAATAATATTCTATGAAATAATAAACATTGCTGAATCTTAATAAAGAAGCACTGGTCAGAGAAAGACTTTCAATGCCAGCAGAGTCAGAGATAGGAACAAAGCCAAAGGCAGAGTGCAGATGTATCCTCTGCAACACCTATTGCTTTGCATGTAAACTAAATTCAGTAAATTCTGATGAAATACCCATATTTAATTACATATACATTTACATAAACTATTTTCATATTTAATATATATGCAGAGCCAATATCTGCATACATTGTTTTTTATAATGCTAAGGAATATTTTAACCTGTTCAATGACCTTGAACCCATGTGTACTGTTTATATTAGGGATGGGACGAATCCACAATTTCTTCGAATCCGAATCCGGATCCGAATCTAAAAAGGTTCTCGAATATCTCGAACCTTTCGAATCCCGAATCTAACGAATCCTGCACATACGAATTGTGCGATCCGTGGTATAGTTGCCCGCAGTATAGGTAGCGAGGTAAAGGTGCCTTCAGTATAGCTAGCTAGGTATGGGTGCCTTCAATATTGGTAGCTTTCAGTATAGGTAGCAAGGTATATGGGCCTTCAGTATAGGTAGAAAGGTATATGGGCCTTCAGTATAGGTAGCAGGGTATATGGGCCTTCAGTATAGGTAGCAGGGTATATGTGCCTTCAGTATAGGTAGCAGGGTATATGGGCCTTCAGTATAGGTAGCAGGGTATATGGGCCTTCAGTATAGGTAGCAGGGTATATGGGCCTTCAGTATAGGTAGCAGGGTATAGGGGCCTTCAGTATAGATAGCAGGGTATATGTGCCTTCAGTATAGGTAGCAGGGTATATAGGCCTTCAGTATAGGTAGCAAGGTATATGTGCCTTCAGTATAGGTAGCAGGGTATATGGGCCTTCAGTATAGGTAGCAGGGTATATGTGCCTTCAGTATAGGTAGCAGGGTATATAGGCCTTCAGTATAGGTAGCAAGGTATATGTGCCTTCAGTATAGGTAGCAGGGTATATGGGCCTTCAGTATAGGTAGCAGGGTATATGGGCCTTCAGTATAGGTAGCAGGGTATATGGGCCTTCAGTATAGGTAGCAGGGTATATGGGCCTTCAGTATAGGTAGCAGGGTATATAGAGGCCTTAAGTATAGGTAGGTATGTAGGTAGGTATAGGGGCCTTTAGGTAGGTAAAGGGACCTTCAGTATAGGTAGCAGGGTATAGGGCCTTAAGTATAGGTAGGTATGTAGGTAGGTAGGTATAGGGGCCTTTAGGTAGGTAGGCATAGGGGCCTTTAGGTAGGTAGGTAGGTACGTATAGGGGGCCTTTAGGTAGGTATAGTGGCCTGTAGGTAGGTAGGTAAGTATAGTGGCCGGTAGGTAGGTAGGTAGTTAAAGGGACCTTCAGTATATGTAGCAGGGTATAGGGCCTTAAGTATAGGTAGGTATGTAGGTAGGTAGGTATAGGGGCCTTTAGGTAGGTAGGTATAGGGGCCTTTAGGTAGGTAGGCACGTATAGGGGGCCTTTAAGTAGGTAGGTAGGTAGGTATAGAGGCCTGTAGGTAGGTATAGGGGCCTTTAGGTAGGTAGGTAGGTAGGTAAGTATAGGGGCCTTTAGGTAGGTAGGTAGGTAGGTACATATAGGGGGCCTTTAGGTAGGTATAGTGGCCTGTAGGTAGGTAGGTAGGTATAGTGGCCGGTAGGTAGGTAGGTAGGTATAGTGTCCTGTAGGTAGGTAGGTAGTTAAAGGGACCTTCAGTATAGGTAGCAGGGTATAAGGCCTTAAGTATAGGTAGGTATGTAGGTAGGTAGGTATAGGGGCCTTTAGGTAGGTAGGTATAGGGGCCTTTAGGTAGGTAGGCACGTATAGGGGGCCTTTAGGTAGGTAGGTATAGAGGCCTTTAGGTAGGTATAGGGGCCTTTAGGTAGGTAGGTACATATAGGGGGCCTTTAGGTAGGTATAGGGGCCTGTAGGTAGGTAGGTATAGTGGTAGGTAGGTAGTATAGGGGGCCTTTAGGTAGGTATAGGGGCCTGTAGGTAGGAAGGTATAGTGCCCGGTAGGTAGGTAGGTACGTATAGGGGGCCTTTAGGTAGGTATAGTGGCAGGTAGGTAGGTAAAGTGGTAGGTAGGTAGGTGTCGCTCCCCCCCCCCCCCTGCCTCCTCCGCTCACCCCCATGGCCTCCTCCGTCCCCCGTGCCTCCTCGCTCACCCCTGCATCAGTATCAACTCACCCGTCCAGTGGAGCGCAGACAGAGCGGCAGACCTCGTCCTTACTTCTTGGTTCCCTCTAGTGGCCGGACCGGCTTTTACTGATGACGTCATTGTAAAAGCCGTCACTAGAGGGAACCAGGAAGTCAGCGAGAGGTCTGCCGCTCTGTCTGCGCTCCACTGGACGGGTGAGTTGATACAAAGTATGCGGGTGGCCGGGCGGAGGAGGCGCGGGGCGGTCGGAGGAGGCGCGGGTCGGAGGAGGACGAGTGCGAGCGGCGGATGCGCGGCGATGCAGCGTCGGGATTCGGCGGATTCGTAAAGTGGAAAATGGCGTCGGGATTCGAATCCACGAATCTCGAATATTTCCCAATATTCGAGGGATTCGTGGATTCGCCGGATTCGTCGTCCCATCTCTAGTTTATATATTACGTGAGCACACAATTTTCGCTGTGTGCATTCGCTAAATCTAATTTTAGGGCTCGTGTGGGCAACATTTTCACATATACTGCTTACTTTGCATTCTGATGGAACACTATTGGCTTTATTTAATAACATCTGCAAATGTGCAGTAGCCCATAGCCACAAAACAGGAATCAACTTTTAGCTTAGTATAATCACATTAATGGAGGTTTAGGATTAAAGCACATGATTGCTCGTTGCATCATGTTATTAAAGTCCAGAGGGGCTTGAGCTATAGCAAAAACACAAGAAATACTACACACAGGAATCACTGCTTGGTCACTGGCTAACACATTTTTCTCTGGAATAAGGAAAAAACATCCCATCAGAACTCACGTAATGCTCGGGCAGAATTTTAAGTCTTATGAAGGCACTCGAAAGCCATATCTAACATTAATAGTTTCACAGGGCTGAGTGGCTGCAGACTGTTGAAATGCATATATCTAAAAACTAAAAAACACTTGATAAAGGCAAGCATTGGTCTTTCATAAAATTCACTGATCTATGGCTATTTGCAGTGGTGCTCAAATACCCCTTTTAAAAATTCGAATTTGGTCGAATTCGAATAGTAAATTATTCGAGGTCAGTCGAATATTCGAGTCGAATATTTTTTACTATTCGATTCGACCTCGGACTTCGAGCTCACTATTCGAGTCGGTATTCGAGCTCACTATTCGAGCTGACTATTCGAATTGGCCCAAAATAGCTTCCAACACTTGTTTTGAGGGTGAATGATGCAAGAAACATCTTTTTTTCCAAGTAACAACAGCAAGTGATTATGTGGGGATGTTCCTTTAAAAAAAAATGTGGAAAGAGAAGTTGTGTCCTTAATTTGGTTCAGTAGTGTAGTGTTACTGTATATACTTGTTCTTCTTCTTCTTTATCTTTCTTAATCTTCTTCTAGATCTTCTTCTTCTTCTTCTTCTTCTTCTTCATCATCTTCTTCTTCATCTTCATCTTCTTCATCTTCTTCTTCATCTTCTTCTTCTTCTTCTTCATCTTCTTCTTCTTCTTCATCTTCTTCATCTTCTTCATCTTCATCTTCTTCATCTTCATCTTCTTCATCTTCATCTTCTTCTTCATCTTCTTCATCTTCTTCATCTTCTTCATCTTCTTCTTCTTCTTCTTCATCTTCTTCTTCTTCTTCTTCATCTTCTTCATCTTCTTCTTCTTCTTCTTCATCTTCTTCATCATCTTCTTCTTCTTCTTCATCTTCATCTTCTTCATCTTCTTCTTCATCTTCTTCATCTTCTTCTTCATCTTCTTCTTCTTCATCTTCTTCTTCTTCATCTTCTTCTTCTTCTTCTTCATCTTCTTCATCATCTTCTTCTTCTTCTTCATCTTCATCTTCTTCATCTTCTTCTTCATCTTCTTCTTCTTCATCTTCTTCTTCTTCTTCATCTTCATCTTCTTCATCTTCATCTTCTTCTTCTTCATCTTCTTCTTCATCTTCTTCTTCATCTTCTCCTTCTCCTTCTTTTTCAATATCGTCTTCTTCTTCTTCTTCACGTATTTCTCTTTTCAAATTTTTTTTTAAAGAAATGCAGCTATTTTTGAGCGTAACAAATAGCTGGTGGGCGCACGCATGTTGGAAGCGCCATTGTATGTGCTCCCTGGCAGTGGAAACACAAAGACAGCAGGAGGTAAATTCAGCAGCAGGAGGAGGAGGATGAGTGTGTGGCAGCAGGCAGTCAATGAGGCAGGCAGCTCGCCGTGACATAATAGCCCTGGTACCTAGCGGTGATACCAGGGCTGTAAATAAACACAACAGGAGGTCCCAGACAGCGGTCGTGCAGCCCACATTGTGTCCAATACACAACTGGGACAACACAGTTTTCAACCCGGGCACCTCAGAAAAATTAAACCTTTTTTTTTTTTTATTGGTTTTTTTTGGTTTTGGTTTTACAACCAATATAGCTATTGTTTTGACGTAATAGCTGGTGGCAGAGTGGCAGCAGAAGGTAATTCTGTGTACCCTGGCAGTGGGAAACACAGACAGACAGCAGCAGCAGGAGGAATGGAGGAGCAGTGTGAGCAGCTATTGTTGTGACGTAATAGCTGGTGGCAGAGTGGCAGCAGACGGTAATTCTGTGTACCCTGGCAGTGGGAAACACAGACAGACAGCAGCAGCAGGAGGAATGGAGGAGCAGTGTGAGTGTGGCAGCAGGTAGGCAGCGTGACATAATAGCCCTGGTACCTAGCGGTGATACCAGGGCTGTAAATAAACACAACAGGAGGTCCCAGACAGCGGTCGTGCAGCCCACATTGTGTCCAATACACAACTGGGACAACACAGTTTTCAACCCGGGCACCTCAGAAAAATTAAACCTTTTTTTTTTTTTATTGGTTTTTTTTGGTTTTGGTTTTACAACCAATATAGCTATTGTTTTGACGTAATAGCTGGTGGCAGAGTGGCAGCAGAAGGTAATTCTGTGTACCCTGGCAGTGGGAAACACAGACAGACAGCAGCAGCAGGAGGAATGGAGGAGCAGTGTGAGCAGCTATTGTTGTGACGTAATAGCTGGTGGCAGAGTGGCAGCAGACGGTAATTCTGTGTACCCTGGCAGTGGGAAACACAGACAGACAGCAGCAGCAGGAGGAATGGAGGAGCAGTGTGAGTGTGGCAGCAGGTAGGCAGCGTGACATAATAGCCCTGGTACCTAGCGGTGATACCAGGGCTGTAAATAAACACAACAGGAGGTCCCAGACAGCGGTCGTGCAGCCCACATTGTGTCCAATACACAACTGGGACAACACAGTTTTCAACCCGGGCACCTCAGAAAAATTAAACCTTTTTTTTTTTTTATTGGTTTTTTTTGGTTTTGGTTTTACAACCAATATAGCTATTGTTTTGACGTAATAGCTGGTGGCAGAGTGGCAGCAGAAGGTAATTCTGTGTACCCTGGCAGTGGGAAACACAGACAGACAGCAGCAGCAGGAGGAATGGAGGAGCAGTGTGAGCAGCTATTGTTGTGACGTAATAGCTGGTGGCAGAGTGGCAGCAGACGGTAATTCTGTGTACCCTGGCAGTGGGAAACACAGACAGACAGCAGAAGGGCAGTACACAGCAGCAGCCCACTGTAGGTGTGAAATGTGTGGCTGCAGGCGACGTAATAGTCAAAGTGAACCAGGCTGGCTTAGTGAGCAGGAGCCAGGAGGTGGTAAAGGGTGGTAAGGCACATTAACGATGGTACTAAGTTCCGGCAGCCAGTTCATGTCCCCCTCTCGCCGACAACAGGGGCCAGGAACTCGCCTTCCACCCACGCCTGGTTCATCTTGAGAAACGTCAGTCTGTCCACAGACTTGTGAGACAGACGTGAGCGTTTCTCGGTGACCACGCCACCAGCTGCACTGAAGCAGCGCTCGGACAGCACGCTGGAAGGGGGGCAGGACAGCACTTCCAGGGCGTACTGCGCCAGCTCGCTCCAGATCTCCATGCGCTTGACCCAATACTCCATGGGATCAACAGGGGCATCGCTGTCAAGCCCGCTGTAGGACCCCATGTAGTCAGCCACCATGCGGGTCAGGCGCTGGCTGTGACCGGAGGAGGATGCTGCTGCATGCATCTCCTCTCTAGTCACTGCTGCCGGAGCCTCTACAGTCCTGTAGAGCTCGTGGCTGAGAGACAGCAGGTCTGTGGGGCGCTTGCTGCTGCTGGATGCAGGCACCTGCTGCTGCCTCTGTGCTGGCTGCTGGACAGTGGGGGTGGAAGGCTGGGGGAAGGCTTCCTCCAAGCGCTCAACAAGGGCCTGCTGCAAGCTCCTTATTTGTTGCGCTGGGTCTCCTCCTGCAGGCGGCAGGAACTGGCTCAACTTCCCCTTGAGGCGTGGGTCCAACATCATGCTGATCCAGATGTCCTCCCTCTGCTTCATCTGGATCACCCTGGGGTCCCTGCGCAGGCACGTCAGCATGTGCGCTGCCATTGGGAAGAGGCGGGCCACGTCTGCTGGCACATCGACGTCAGTGCTGTCCTCCTCATCCTCCTCCTCTGCTGCCTCATCCTCTCTCCACCCCCGCACCAACTCAGCTGCACTGCGCTGATCCCCCTCATCAGCAGCCAGGTCAGGGACCTCCACCAAGTCCTCCTCCTCCTCCCCCTCAGAGGTGGACTGTGCAGCTGCTTGCCGCTCCTGCTGGTCCAAGGCTGCCGCTCCCTGTGCCAGCAAAGCATCGAGTGCCCTGTTCAGCAGAGAAACCAGGGGCACCCACTCGCAGACCATAGCATGGTCCCTGCTCACCATGTTTGTGGCCTGCAGGAAGGGAGCCAGCACTAAGCACACCTGCTGCATGTGCCTCCAGTCATCATCGGGGACGATGGACGGGATGTTGCTGGTCTTGTCCCTTCTCTGAGCTGCGGAAACAGTGGCCAGGGCAAGGTAGTGGTTGACAGCGTGCTTCTGTTCAACCAGACGCTCCAACATCGCCAGGGTGGAGTTCCAGCGAGTCGGAACGTCAATGATCAGCCGATGGCGTGGCAGATCCAGCTCCTTTTGCACGTCTTCCAGGCTCGCACAGGCTGCAGCCGAGCGCCGGAAGTGACGCACAACGTTCCTTGCCGTTTCCAGCAGCTCGTCCATCCCCTGGTAGGTGCGCAGGAACTTCTGCACCACCAGGTTCAGCACGTGGGCAAGACAGGGGATGTGGGTCAGGTTTCCCCTGTCTATGGCAGCAACCAGATTGGCCCCATTGTCGGACACCACCTCTCCGACTCTGAGGCCTCTGGGGGTCAGCCAAATCCGCTCCTGCTCCTGGAGTTTGGCCAACACGTGGGCTGCCGTCAGCTTGGTCTTGCCAAGGCTGACCAAGTGCAGCAGCGCTTGGCAGTGGCGGGCCTTCACACTGCTGCTGAGGCGGGGGGTTTGGCCAGGTGTGGCGGAGGATGGCAGAGGATCGGAGGAACCCGCTGCAGTTCCCCTGACCCTGCGGGGTGGCACCACCCACTGTGTTGCTGCTGCTGCTGTGCCCGCTGCTGCTCTCCCATCCTCACCCCCTTCCACCAAGCTGACCCAGTGGACAGTGAAGGACAGGTAGCGGCCTGTCCCGAAGCGGCTGCTCCAGGAGTCCATGGTGACGTGGACCCTTTCACCAACCGCGTGCTCCAGCCCTCGCTCCACATTGGCCATCACAAAGCGGTGCAGTGCAGGAATGGCCTTGCGGGCGAAGAAGTGTCTGCTGGGGAGCTGCCAGTCTGGGGCTGCACAAGCAAGCAGCGCCCGCATGTCGCTCCCCTCCTGCACGAGCGTGTACGGCAGGAGTTGGGAGCACATGGCCCGTGCCAGCAAGCCGTTCAGCTGCCGCACGCGACGGCTGCTGGGAGGCAGAGCCCTAACCACCCCCTGGAAGGACTCGCTCAAAAGGCTCTGGCGTGCCTTTTTGCTGGCACGGGAATCAGCAGACGGAGCAGAGGAGGCCACTGAGGACTGGCTGCCAGAACAGGCCTCAGTGTCGGCGGCAGGAGTTGCAGAGGGGGGAGGAGCAGGGCGTTTCCGCACTCCTGCTGGTGCTGCTGGAGGAGCAGGAGGGCGGGTGGCTGCTGTTGCTGCTGCTGCTGCTGAAGGCTGTGCAGTGATGGGATTGGTGCCACTGCCAGCACCAGATGCCTTCAGCCTCTGGAACTCCTCATGCTGGTGGAAGTGTTTCGCAGAAAGGTGGTTGATCAGCGAGCTGGTGCTGAACTTCAAGGGGTCTGCACCTCTGCTCAACTTCCGCTGACAGTGGTTGCAAGTGGCGTACTTGCTGTACACTGTGGGCATGGTGAAAAACCGCCAGATTGGTGACAAAAACATCCCCCTACGGCATGGAAGCGCTGCTGCCTGTTTCCCTGTGGTGGTTGGGGGGGGGGGGGGGGTCTTGGGTGCGGCTGGTGGTGGTACTGGCTGATGCTGCTGCTGCTGCTGCTGAGCCTGAGACACCAGCAGGCTGTGGGACGCTGCCAATGCTTGCAATGATGCGCCTCCTTGCAAGGCCCACAACCGCATCCTCCTCCTCCTCCTCAGAGCTGCTGAGGACGACATCCTCTGGATGTGTTGGCACCCAGTCTCTGTCTGTCACCGGGTCATCATCATCATGCCCCTCCTGAAACATGTCCTGCTCTGATGATGACCCCCCAAACTCCTCTGCTGATGCATGGATGGGACGCTTGACTGTCGCCACAGTCTTGCTGTCCAATCCCTCCTCCCCCAAAGTGCCCATCAGCATCTCCTCCTCCAAATCGCCAACAACAGCATTCAATTGACTCATCATGCCTGGGGTCAAAAGAGTGCTGAATGAGAGGTCGGCGACTGACGGTGAACTGGCCTCCTCCCCAGACCCTGCTGGGCGGCTGCTGCGAACAGGGGTGGTGGTGGTGGTGGTGGTGAGGGTGGAGGCCTCGGATGCAGAGCTGATGGCGGGCTGCTCATCCTCCGTCATGAGTTGCACCACAGTGTCTGCATCCTTTTCCTCAATGGGACGTTTCCGACCCGGCTGGAGGAAAATGGGAGCAGGTGCTACACGCTGCTGCTGCTGTGTCTCTGCAGCGTGAGTTGCAGATGCTCCTCCTGGGCGGCGCCCAAGGCGTCCACGGCCAGTGGCTATGGGAGGAATGTTAGCCACTGACGCTGCTGCTGCTGCTGCGGAACTGTGCATGGTGGCGCGCCCGCGGCCGCGGCTTGCCACAATGCTGCTCCCTCTCTTCCTGATTCCCTTGCTGCCCTTCCCCTTGCCCAAACCGCGCTGGCTGCCACTTCCAGACATCTTCAATGTTTTGGGCGTATAGACAAAAGTTTTGTAAAAGGGCGGGTGAAAAGTGGGGTACTTTAATGGAGTGGGTTGGTTGGTGAGGTGACTGAGTGAGTGTCCCCTAGTACAGTAAGTAAGTATTAACAGTCAGGAAGTACAACTAGCAGTTACAATAATCAGTAGTAGTAATCACAAGTAAATTTAGTGTGTGTACACTCAGACAGTGAGTGCACGCACGCAGGAGCTAGTAGCCTATGGACACAGTGACTGAGTGTCCTAGACTCCTAGTACGGTAAGAGTAAGTAAGTAGTAACAGTAAGTAGAACTAACTAATAACAATAATCAATCAGCGATCAGAAGGAAATGGAGTGTGGGTGGTGTGTGTGTACACTCAGACAGTGAGTGCACGCACGCAGGAGCTAGTAGCCTATGGACACAGTGACTGAGTGTCCTAGACTCCTAGTACAGTAAGAGTAAGTAAGTAGTAACAGTAAGTAGAACTAACTAATAACAATAATCAATCAGCGATCAGAAGGAAATGGAGTGTGGGTGGTGTGTGTACACTCAGACAGTGAGTGCACGCACGCAGGAGCTAGTAGCCTATGGACACAGTGACTGGGTGTCCTAGACTCCTAGTACAGTAAGAGTAAGTAAGTAGTAACAGTAAGTAGTAGAACTAACTAATAACAATAATCAATCAGCGATCAGAAGGAAATGGAGTGTGGGTGGTGTGTGTACACTCAGACAGTGAGTGCACGCACGCAGGAGCTAGTAGCCTATGGACACAGTGACTGAGTGTCCTAGACTCCTAGTACAGTAAGTAGTAACAGTAAGTAGTAGAACTAACTAATAACAATAATCAATCAGCGATCAGAAGGAAATGGAGTGTGGGTGGTGTGTGTACACTCAGACAGTGAGTGCACGCACGCAGGAGCTAGTAGCCTATGGACACAGTGACTGAGTGTCCTAGACTCCTAGTACAGTAAGAGTAAGTAAGTAGTAACAGTAAGTAGAACTAACTAATAACAATAATCAATCAGCGATCAGAAGGAAATGGAGTGTGGGTGGTGTGTGTACACTCAGACAGTGAGTGCACGCACGCAGGAGCTAGTAGCCTATGGACACAGTGACTGGGTGTCCTAGACTCCTAGTACAGTAAGAGTAAGTAAGTAGTAACAGTAAGTAGTAGAACTAACTAATAACAATAATCAATCAGCGATCAGAAGGAAATGGAGTGTGGGTGGTGTGTGTACACTCAGACAGTGAGTGCACGCACGCAGGAGCTAGTAGCCTATGGACACAGTGACTGAGTGTCCTAGACTCCTAGTACAGTAAGTAGTAACAGTAAGTAGTAGAACTAACTAATAACAATAATCAATCAGCGATCAGAAGGAAATGGAGTGTGGGTGGTGTGTGTACACTCAGACAGTGAGTGCACGCACGCAGGAGCTAGTAGCCTATGGACACAGTGACTGAGTGTCCTAGACTCCTAGTACAGTAAGAGTAAGTAAGTAGTAACAGTAAGTAGAACTAACTAATAACAATAATCAATCAGCGATCAGAAGGAAATGGAGTGTGGGTGGTGTGTGTACACTCAGACAGTGAGTGCACGCACGCAGGAGCTAGTAGCCTATGGACACAGTGACTGGGTGTCCTAGACTCCTAGTACAGTAAGAGTAAGTAAGTAGTAACAGTAAGTAGTAGAACTAACTAATAACAATAATCAATCAGCGATCAGAAGGAAATGGAGTGTGGGTGGTGTGTGTACACTCAGACAGTGAGTGCACGCACGCAGGAGCTAGTAGCCTATGGACACAGTGACTGAGTGTCCTAGACTCCTAGTACAGTAAGTAGTAACAGTAAGTAGTAGAACTAACTAATAACAATAATCAATCAGCGATCAGAAGGAAATGGAGTGTGGGTGGTGTGTGTACACTCAGACAGTGAGTGCACGCACGCAGGAGCTAGTAGCCTATGGACACAGTGACTGAGTGTCCTAGACTCCTAGTACAGTAAGAGTAAGTAAGTAGTAACAGTAAGTAGAACTAACTAATAACAATAATCAATCAGCGATCAGAAGGAAATGGAGTGTGGGTGTGTGTACACTCAGACAGTGAGTGCACGCACGCAGGAGCTAGTAGCCTATGAACACAGTGACTGAGTGTCCTAGACTCCTAGTACAGTAAGAGTAAGTAGTAACAGTAAGTAGAACTAACTAATTACAATAATCAATCAGCGATCAGAAGGAAATAGAGTGTGTGTTGTGTGTGTACACTCAGACAGTGAGTGCGCACACGCAGGAGCTAGTAGCCTATATGAACAGTGACAGTGAGTGTCCCTACGGGTACAGTAAGAGTAAGTAGTAAGTAAGTACAACTAACAATAATCAATCAGTAATCAGAAGGAAATAGAGTGTGTGTACACACAGACAGTGAGTGAGTGCACACACGCAGGAGCTAGCTAGTAGCCTATAAACAGTGACAGTCAGTGAGTGTCCTACTCCTAGTACAGTATAACTACAATACTATTAGTAAAGGACAGCAGAAATACTGGTATAGATGATGAGAGAAATAAACAGAGGACAGCTGCCCACAGAGGCAAGGCCCCCCTGAGGCCTAAACCTGTAAGCTTGCAGCAGCTGCCTGTCTCTAATGTAACACACAAGCTACTAACTAAAATACAATGTCTATCTAAATAACAACAATACAGGTGTATATGGCAGGTGTAGGTGAGCAAAAACGCTAGGTAAATGAACACAATAGAGCACTTGCTAAGCCAAAGCACAAAGGAGCAGATCTCTCTCTGTACAAGTCTCAGGCAAGCATGGAAAACCCGAACATGGCGGCCGCTATTTATAGGGTAGGGGCTGGCCAGGGTCCCCCTCTGTGATTGGCTGCCGTCAGAGGGCCTGGGAGCCCTCTGATTGGCTCTAAGCACATCAATCTGGGCTATGACGCTATTCGAGCTCGGTACCGAGCTCGAATAGCGCCGGTTTGCTCGAATAGCTCGAATAGTGAATGGGCTATTCGAGTGTTCTCGAATAGCCCATTCGAATAGCTACAGCTATTCGGAGCTCGAATACCGAGCTCGAATAGCTGAAAAAGAGCTCGAATATTCGAGCTACTCGAATATTCGAGCTCTGCTGAGCACCACTAGCTATTTGTATGAAAGCAATAAAACTGTAACCTTGACCAAAATAGCAATGTATCCCGCAGAATTCTAGAGACTTGCATCATGTAGAATTACAGTATGTCCACCTGAACAAGTGTAAGAGGTTAGTTTAAACATTATCATGTAAATGTTTCCTAAAAACATGAGTTATTAATAGACACACGGCATGAGAACAATCTAAAAAGTTCTTATACAAAGTTAAAGGACAGCTGTTCCTTTACATGCAACAAAGGACTTGAATTTGCCAATAACCATTCTTTAAGTGCACCTCTATGGATACAAAAATGAGAATAGCAGATGTTTTGGCAGGTGTTGGGGTGAGAGCTCCAGGACTACTTTTAGCTTCAGACTTTAAATAATCCAATGTAATGCTTTATATCTCAATCTAAGGCTGGTTAGGCAGCAAGGCATGTATTATATATTTACAAACAGTGATGTATTTATGAACAGAAGCTGGCACATGCATAAATAAATGTACAGTTATCATAAATGAATTTAGATCAATATAGTCAATACCAGTTTATTATAAATGACAGGGTATAAACTAATGACACTTTTTAAGATCCTAGCTTCCAGCCTATTTTTGATCATACTGATATGTGTAGTATCATAGATTATGGATATAAATAAATGGAGCATAAAAGCACTTAGACCACATTAATCAACATCTGGTTAATCTGATATTCCTAGAGTTGGAGTTACATCACAGCAGTGTATTTTGCTCTCTTTTAGAAAGCAAACAGTCATATACTCCATTTTTTTGCAATGCTTAGAGACTTGTAATAAGCAGAGTATAGTTTCAGATGGAGAGATTAATGGAAGAGGAATTACGATTGGCCTCACCACTGTTCTTTGTACATTGTTCTTTGCAATATTAATGGTAAATTCCAGTTTTGTTCAGCTCTACATACATATAAAGCACAGTCATTCCACAGAGTTTCACACAGAAATTGGACCAAAACTGTCCACAGTCAATGGGTTAGTGCAGGTGTCTCTGTTAAGTGCAGCTAATTACTTGTGCGCAAGATAGGGGTTCAAGACATTCTGTACGTAAACAAAATGTTGTTGTCATAGTTGTAAAGAAGTACAATTTGAGCTTACTGACAGTTTTGGACATTCTTAGCTGTCTGAAAGTTATAGAAAATATATATTTTGTATAATTTTGCATCAGTCTATGCCACGGCAATTGTAAAAATGAAAATGAAAGACGTACTTCCCTTTAAATGTTCCTGTTGGTCTAAAAATAACTTCAATTTTCCAACTCTGACAGGTACAGCAAAAATAAGCATGTATATACAGTACATCGAGATTGAAAAGCATGTCTCTGTGAATACCTAAATGCTAGTGTATGGCTAAAACAAAGCCTATACCTCTACAGCATTTCAGATATGGATGAAAAAGATGATGTGCATGTAGGTTTTATTTTTGTTAACAAGGTCATAGTCAATTTCCTTGAAAAAAGGAGCAGTGAAAGCATTACAAATAGAACAGTGAAAGCATTACACATAGAACAGTAATGCATTTATTGCACTTGCGGCATATTTCAGATCCTTTTCCAATGACAGTAAATGAATTAAAAACAGGTGTTCAAAGAGCCTGAATATGAGATATAGACAATCACCCACCCTCTGCACTCAAAGCACATCCTCACAAGTGAGGGGGGACATGAACAATAATACAAGCATCTGCGTTAAGTTTTAAAAAAGGACTGCAGTATCTTTTGAACTTGGCCAGTTTCCTTCTTAGAAGTGATCCCTAATCTACCTACACCAGTCAACAGGCAAGCAAACACTGCATGATCTAGAACCTACGTTTTAAGCACAGTCAAAGTCTGGTACTTAATCTCTAAACAAAGGGAAAACATCCATGTACATTAATCTATTTCTCCAAAAATCCAAGCAATTGTAAAGCTCACATCCTTAAATATCCTGTGCTGACTTAAGGGCAAGAAAATCTGTAACCAGACCACACTAGCTGTTGAACAACATGCACTAGGGGCAATAGGGGCAAGAAATGTAAAGCCTGTAACCACGACACACTAGGTGTTGCACCATACATAGACTTCCTCATCCCAGTCTTCAGGCACTCCCACACAGCTCTGTAATAGAAAGTGCATTGCCTCAGCATGAGGAATATTGGCCAATCAGAGCGGAACAGGGGTGTGGGAGGGGAAAACAGGAGGGAAAGAGGCTTCAGCCAATCAGGCTGCATTAGTTGAGTCTGAGGGGAAAGTAAAGAAGCAAAAAAAAACCAACCCAGCATGCCCTGCAACTTCCTTTGTGCGGCAATGTACCAAATAAGAGTCAGGTAAACCGGGGAATGATCATTTATCAACAAGAAAAGTAATAGTGATTTTTAACTTTTGGATTGCCTGGTTAGCATTCTTATTACTTCTTTACCAGATAAAAATAAAGAATTGATTTTTGATGTTATACCCGACAGTAACACTTTAAAGAGAATCTGTATTGTTAAAATCGCACAAAAGTAAACATACCAGTGCGTTAGGGGACATCTCCTATTACCCTCTGTCACAATTTCGCCGCTCCCCGCCGCATTAAAAGTGGTTAAAAACAGTTTTAAAAAGTTTGTTTATAAACAAACAAAATGGCCACCAAAACAGGAAGTAGGTTGATGTACAGTATGTCCACACATAGAAAATACATCCATACACAAGCAGGCTGTATACAGCTTTACTTTTGAATCTCAAGAGATCATTTGTGTGTTTCTTTCCCCCTGCAGTTCTCATGCACTGAAGTTTCAGGCTGCTCGTTTCTTCCTGCAAACAGCTTTGCCCTTGTCTGTAATTCTTCAGTATGTGAAAGCTCAGCCAGCTCAGAGGATGATTTATCCAGCTTGTAAAAGATAAGAGAGAAGAGAGAAGCTGCCCTAATCTAAATAACACACAGGCAGTGTGCAGAGAGGGGCCTGAAAGGGGGAGTTCATAGCAGAACCACAACACTGAAGAACTTGGCAGCCTTCCAGACACAGGCTGACAAGTCTGACAGGGGAAAGATACATTGATTTATTACAGAGACTGTGATAGCAAAAAGTGCTGCAGTAAGCCAGAACACATTAGAATAGCTTTTGGAACTTGTAGGATGATAAAAAACAGGATGCAATTTTTGTTACGGAGTCTCTTTAAGGGAAAAACAGGTGCTAAAGGATGTGATCAATTTGCATGCAAACAATTATTAACCCTCCCCAATCAAAACACATGCTCACAAAAGTTTTGAACCCTGTCAGCACTAAAAACAACTGAGTTGTCAAAATGGAGGATTATTATTATTGATTTATATAGCGCCAACATCTTCTCTGGTGCTGCACAGCAGAATACAAGGTATAACATGATGTATACATGTCCAAAAAGACTGCTGTATCTTTAGTACTGGGCTAGTTCCCCCTTTCATAGCCCCTTCCTTAGAACTCATCGCTACTCTAACTTCGTAGTCAGCATGCAAGCAAACACTTCATGTTCTAGCACTGAGAATCTAGCATCTAGAATTTAAAGCTAAGTCAAGTCTTGACCTTCTATCAAAGGGAATAATTGCATGCACATGAAGTAGACTATTTCTCTAGGCAGTGACTACAAAGGATGATTTGCATATTTAGCAGTGATGCAGTGTGGGAGATATCATATGCTTACTCCTACCTGAATAATCACAAATACCTTCTGTTTTAAGAAAGGCAAACTTTTGTTTTGCATAACATTTTAGTAAGAGGGCTTTTTGGTCCTTTGTAGCCCTTTACACACTCCTTGGAGTTCTGGTTCACCGTGACCTTGCTGGGCAATCTGTAACTCTAGGCAGTGACAAATTGTACTACTTACACCAATAAATAATTGGGCTGTATTGGTATCAAGACAGAGTAGTACAATGTTTCCCTCCCTGGAGACAGAGACTGATTCATGTGCATGAATGTGTTCACTATGTTTAAAAGTTAAGATCCACAATTGCCTCGCATACTAGAGTGTGAAGTGTTTACTTATGTGCTGACTGGCGTAAGTAGAGTAGGAACTAGTTCTAACATGGGAACCATGAAGGTGTGGCTGAATACATATAATACTGCAGGTGTTTTTGGAGACTAATACCTGGTACACACCATGCAATTTCCTGTCAGATAGATGGGTCGAATAGATAATTACCATCATGTCCGATATGATATCTGATCGACTTTGTATAGAAAGTATCTAAAAATATATCAGAAAAATTATTGGAAATTATTGGAAATCAGATCTGACCTGTTGGAAATGATTTATTTGACCCGTCTATCTGACAGGAAATTGCATGTTGTGTACCAGGCATCAGAGGCCCCATTTTGAAAACATTTTTGAAAACTTTTATTGCTGTCAATGTTCCAGATTATTGAGAGCACCTGCTTTGAGTGCAGAAGGTTAATGATTGCATGCAAGTTAATTGGCCACATCTCTAGGCACCTGTTTTTCTACAATTCAAGAAGAAGTATGAGCATAGCTACCTTAACTTATGAATATAACAAGTAGGCTTCATAAAAAACAACCTAATGCATACAAATCAGATTAAAGGACACATGAACTGACAGGCCCTTATTCAATTAACTTTTTATCCTAAGTTTTCTCCTACAGTAGCTGATATTGTCAAACCTTAATAATAAAATGCCTTTTGAGTCAAAAGCAAGACAGAAAATACTTAGAATAATTGGGACTGTACTTTTTCACCTACTTTCTGGTACGTTTGCAGAGCACAGTTGCAGAATACTAAAAGTTATTTTGATCAGAAGATGTAAAATGATCTAATTGGAGAAAACTTGAAGTGAAATTAATAATGGCCACAGGGCTTGATTCACTAAGTTGTGCTGCCAAAGCAGAGCAGAGCGAGTTAAAATCCTCAGTGCTCCCTTGTATTTAGTGGCCTCTCCTTTTCTCCTGCCCTTGTGTCCTGTAGCTGTCAAGTGAATGACAGCCTATTGGGCCAATCAAAGTGAAGGGATAATATGGGACTCTGTTCTAAGTTAATAATGTTCTACTTACCATACCTACTACACATACAATTAATTATCTCATACATTTTTTTTAGTTCATATGTGCTATAAAAGGCCACTAATAAAAGAATAAAAACAAATTAAAACTATGCTAAATAAGTTATATAGTTGGTGTCTCATGTGACTATTTACCATCCTTTTCTCAAGCTTTTTTATGTTATTTAGTTTGAAAACAATCACTTGATTGCCAGCATATGGTATTTTCCAGAAAGTTCCACTAATGGAGGAGAATTTCACACAACAGTTTCGTATAAATAAAACTTTTTCTTTTTCTCTTCTATTTTAAATCATTCACAATTAAAGATCAAATCTTCTCAGGAGGGATAAAAACACAGAAAATCAGGATGATGCTGTAATTGTGGACAATCAGTTTTTCCTTGATAATAATTATCGTTTATCTGTTTCTGCTTGATGATTCAATTGATGAAAATTAATTAGGGGGAAACGCATAATCTATAAGATCACGATTAATTTATGATCCCACACTACTTGCTGCATAGGCAGAGGTGAAGCATGATCATGTGATTATGACAATAAAGAAAATTACATTAAGCTGCTGTGTATTCTGCCCAATCCACTCTGTATACCTGTCTCTAAGTTCTGCAATAACAGACAGCATTTGGTTCTCAAGTGATGCTATCCAATGGTGACTTTTGCTCCAACTTGTGCTCCAACCTTACAAGTAATGAATGAAAAAAGACAATGTGTCTGCGTGCATGTTTTTATGTACTGCATTTCTTTGGCTTTCTCATAGACTTTAAAAGTGTGTGTCAAGGGACAGATCACCTTTCATGGCTCTTGGCTCACATAATCCTGACCTAACCAATGCTTATCCACTAGCTGTAACCCAACACAGCCAAGTTCTCTGCCCCTAGTGTGCCTGTAAGAATAAGTGCACCATTTATTAATTCTGTCTGAAAACTATTTTGCACCATTGTGGGAGTCATAACTGATTGCTCCATTGATGTACACTCCATCGTAGATAAATTTTACAAAGATACTTTAGGAATAAGAAACTCAGGCAGTTGCCTACAGCAATAACTGTTAAGGAAATAAATAAAAAACTATTGCAAAACTATTGGCAGAAGATCCTATTGCAAGCTCACTATTCTGTATTAATTATCATACACAACACCTGCCTACATTATAGGAGCGATAGGATGCAACTAGGTACACACCATGCAATTTCTCGTCAGATTGACGGGGTGAATCGATAATTTTCGACAAGTCTGATATGATTGCCAATCATTTTTCTGGTTTTGTACAGAGGTGATTGGACAATTGATCAGAAAAAACGATCAGAAATCAGATCTTTAGAAATTATTGATTCAACCCATCAATCTGATGGGAAATTGCATGGTGTGTGCCAGGCATTAGGCTTGGGCAAACAATTTTCACAGTATATGCTAAAAAACTAAGACTGACCAGTAATTTGTTAACAATTAAAAGAACGCCAAATATTAGCATAACAATGATTAACTAATTAGCACAACAAAACTGTGACATGTTCTAATAACGTGCTTATGATGTCGGCAACTGTTTTAGACTTGTTCTTTGTTAATTGTTTCAACACCACTGGATTCCTAGGACAATATTCAGCAGGGAAAAAAAAAAAAAGTTTAATGCTCTGCGCACATGCCTGTCTAGATTTCCATCTATTGCTTAGCAAGTGGTTCTTGATGTCTGCACAGCTAAATTATGTCTTGATGTTCACTGTGTACTTTTGTTTTTGTGAAACCAGAATTACCATACCTTTCCTTTTTGTATAACTCTACAGATATATTTATCAACGCTACTGAAAGAAAGCAATATTTTTTGAAGCAGCTAATAAAAATCCTCGTTCAAAATCGTTTAATAATTTCACAGTATTTTCCTACTGAAGCTAAACCTAGTGTGGGGAAAACATCTCTCCATTTCTTCATGGTACTTCCCTTCCTACCCCAATCCCCCACACATGCCCATTTACTGTCTTCCTGTTTACAAAACTCAAGCCACAAGTTAGTTACACATACACAATCTCTAAGGATTTAAATTTGTTTTGAACACAGATAATTAGTGGAAAGAGTAGTTTGGAGTAGAAGAAGAAAAAATGGGTGACTATAGAGATGCAATGCTCTGACTATGGAAAGAATTATCAAGGTCATTCAGGAGGAGAGAGCGCACTTATACAGCAACTGGTGCATCAAAATCTTAGATTACAATAAAATGGTATTCGGTAATAATAGGTTCTTCTTCTTTTCAATGCTTTTGGCCTGGTTGGGTTTTTAGCATCTTTCCCTAGTATTTTGACTCAGAACAAGCATGTAGATCACTTTAGTTTACTAATATCTTACTTCACTTGGCACATGCATGTTGAATGTGCACAGGCCAAAAGATCTGGACAACAGACAGAAAATTGTCATTCCTTAAAAGCGGTAGCCTCACTATAGGACTTCTTTACTACTGCTACTTCTTTAATACTGGCAAATTGCATATATATATATATATATATATATATATATACACACTGTATATATGCCTTCCTTTTTCTAATGATACTTACTATGAGGCTGTGGGTACACTGGCGCAACAATAGCCCCCATAACCCCCACCGTTGGGGGGGTCCCAAGGGCTGATGGGAGTAACCCTGTGTGTAGACAGGTGGTTGCAACAGCAATAGTGTGCTCACCCAGTCCATCCGACAGTAAGTACCGTAAGCATGGCCTGCAACACTGGTCCCACCCACCCATGTGACGTCTGCCTACAGTCACGCCTCCAACTGCCTCCAATTGGTTGCAGCACTGCAGGCCTGTTTACAAGCAAGGGAAGTGCTCAGGAAGCTTTCAGTTTTTAAGCTACAGTGTGGGGACAGGCTGGAGTAGCATGCCAATCACTAAGATGCCAGGTCTCGCAATGAAGCAAGATCAGCACATTGCCCCACACAGTAGCTTAGCAACCAACAAACTTCCTGGGCACTTCCCTGGCTCCTGGAGGCTTGACAGTAGATGGCACACTTTCTACTGCAACTACCTGTCCATCTGCACATCGCATGCAAAGATAGGGAGTGTTGGAGGGGTGATGTTGGAGCCCAGCTTGCCAAATTTTGTTGGGAGGCTCATGCTACCCAAGTTATGCCCCTGTGTGGGTGCAAACATTTGAATGATCATGACACAAGACATGTATAACGAAGATATTGGTAAATTACGAGTGAAAGCATTCAGATTAGTTGAAAAGTGATAGAAAGTCACATGAAGTGAGAGGAACTGAATTACAGGTGTTAAAGAAAACAAAATATCACAAGAGGGAAACATAAAAACAGAATGCATAAAACTTTTACATTTTAAACATAAAACAGGAAACAAACTAGACACAAGACATATCTCATTAACAAGTATATACATTGATATTCAGTGTACAAAAAGGACATTTTGGAAATGCTCAAATTATAATCCTCACCTGAACTTTCAAAATCTCTGTATGCCTGTGCCCATGCTTTGCCCTGGTTACTCAGCGTGTTCTCGATGATCTGGATGTCAGTGAAGGGACAGTTACATTGGGGGAAGGTTTCAGAGCACAAACAGGAGCACTGAGTGTTCCTGCACACGTATTCGCCTTCCCCATTACACATGATATAACTCAATGCAGCCTGAACAAACTTCTCCTGTAAGTACTGAGGCATAATGATCTGCAGACCTGAAGGCAATGACATGAGAAAATTAAATTAAATTAAACAATGAAAGGTCTGAGATTGGATGGCATATAAACATTTGTAACATTATAACATTGTTCACACAAACCCATATATGAATTATTCAGTTTAATGAATAAATGAACTTGTAACATAAATATGTTAAATCATACCGTATTTGTCCTTGATTAATAATACAGTTTAATGTACAACTGATTCTGCTACCTTGAAAATATATACGAAAAATCAGGCTGCCTAATGTTTAAATATGTATATACTTTAATAGCAGTCTATGTGTACTTGCTTGAACATTCCCCCCTGCTTCCTCCATTACTGCTGTCTTCACACTACAGCTAGACTTCATGCCGGATCTCAATGTGAATCCCAATCAAAGCACATCTAATTAATGTATTTTGTAACAGACATGCCCTAGATACCATGCTATCTATGACATGTTCATGTTCAGTGTGGTGTTTGGAATGTCATACAGGATGGGATTCTGTGCTCTGCTACCGCAATGCACACAAACGATACATTTAAAATAGACATGTCTGATTGGATCCTATAGATAACATAGGATCTGACAATATGTCCATTTATTAGTTACCAAAAAAATGACCTGGCCTGACATACAAGATCTAATCAGTGATCAGGTTTATTAGGGTATTAGACTGACACTCAGACTCATATATGCTATTGATTCTCAGGTATACAAAGGAACGCTTGACTGAGAAGCTTAAATATAGATGGATGCGACTCTTGGGAATTCAGCAGGGTGGTTTCAATCCCTCAATTCCCAGGAAGATTTGCTCCATACAACAACAGATACCCTTACAAGGGTATGATAGTCAAGTCCAAAAATATGTTCATGTATCGCTATTTTTGAATGTATACTTAAAAATGTTCTACTTATTGTCCCATCATAACTGTGACCAGCTTTATCGTTGGTATAGATAACTGCCATTAATGTTATCAATGATCATTGTTCATTCAAAACTTTACTGTAATACCTACATGATGCCTATATAGGCTGTGGCTGTATATAAAAAACCCTAATAAAAATTATTGAAACCTAATCAGTGATCAGGACACAGCCACACAGGGAACATTTGAGCTTTTTTCATAATTGCCAACAGGTTAGTGGACTCACAGCATTTACTGAGGGGACTATGCAGAGGTGAGCTGCATGTGACATGTGACAGTGTTGGCATGGCCAGCCCAAGCACAAGATAAACAGGGTTTCATAAGTAGGGATGATCAATGAGATGAAATTTTTTCCAAAAGTATGCAAATTTTTATGCAAATGTACGTAGTTTGAAAATGGACCAATCAATTTAAGCCCAGGTTTAAATTGATTGGACCATTTTCAAGCTGCATATATTTGCATACAAATTTGCATACATTTGCATCAAAAAATTGCATATCTGTAATCATCCCTATTCATAAGTCAGACATTCAACAGGAAAGGTTGGGCTGGCAGGGTCTACTCTACATAGACAGAACAAAGATAAAGCTGACTGCAAAAAAAAGGCAGGAGGCACATAATTACAAACATAGTCTCTCTCTAAACAACCACAGAAGGGAGCAAGGTAACAAAGCATTAGAGACACCTCTTATGCAGGCAGTTTTAAGGTGTTCTAAACTCGCCTTAACAGTATGATTGTAATTAGCAGCAGACCAAAAAGTTCAGGTGCATTTCCAGTACCGTTTAATAGAAAATGTATTGTGAAAACTAAAGGTTTGACTTCTACAAACAGGATGATTTGAAGCAGAAGCAATGCTGAAATCCTGATGACTCTATGGAGGACAATGGACAAACACAATGTGAAGACCAGACTAGGTGTTGTCAGGAATCCAGGAAGTGTCTTCAGGGGAGATACTGAACAACAGTTACGAGATGGGAGTGATATACGACAGTCACGCCTACCCTGACTGTGACTGTCAGGGAAGGCAGTTGGCTGCATGAAATAGTTTTCTTTTAATAAAAAAAAAAACGTCCGGTCGCCAGCCTGGCGATCTTAATAGAACGCCAGGCAGGTTAACGTAAATAAAGTTTACTATTACAGTATGTGTGAGCTTTTAATAAGGTACTGCTGACCTGTTTCATATTTTGTCTTTTTGCAATACCTCCATGCCTCCCTCGGTTTAAGATGTGGGTCTTCCTGTTTATTTTTGGGGTTTTCTTTTCCCTCCTTTGAGGAAACACAAGAATGATTTTTAAGGCTAAAGCTATTCCAATAAACTAGAGATGGGACGAATCCCACATTTCCTTGGATCTGAATTCGAGAAAATTGAGATTTTTTTTTTTAATTTGTGTTTGAGGAAATTTGGTATTCATCCCATCTTTACAATAAACACTTAAATCGGTACTAAACTCCCCACATTAAAACTCTAGTACCTATTGTATAAATGTTAATTTTATAAATAGTTTTCCACCTTTCAGTTCTAAAAGTGTTTAATTTTTATTCTGAGAACAGTCCAACTATATACTGCTCTTGTTATCTGCAATAAAAGTCATTTCCAAGCAGGTGAATCAATCTGCTTCTCTGCCCAGCCTCCTCACTGTGTTACCCCGCCTCCTTAAGTCCTCAGCTGCATAGATGTATTGCTATTGTTCTGGACTGAACTGCTCAGCTTTTGAGTACAGGAATACCAGGCACATAAAAGCCAGGCAGTTTGGTCCAGAACAGTGGTGACGAGTCAGCCATTGCTATGAGGATGCATCTATTCACGCAAGGTAGCGGGGGAGCACAGTAAGGAGGCTGGGGTGAGAGGCAGAGAACTTCTCCTGTCCAGAGAACAGAACCTAATGAAACATTCTGTATATTCCTTAACCAGTCATTGATTCTGATGAAATCTAAAGAAGGGATATGCTACCTGGAGTCTGTTCACCAAAAGTCGCCATTTAAGGTAGGACAAAGGAAAAAGCACTCCAGGAAATTTCAGAGAGTTCTGCCCTTACAAAAGTTATTAAGCTGAGGTTGTTGAGTTCCCCCAAAAAAATGAGGGGGGGCATGGTAAAGCTTTAGAGAGCACAAACACTTTCCTGTTGGCTTCCAGTTGCTCTTAACTACTGCATCAGGCTCAAAAGCAGACCAAGTTCAAACAAAGGCCAATACACCGAACTGCTATTATAATCCGGTTATTCACACAGCGCTACTGTGTATGAACTTGTCTTGGTGCAGATGTCTTCGGCAGGGTAAAATTTGGTGACCCCAACACAATTGTCAGATATTTTGCATGGTAACAAAATAAAAAACTTGTAATAGCAGTCTGGTGGGTGCTGGTCATTGTTTGGACTTGTAAACATTTGGATAGTGCTTTTGTAAAGAATAAAGGAAATGTTGATAATCTTCCAAAAGAGGAAGCACTCGTTTACAGCCAGGATAGTGTAAGATGGTACAGCACCTTAAAGGGAACCTAAACTGAGAGGGATATGGATGTTTCCTTTTAACCTCCTTGGCGGTAACCCCAGTAGTTTGGGGTAAGCCGCGCAGGAGGTTTTCTCCAACCCTGCTGGGCCGATTTGTTTAATTTTTTTTTTGCTGCACGCAGCTAGCACTTTGCTAGCTGCGTCAGCACACCGATCGCCGCCGCCCCGCACTCGATCGCCGCTATCCGTCGCGCCGCACGCCCCCCCCAAGACCCCGTGCGCTGCCTGGCCAATCAGTGCCAGGCAGCGCTGAGGGGAGGTTCGGGACTCCCAATGACGTCCCGACGTCGGTGACGTCATCCCGCCCCGTCGCCATGGCGACGGGGGAAGCCCTCCAGGAAATCCCGTTCTTTGAACGGGATTTCCTGATCGGAGATCGCTGAAGGCGATCGAAAAGGGCGGGGAGATGCCGTTGGGCAGCGGCTATCATGTAGCGAGCCCTGGGCTCGCTACATGATATAGGGGAAAAAAAAAAAAACTGCGGCGCTCCCTCCTGGCGGATTTTTTTATACCGCCAGGGGGGTTAAACAATACCATTTGCTTGGCAGTCCTGCTGATCTCTTATGGCTGCAGTAGTGGCTGAATCGCACACCTGAAATTAGCATGCAGCTAATCCAGTCTGACTTCAGTCAGAGCACCTGATCTGCATGCTTGTTCAAGGGCTGTGGCTGAAAGTATTAAAGACACAGGATCAGCAGGAGAGTCAGACAACTGGTATTGTTTTAAAAGGAAAAATCCATATCCTTCTCAGTTTAGGTTCCCTTTAAAAAGAAAGCACAGAGACAGCAGGAGCCAAAGTGATGCAGTATGTCACTAAAAGAAGGATATTGGAGGAGTAGTACTCACAAATTGAGGTTACAACAAGGGCAACCAACCATAGCGAGCAGGTGGAGATTTTAAACCCATCTCAACTTGGGTGTTCCAGACGATCCTGGTGTGGTCGCTCACCAGAAAAACACACGGTACCGGCTACAGTCTGTGCAGCTGGATACTAAAGGTCCCTAAACAAGGAAGGTACCATATATACTCGAATATAGGCCGAGTTTTTGGGACAAAAAAATGGTCCCAAAAGTGGGGGTCTCGGCTTATATTCGAGCCATAGCAGTGCCCAAGTGCCTCTGCCACATGTAAAAGTGCCCCCCTGAGTGCACCCTCTGCCAAATGCCCAGCAAAGTATGTTCCTGCATTTGTTCCCCCCGCCGGAATATGCCGAGTGTTGATTAGCAGCATCGGAAGCTTCCACTCACCCATCAGAGCGTGTGTTTCCCCCATGCCGTGTGTTTCCCCCATCGGTATATGCTGACATGCTGATTGATGCTCAGTATAGCGGGATGGGAGTGGCAGATTTTCCTCACTCGTTCTCACCGGCGCCACCAGGATTCCCCTCCATGCCTGTTATGGTCTCGCTCTGATGATGCCAAGCAGTGGCGAGGCGCCACTAGAGGGCATCATCAGAGTGAGACCATGACAGGCATGCAGGGGAATCGTAGCGGCGAGAACAAGTGAGTAAAAGCTTCCGCTCTGGAGTCCCGCTATACTGAGCATCAATCAGCGTGTCAACATATACTGATGGGGGAAACACAAGGCATGGGGGAGACACACGGCAGGCAAATGCTTAGCTGCTCGCTATGACAAGTGAGTGAAAGCTCCCAATGCTGCTATTCAACAATTGGCATATGCGGGGGGGGGGGGGGGAGGGAGACACGGCAGGCAAACACTTTGCTGTTCCGCTCTAACGACAAGGATGGTAGACACCACTAAGTGTATGCTGGTGAGAGGACAGACAGCAGGAAAAGGCTTTGTTCCGCTCTGCGGGGGGGTAAGGGGGGTTTAGGGACTCGGGTGCTTTGTCACCTCACTGCTGTGCTCAAGAAAATTGCACCAGCACAATGAAGTATTTGCCCTGGTGAGCTGACTGGCATTTGATGGAGTGGGCACTTGGTGGGGTAGACAAGGATGTTGCTACTACACTTGACATATGGTGGGGGCACTTTACTGCCAGTGGTGTAGCAATAGGGATGCAGAAGCTGTGACTGCATTGGGACCCCTGGAGGGGCTTCAAAAGGGGCTCTCCTTCATCCATCTTGTTAGCGTTTAATTGGTGCTGTGCTGGTAATGAACACCCCTATTTGTGCATTGATATTGCTAATGCTTAAACGCTTTCCCTAATCTGATTACACTTTTCTGACACTTCATACATATTTATAACTGCTGCATTTTCTACCCCTGGCTTATACTCGGGTTGATAATTTTTCCTGGTTTTTATGGTAAAAGTTGGGGGGTCGGCTTATACTCGGTTCGGCTTATACTCGAGTATATACGGTAATCAAGCATCTCAGAGTGGCCCAAACCACTGCAAACCTGGCTACAAGGGCATAAAGAGATAATTTGTATATTCAGTAGCGGTGCATTGTGGGTAACCACAGATGTTAACTTAAAGCTGAATTATCGCAAATACCTTCTGTTTTAAGAAGGCAAATCAGACCAAGCATTGCTTTTTAGTAGGAGAGCTTTTCGGTCTCTTTTAGTCCCCTATACTTTCTAGTGGTTTGGGTCACCCCGAGCTGCTTGATTACTCTGTTGTACTGATCCAAGACCTATACCATACAGCCATATATTCCCTGCCATGCACTGGGGAGGACCAAAAGTCCAAAACAGGCTGTCTGCTTGTGGGGTTGATGCGGCTCTGTAAAATTTAAAGCTATAGGCATGCTATACACCTGAGGTTCTGGATGCAAACCTGGCTACAAGGGCATAAAGAGATAATTTTCATATTCAGTAGTGGTGCATTTTGGGTAACCACAGATGTTAACTTAAAGCTGAATTATTACCTTCTGTTTTAAGAAGGCAAATCACACCAACCACGAAGGTAAGAAAAACAATCGATAAAACTTAATAGTTAAAAGCTTGGAGCTTGGTTTGGCGTTTTTTTTGCACTGCCATTGGCCTGAGGAAGTGGGCCATGAATTGCTTAATAAAATATTTTTAACCTACTGTCATATTTTGAGGTAAGCCACCTCTTCCTTTTATATTTTTGTCATTTTTAACTTTTATAGTTCACAGCCAGCCAGATTAGTTAGACTTTTTCCTACTGTAAGTGATAGGAAAATGGGGAAAAAACACAATCTATATTGCATTTTGCTCTGGGATACATTTACTTCTTATATTTATGTATTATTACTATTTTAGTTTTTCCTGACAGTGGTTCTTGAAACTTTCATCTAACATATTAAAGATGACATTTGCCATGTATGCCAGCAAGGCAGTGGACATCTAAAAAGATATGCAGAGGTAAGTTGACAAGACTGGCATACTGGCATAAATGCAGAGGAAGAAGAGTTCAAAATAGAAGGCTGCTGCTGGTAGCAACAGGACTAGCAGAGTCTTCATGGTTAGAACATGGATAATGAGGGCAAATGAGGTCAATACTGGCAGCCTCACATAAGCAAAACAAAAAACAACAGTGCCTGGTAAAAGAGGGTAAGCTAATTGTCATGCATTTTGAACTCCCTTAGACTAAAGATCATTCACAGACAGTAGACAGGATGTTCTGGTGCAGTTCCAATACAAATCAGAAGAGGTTTCAGACTGAGGTCTAAAGGTTCTAGTTTTACAGACAGGAAGATTTACAGTCAAAGCAATTCTCTAGCAGAGGATACCAGTGTGTCACCAGGGACACCAGGGAATGAAGCAAGAGTAGTGCTGACAACAGTCACAGATCATAAATGATCTTCAACAGTACAAATAACACAGACACAGACAAATAATAGTTCACAGATACCAAATATATATATATATATATATATATATATATATATATATATATATATACCTGTATATATATATACATTTATATATATATATATATATATATATATATACACACACACACACAAACACACGACGAAGCGCCACGTTGGTTGGTGCGAAACAGCTGTCAACTGAACATGCTCTGTCCTCCCTCCCTTTCCTTGTTTTGCCTGTAAATTACGACTTGGATCTTTTAAGTGATTGAATAAATGGACGTTTTACACTGGATGTGCCTTACCGCTGCTTCTAATTTATACATGGACTGGTGATTTTGGTGTTGGAGCACTCCGGATTGTCTTTAGGCCTGGCCTGTGCACCTACTCTACCTGTATACTACACACACTACACATACATATACTGTGCAAAATGCACTTATGTAAGAATGCTAATGTAAGAATGCACTAATACTAATGTAAGAATCCTTTCAAAAATATGCACTCTAAGGGCTCGATTCACCAAGCGGTGCAAAGTGTTTGCACCGTGGTGAAAAGGCCCTTATCACGCCTAAAGTCACTTTAGGCATGATAAGAAGAAACTCGCGCGAAGTTGCCGCGCGTACGCGCGTACGCGCGTAAGTGCGCGCGCAACACCCGACGCTTCGCGCGAAGCTCCCATTAAGCCCTATGGGACTTTGCGCGCGCTCTCACGCGCTTACGCGCGGTAACTTCGCGCGAAGAGCAGGAAAAATCGGTGATAACTCAGTGGTGAAAAGGTCATCACGCCTAAAGTCTTTTAGGCGTGATAACTGGGTTATCACCGCTTTGTGAATCGAGGCCTAATTGTTTATTTTATCAATATACAAAATGCAAAGTGAACTAACAGAGTTAAAATGCTATATTTGCTGTCTCATCCCTTTGCTTTTTCAAAACACCATCATTTCTACACTTGTGCTAAGTTAGGGATTGTGTAGGTTTGTATTCAAATGTATGACTAAACATTTACACCAAACTAATGCTAAAGACCTTGGGCAGATAATACCGTTACTGCCTATAGAGTGCGTCCTAGTGGCTGCAGCTCTGCCGCTTTGAGTCTGCCAGGAGAAAAGCACAATATAAATGTTCTGTGTCTGTGTCTGTGTCTAATGATCATAGTTTTCAAATGTAGGTTGAAACACAGTCATTAACTAAAACACCAACAGCTGTGTAGGTGGATAAAAAGTGAGGGGTAAGGTCATGTTATTTAATACACCATGGAAAGGCACAAGGGCCCATATGCAATTAACGTTTTCTCCTGAGTTTTCTCTTTTTTTCATCTTAATTTTAAAACAACTTTTCAGCACTTTGCAATTGAAAAAGTACCAAGTAGGAAGTGAAAACGTACTATCAAAATTATATGAGGTATTTTCTTGCTTACAGGTAGCTTAAAAGGAATTTTATTGATTAGATGTGAAAATACAATCTAGTAGAAAACTAAGGAGAAAAAGTGAATTGAATAAGGACCAAGGTAGTTCATCAGCAAAGTCTCTCTCAGGCAAACATTTGATATAAGCACAAATAAATGGGCAGTGATAATGACTATAGGTCGCTGAGGTCGGACAAGAAAACTTAGTGTGGCAGATTAAAGACATGGTTAGGTAAGTGTGAAATCAGAAGATGTCCAGCAAAATCATTAGCTCAGAACTGGCAGAAACCTGTGGGACTTAGATATATCCATTTGCTGTCTAAATAAGTCTGGTTAGAAGATCTCTTTACAGAAGTATTGTTAACCTAAAGCCATAACTACTACAACATGGAAACAAGGCCAATCATCTCAAGGATGCGCAAGATCATAAGAACCACAGTGAAGAAAAATGGCACTGGGTGCTTTGGACTTATAAGCAAAGTCTGACATTTGTGACTGTAGAAGAAGGCAGTTTGTTCACTGGAGGGTGTTAAAAAAGTTAAGTGTCTTCAGGCAACAGTAAAGTATGGTAGTGGTTCTTAGCCCATTTAGAGCTGCATTTCTACAAATGAAGCCGGAGGTGTGGTCAAAATTAATAGTGTTACTAATGCTGAGAAATACAAGTAGATACTTATCTACCATGCGGTACCATAGGGGCGGTATTTGATTGGCCCCAAATGTATTCTGCAGCAGGGCAACAACCACAAGCTTTCAATGTTATTAAGACTAACTTCAGTGTAAAGGAGAACAGGGAGTCCTGGAAGTGATTATGTGGCCTGTACATAGCCCTGAACTCAACATAGAGTGTATAAGGGATTACATAAAGAGACAGAAGGACTTGAGGCAGCCTTCTTCTGCAGAAGAAATGTGGTTACGTTTTCAGAAGCTCTGGAACAACCATTCATGCTGAGCTTGAAATACTGTGTGCACATGTACCTAAAATAATTGATGTTGTTTTGAAGGAAAAGGGTGGTCACAACGAACATTGATTTGATTTAGGTTTCTCTTTTGTTCATTCACTTTGCATTGTTAAGTGATACAAAATAAACTATCCCCACTTTTGTTTGTAAAAGCGTTTGTAGTTTCAGCGTATTTCCACACCTGCTAAAAAACTCTGACAAAGTATGGCATATACTGTATGACCCACAGAGATACAAACATGTTAACACACACAACCATGAGACGTAATGTATGGTAGTGGGAAAGGGCGGGGGGTGTTCTTGTAGAGAGAGACATAGGGTGCTTCTCAGGATAGCAGTTTACAGCTACAGCGCTTCTGAAGTACATATATATGCACACATACTACTGATAAAGGAAAAGAACGTGTACACAGAAGTCAGTCAGAAATGACTGCAAAAGACATGCTTGCAAATGAAAGCCACTAGCTAACATTTGTGTTATTAAAGCAGCTGCCAGGTAATGGTTTGCAACAAATTAATTTTATTTTCTAGCACAACTTCCATGTCCCAGCCAGTTCTTCATGTTTGGAGAATTTTACACTTATTCATCGTTAAGAGATTCTCGTGTATTTCCAGAGGAAATAATGAAATCAGTAATATATTATAAGTACAGTATTGATCAAGTGACAGTTCGAGACTAATTTAGCATAATTATGGTATAAGTTCACTTATCCTTTTTGAATTGTTTATTGCATATTGCTTCATATATTTTTTACAATTATAAAAGTTGGAAACAGTACTGCATTCTCCAGAACACATTTGTAGAAGAGTGTCTATGGCAGCGGGGAATGTTAGATGACAAATAAGCACAAAATTTATATCAACCTAGGGAAAATGTAATAGATTGCAAACCTACACCAGAATTCATGGGTTTGCAAAACTCATAATTTATTTATAATCTCTGATTGCTTACAAATTCATAATTAAATTACAAATGGCTACATTAGCACTTATTGAATATGCCAAGTACAAACTAGTGTATTCACTAAATGCAAGTTGGCATCGTTTTTTTTATTGCTTGGGTCATAAACTTAGCATATTTTGCTAATTCATAATAAACTTTGCTTTAATGGCAATTGCAAAGTGCTTGAAAGTTTCAGTCAGTGAAGACTTCTGTGTTATAGATCAAAATAATCAGGTATATTTTCTATTTGATGTCTACTGAACATTTGTGGTTTAATCTGACAACAGAACTTCTGCAGGAACTTAGACTGCAAGAAGTTACAAGACTATCTGCCTCTCAGGAAATATGCAGCCATATAATTCTTCTCCACAGGGGTCCAGGGACGTAACACTAGCCCTGAAACCTCCACCATCTCTGGGGTCCCAGGGCTAATGGGGCCCAGTTCTGTGCAAGGGGTAGGGCAGAAATGTGGTGGTAGCATCATACATTGCCTTGTTCCAGTGGAGCCACATGTCCTTACTACTTTGTTCACAGTAGCTGCAGTCTATCTCCTTGCAGCTTCCATCTGTTCATGTCATACGACATGCATCAATAGCCGCAAGAGTCTGTACAGCAGCTACAGTGAAACGAGTAGTGTTGACATGTTGCTGGGCAGGACCAAGGTAATAAATGATGCTGCTGCTACTCTGCACATTGCACAAGACCTTAGTCCTTCCCCCTTTTGCCGAATGCACTGCGACCTTTAGGGTGGGGTGCTAGAGTTTGGCTGGAGGGCCAGCCAGACTCATGTAACAACCCTGCAGGAGCCTTACTGGTAATGATGACTCATATTTGACAATGTTCTCAGCTAAAACCATAGCCTGCTTTGCAGCTAGAAAGCAGCAGCTTAATGGCCTCTAGTATTCTGTCTGCTATTTATATAACTGAAACTATGGATATATTATGGTCACTTGAAGTGTGTTCTGCATTCCCTGCTAATAGTCTTCATTTTTACAGTAATAACTTTAACATCAAAGAACAAAAATATCAGAGATTTTTAGACAGGATGTAATTATTCCCATATGCCATATTATGAAAAAGTATACAGCACGTATTTTAATTAAAGAGCAACTCAAAACATCTTTCTTCTGCGATGTCTTCCCCCTTCACACTGGAGTAGGAACAAAGAGCTTTTGTTTCAGTATGGAGCTACTATATGGAGTTTTTAGCCTCTTGATCCACATTAATCTTTGTGGAATGCACTACTGGGTGTCTGTGTGCTTGTCAGTGAGGAATACTCTAGTGATTATATGTGCGCTTATCAGTGTGGAATACTAAAGAGTCTAGAGAGTAGTGTATTCTAGAGAGTAGTGTATGGAAAACAGGTATGGTTGTCATCTTACCTTGTTGCAACACTTAATAATATATTCAGGCTTTTTTTGCCACTTATAATGTTATGCATGCACTTGTCTATTATTTAAACGGTACATGCCTATTGAAAACATATTTCAGGGTCAATCTGTTACATTTTCTAGCTAAGTTCAAGTATTTAGTGCAGAGACAAATCTAACAGCCTTTAGATGTTGCATTACACCATGAAAAAAAACCATCTATAATAATCTACAAGTTCAGCTTACTGACACCTTCTATGCCTTATTATGTAAATTGCTTATGATTTTCTTATATTTCTCCTCTTCAGTAGACTTTTTTGTGAATGAAGATGATCAAACTACTTTGAAAGTCTATAGTCTTGAAATGTCTTAATTGACCGCTTGATAATGGCTTGTTTTATGCACTTCATTAGGGACAAGCAAATCAGTTTCTGAATAAGGCAGAAAACCAATTGAAGTTTTGTGCAAATATAGACTGGAATAGATTGTAAATCAAAAGAAACATCAAGTTCACGCAATTTATGAAATTTGCATATTGTTTCACTGATATTTAATTATAATAATTGATCTGACCTAGTGTTTTATGATTGGAACAAAGCATGTCTCTGTCTCTTCACACTAATTCTTTTCCAAGGCCTAACCTTAAACCTCGCTTAGAACATACTTAAAGGACTTCCGAGGCCAACTCTAAAGAAAAATTTAAAAGCCTGCATCACATTTGAAGGCATGGAGGATGCCGTCTGCGCCCTCCGTGCCTCCCGCCAAGTCCCCGCCACTCAATATCCCCCCGGGACAGCCTGTAGCGTGGATCGGGGGGTGGGCCCTAGAGCTGCGCAGCCGCACTCGCGGCTATGCGGTCTGCGCAGCCGCGGCCAGCTCATGTGGCCATGTTAGTGGAGGCAGGAGAGCCTGGCCCGGGCCGCGCGGTCAAGAGCCAGCCCAAGGGGCTATTGAGCGGCAGGGACCAGGCGGAAATGGCACTGAGGGCGCGGACGGCGTCCTCCGTGCCTTCAAATGTGATGCAGGTATTTCACCTTTTTTTTTAGAGTTGACCTCGGAAGTCCTTTATCAGCAACTGTTATCTCTTTTATACATTAGGCCTAACTTTCAGTACACCCCTAACTTCCTAATCCTACCCTAGCCCCCATCTTCATATTACCCAACTGGACAGTAACACATTTAACAAACACATAAAATGATAAATGTAACAATTCCAACCTTTTAAGTCCTCTTTAAATTTGCTCCCTGAATTTCAGGCTATAGAGAAACTGCAGTGAAAATAACTGAATAAAAAAAATTGTTTAATTTTTACAATATTTTTTTTTTATAAATGATTTAGTCAGTACTTGCCCATAGAGATGGCCCGAACGGTTCGCCAGCAAACCAATTCGTGCGAACAACGCTGGTTTGCGTTTGTGGTGAACCGCAAACTATATGTGAGTTCGACCCACCCCCTATACTACATCATTAGGCTAAACTTTTACCCTCTACATCACAGTCAGCAGACACATGGTAACCAATCAGGCTGCACTCCCTCCTGGAGCCCTCCCCCCCACCCCCTTATATAAAGCAGCTGCGTCGGCCATTATCTCACTCGGTGTGGCTGCAGTAAATTAGAGAAGGGAGAGAGGTTGCTGCACAGATTAGGGAAAGCTTAGTTAGGCTCTTGTTAGGCTTGTTAACTTGCTCCTTGCTGATACTTATTGTTAAAAAGCACCCCACAACAGCTCTTTTGAGAGCTAATGTTGTTCTTGTGATCTGTTCTTTTTTGTGTGTGTGTGGCCCACTGACACTTGCATATACAGCCCTGTCAGCCAGTCACAGCTGGCCCTTGCTAATTCCTACTGTGCCACTGCCAGGCCCAGCACATTCAGTGCCTACCTTTTCACTGCACATGTGTCACAGCTGCACATTTGTAATACCAGACACTGCATACCTGTTCACGGTACCTGTTGTGTGTGACAGCTGCGCATTGTATTGATACCAGTCACTGCATACCGGTTCAGTGCACCTATGTGACAGCACGCAGTGTTATATTATATACCAGCCACTGCATACCTGTTCACGGCACCTGTGTGTGTGACAGCTGCAAATTTGTAATACCAGTCACTGGATACCTGCTCAGTGCACCTGCGTGTCAGCACGCAGTGTTATATACCAGTCACTGCATAACTGTTCACTACACCTGTGTGTGTGACAGCTGCACATTTGTAATACCAGTCACAGCATACCTGTTCACTGCACCTGTGTGACTGCACACTGTTTTATTTACCAGTCCGTGCATACCTGTTAACTGCACCCGTGTGACAGCTGCACATCTTTTTATAATACCAGTCACTGCATACCTTTCACTGCACCTGTGTAACTGCACATTGTATTAGTCAAGTCAGTGCATACCTTTCACTTCATCCCTCCCCCCCCCCCCCCAATATGGACAAAACAGGCAGTGGCAGAGGCAGACCCAGAGGCAGGTCACCCAGCAGCTCTGTTCAAGGTTGTGCTGTCATGATTTTTTGAGGCTCTGGACCAAAGTACAGTGCTCAGAAGAAGGCACATGCAATCAACTCCCAAGATTGTCAGGACGTAGTTGACTATTTAACACAGAAAATCTCATCTTCCGCAGCCACCAGCGCTACTACAAGCACCACATCACACTTCACAGGAGTTATTTGGTGGGGAATTAACTGATTCACAGCCATTATTGTTACAACAAGATGAAGGCGCTAAGCAAGTTACACCACCTCATATGTCTGAGTTAGGTGGCACTATGGACGTAAGATGTGAGGAGAAGGATGATGAAGTACCTGCTGTTGGTGCAGTTTTGGAGGTGTCTGTTACAAGCAAAGCTGGGGAGGATGATTATGATGATGATGATGATGATTATGATAATATGGCTGTCATGTGGGTTCCCAATAGAGGAGATGAACAGGGGGACAGTTCAGATGGGGAGTCAGAGAGGAGTAGGAGGAGACGAGTTGTTGAAAGAAGCAGGGGGAGCTCGTCATCAGAAACAGCTCGTGGCAGTGTCTGGCGCCATGTATCAATGTCAGCTGCTGATGCCACCATAGTGCCATCACCCCATGGCTCAGCGGTGTGGAAATTTTTTTGTGTGTTGCCTCAGATAAGAGCAATGTCATCTGTACTCTCTGCCACCAAAAACTGAGCCATGGAAAGGCCAACACCCGCGTACAGGCAACTGCCTTACGAAGCCACATAAAGAAAAGGCACAAACTGCAATGGGTGGACCACCTGAGGAAAAGTAGCACACAAAAGCAAAGCCACCCTCCTTCTCCTCTTCCTCCTTCAGGTGCATTATCCTCAGCCGCTTTCTCCCTTGCACCTTCACAGCCACCCTCTTCCACTCCTCCTCTTACCTTGAGCGGTTCCTGCTCCTCTGCCCACAGCAGCAGCCAGATGTCCGTGAGGGAAATCTTTGAGCGGAAGAAGCCAATGTCTGCCAGTCACCCCCTTATGACAGCTGGCTTGGCAGAACTGTTATCTCGCCAGCTGTTACCATACCAGCTGGTGGACTCTGAGGCCTTTTGTGGCGATTGGGACACCGCAGTGGAAGATACCAGGCCACAATTATTTCTCAAAAAAGGCGATACCCAAACTGTACCACGAAGTTAAAAGGCAAGTTGTGTCATCTCTGGCACACAGCGTTGGGTCAAGGGTCCATCTGACCATGGATGCTTGGTCTGCAAAGCACGGTCAGGGCAGGTACATTATTTACACAGCCCATTGGGTCAACTGTGTGACTGCTGGCAAGCAGGGAGTACGTGGCAGTGCAGCAGACCTAGTTATGACACCTCCAGGGCTTGCAGGCAGGCCTCCTGCCACCTCCTCTCCTTCTTCTCCTACTCTTCCTGCTACATCCTCTTCGCTGTTGTCCTCCTCCTCCTCGGCTGAGTGGCAGTGCTACTCTACTGGTGCTGCGATCTCGTCTCCAGCTACACAGCCCCAGCTCCCCAGGGCCTATGCTGCATGCCAGGTACGACGGTGTCACACCATCTTAGACATGTCTTGCCTCAAAGCGAAGAGTCACACTGGAGCAGCTCTCCTGGCTGCTCTTAACAAACAGGTGGATCAGTGGCTGACCCCATACCAACTGGAGTTCGGCAATGTGGTGTGTGACAAAGGCAGCGATCTCATTTCGGCTTTGAATTTGGGAAAGTTGACACATGTACCCTGCATGGCACATGTGCTGAATATAATAATTAAGAGATTTGTGTCTAAGTACCCAGGCTTACAGGACGTCCTGAAGCAGTCCAGGAAGGTGTGTGGGCATTTCAGGCGGTCTTACATGGCCATGGCACGCTTGACCGATATTCAGCGGAGAAACAACTTGCCGGTGAGATGCTTGATTTGCGATAGCCTGACTCACTGGAAGTCAACACTCCTGATGTTTAACCACTTCACCACTGAGGGGTTTTACCCCCTGAGCACCAGAGCAATTTTCACCTTTCAGCGCTCCTTCCATTCATTCGTCTATAACTTTATTATTACTTATCGCAATGAAATGAACTATATCTTGTTTTTTTCGCCACCAATTAGGCTTTCTTTAGGTGGGACATTATGCCAAGAATTATTTTTTTCTAAATGTGTTTTAATGGGAAAATAGGAAAAATGTGGGGAAAAAAATAATTATTTTTCAGTTTTCGGCCATTATAGTTTTTAAATAATGCATGCTACTGTAATTAAAACCCATGAAACGTATTTGCCCTTTTGTCCCGGTTATAAAACCATTTAAATTATGTCCCTATCACAATGTTTGGCGCCAATATTTTATTTGGAAATAAAGGTGCATTTTTTTCAGTTTTGCGTCCATCCCTAATTACAAGCCCATAGTTTATAAAGTAACAGTGTTATACCCTCTTGACATAAATATTTAAAAAGTTCAGTCCCTAAGGTAACTATTTATGTATTTTTTTTAATTGTAAATTTTTTAATTTTTTTTTAATTACAAAAAAAAAAAATGTGGAGTGTGGGAGGTAATGAGTTAATTTTATGTGTAAAAGTCATTTATTTGTATGTGAAAAATGTGTAGGGTGTAGTTTACTATTTGGCCACAAGATGGCCACAGTAACTTTTTGTTTTAATGCGACCTCCAAGCTTCCTTCCGGAAGCTTGGAGGAAGAATAAGGAGGCTGGACACGTGAGTTTTTTCTCACAATGATCGCGCTGCCCATAGGAGAGCAGCTGATCATTGCGGGGCTTAGATCAACGAACGGGAATGGATTTTCCCGTTCATTGATCTCTGGGCGAGCGGGCGGCGGCGTGTTTACTAGCGGCGGGCGGCGTGTTTACGAGCGGGAGCGCGGGCAGCGTCGGGAACGCGGAAAGTACGTGTTTCTCCGTCCCTGGTTTTTAAAGGATGGAAAAAGGGGCGGAGAAATACGTACGCGCGGGGGTAAAGTGGTTAACCGCCTGCTACAACAGGAGAAAGCAATCAACCAGTATCTCTACAACTACAGTGAAAGAAAATGCCTGGGGTTGTTCTGGCCGAAGTACTGGACACTCATGCGAAATGCCTGTAGGCTCATGCAGCCGTTTGAGGAGGTGACAAACATGGTGAGTTGCAGTGAAGGCACCATCAGCGACTTGATCCCATATGCTTTCTTCCTGGAGCGTGCTGTGTGTAGATTGGTGGATCAAGCTATGGAGGAGCGTGAACAGGAACAGGAGGAAGAGTTGTGGGATCAATTACCAGCAGACCTCAACACCTGCGGCAGCACAGAGGAGGGGGGAGGAGGAGGAGGAGGAAGAGTCGTGTGGAGAAGAGGAGTCAGATGAGGATATTGTTGTTTTTTTTTGGAGGAGGAGGAGGAGGTGGAAGAACAACCGCAGCAGGAGTCGCAGGGGGCTTGTACTGCTCAACTTTCTTGTGATATTCTTTGTGGCTGGGGGGAGGAGGAGAACTTACCTGACATCACTAAGGAAGAGCAAGAGGAGATGGATAGTATGTCTGCATCCAAATGTATGCAGATGCCAGCTTTCATGCTGTCCAGCCTGTTGAGGGACCCCCATATAAAAAATCTCAAGGGAATGACCTGTACTGGGTGGCAACTACTAGACCCTTGATATAAGCACAAAGTGGCGGAGATGTTACCAACTCACCAGAAGGCAGAAAGGATGCAGCACTTGCACAACAAGCTGACAAGTATGCTTTACAGTGCGTTTAAGGGTGATGTCACAACACAACGGAATAAAGGTGCCACTGCCAGTAATCCTTTTCCCATGTCCACGCAGGTAAAAACAGGAAGCTTCAGTGATCTCATGGTGATGTCGGACATGCGGACATTTTTAGTCTAGTCCTCGCCTTAGCCCTTCCGGATCCACGCTCCACCAACGCCTCGACTACCTGGCCTTAACTGTATGAAGACAACAGCGATGAACTACTGGGTGCGCAGGCTTGACCTGTGGCCAGAGCTGTCACAATTTGCAAACCAAATTCTGTCTTGCCCTTCCTCAAGCGTCCTTTCAGAAAGGACCTTCAGCGCAGTTGGAGGCATTGTCACTGAGAAGAGAAGTCGCCTAGGTCAAAAAAGTGTTCAGTACCTCACCTTTATCAAAATTAATGAGGCATGGATCCCGGAGGGCTACTGGCCGCCCGAAGGCTAAGTTAGTCCCCACACACAGCATCTCTGTCTGCACGCCATGTGGCTGCCTGCCCCAAGACTAAGTCGGTCCCCACACAGCATCTCTGCCTGCAGGCCGCTTAAATGCCTTCTCTGCCACCACCAACAGGGTCCAGGACTCCAGGCGGATTCCTGAATTTTTAAGGCTGCTAGCAGCGGCCGCTAACACAACCGATAACAATTTTTTCTGGTACATGTACATGCCTGCCTAATTTTTGTGGCTGCACTGCAGCTGCAACAACAAAACAAAAGGCATGTACATGTGTCAATTCCCCTTCATGATCGTTACCATGCCGTGGTGAAGGGGTTTGCGTATCACAATGAAGCAATGACTATATGAGTGTGTCGGGGGGGGGGGCGCACCCAAGATAATAAGGTTTTTGCTTCATTGTGGGCAGACCAAATTCGATCAGCTGAACAGTCACTGTTGTTCTGTCACTGAGCCCGGGGACCATATGGGCTTGAAAACCGATGTCGCCTGCACTCTCGCCATGGTGCGTGCCAGTCCAGCACATCCAGCACTATACAAACAGCTGTTTGCGTTGCGTTACACAGTGAGTTTGGTCTGTCAGTATGAAGCAGTACACTAATTACACTACCTGTATACACATGCAAGATGTTTTAAAGCACTTTAGTTCTCCAATTTAGCATGCAATGTGATTTCTGCCCTTAAAAAGCTGCTGTGCGTCAAATCCAGATTTTCCCCCGGGAATTTTGGCGTGTATCCCACTCCACCATGCCCCCCTCCAGGTGTTAGACTCCTTGAAACATCTTTTCCATCACTTTTGTGGCCAGCATAAATGTTTGTAATTTTCAAAGTTCGCCTCCCCATTGAAGTCTATTGCGGTGCGCGCGTACCCAAACTTTTGCGGAGGTTCGCGTTCGAGGTTCGCAAACCTAAAATCGGAGGTTCGAGCCATCTCTACTTTCCCATTGTACAATCTCCTCTCCCTGATTTACATTCTGAAATGTATCACATGGCGACATCTTTACTGTTGGCAGGTGAAGTCTGTGGAAGGAGATTTCCCACAATTCAGCAAGGATCCCACAGTGTGATGTCAGTACCTAGGTGCTGACATCACACTGTGGGAGGCGTTTCACCACAATTTCAGCCATACAAAGACCCCTGTTGATCCGTTTGAGAAAAGGTAAAGATTTGTCATCGGAAACAGGGTATCAGCTACTGATTGGGATGAAGTTAATTCCTTGGTTACAGACAGTTTCTCTTTAAAGGGAATCGGAAGTGAAAATAAACTTATGAGATAATGAATGTGTAGTACAGCTTAGAAATACAGCATTAGTAGCAAAGAACAGAGTCTAATATTGTTTCAGTACAGAAACAGTAAAGAAACTTCAGTTGTTATCTATGCAAAAGAGCTGCCAACCCAACTTGGCTCTGAGATTTTCTGAAGCACTTATACATCAAAGAAACAGTGAGAAACAGCTTCAGATAAAGCTTTACTGTGGGGGAGTTCAATTTCTGCTCTGTTTCTGTAATGCTTGGGGGGCATACTTTCAGAGTCAGTGTGTGTGCTCAAGACTATGTAGCTGGGTAATGGAAGAGGCTACACAGGTGGCCACAGGAGTAATGAACAAGGGAGCAAGATTGCCCAGAGCAACTACAGCTCTGGGCTTCCGATACCGCCTATCATGCTAGATGCTATGTGATACAATACACAACAGACGTAGTCGGTAACAGGCAAGGGTCATACACGTTAGATCAGATGGCAGTGGTACAGTGGACTAGACAGAATCAGAGTCGGTAACAGGCTAAGGTCATACACGTTAGATCAGATGGCTGCAGTACAAAGGACTAGGCGAGAGAATGGTCAGTAAAGCTAAGGTTGTATCTAAGTCAGTCTGGCAGTCACATTAAAATACATTATTTGAGTAAAGAAGTTTGCGTTAATATACAATGGCTGCTTAGTGCGACACCGCACTAAGCCTCATGCTGAGTAACAAGACAAACAACAGACAGACAGACAGATGGAATGCTTTGCCAATCTAGTCGCTGCCTCAGCGACGACAAACATTCACACTGACATAGACAATACAAACAGGTAGGAACATAACTAATGGCAACCGCTGCGATAGTTACGTCCTCAGGAACAGACTAGCAGGAATACTACCAATCACCAACGTGGTGATGGCAGAATCCAGGCTATCAGGATCAGAAGGACTTCACTGTATCCCCGCGGATACAGCAAACGTCCAAGCAAGAAACAAGGTTAAACAATGCAATATACAATTCACATGAATGAACCAGCAACAACTCAGGGAGCTGTACACTATGTTGGGCGGAGTCCGAAATGAAAGGTAGACTTTTATGTCGACATCAGCCAATAGATGCAGGCATGCAAATTCCCACACAGCTGAATGGTAATTACTCAATCCTGAGCCAGCTTGATTACAAGCTGCTAGCTGAAGGACACTCATAACAAATATATGCAATATTATGCAACAACATGCATGTAGGAAATCCAGGGCTATCTGGCTGCAGTTCAACTGCAGCAAGCAATAGAAGGAGTCATGACAGCAACCTGAGCTGCTCTGAACTGCAGAGTGATTGCAAATGACAATGAGACTTATTGCGAATGCACAACCGAATGCAAGCAGATAATTCAGAACTACCCGGTTGCAATTCCACTGCAACCGACAGAACATGCTACAGGAGAGATCCTGACAGTTTCATAGTTTAAAATATAGTGTGCGGTTTGTATTTGCAAATATGACAGAATGATGCAATGTTATAAAAAGCTATATAACTGAAAATAAAAATATAAGACTCTTTTCTTTGCTACTAATATTCTATTAATTATCTGTACTACACACACAATTCATTATATCATAAGGTTTTTTTTTTTGTTTCAGTGTCACTTTAAGCTGCTCACTTGGCCCATACTTTTTTAAAAAATGTTTTTTTTTACTCATCTTTTCTCAGTAAATTGCTATACCTCCTAATCACTCACATACATCGTTCATTCATATGCTAAACCATTTGTCATTTTCCCTGCTCCCGATGCTCCCTTGCTACCCCTCAATGAAAAGATTGTGCTGCATTGTGAGAAGCCAATTACAGCATACTATTAATGGAGCTTTCTGATAAATATAGGTAGGCAAAATATGTAGCTATCAGAAGTACCTGAAATAAACAGTATGTGTAAGGCATCACTGCGCATGGCAGATGCTATAGAAACTATTATGTAATATGTTGTTCAAATGTCATTTTGCTTGTGTAAAATATACCGTCTAAAAACATTTAGAAGACAAAAATACTTGTGTCATAACTCTAACTAATAGCAAAACAAATAGTCTAAATTTCCTGCTCTACACATAAAAAAATGTAATACACTCTACTTTTCTAAATGGTGTAATAATGTCAGGTTCTTTAGTGCCTCTAAAAATCCAATATGAACATACAAGCATGCAGTCACTTTAAAAATGTATTTTTGCTTGATTATTTTTGAGACTGGATAATGAATGCAAAATAAGATAAACACATACTCATTTTGTACCTCAGAAAATAAGTAAACACACTTAGAGATGTAGCTAGGTAATACATACAAAAATTACTTTGTTTCAAATTTTAGACAAATTTTCTCAAAATAATTAGCATGAATCACGATGAACATTAATATTATGTGATATCAAAATAAACAAATCTAAAAAATGGTGTAACATTTATAGTGATACACAAGGGAGCTTAAAAGTAATGTAATCAACTTAAAGGACAACTGTAGTGAAAGGGATATGGAGCCTGCCACATTTATTCCTTTTAAAACAATACCAGGGCCCATATGCAATTAATATTTTCTGATGAGTTTTCTTCTAGGTGATCATTTTTCTCTTCTTCTTCTCTTTAACCGCTTTACCACCATGCGTGCGTATATCTATGCTCCTTTTAACACCCTTTCCCCACCAGGAGCATAGATATACGCACCTCCCGCCGCTACCGCCACTGTCCGCGCTCCTGCTCGCTCGTGCGCGTGCTCCCACGCTTGTGCACACTGCCGGCTGCTTGCCCGGAGATCAATGAACGGGAAAAACTGTTCCCGTTCGTTTTTCTCAGCCCTGCCCCCAGCAATGATCGGCTGCTGCTATGAGAAGCAGCGCGATCATTGTGAAAAAAAGTTTCCCAGCCTCATTGAACGTCCTGTAAGCGTACTTCCGACGCTTACAGGTCGCATGAACAAAAAATTACTGTGGCCATCTTGTGGCCAAATAGTAAAACTACATTCAAAACATTTTTCATATACAAATACATACTTTTACACTATAAATTAACTCATTACCTGCCACACTCCTCAATTTATTATTTTTTTGTAATAAAAGAAAAAAAAATTACAATAAAAAAAAAAAATAGTTACCTTAGGGACTGAAATATTTATGTCAAGAGGGTACAACACTGTTACTTTATAAACTATGGGCTTGTAATTAGGGATGGACGCAAAACTGAAAAAAAAAAATGCACCTTTATTTCCAAATAAAATATTGGCGCCAAACATTGTGATAGGGACATAATTGAATTGGTGTAATAACCGGGACGAATGGGCAAATAAATGTCATGGATTTTAATTACAGTAGCATGCTGTGATGATCCGCTCAGCTGGCTGCACAGGCAGACAGCTGTTTGTCCATTCCTCTAGTCTGTGGGCTGCAGGTCTCTGGAACAGAGACCTGTCTTTCCATTGCAAGTTTCTGGTCTGTTCTCTTGCTGGGGAATTTGCATACATTCGTTATGCAAAGCCCCTACCTGCCTTCTCTGATGACTGGCACTATAAGAGCTTTATGTTTCCCAGACGGTTTTGCTGGTCATTTCCTTTCCATGGTCTGTTCCTGATGGACACTGCTGGAGTGTCAGCCATTGCTATCTAGTATAGTTAATTCCTGGGGGTTGCTTTAGGCTCCCATTCTAGCCCAGTCAGGTTGTATTATCTGTATTGCCTGTTCTGTCTTGTCTTGCCTGTTGCCATTGTCCTGCCCCAATGGTGGTAGACAGGAAATGGATCTGATCTCTGTTCTTGGAGTATAGCTGGTGCAGCGGTTGCTTCCAGCTATCTCTTCTGTTCTGTCTCCTGGGATCGCGCTAGCTACTTTTCGCTAGCGCTGGGGATCCTTCTGTTCTGTCTCCTGGGATCGTGCTAGCTACTTTTCGCTAGCGCTGGGGATCCTTCTGTTCTGTCTTCTGGGATCGCGCTAGCTACTTTTCGCTAGCGCTGGGGATCCTTCTGTTCTGCTACTCTGTACCTGGATCACGCTAGCCACTTTTCGCTAGTGCTGTGGATCCTATCTCTCGTTTGTCCCTGTTTTCGTGTGTCTGTCTTGTCCACTACGCTTGCTGGAGGCTCGGCTCGGCTGATCACGGAGAAAGTTCCACAATCGTTACACATGCATTATTTGAAAACTATAACTATTTTTTCCCCACATTTTTTCCTATTTTCCCATTAAAACACATGTAAAATAAAAACATTCTTGGCATAATGTCCCACCTAAAGAAAGCCTAATTGGTGGCGAAAAAAACAAGATATAGTTCATTTCATTGTGATAAGAAATAATAAAGGTATAGACGAATTAATGGAAGGAGCGCTGAAAGGTGAAAATTGCTCTGGTGCTCAAGGTGTAAAACACCTCAGCTGTGAAGTGGTTAAAATAACTTTTTTGCAGTTTGCAATTGAAAAGGTAGCAAAAAAAAGGGGGGTAAAGAAGTGCTATCAAAAATATTTTGAGTATTTTTTTTTGCTTACTGGTGGCTTAAAAGGCAGGCATTTTATTGACAAGCTGTAAAAATATCCCCCCCCCTCTTAGCCATAGTTTTTCCTCCCTTCAAAACCAGCGCAATTTTTACATCACGCTCCTCTGATTGATTCGTCAATAACTTTATTGTTGCTCATCACATCAACATGATTTAAATATTTTTTTTTTCACCACAAATTAGGCTTTCTTTGGGTGGTGTTTTTTGCTCAGAGTTACTTTATTTTATATGCATTTTAAAGGGTATAATATAGTGTCATTTTTTTTGGAGTGTTTTATCTTGGTATTTTGGTAACTATAGGGTAGGGGTGTAAGGGGTTAAAATGTAATAAAAATGTAAGTGTTTTGGATATATAAAAGTGTCTGTGGCTGCATTTTTACTTATTGGCCACAGGATGGTGCTACACTTAATTGCCGCATCCTAACAGTACACAGAACTATTAAGTGTAACTATTTACTTTCAATTTTGTTAATTAAATGCTGGCATCTCGCTGACACCAGCTTTATATTCATTACAGGCACTGTGATTGGGTTTGGGAACAAGCTGTTCCCATTCACCAATCACTGAATGGCGAGATTTTGATGCAAATGAACAGCAGTGGGGTGGCGATTGGGAATGGTGAGGTAAACAAGCAAATATGTGTATCTACTCCTCTTGTGCTGAAGTGAAGTCCACAGGGACATAGATACGTGATGCAGTGGTCAGGAATAGGTTAAAATAAAATAAATATGTCAGCCTCTATATCCCTCTCACTTCAGTTGTCCTTTAAAGCAGTGCTGTGCACCTGGCGCCAGGCCTTCTGCTGCGACCCTCCTGCTGTGGCAGTGCTAGCCCCCGAGTCCCCAGAGCTGAGGGGACTTTTTTTAAAAAAAATCTTTTCCCCCATGCCTCGGCTGCTATAATGTAAATTTACAGCCCCTCTCCACTCCGCTCAGATCCCCCCCCCCCCCCCCGTGCTGCCGCCCCCTCACCTCGAATCGGCGGCAGGCAGGAGATAGGAACCAGCCACACCGGCGCATGGCAGCCGCACGGGGAACTTTAAATGCTGGACATGACCGATGATGTCACTTCCTGCATTAAAATTCACCACGCGGCAGGCCGTGCGCTAGTCTGGCTAGTTGCTATCTGGAGGTCTGTCGGCCCTCCACCATGTGGTCTGGAAAAAACCGGCCCTCCGTGCCCGCGAAGTTGGACAGCACTGCTTTAAAGGGAACCCTAAAGGCCCGTTCACACTAACGCTAATCGTGAAACGCCCGCAATCGGCGGTGAGATCACTGCCATATAGTTACTATTGCACTAGCGCTTTAAAAAGCACTAGCGCTTTGGCGATTAGTGGTACACAACCACTAATCGCCTTAGTGTGAATGGGCACCTTCTGAGAGGGACATGGATGTTTCCTTTTAAACAATACCAGTTGCTTGCCAGTCCTGCTGATCTCTTCGGCTCTTCGGCTGCAGTAGTGGCGGAATCACACTCCTGAAACAAGCATGCAGCTAATCCAGTCTGACTTCCGTCAGAGCACCTGATCTGCATGCTTGTTGAAGGGCTGTGGCTAAAAGTGTTAGAGCTGGTATTATTTTAAAAGGAAAAATCCATATCCTTCTCAGTTTATATTCCCTTTACTTTGCTGAATTTAAACAATCCAAGATGGCTATATTTGTTTTGGTCACAAAGGGATGAAATAGTCCCAGTCAATAACCATTTCCTTAATTGGTAAACAGCCGGCATTAGTAATATAAGAGAATAGCCTGTGTAAATGTATTCACACTCACTCCCTCCCGTGTTAGGTGGGAAGCACTCGTCCTTGACATTTCAGATGAGAACTGGGATGATACCTTATTTTCTGCCAAAAAGGTCACCCCCTGTGTATGTAAAACAATCACTCAGATATATATCTTTCATCAGGCATATCGTACCCATAATAGAATGGTTAAATATAACTTGCAGCTTACAGATAATTACCCAAAATGTAACTCCCCCTCCTTTTTTCACCATATCTGGCAATGCCCAACAGTAGTCGATTTCTGGAAACAGCTAAAGAAGTTCTTACGCGATAAAATGGGCTGTCCTATGAACTCTGACCCACTCCTGTATCTCATACAAGATGAAGGTTTAGACAACTCCCTTAAACCGTTTTTATCTGAATTGTTGTTTATGGAAAGACGAGAGGTGGCATGCAGATGGCTTGCACCTGTACCACCAAGCCTTGATAACTGGATTAAATCAATAAATACAACTTTACCCTACAAAAAAATAGTATTTTCTCACACAGGAGCAATAAAGAAATTCCATGTAGTTTGGGATAGATGGAGGAATCATCTATAACTCACTAGCGCATATAAACATTTTGAACATACATTATTTTGCCCATGCTTTAGCCACTATCCGAGGTGCTGCACTGACTTCATTACAATGTCTGCTGTAAATGTTGTACTGCAAAGGTCTTTTAAACACTAAGCTTTCTAACCATCACTTCCAAATGCACATTTGACAAAATTATGTATTGTATGCTGTCTTTGATAGAATGTATATAAATATATATATATATATATATATATATATATATATATATATATATATATATATATATATACGTATATTGTCTCAATGTTTCTGCCTTGTCTGAAAACTTTAAAGGGAACCTAAACTGAGAAGGATATGGATTTTTCCTTTTAATAATACCAGTTGCACTGACTCTCCTGCTGATCCCGTGTCTCTAATACTTTTAGCCACAGCCCCTCAACAAGCATGCAAATCAGGTGCTCTGACTGAAGTCAGACTGGATTAGGTGCATGCTTGTTTAAGGTGTGTGATTCAGCCACTACTGCAACCAAAGAGATCAGTGTGAGGAAGCGCGGAAGAGCTGCCGCCATAAGCCAGCGGCAGGCGGCTCTTTCCGCACACAGTGACGCTGCACACGGAGAGGCAGCCGCCTCCTCTCAGTAAGAGGCGGCTGTCCCCGTGCAGGTCTCAGCAGAGCGCGGAGAAACCGCCGCGTTGGACGCGGCGGTTAGCGCGCATGCCCCCGCTGCGCAGGCACCGCAGAGCGGGGCTGGCGTGGCTGGGACACGTAGTCCCTCTGGATTTAGAGTGACGCGCGCGCGCGCACTCAGGCAGGCTTTTTGTGGAAGCCAGAGGTAGTCAGCTGACCAGGCTGGTCAGCTGACTCTGGTTCCACTCCTCATTGGTCCAGCACTTAGGGAGGTGCTGGAGAGGTGCCTGTGTATATATACTGCAGGCTGTTCAGTTGCTGATTGTCTGGCGTTGCGATCACATACGTGGGAGCACCCAGATCCGTAGTCAGATCCGCAAGTGTGCCGGGACCAGCTGGAGCTGTAATCCTACACTTAGCTAGATTCTGTTGATAGCTAAAGTACTAGTTTGATTGTGATTATCTGTTATGACTTTTGCCTGCCTGACTATCCTCCTGAACTCTGATCTTGTACCTTGATATTTCTGATACTCTGTTGCCGAACCCCGGCTCGTCCTTAGTCTCCGCTTCTGCCTCCTGATCTTGTACCTCGATATTTCTGATACCCTGTTGCCGAACCCTGCCTGTACCTCGACTCCGCCTTTGCCTCCTGATACTGTACTTTATCTGTCCGTGTGTGTACGACCTGGCTTGTCCGACCTCGAGAACCGACCTTACTGTTAGAGGCGGTTCCCCGTTCTGTTAGTGACACTTCCTTCAGAGTGTTACTGTCAGACAATCCTTCCTACTCTCAGCCTGACTCCTCCCATCTTGGAGAGTCCAGGTCTTCGGAAAGAATCGGTGTAGTACTCCTTACTGCGCTGAGGCTTAGTCCTCAAAGTGTTACTGTTACACCCAACACTACATTCTACTCAGGTGAACAGAGGTTAGCTGGTATATCGGATTATCAGTGATACTGCAGATCACTGGTAATCAGATCCTCTCTGTGCTTCACCGATCGTTACAATCAGCAGGACTGTCAAGCAACTGGCATTGTTTAAAAGGAAACATCCATATCCCTTTTAGTTAAAGCGGATCCGAGATGAAAAACTAACTATGGTAAGTAACTTGTCAATATTTCTTATCTAAAGTTTTGATGGTTTACACAGTAAATCTAGCTGCACAGCTTCAACAGTATATAATTATTTATTCCTGTGATACAATGAGAGCAGCCATATTCTGCTTGTCATCATTACTACAGGCAAGCTGCTATGCATCTCCCCCCCTCAGCCTGTGAAAACTCCACTACCCTCTACTCCTCTCTCCTCTCCTCTCACCTCTGAAATCTTGTGTATGCTTCAGCAAAAGCCTCCTGCTCCTCAGGCTGAGCTCCCATGAGCACTTGCAGGATGGGACTCAGAATGACTAGGCACTGGAGGAGCTGGGGGCGTGGATACATTCATTTGCATGCAATTAGGTAATAAATAAAAATAAAAAAGCATTTGGGGGAAGACTGCTCAATAAACTATATGTAAGGGGCAGACAAATAAAGGCAGCAAAAGTTTTTCTCAGATCCACTTTAAGGTTCCCTTTAATAAACTATGTTTTGTTTAAAATGTGTTAACACTCAGCATTGACTCAACTTAGAACAAAACTTTTTCTGAAGATGATTATCTGCTATGTGACTTTACAGTGCATCACTGAATATTTAACAATGCTACCTTGAACTTCACTTTCAAATGCACGGATAGAGTTGACAGCGATGTCAACCTATACATTTAATCCATTAATATAATTCCTGTAATAACCCATTCAAGGGTTATACTAATTGCACTTCAAGGACTTTTTATTTGCTTCCTGCACAAATAAATAAGACATCCACAGTTAACGCTTTAGTTTTTCCTGGGCAGATGAAACCTGATAATTCAAAAGACTAATATTATTCTAAGACGCAGGGTTGCCACTGGAGAAATGCATTAACATATGGTTAATTAAATCAGAAAGCGTTGTCTATCTTATAACGCCTTTGAAGATACTAAGTATTCAATAAATCCTCTTTATACATACAGCGAGTGAAAATGTTCTGTTTCTTCTGTCATTCTTTCTTTCTTCCGTTACTTTAAACACATCTTAGACTTGTGGCCTTTCTCACATTGCATTTTGATCTGGTTATCATTATAAAGCTTAAAGAAAACCTATGTGTATGTAGATATGGTATTGTATCTATTTTACTAGAGCATATAAAAGGAATTCAGTCATCAGCCCCAGCTGCATTATGCCATTTTTAAAGCTCCAGTCTTACACACAGCTTCCAGGAGAACCTCAATTTTTAGAAGAAATATAGTTCAGTGATCTTTCTAGTATAGTCACTCCTGGAGCCTTGGCATTACAAGCTTGAATGCCCAGATTAGAAACTACTTCACACAGCTTTTCATCTTGACTATTCCATCTGCATTACATATAGTTCCTCAACACCTTTAGGCTTACATCACGTTTTTTTTCACAGTTCTTGCCATTATTCACCTTTCATCAAATCATTCATCTGTATTTTAAATTCCTCTGAATTAATTCACAGCTAAGCTCATCACTAATAAAGTGTCTTTCCCTGTTGATCCCTTTTGTTTTGACCTCTTCTGAAAACCTCCCTGCAGTCACTAGTGTCTTAGGAAGGAAAACAATATATCTTTTATTTAAAATTTCCTGATAAAGGTAAAATAAAAAAAATAGAACTGTCATCCTATAAATGTCTTATTTCAGTCTATGCTATGAACTTCATCAGAAAGTGATTCCAGAAGGCTTTCAGCTCAAGTTTCACACGTCTTTGTAAACCTAATGCTTTCATGTCTGCCTTTAGAAGCCTTCAATTCTGAATTGGTTTTCAATAATCCTCATCCTGAAATGGTTCAGGTTGTTGATGAAGAAAATCTTGAAGTAAAACATTTCTTAAAGTTCAATATCTTGAACGTGAAATGGTATTAGCTTTCAGGCTATAAAGACTATGTCCCTAAGGAATGAATTTGGTTAACTCCTTGGTTACCCAATAAATAATTGTTCAAAACGGAGGCACCAGATAAAGATAAAATAGTTAAAAATGTTTAAAAAGGGGGAGGTAGCGGTGGACTTATCACCCACAAGTAGACACACGATCAGTTATTCACTGAAAAATATCTTTATTCAAATAGTCTCCAGAGCAATAGCAATGCATTTCACGGGTAACATCCCGCTTCATCAGGCAGTATATGGAGCTTGCAAAGATCCAGACCAGGTATGAGTGTGCGAGTCTATTTGAATAAAGATATTTTGATATTTTTCAGTGAACAGCTGATGGTGTGTCTACTTGTGGGAGGTAAGTTCACCACTAACTCCCCCTTTTTAAATGTTTTTTAACTAGCTTATCCGATCTGGCACCTCCATTTTGAACAATTGTATTCTGAGGGTCCACCCTTGGTGGAGGGATGTTACCTCCTTTTCTTCTACTTCTATGGAAAGCAACATTTTTAACCCGAGTGGGGTTGGGTCTAATTTTCCCACCTGCCTACTGAGTGGTTACCAGAGGTAACTCACCTTTGTGAGTATAATCTCATATATTTACTCTTTTGTCCAATTGGTTTGACATATTGCACTATTGGGGCTCTCAATCTGCTTTGTATATATATATATATATATATATATATATATATATATATATATATATATATATATATATATATATATGTTTTCCCTCATTTCATTTATAGCCGGCTGCTGCATATAAAGTGTTAACGGGGAAAAATGGAACCTAACCTATCATTCACTGACTCATTTATTTTACTTGATTTTCTTCAAAGGGGTTATTTCGCGAAAAAAGTAGGCAGTTAAAAAATGTGACAGATGTCAGGTTTTGGGCCAGTCCATCTTTTTAAGGGGGATTCTCAGGGCTTTCTTTGTTTTCAACAGCATTTCCTGAACAGCAGTTGCAAAATCTAACTGACATAATAGTGTGCAAGTGATTAGGGAGGCCGGCTGGTATCTTGCTATTTTGGCAGTTAAACAGCTGTTCAGGAAATGCTGTTGAAAACAAAGAAAGCCCTGAGAATCCCCCTTAAAAAGATGGACTGGCCCAAAACCTGTCATCTGTCACATTTTTTAACTGCCTACTTTTTTCGCAAAAGAACCCCTTTAATAACTCTCCAACCTGTTTACAGCTTCCTAGCCCTAATTTATAGTGCTAACTTATCAACACCAGACTTTTTTGTTGTTGTTGTAAAGCATAACTTTTTCTCTCTTACTAAATAGACAAGAGAACAAAAGACATATGGCATTTATATTGTGCTTTTCTTCTGGCAGACTAAAAAGCGCTTCAGAGTTGCAGCTACTTATGACGCTCTCCACAGGTGAGCAGGACTAGGGAGCCTGGCCCAAAGACTCCTAACTGTTTTAGGTACTGGCTTCAGCCAGGATTTAATCCATGGTCAAAGGTTTGTGCCCTTCATTGAAGGCAGCACCATTAGCCAGTACACTATCCAGGATTACATGCAAAGGCATGTGCTAAAGAAAGTTCTCTATGGACCTAAGGCACAAAAAGAAAACATTTTACTTTTACTTCAAATCAGGTTCATTAAAATACATGTTGAAGCTCACTGAATGTTTGATTTTAGAATAGGCATGAGGGAAACCTATCTTTAGTGAATCTTAACCAATGCCTGGTGTGCATGGTAGTTTCAATTAAGCTAATGCAAAATGATGTCTGACAGTTATAAAAGTAGGCTACATAAAACCTACTGAGAAATTCTTTTAAAGTTACTGTCCAACAGTGCTTCTATTGTTTGGATTTAACATCCATTGAGATCCACGCATGCAAATATCTTAAAGAGAAACTCCAACCAAGAATTTAACTTTATCCCAATCAGTAGCTGCTACCCCCTTTTACATAAGAAATCGATTGCTTTTTACAAACAGACCATCAGGGGGCGCTGTATGACTGATATTGGTGAAACCCCTCCCACAAGAAGCTCTGAGGACCGAGGTACTGTTGGCAGTTTCCTGTCTGTGAACCTTGTTACATTATGGGAAATAGCTGTTTACAGTTGTCTCCAACTGCCAAAACAGCTAGCAGCAGCTACATAACCTGCCCACAGTAAAAATGTCACCATGTAATAAATGTCAAAATGTAAATCGGGGAGAGGAAAGATTTTACAATGAGCAAACACTGACTAAATCATTTATACATAATTATTGTAAAAATCAAGCACTTTTTTATTACATTATTTTCACTGGAGTTCCTCTTTAAATAGATTTACTGTTCTCAAAGTGATTTATTTTAAATACAGAGTATGATCAGTACATATGTGCTAAACTATTTAAATAGCATCCAGCCCCCAATTTATTTTAGTTCAGAAACCCAGGTTCATGGATCAATCTAGGTGCACCACAGAGTAAAACAAGTCAAGTAGTCATGAAGATCAATAAACCTCTCAGAAGACCTTCAGATCAAATCCAAACAATTTCATTCATCATACGAAAACTGGAAAGCAGATGGTCAGACCACCTAATGCGGGCCGTTACTGAAGTGTCACAGGAACAAAATAAATTGTTTACAATACATCATTCCTCTGAGGCATCTTCTTTTACTGTAATGATCTCCAGATCTCAGGAGACTTTGTGTGAAGGAAAAGGTAGAATACACCTAGAACTTCAGCCAGGTGTCCAGAGTGGCCAAAGGAAAACACAACATGACAGTGCCAATACTTTTGGCATATAATGATTAGTAAATAGGACTAATTCATAGGGCTAAAACAGCTGTACACCTTGGCCAGGCCATACACATTTCATTATTACTAATTTCCCTGGGAGCTAACCAACTTCCACAGCCTTCAAATAAGTACAGCACACCCAAACAGCCTGCCACTCTCAGTCTAATACAGTATCGTGCAAGTTTGGCTAATTTATTAATGGCAACACGAGAGGACTCCTTCCCCAGCTGCTTTGGTCAGGAATTAAAATTGTTGGAAAGTCCATGTAGTATGTGTGCAGCATTCTTTTATGTATTTATTTTTTTGCTAATCGAAGTATTAAAGTAATTCTGGAATATATATATCTTATCACCTGTTTTGTAACCTAAGGTGTTATTCAGTGTTGAAGATTTTTGAAGGCATTGATATTAAAAAAAACTCATTAATGTCATTTGTGAACAAACTTAATTGTGTTAGCTTGTATGCAGTAGTAGACGAATAGTTACAGGCAGCACCCAAACATCTAGATGCGACGTGCCCTCTGAATACATGAAACACAATCAGCCTTAAATAGTCCTTGCTCCACTAGGGAGCCAATCAAAATGGTCTGGACGCCCTGTCATCAACCAATTAGGTTAAGTTCCTGCTTGTAGGCCCTCCCATCTGGTGGAGGACCTGATGGGGAACTACATCTATTTATACACTCCAATCATTTTAAAATGGCCACTGGAGGGCCGACCAATGAGGGTAGAGCATGTTCTGAATAGAAAAAACATCATTCAACTGTCACGCGGAAATCCGCATTGAAAATCCGCATGTGGTTAAATTCAATGCATATGCATAAAAACGTACACGTAAAAACATGTTCCAATCCAATTACCACGCGGAAATCCGCATTGGAGATCCGCATATGGTTTAAGTCAATGCGTATGCGTACAAACGTACGTGTAAAAACCCGGAAGCAAAAAATCGTCTAAGCCATAGACGTTTCAATCCAATCGCCTATACCGTTTACGCATTAAACTTATCTTTTCAGATTAAAAAGTGTACATGCTCCTAACCCTAATAGGAATGAGTGTCAACAATATATAGTAAGAGAAATCTGAAAAAAGGAAAAAAGTGACAAAAATAATGCTAAGTGTCTGACGGCCACCCACAGCGGTGGTCAGACACCGAACAACGCAACAAAGACAATAATCACATCTCACCCTCCCAGACTGGCGTCCGCCTCAATAGCGGTCATTTTAAAATGATTGGAGTGTATAAATAGATGTAGTTCCCCATCAGGTCCTCCACCAGATGGGAGGGACTACAAGCAGGAACTTAACCTAATTGGTTGATGACAGGGCATCCAGACCATTCTGATTGGCTCCCTAGTGGAGCAAGGACTATTTAAGGCTGATTGTGTTTCATGTATTCAGAGGGCTTGTCAGCTTGAGAAAGAGAGGAGTCGCCTCTTGAAACGTCACACAGACTTGCCCTTTTTGTCTTTCTGATGCTTTAAATAAATAAAAGAGCTTATAATACACTTGAAGACAGTGCTGGGTCTCTTCTCTTGGAGTTTCTACTTGCTGTTCCTGGAGACAGAGGGACAACGACCAATAGCACGTCGCATCTAGATGGTTGGGTGCTGCCTGTAACTATTCGTCTACTACTACTGCAGCTGTCTCTGGGCAATTGCACCACCATGGAAACTACTGAAATGACATCTGTCTCTGTGGATACCTTCATGTACTCGGATGTTGAGATCTCCAGGATCATCGCTGCCATTGATTCGGAGACGGACTTTCTTTCTACTCCTAATGTCAAAAATATCAAACGAGATATTGAAAGGATCTCTAAACATCGAATTTCTTTCGAATTACATGCTGCTACCCTGGGTGAATATTATAAGAAACGGAAAATACCTAGAGGTATTCGCTCGCATGTGGCGCCAATCATGTTCCCTCGTGATGTGGAGTTCCGCCTAAAATGGGAGAAAATCTAGAACAAAGCTTCTTTCGATTCCATGATACTGACCATTAAAAGAATCCAAGTTGAATTACCTAAGCTGGACAGTAAGATTGCCTCATTAAAAGATACCTTGGGAACCTTGTTGTCTACAGATGATATCTCAGCTTATGAGGAACTTTTATCCAGAAACTTGGAGAAATATCGTAAAGAACTTGAAAGTGTTAAACGTCAGAAGTTCCAATGGGACTCACTTGATTATGAGAGTGGTTATGTATACATATGGCAAAAACAACCTTCCTCTAACTTGCCCCGTGGGCCGGGTAAACCTAGACCCCATCCCAGAGGAGCTCCACCTAAGGGTCCACGGCCTGTACAACCTCGACCCATTCATGATTCTATAACAACTACAGAGGAAGAGCAATCAGAATCCGATTTTTTGCCCTCGGACAGTTCGGCCAATATCCCTCCAGACGGATCAGGAGAGGTGGGAGGTAATATCAGCTTGCCAAAAAGCACAAAGAAATGCGTTGAACCCTCGGGCTCTTCAATGACACTCAGAGAATGCAAAAATCCTTAGTCATTAATATCTCTTCATATGTCTTGGATGATATTCAGATCAGGGTACTCAATCGAGGTCTCTCATTCAGTATTACCAACGATGGGGACTCACTCCAATTGGAATATGATCTTTGTTCTTTTGCAAGGACTTTGAAGTTGAAATGCTTTTTTAGCAATCTTCCGAAACCAACTCAGGTTCCTTTACCAACTATGGGGCCCTTGAGACTTAAGGACACTCCATTACGAAATAAGAGCTCTTTCTGCCCCCGTCCAACCAAGTGATTGATACATTCTTAGGGAATGTGCAACGGGACATTCAGGAGCTACAAGGATCTGGTTCTCAAGTAATGAAGAATCTTAATAAACAAGAACAGGAAGCTCTTAAATGTCCTAAGGCCAATAAGGCCCTACCAATTAAGCCCGCTGACAAGGGGGGCTCAGTTGTCGTAATGGATACTGGTAATTATCATGCAGAGATTTTACGTCAGTTGGGGGATAGAAGTGTCTATAGAATTTTAGATCTAGACCCAATTTGGGATCTGAGAAGGTTGATTGATCGTTTGTTAAAGAATGCTCTGGACAAAAACATCATAGATAGGGATGTAGCTACTTTTCTGGTTCAGGACAACCCTGTTACTCCTGTTATGTATGTGCTTCCAAAAATACACAAACGATTGGTCGATCCACCTGGTCGGCCAATCGTTGCAGGTGTAAATTCATTATTTTCTCCAATTGCTAAATACTTAGATTGCATTCTTAGACCGATGGTAGTAGCTTTACTGTCTTACCTTAGGGACACTCAAGTGTTCCTGGAGGTAATTGATAAATTTGAAAATTTAGATGATGATGACTTATTGGTTACAATTGATGTAGAGTCACTCTATACCTCCATCCCTCATGATGGAGGTGTGGAGGCGGTCTCTCACTATTTGCAAACCTGTTCAGATGTTTTTGATGATCAGAGACATTTTCTTATCGATCTGTTGGAGGTGATTTTGAGGAGGAATTATTTCTTATTTGAGGACACGTTTTATGAACAATGTAGAGGTACAGCTATGGGGTCAAACGTGGCCCCGACTTATGCTAATTTATACATGGGTCTTTACGAAGATTCATTTGTGTACACAAATCAATTGTTTCTCCGCCACTCCAAGGGGTGGTGGAGAAACAATTGATGATGTTTTTTTTATTTGGGCGGGGCCACGTTTGACCCTCGAATGCTTTATTAAAGATCTACATGCATGCTGCCCATACATTTCCCTTACATACACTTGTAGTACTCATTCTGTATCCTACTTGAATACGATGGTCACGAAAGTTGGAGGAAAATTGACCACCAATCTATTTAGGAAATCTACTGACAGAAATGCATTATTCCATTATAGGAGTTTCCATCCTTCTCATATTGCTAATAATATTCCAAAAAACCAATTTGAACATGTAAATAGATTAGTGTCTGATGCTACATTGAGAGATACACGTCTGAAAGAAATGGCCAATAGATTTGTTCAAAGAGATTATCCTCTAGATTTGTGTAATCCTTTTAGTCGATCCTCCTCAATTAAAAGACCACGCTCCAGACAGATCGATCAGATTCCTCTTGTTACTACCTTTTCAACCAATTCCAAACAGATTGAGAAAATTGTTAGAAAACATTGGCCTTTATTAAAACAAGGCTTTCCACAGGTTAGGGAATTTCAGGAATATCCACTTATGTCATATAGACGGGCTCCTACAGTTGGTGACACTTTGGTGAGGGCAGATATTGGCTCTCGGACTGCTAATTTAACTACTACAAGAAAAGGGACTTTTCCCTGTTTGTCGTGTCATATGTGTAATTCTATTGTTAAAGGAGATACTTTTACACACCTTACTACAGGGAAACACTTTTCAATCAATGGTTATTACACATGTGACTCTGCATATGTTGTATATCTTCTTCGTTGCCTTTGCGGATTGATTTATGTGGGGATGACCACACAGATACTTAAAATGCGCATCTCCGCGCATAAGTCAGCTATCCGCTCAGGCACATCTGAACAAGCGGTTGCTAGCAATTTTTCTGCCTGTCGCCATAATGTTAGCCAGTTGAGGGTCCAGGTGATTGACTCTGTCCCCCCGCCACGCAGGGGGGGTGATAGGGTCAAATTATTATTGAGACGGGAGTTGTTTTGGATTAGGAAGCTGGATGCCCTTGGTCCAGGGGGTCTTAAACGGGAGTGCAAGTTGGGTCCATGTGTTTATAGATAGATGTCTTGCTGATTGTTTTTTGGTCTGGACGCCTGGAGTCTTCTTTTTGGGTTGGTTCTGTTTCTTCTTTTTTTCCCCGACCCTTCCCTACCGGCGGCCACATTTGGTGGCCGCTGGTCGGGGGGGGAGAGGGGTTTATAGAGAAATGTATTATTATTTCTTATTTTTTGATTATGTTGTTTTGTTGGCTCTCCTGGACTGGCCGCCGCTGGTATGTGGCCGCTAGTCCGGGTTGGCCTTCAAAATATCTTTTTGATTTTTTGCCTGTTTTTTTTCCGACTGGCCACCAGGGATGGACGCCAGTCATGACAGAATTGGTAATTTTTGTTCTCGCCGGCCCAGACTGGCCGCCGCTATTGAGGCGGACGCCAGTCTGGGAGGGTGAGATGTGATTATTGTCTTTGTTGCGTTGTTCGGTGTCTGACCACCGCTGTGGGTGGCCGTCAGACACTTAGCATTATTTTTGTCACTTTTTTCCTTTTTTCCTTTTTTCAGATTTCTCTTACTATATATTGTTGACACTCATTCCTATTAGGGTTAGGAGCATGTACACTTTTTAATCTGAAAAGATAAGTTTAATGCGTAACCGGTATAGGCGACTGGATTGAAACGTCTATGGCTTAGACGATTTTTTGCTTCCGGGTTTTTACACGTACGTTTGTACGCATACGCATTAACTTTAACCATATGCGGATCTCCAATGCGGATTTCCGCGTGGTAATTGGATTGGAACATGTTTTTACGTGTACGTTTTTACGCATTGGATTTAACCACATGCAGATTTTCAATGCAAATTTCCGCATGACGGTTGAATGACGTTTTTCTATTCAGAACATGCTCTACCCTCATTGGTCGGCCCTCCAGTGGCCATTTTAAAATGATTGGAGTGTATAAATAGATGTAGTTCCCCATCAGGTCCTCCACCAGATGGGAGGGCCTACAAGCAGGAACTTAACCTAATTGGTTGATGACAGGGCGTCCAGACCATTCTGATTGGCTCCCTAGTGGAGCAAGGACTATTTAAGGCTGATTGTGTTTCATGTATTCAGAGGGCTTGTCAGCTTGAGAAAGAGAGTAATCGCCTCTTGAAACGTCGCACAGACTTGCCCTTTTTGTCTTTTTGATGCTTTAAATAAATGAGCTTATAATACACTTGAAGACGGTGCTGGGTCTCTTCTCTTGGAATTAGCTTGTATGCAGACATCAAACCAACAGATGCTGATTCCGGCAATACCTTTAATAGCTGACTGTGCATTGTTTACTGCAAGCTTTCAAAATGTTAAGTTTCTTCTTCAGGCATTATACAGAACTGGATCGGAACCATACAGAAGTGAATCCATATGCAATTAACTTTTTCTCCTGAGTTTTCTCCAAAGAGATAATTTTTTGTCTTCGATTTAGAATAACTTTTCAGCACTTTGCAATGGATAAAGTACCAAAAAGTAGGTGAAAAAGTACTATTAAAATTGTTTTGAGTATTTGTTTTACTTGCTGATAAATTAAAAGACATGTAATTGACATGTTTGAAAATATCACCTTGGAGAAAACGCAGGAGAAAAAGTGGGCCAGAGACTTATATATGATTTTGTAGGGCATTCAGCAATTATCAGCATATCTTAAAAGTAAAGAACCTCATCAGTGCTCAGATCTATTGAACACTTGCAGCATTTAACAATACAGGAAAACACTAACAATCACCTAAGCCGTCAGCCAGAAAGCAGCAACAGGCAGAAGTGTTAAAAAATCTGCCACTCTGGCCCATATGCTATTCATTTTTTCACCTGAGTTTTCTCCTAGGTGATAATTTTAAATTTGCCAATTATGTTTCTTTTGAGCCACCAGCAAGCAAAAAAATACTCCAAATAATTTTAATAGTACTTGTCTACCCACATTTTTTTTCCCCAGGAAATCCAGTATTTCTCACAGAAAAGTATTGCAGTAACATGTTTTGCTACACAAATGTCTATTGCCTTTATGTGTTTTCGAACAAAACAAAAAAAGGAGGAAAAAAAGCTAATTGGACATAATGTCACACAAAACTCCAAAAATGGGCTGGACAAAATTATTTGCACCCTTAACTTAGTATTTGGTTGCACACCTTTTGGAAAAAATAACTGAAATCATTTGCTTCCTATAACCATCACTTAGCTTCTTACACCTCTCACCTGGTAAGTGATATTTTAGTGTCAGTTGATGACTCCACCCACTTCTAAAACGTTCAAACCACGGTGACCTAGTGACCAACTATGCAAAGTTTTGAGCATCTGGAATTATTACAGTGAGAATGGAAACATTTTATATTTTCCCATTGAAGTCAATGAATGAACTTTAATTAGTTGTTTTTCTATGTAGACCTCATGATTATGACAAATACAAATACTGCCATACTGCCATTATACAACCCAAGTTTGATTAATTTAGCTTCAGAGTTGTATGAGTGGCAATAGTTTGAAAATGTAAGAATAAAAATCTGCATGAAAATTGGGGACTTTGAAGGCCGTACTAGGGGGACAAAGGGTGAAACCACTTAAAAAGCACCAGCAACTTACAATGCTATGGGCTGAAGAAGTGTGCAAAGTTTGATAGTCGTACTCCACAAAAGTGCAAGAAGAGCAGTGTATATATAAAAAGGGGGGGGCAGAATAAGAGTGAGCTGAAAACTTTTGGAAATGAGCAACAATATGTTGGCTTTATTTAATTCAACATAAGCTGAAAATAAATAACAATATGTTGGCTTAATTCAAGTCAACAATTAGTTGACATCATCCATGAGGAATCAGAATTGTGACCAGAAAACTGTTCCTCCTTTATAGGAGAAAATGTGGTGCAGGACTTCATGGGTCAAAGTGATATACTGAAATTGTGGCTTGTAGGAAAAAGCTATGATGAATATATTTAAAATGGAACACTGTGTACAGCTAGATTGGATAGGTGTCATATTCTGCAAGATGGAAGGGGGGAAGAGAAAGAATGAAACAGGCATCTTTTTTGTCTTCTTTCCAACACATTACAAATCCATAGAAAAGATAATAACCTGCCACTGGAACATAATGTAAGAGAAAGATATTACATAATCGCAAGTCACTTGTCTTTTCTGTGTAAGAGGGCTACAAATGTAGGTGCGGCAGTATATACTGTATAGGCCATGCATGGAGATTTTTGGAGGGAACTAAAAGCTCTGTAAATCTGTATATATTTGAGAATAATAAAGAGCAATTGGTAAAACAGTGACATTACATATTAAAGTAACTAGTTTTATACAATGCTTAGTTGAGTTATGGAGAGCCAAAACCCCACCGATATTTTGTGTGTGTGGACTGAAAGGAACGTCGAAGTTGTCTGACAGTACTGTAGGGTGGCATTAAGTTCCTACTAAAAGTGAAGCCATTTGCAATAAGTCTTTTTGCCTAAATAATGCAGTACTGTGCTCTGTAGACATTAGTTTCAGATTAGCCAGATTATGACTTGCCATACAGATTATATTTGTATGCAATATGTTGGAATAACAGCCCAGTGGTTAAAGTGAAACTTAAGTGAAAACAAAGTGATGAAGAAGATAAACAATAGTATCTATCCTCATACTTCTAAAAACTAATTTTAGATATTCCACAGTGTTATGTTAAAGTGAACCTTAACTGTAAAAAAAACAAAAGAGTTTCACTAACCTGGTGCTTTGATCCTATCCTCCATTCTCCCACTACAGCTAAGTTTCGGTTTTGCTGACTAATCAGCCGGCGGTCCACTGCGCCTGCACGGCTCTTGTCAAGCATATCCTGGTATGCATTCACATCATCAAACAAGTCATGTGCAGGCGCAGTAAGCGAGAACCTCTCACTGTGCCTGCACAGGACAAGTTCAATGACGAGAATGCGTACCAGGATATGTGACCACTGCGCAGGTGCAGTGGTCTAAAACTGAAACTTAGTTGTGACTGTACATACACTACTATCTCATCATGACACATGTCACCGGGTGGTGCTGCAACACTGACACGATCCCCTGGGTTACGATCATGTGATTGGAACTCTGAAGAGGATGCCGGGAGTGCAGCACCGCTGATGAATGAAGAAGAGAAGTCGATCTAGCCACTCAGAACAGGTAAATATAAAGAAGCTCCCTGCACCACTCTGCATTAGGCAGCTAAATGGGATACGCGGTTTGAAGACACTCTAGCATGCATTATCTATCTCGAGATGATTCGTGCAGGGCTGCTTATAGGTTAAAAGGAAAATGTACTTTAGTTTAGAAAACTCTAATGCTTTTGGTTTGCCTCTATATATACAAAGATAAATTGCCATTATCATTTCTGCAACTTTATTTTTATGTGCATACAAAGCACAGTCTTGCCACAGTGACTCAAACAGAAATTAACAGAAATGTTATAGTTTGCTGCAGTGGCATATCTGATGGGGGGCAGACATGGCACCTGCCATAGGTGCTCAAGTCACCCCCTTAATTGGCGCAAACTGCCCTGTCAATCTGTCAGCTCTTAGTTCTGCGTCCCTAAATGCACTATGTCTCACCTTCCCATTGGAGGACCTCTAGTGTTAGTGCTCCATTCATGCAGTTTCCCCTCCCCATAGGCCGATGGCAGCACTCCATAACTCATGCTGTTTCCTACGTCCTGTGCCCGCCATTGTTTGGGTAGCCATCCCCTCAGCTTTCCTGTGATTATCTGCATGGTGCCAGCATGCCACTGGGGCTGATGGGGAAAACATCCATAGCCTCATTGTTCTGCACGACAATGAACTGTCTGACACTTTGAGTCAGTTTGACACTGATACACTTTGACACTTGTGCAAGGGTAATATTATTAAATATGTTCATGTGTGCTGTTGGTGTGGTTGGTCAGGTAGGAGAGCCCAGAGCATGTTATTAAATGTATGTATGTGTGCATGCATATGTTAAATATGTGGGGGTGGGTTGAGTTACATGTGTGTATATGCGTGATGTGGGGAGAAGATTGGAGAGAGAATGGGCCATATGCAATTCACTTTTTCTCCTGAGTTTTCTCCTAGGTGATATTTTTAAACTTGTGAATAAAATGCCTTTTAAGCTTCCAGAAAGTAAACTTCCAGAAAGTAATAAATAATTTTGAAGTACCTTTTCACCTACTTTTTGGTACTTTTTTAATTGAAAATTATGTAAAGTTATTTAAAATCGAAGATGAAAACTCATCTCCTAGGAGAAAACGCAGGTAAAAGAGAATTGCATATGGCCCAATATGTCATTAAAGTACCCCTAAACCGAGACCCTCCAAAATGAATGAAGCCCATGGTGGGCTAGATTACCTGCTACTCAGTGTTCTGGCTATGTTCATTGTCCTTGGGGGGATTAACCCAGAATAACCCTTTAACGGAAAGTTAAAGGGTTAAAGCCCTTGAAAATTCAGAATCGCTGGATTATAGACCACATACACGCACTGACCACTTTAGTAGGTACACTTCGCAATAACCGGGCTGGACCTCCGTTTGCCTTCAGAGCTGCTTCAGTATTTTGTGGCATAGATTCATAAATTTGTTAACAAATTTCAAAACAATTGAACAGATGTACCTAATAAAGTGGACGGTGAGTGTGCATGGTATAGATTGATAATTGCTCTACGGCAAGACTTACAAAGTAGATACATTATTAAAGTAACTTCTTGCGCTTGCAAAACTGAATAATTGCACATTCTTTCTTGTTTCAGTAGAGAAAATTGTAGTTTGCATACTATTTATAGTCTAAAAAGACTGTTAACTATCAATAATGTAAACCTAAAACAATTTAAATACTAGAAAATGCTTTGAATTGGCCAGCTCCTGAGAAAGTCTGTGATGATGAAGTGTATAGGGCATAGCCAACTTCCATGACTTCTTTCTAGGTTGTATTTGTTTCTATGCTAGAGAATATAATTAAAAATATTGGCAGTATCACTGTATTCCCCTTTGGCTCTTCTTGAGGGTTTGGCTACAGTTCTGTGTACGTTCTAGTTCTTCCTTGGCGCTTGATCTCCTAAGATCTGGAGATCACATGTTTCATAGAAGTCACCCAGACATGCTAAACTGCAAACAAATTAGTTTGTTATCTGCCTTTACTGACTACCTGCATTAATGTAATGAGTCTGTTTTACATGATGGATGAGCAAGTTTGGATTTGGTCTGAACATCTAAGACTGCTTTATTCATATTCCCTTCTTTTTAACTCTAACAGACCATTTGAAGTGTGGTCTACAAAAAATAGACAGAAACCATTTTTTTTCTTTTTTTTGTGCATGAGTGTGAATGGCTACAAAAATAAGACAGGAATGGAAATTCTGATTTTTGTCATGCAAAGAATGAAAATAAAGCAGTAATACTAATGCTCAACTCTTCTTCATACATACAAAATGTATGAATTCCCTAAAATTAAATTAAGAGTTAAAAAAGATCTTATTAATCAATTTTGACCTGTTTTTACTGTTCATTCAAATTACTCACCCTGAAGATGTAGTTTGCTTTCTGTGCTTTGTAACAGCACTGAACTCACTGAATCCAGATTGTCATAACTACTACATCCCAATGGGCCAGTACGGGTTTCTGTGACCTGCAGAAACAAATGTAAAATGGTTGTAAGTCTCTGAAACCCTCATTCATTATACATTGTTATTTTACCGAATAATTAGACCCTAATGTGTCCTCATTGTTGTTTAAAACATTTGCTTTGAATCAGGCAATGATAAAAGCACCTCGTCTGATTTAAAAAAACAAACACATTTGGGGTATGGATATCCCCTAAGGTGCGATAAGGCCAACATAAATCCAATACCAGGCTGCTCCCAAGTCCACTGTAAATAAATACACAAAAAAGGAGTGCTCTGAGACTTCAGTTGAAGAACAAAGTAATCCCTTCCAGGACAGGTCTCACCTGCTAGCGGTTGCGGCTGACAGAGTGTGCTCAGCCAATAAGCGACTGTGTCCCACTTGTGCAAGCTGGGGATCAGGCTGTCCGGCCACGAAGTGTGGGTAGCATCACTCCAGAAGATGTCATCGGCATCCGCGTAGCGCCATAGGAACCAGGCGCTCTGGCCCTCACCATCTGTCAGCCGCATCGCTAGCAGGTGGGACCTGTCCTGGAAGGTATTAATTTGATCTTCAGCTGAAGTCTCAGAGCGCCCCTTCTTTTTTGTATGTTGATTACAAAAAAATTATTCTTTCAGTTATATAGAGAATCAGAGCTGACCTCAACATTAACATTCTTATTTCCAGCACTTAAAGACAATCCCTGCCTCAATAATTTAATCAGTACATAATCATCTGCTTTATAATTCTAATTTTACTCTAAACGTTAATACCTTGATGGCTCCTGATGAAATTTGAATCTCGTGAAGTTTCCGCATAGTTCCGTCTCTGTCTACAAAATAAGATGATGCCAAATGATGTAAAGACTCTACGCTCTGGCTTCCATTTCCAATGTGACGATCCAAGCGACCTTTGTCCATGTACATAGTCAAAGCTTCCTCCCCTGTAAGAAGCAAAATAATTAGGTTACAGCCTAATGTCCATATTTTTATATATGCTTGCTTTCTTCTAAGCCATCCAAATGGTTCCAAATCAAAAGACATCTGTCTGGCGTAAACTAATATGTGTGTTTTTATAGAATCTCCACAGAGTTTGTGAACGAGCTTGTTTACATAGTTACATAGTTATTTGGGTTGAAAAAAGACATACGTCCATCGAGTTAAACCAGAGAACAAAGTACAACACCAGCCTACTCCCTCACATATCCCTGTTGACCCAGAGGAAGGCGAAACACCCTTACAAAGCATGGTCCAATTAGCCCCAAAAGGGAAAAAATTCCTTCCCGACTCCTGATGGCAATCAGATAAAATCCCTGGATCAACATCACTGTGCATTACCTAGTAATTGTAGCCATGGATGTCTTTCAATGCAAGGAAAGCATTTAAGCCCCCTTTAAATGCAGGTATAGAATTTGCCATAACTACTTCCTGTGGCAATGCATTCCACATCTTAATCACTCTTACTATAAAGAACCCTTTCCTAAATAAATGGCTAAAATGTTTTTCCTCCATGCGCAGATCATGTCCTCTAGTCCTTTGAGAAGGCCTAGGAACAAAAAGCTCACCCGCCAAGCTTTTATATTGCCTTCTGACATATTTATACATGTTAATCCCCTCTAAGGCATCTTTTCTATGCACTAAATAAATCCAGTTTATCTAACCTTTCTTGGTAAGTGAGACCTTCCGTCCCACTTATCAATTTTGTTGCTCGTCTCTGCACCTGCTCTAAAACTGCAATATCTTTCCTGTAATGTGGTGCCCAGAACTGAATTCCATATTCCAGATGTGGCCTTACTAGAAAGTTAAACAGGGGCAATATTATGCTAGCATCTCGAGTTTTTATTTCCCTTTTAATGCATCCCAAAATTTTTATTCATATTAATATTAGCTTTAGCTGCAGCAGCTTGGCATTAAATACGATTATTTAACTTGTTGTCGATGAGTACTCCTAAGTCCTTCTCCAAGTTTGATGTCCCCAACTGAATCCCATTTATTTTGTATGGTGCTAGACCATTGGTACGACCAAAATGCATGACTTTACATTTTTCAACATTGAATTTCATCTGCCATTTATGTGGAAAAAATATTAAAATCAATTCACAAAAAGTTTCAGCGAGATATTTAAATCCTTATTTTGACATATTTTTCCTGAACATTCCTAGATGTGTTGACAGCACACATAGCCATTGATACTGAGAACCTGCTCTAGTCTAGGCCGTGACCCTTTCACATCACTGCCGTGAGCCCACAAGCTATAGAACTCTGTAACTGCCCAGCTGTCTAGAATAAGGATCAGTAACCAGTTGGACCCAAGTATGTAGATATGCTTAAACCTGGGTAGCTTGCTGGTTGAAAGCCTCTAGGCTAGCATGGCGTTTTTGTTCTTGTTGTTTTAAGGAATATACCTGTACTAAAGTATACCTTTGTTGCCTGAAACAATTGTTTTTCAAGATGTTGAATGACAATGTTCCTAGTTTTATGTACTGTGGAGAAGGGAATGCTGCTGCAAGCAAACACAAAAGCAATCAGAGAAAAAAAATATTTAACCTGGTCAATTACTTTTGAATCCAGAAATACCAGCTGCAGAGGACAGAACACGTATGTGCATCAGACTATTATTCAGAACAATCACAAAGGACTGTTTGGGTCAGGTTAGCTAATAGTCAAATCAGAATTAGTTAGAGCCCAATAGAGGAGTATCAGTAATATTCTACTAGCCACTATCTCCAACGCCCAAATTACAGTGGTGCTCTCTTTTTCGATGTACATGATACACAGAGCTAATGAAAAAGGTACAGTTCCCAAATGTAAATATGTCCGACAAGGTGTGGATGTATGGACTAACCAAAGAGTGCTCAGGTTAAATATATGTAGAACAGCAATATATATATATATATATATATATATATATATATATATATATATATATATATATATATATATATATATATATATACATACAAAGGAAAATTGGCACTGCTTGACATACTATGACTATGATTTATTAAAACCACCATACAACAAATAAGTCACACCTGGGATGTGTAAAGAAGGTTGGTAGGTGCTGGGGAGACACCAGTGCAGTAACAGCTGTTTACACAGAGCAGCTTGTTCAGTATCCACCGGGAATAGACTCCACAGGAATCATGGACAATGGGGAGCTGAACATAGCATATTACCTTTGCATATCAAGAATAATAATAATAATTCAGCATAAGTTTATATATATATATATTAGTCTAGGAAGTTAATGAAAGACATCAGGAAGGAAATTTAAGTTAAAGCAGACCTAAACCCAGAACTTCCTCTCTGCTTTAAAAGATAAGCAATAGCATAATAATCGTTAAAGAAAAACATTTTTTTTTACAGATTACAGAACTTCTACAATAAATATGCAGTGTCTACTTCCTGTTTTCATGGGAGCACATAAAGAGTTAACATCCTGTTTTTACATATTGGCACATAACTCGGCACACATCTTGGCACAGTTCAGACAGAGCTGACAGCTCAAATTACACCAGTCCAGCATACCCAGCAAATGTCTCCTAACTAAACCACCTCTATCCAATGTGAGGTTCCACACATTTTCCTACACCTTCATTCTGAAGATTTGTACTCTGGGCAATTCAAGTTTCTGACTAAAGATATTTTTTTTAACCAGAGGTAAAATAATCAAGCAGTGCATGCAAGTGCAGGCAAATGAGCACCGTCTTCACCCAATGTGAAGACTTGACACCAGAACATTAAGAACAATATTGTTTTATTGAAGAGTGCACAGCAAACAAGTGAGACATAAAATAACCAAGTCAATAATAATAATGTTCAGAGTGCAATATGTTTGTTAAAAACAACAGTTTTGCTCATAAAATACACTTATACACATACACATATACCCAGTGAAAAAATTAACATAGTGTTTATGTCAGCAAGCTCTCCCCCGCACAATCTCCTGGTCTGACCACTCCAGCTGGAATCCCCCTGACATTCCTTACCTTCTCCATATGTGTATTTTAAGACTTGCATAATTCAAAACCTATTGCGCTACAAATATTAGGCTGGGCGCCCTTACTTTTGCATACTGCCATCACAATTGCCTAGCGATTCCTGCCACTTTAAGAAGTGTTTTTTTAAGTACTTGCATCTGCAGTGTGACTGAGATTTGCAAATGTGTGTTACAAAATTTGTGTGTGTGTGCGTGTGCGTGCGTGTGTGTGTGCGTGCATGCGTGCGTGTGTGTGTGTTAGGGTAATGAAATTGCTGCAAAATCACTTTTTTTTCACAGCAATTACAAAGCAATTTACCAGCATTCATATCATTTGTATTCAATCTCAATTGTTTAAAAAAAAAAGCTACAGGATCTGTGATTGCCATTTCTCAAATTGCAATTGCTCCTGTGGGTTTGCCCTCATTGAGGCTCCCTGCACACTGCATGTGATTCCAATTCCAATTTTTAATCATTTTTTACATCCTATTCCGATTTTTAATCGTTACTGCATACTGCGTTTTTTCCTCCGTTTTTCTGTTGATTGCATTCAGGGAAAATCGGAATTGCAAATCGGAAAGGGAATCGGAATCGCAAAACGGATTTGCAGTGTGCAGGGAGCCTGGCTGTCATTAGCCTTGGAATCACTGGCAATTGCCCGCAATTTCAAAATGCAGCTAAAAGCGCTATAGTGGGCCATGGAGTTTTGAGTAAGATTATCTACTACATTCTACTACAGTAGTTGAGTAAGATTATCTACTACATTCTACTACAGTAGTTGAGTAAGATTATCTACTACATCAAAGAAGTGTTGTTTGACTTCCAGTGATTGTAAGGTGGGGGGAGCCTATTCAATGCCACACAGGTGTTCAAGAACATTGTAAAAGTGGTCCAGTGAGTGAGTTACTACAGGTGGTGGCTACATATTTTCATAGCAACAAGGAAGCGCTGATCAAGAATTTAGAAAATCACTGTACTTTGCCTGTATATTTGCAAGTCTGCCTTACTCAGCCATGCCAGCGCTACTTTTTCTCTCTCTCCACAATTCTAACTAACTAATCATAGATGTTTTCTCCACCTGTGGAACTACTGTCCACCACTGAAAGTAATCACTTTCAGTTCACAAACGACCCAAATGATATATATATACTATATATATATGGAGTGCGGAATAAATTGGAAGAGAATTGCATTGGTTGCTAGAAATCAGAATCACTATTAAGCTGGCCACTAACGGTCCAATTTCTAGTGAAAAATCGTTCGAGCGATCAGAAATTCTGATCGGATTGGTTGTAAATAATCTCCATTGGTGGACACAATCGATTATGAACGAGTGAAAAAAATGTCGCCCGAATGAATTTTCGTCGAACGAAAATTTGGATTTTCTTGGTGGTCGTGATAGATAGGAAGCAATGATTGGTTAGTTGATGGTGTAGTGAACGATTTTTCGTCCGATCAGAATTTCTGATCGCTCGAACGATTTTTCGCTAGAAATTGGACCGTTAGTGGCCAGCTTTAGATCCTATAATCTGGCTACTTTGTCAGCTGGTAAACGGTTACTTGTTCTGCGGTAGTCACTGCGTGTTGTAGTTCCACATATGGTGGAAAAATCTGGAGAGGTTAACGTAGCACTGAACTTTGTTAATATGTGTTTGAAGGACATTTATCTTAGCAGTTGCACTGTTAGCACAATAAGATTGCGCTGATTGTTGTTTTTACTGTATCTACTAAAAACAATAGAATATATTCAAATGTATAATAAAGCCAGGACAAGAAAATCACTAATGAAAATATCAAATTGAAGAAGTAATCAAAGTAGCCAGACAGGCACAGAGGCAGGAAGTGGATACAGAGGAGGACCAGGACTCAATAACAGCACGCAGTCAAGGAATATTCTGGCAACTTTTGGGGGGAAATGGCAGTGCATAAAAAGGATCTGTTCAGGTGCTGCATAATTAATGAAACACACCTGTGCGTAGAGGCAATACACAGTTAGGCCTTGTTCACATCAGGGCTGTTTCTGTGCACTTTTCTCAATGCATTACCCTGTGCGTTTAGCAAGGTATTCATTTTCCCATGTAATTGAATGTGCTTGGTTCACATCTATGCGCGACGCTGAGCTGCGTTACAAAAACGTAGTGTTGCCTGCATTTCTGTACATTGAGCTGTAAAGCACATATCAATGCAAGGAAATGGGTGCGCTTTTTTAACGCATAGAAGCGCCTGTGTTTTATACCCCTAATAGAACAAAAAAAACACATTTTCATATGATGACAACTCTTTATTGACAACTGCTACTGCTACAATAAGCAAAACATGCCTAAAAATCGAACCGCAACGCACTGAAACACGCACTAAAGTGTGCACAAATGCATGTTTTTTTATCATACGCTTTTACACATTTCTCAACACACCCAATGTGAATGAGGCCTCACAGTGATCCAGGCTTCAGACACCACAGGTAAAATGCAAACAGCACACCATTCCAAAGACAGTAGACAGACACCTGCTGGTGGGCAGCGGAAGTTACTTACATTGTATTTATACACTGCTCCTAGCAGACAAAGCAGGACACTGTTCAGTTTCTAACAATCGTTTTCTGGAGTAATTGAAAAAAAGAGATTTGCAATGAAGGAAAGTGACTGGGAGAAAAGATGATAAACTTCAGTTCAATTTGTGCAGGAGGGAGTAATTCCACAGGATTAGGTGGACCCCTTTAGTGTAAATTGTTCTAGATTGTTAGATACATATAATTTGTAAACCATTTGGTTTAAATTATGCCTACATCTTTCATTGGTTTCTATGATTCTCTGAGCATATATAATTAAGATGACATTTATACCATATGTCTGTTTATTGTCACTCTTTTTTAGAACCTAATGAGGGGTGTGTTGTGTCAGTATCATCACGCAGTCTTTGCTATGACACGCTTTAAATAAATGGGTTAATCCCATAAAGCAAGCCCTGTGCTATTTACTTCTGCTTTTCTTGATTTATTCAGAGCATTGTCTGTCTGCTTCATTATAATATCTACCACTACATAATATCAAACTCTTAACATTTTCTTGATAACCTCCCTATCCAGGCATGTGCAGTTGTATTTGAAGTATCCATGTATTGTGTTTTAAAATTAACTATTTTTATTACTACCTGTACTACAAGTTCTGCTGATATAATTTAATAAGAATTTATTTGTTCTACTTTGAATTCAGAAATGTGGTTAATAATATTTCCAACACTGTACAAAAATAGCAAACTTAAAATATAGCATTTAGATTTTCATGAATAAACAGTTTATAAATAATCATAACAAGTAATTAGAAGGATAAGCTAAAGTGGGAAATACAAATTTGGGTACTTTTTTTTATTTTTTATATTAGTATGCATCAGTTATCATACATCAGTTATCCTTTAACAAAGACAAACATACACTGTGCACCTAGACAAGCTGCCCCAGGACTAGTTAAGAACCAGTTTACCTATGGAATTTGTACCATTAACATTAGCCGAAACTAGACTCTTCAACTGGGAGGACTTCTGCGATCACTTCACCCATTGTCCTAAGATGTTCAGCCTTCTCATGAGCTTGATGGTTTGCACAATAGCTCTAGCTACAATTTCTGGTGCCAATTATACAATACCTTTTGTACAAAAGGTCACCCAGCAATGAAAGGGAGAGAAATAAAGCAAGCCTGAGGAGCTAACATAATGCAACCACCACTCCTGAAACTCTTTAACAGCCAGAATCAACTAATAGAAATAAAGTGGAGCATCATCATAAGTTTCAAATATGACCACTTCAGTTCTTTGTGACACATCTTCTTCAACACCTTCCAGTATCTCGTCATCACCCTAAACTTGTTTTGATGTCTTGCCCAACACCATCATCATCATTTTGTATTGAGAATTTGAGATAGATGTTTCATAAGCAGTGTTCTTAAAGAAAATAACTTAAGTAGAATAAATGCTTATCAGCCACTCTCAGCTTCACCAACCCTTAGCTTGTAGATCTATGGGCATCACCACTGATAATAGCTCCTTCATATTCAATATTTGATAACAACAAATATTGCTCATAAGCTATCCAATATGGGAGCATCTTAGTCCTACAGGGCAATCCATTCTACCCTGAATTTGAATCATCCAAACAAAAGGAGCCCCTGGTTCAACTAGTGCAGGGAGTATCCTGTTTTACTGCAGCATGGGCAGCAGAATACACAGTGTGACTGGCACAATAATTCATGCCAACCAGCCCTTCATCAGGTTTCTGAGGAAAGGTAGTTTCACATGGAAGATTGTGCCAGTCACACTGTGTAAACTGCTGTCAATGATGATAAAAGGGGATACTTCCTGAACTGAACCCTGGCCTACTGCCTCTGTATTACATTTCATTGCTCTCCTTCCCCACATTGCAAATATAGAACTGTACATGAATCGCGGTGTGTGCAGGACCTGACAGTCGGGTGAAAAAGATGATGCATGTTGTATGGAACAGGGCCAGAGAAGCAGCACCCCATAGGTAAGTAATGGTGCCACCACCACCACTCCTGCACCCCCTGTGGCAAACACCATTATAAGCCTCCCTTACAGAGAGGTTAAAAAAAAAATCCAGAGCTCAGTTTGCTTTAAAGAAGACTGAACTCAGAACTTCTTCTCTGCTCTAAAAGTTAAGCAACAACATACTAATCTTTAAAGACAAATATTTCTTTGTTACAGCTGATACAAATTCTGCAATACATTTTAGGTGTGTCTACTTCCTGCTTTCATGGAAGCAGACATATTGCTAACATCCTGTGTTTACCAATTAGCTGCCCTGCCATGGCAGCCAGCTGACACAGCTGCGAGATCAAATTACAACTTGTAATTAGTAACAGATGAGGGGGAATTAGGCAGGCTATACTCTCTAAATACATACAATGTGAATTTCTCTATGCATTCCTTCTATCCTGTGCAAGATTTCACATCCACTATAACAAAAAAGATGCACTTGTTTACCTATTCACAGCCATAAAAAAGAAAAATGTACAGAGAGAAAAATAAAACGTGTATCAAAGAGGACACATTGCAATAGCATACACAACTCCACAAGCATGCCTGCAGAGCTATGGTGGGATAGTTTAGAGTGGGAGGTATGAACTGAAGATAGGAGATGAGGATGCACATACCCACTATTGAAAAGTGCATCAGGACTTCTCCTTTAGTTGCTCCCTTACTCTTGTCTGAATTCTGTTGTTCTTGAAATTACATGAAGCTGTTCTAAAGATGCCTGCTTAAACAATGACACTGTGGCACTACAGCAGCTCCATTGCAGTCTGTTTTTAACACCATCAATTGGTCTGCTTCATGTCATATGACCCAATTTTTCACACAGTATTTTAAAATATAGAAGCATGGGTTTAACTATAAACGCAGGGTAGCCCACAGCTACAGGGCACTCCAAGTACTTACCCTCCCACTGATGCTTTGCTCACAGATGTGGCCACATTTCTTGTATTTGCTGCCGTGCAGTCAGGTTAGGTGCTACAAGTCACCGCTTGTCATGGGAGGATTGAAGCGAGTTCTAAGAGTTCAGATAGTTTACGGCTGATCGAAAGAAACTGTTCATGTGCCTTGTGGTCCTGGTGTAGATGGATCAGAATCTCTGGCCTAAGGGAAGTCTACTGAAGAAGCGAAAGCCTGGGTGGGACGGATCATTAGCGATGTTTTGAGCTCTGGAGCACAGTCTTGAGTTGAAGATTTGATCTAGAGAGGGGAGTGGTTTCCTGATGATTCTTTCCGCTGGTCTGATGACTCTCTGCAGGTTGTGTCAGGAGTAGTGTTGGGCGAACAGTGTTCGCCACTGTTCGGGTTCTGCAGAACATCACCCTGTTCGGGTGATGTTCGAGTTCGGCCGAACACCTGATGGTGTTCGGCCAAACCGTTCGGCCGCATGGCCGAACTAAGAGCGCATGGCCGAGCGTTCCCCGAACGTTCGGCTAGCGCTGTGATTGGCCGAACGGGTCACGTGGTTCGGACCCGAACGCGCTCTGGCCAAACTGTCACGTGGTTCGGGTAAATAAATACCCGAACCACGTCATATCTCCGCCATTTGTCTGTGGGTTTAGCTTTGGGTAGGCAGGCAGGGTAGTTCGCGCTCCAGCCACGCTAGCCAGGGTCCCCCCAGTCATTGTGTGTCGCTGCTGGGAACAGTAGTACACCGCTCGCTCAGCCACACTATATAGCATTGTGTTTACTGCCACTCTGTGTACCTCGCTCAGCCACACTATATAGCATTGTGTTTACTGCCACTCTGTGTCTGCTGGGAACAGTAGTACACTGCTCGCTTAGCCACACTATATAGCATTGTGTTTACTGCCACTCTGTGTCTGCTGGGAACAGTAGTACACTGCTCGCTCAGCCACACTATATAGCATTGTGTTTACTGCCACTCTGTGTACCTCGCTCAGCCACACTATATAGCATTGTGTTTACTGCCACTCTGTGTCTGCTGGGAACAGTAGTACACTGCTCGCTCAGCCACACTATATAGCATTGTGTTTACTGCCACTCTGTGTACCTCGCTCAGCCACACTATATAGCATAGCCAGTTGCAGCGTGTCACTTTTGGTTTCTACGTAGCGCCGACCGGATGTGATGTAAGCAATATTCCCGGACATGCGTCTCACATAGAGGAAGTAATCCTCACACCACTGTTGGCGTGCGTTCCATGCACTTGCCCGGCGATGCGGCCATTACTGGAGGAGGAAACTGGCTACACGAGTCTGTATATGGTAAGAACCTATTTAAGGGGTAACTTTTGAGGGGGTGGGTTGTCCTGATGATGCGCCACAACACAGACGGCGCGAAACGGCTGTAGACCTCCCTGTACTGCCTGTACACCTCTCTCCATTTGTCCCATGTGATGTAATGTATGCCTTTTTAACAATTTTTTGAATAAAGCAGAGTTTTGTATGGGATGTGCATTGCCGCTCCGCCTTATTTTTGGAATAGCCAGTTGTACGCCGACAGACTGACTTCTGCAAACCCAGGACGACAAGGAGGGCAGCAAACAACACAAGCCGCAGCTAGTGCCCAAAAGGGAATGGTATCGGCAGTGTCCTTGGAGTGGGAAAATTTTATGACACCCATGCAGCAGCAGCCCACAGAACAGCAAGCGTGCAGATCCACCTCCAACACCGATCGCCTGGAGAAGATGGTCAAGGACTACATGTCAGATGGCGTAGCTGTGTTGAACAATCCATCTGCACCCTTCAACTATTGGGTATCGAAGCTAGACACCTGGCACCAACTGGCAATGTACGCAATAGAGGTGCTGGCTTGCCCGGCAGCCAGCGTTATGTCGGAACGCTGTTTCAGTGCTGCCGGAGGCATCGTCACAGATCGGCGTATCCGCCTCTCCACAGAAAATGCAGACCGTCTGACTCAAATTAAAATGAATCAATCCTGGATTGGAAACGACTATGCAACACTCCTGGACCCCAACCAAGTAACATGAACACTGACCATCTGTGATGGGTTAGCGTTTCCGGTCCCTGTTTATTGAACCTCTTATCTGTATTACATTTATGACTGCATGGCGGCAAAAAACATGCTATCCGCACGCTTTTTGTCCTCATGCAAGGCCTGGGTTGTTGTGTCTGAAAGCGTGGCCTTCTCCTCCTGCGCCTCCTCCTGTTCCATCACGTGTGCTGCTGCTGGGTTGGCGTTGCCGGTCCCTGTTTATGGAACCTCTTATCTTTATTACATTTATGACTGCATGGCGGTAAAAAGCATGCTATCCGCATGCTTCTTGTCCTCATGCAAGGCCTGGGTTGTTGTGTCTGAAAGCGTGGCCTTCTCCTCCTGCGCCTCCTCCTGTTCCATCACGTGTGCTGCTGCTGCTGCTGGCCTGGGTTAGCGTTTCCGGTCCCTGTTTATTGAACCTCTCATCTGTATTACATTTATGACTGCATGGCGGCAAAAAGCATTGCTATATCCGCACGCTATTTGTCCTCATGCAAGGCCTGGGATGTTGTGTCTCAAAAAGCGTGGCCTTCTTCTCCTGCGCCTCCTCCTGTTCCATCACGTGTGCTGCTGCTGCTGCTGGCCTGGGTTAGCGTTTCCGGTCCCTGTTTATTGAACCTCTCATCTGTATTACATTTATGACTGCATGGCGGCAAAAAGCATTGCTATATCCGCACGCTTTTTGTCCTCATGCAAGGCCTGGGTTGCGTCTCAAAAAGCGTGGCCTTCTCCTCCTGAGCCTCCTCCTGTTCCATCACGTGTTCTGCTGCTTGTGCTGGGTTAGCGTTACCGGTCCCTTTTCCTGGAACCTCTTCTCTGTATTACACTTATGACTGCATGGCGACAAAAAGCATGTTACCTGTGCAAAGAAACATGACATTTTCCACATTTCAAAGACAGTTTTTCCTTTGAAACTTTAAAAATCAATTTTCTCAAAAACTACAAGCTCTTTTTCAAATATTTTTTTTTCCTCTTGTACCCACTCCCAAGGTGCACATACCCTGCAAATTTGGGGTATGTAGCATGTAAGGAAGCTTTACAAAGCACGAAAGTTCGGGTCCCCATTGACTTCCATTATGTTCGGAGTTCGGCGCGAACACCCGAACATCGCGGCGATGTTCGGCGAACGTTCGCGAACCCGAACATCTAGGTGTTCGCCCAACACTAGTCAGGAGCCAGCATACCAGACCAGGATGGAGGAGCAGAAGACAGATTTAATTGTGGCTTTGTAGAAGCTCGTCAGAAGCTCGCGGGCCATACCGAACTTCTTCAGTTGGTGTAGGAAAAATAGCCTCTGCTGGGCTTTTTTCTGGGTGGAGGTTGTGCTATCTTTCCAAGTCAGACCCTTAGAGAATGTCGTGCCAAGGAGGCATGCACAGGGAACATTTTCAACTACCGTGCCAACCATGCTGATCGGGGGTGGAGTGGTAGCGTGTTTCCTAAAGTCAATAATAATCTTGACCGTTTTTGCAGTGTTCGGGACCAGGCCGTTCTCCCTACACCAGTGGCAAATTCTGTGAACCTGGTGGCGATACTCCTGCTCATCATTCCCAGAGATGAGGCCAACAATGGTGGTGTCATCAGCAAACTTGATGACTTTGACAGAGTTCGCAGTGGACCTGCAATTGTTAGTGTACAGGAAGAATAGGAACGGCGACAGTACACATCCTTGAGGGGCCCCTGTGTTGGTGGCCCTTGGTTGAGAGATGATAGTGTCCAGCTTGACGGCCTGGGATCTGCTACTTAGGAAGTCCGTGATCCAGAGGTGAAGGGTAGGGTGGACCCCAAGGGCAGCAAGATTCTCTTGAAGTATTTGGGGGCTGATGGTGTTAAATGCCGAGCAAAAGTGAAGTAGAAGGATCCTGGCGTATGAGTCAGGTCTATCCAGGTGTTCATTTATGAGCTCCAGGCAGATGTTTATGGTGTCGTCAGTAGACCTGTTTGCTCTATACGCAAACTGGAACGGGTCCAGCAGGGTCTCAGTGGATAGCTTGAGGAGAGGCAAAACCAAGCTTTCAAAGGATTTCATGATTACCGATGTGAGAGCCACCGGCCTGAAATTGTTGAGGTCTGAGACACCATGTTTTTTGGAGACAGAGATGAAGTGGAACTCTTGAAGCAAGCAGGGACCCTGCCTTCCTGGATGGATTTGGTGAAGATGAATGAGAGATTAGGAACAAGCTGCTGCGCGCAAGTTTTCAGAAAGGCTGTCGACACTCCGTCTGGCCCTAAGGCTTTCCTTGCATTTATCCCTGACAGGTGTTTCCTGACATCGTTAGAGGGGGTGGGCTTAGATGCGGGGCTGCTAAGTCAGAGGAGGGGGAAGGAGGCTCTGGGGACCTTGCTGGACCCGGCAGGTGCTCAAAACTGCAATAGAACTCACTGAGGTTCTCAGCGAGCTTGGTGCTGGGAGTTACATGCTGGTGTGGGGGCTTGTAGTTCGTGGCAGCCTTAATCCCCTTCCAGACAGTCCGTGTGTCCCTTGAGGAGAGGTTCTGTTCCAGTTTTACAGCATAGTTCTTTTTGGCGGCCCTAAGTTCCCTGTTTAGGGTGTTTTTTGCCCTCCTATACTCCTCCTGGTTGCCAGACTTGAACGCCAGTTCCTTGCTTCTGCGCAGTTGCCGAAATTTATTGAAGAACCATGGTTTGTCGTTCGGGTAGTGTTTGCGGATTTTTGTTGGTACCCACTGGTCCTCACAGAAGGTGATGTACAAGGATACAATGTCTGCCCACTTATCTAAGTTCGGTGCTTCCAGAGCCTTCCAGTTCGTACAGTCAAAGCAGGCTTGAAGTTGTAGTTTAGCCTCCTCCGACCATAGTTTTCTGGATCTTAGGGCTGGTTTTGCAGTTTCCAGGCATCTCCTGTAGGTGGGTATCAGGTGAATGATGCAGTGGTCTGATGAGCGTAGTGCTGCTCACAGGGTTGCCTTGTATGCATATTTCAAGATTATATAAATAGATTGGTCCTTTTTTGTAAATCAGGTCATCTGGGCCCACGGCGCCAGCCAGGTAGCGCCAGATGATGGCGCATCTATAGCAATAATGCTATAGTCTGCACCCTGCGCATGGGTAATTCAGGGATACGACGACTGCCGGACCCCAAATTACTTCTCCCTTAGGGTTGGTACGACTCGGAGGGGGAATAGTATTTAACACCATTCGGTGATTCAGCGGCAGCAGGGTGAGCCGTCATGCGGCTGGCACTGCATCTAGCTGACCAGTGGCTATACAATAGTTACGCCTTTTTAGCCCCTTAAACCCCCTAGCAGTTTTTGTTCCCCATGAGCTTGCTGACAATCAGTAACTCTGAATGTTTTCTAACAAATGCTAACAAATGCCATGCATAGCTGTAATAATTAAAACAGTTAGGACAGTATTTAAATCTAGATAACTGCTTGATTAAGTGCTTTGATTGTGGGCTGTGCAATGATTTGTGAGAGGTTGAATACAATAGACCTTTTTTTTATTTTTTAGATGGACTTTGTTGCTGTCTGGCAATATACGAAACAATCATTTATATTAGCAATCCTTCAGTAAAAACTGTAACTGTAACTTTCTGATATACAAGAAACCATTGGTGAGAAAATCTACAGTATATATAATACAGTCATAAAAACATACAATATGCAACATGCAACCCACAACAAAAACTTTAATTTAGAAGGTTTACTATTCAGCCCAGATCCTATAATGTAGAAGGCGAACGATGTAAGCAGAAACCAGGCTCACAGTACTGGCAGTGATCCATATATAGATGAAAGTCTCTCAGCACATCCAATCTTCACTAAGCTTTATTGATTGTGACAAAGCATCAAACACTCTGACGTGCTTGGCTAACAAAGAGCCCTTACTCGTAGGCTAGTGAAATATATATATATATATGCCCAAAATTATTCACACCCCTGACAAATATTGACTTAAAGTTATTTTTATTCCACCAGCAAATTTTTTGACTGGAAATGACATAGGTGTCTCCCAAAAGATAATAAGACAATGTACAAGAGGCATTATTGTGGGAAAAAAAGCATTTCTCAGCTTTTATGTACATTTGAGCAAAAAGTGTTCAGTCCAAAATTATTCATAACCTTCTCAATAGTCAATAGAAAAGCCTTCATTGGCTATTACAGCAATCAAACGCGTCCTATGATTGCAGACTAGCTTTTTGCATGTCTCCACAGGTATTTTTGCCTATATATATCTTTAGCAATGAGCTCCAAATCTTTCAGGTTGGAGGGTATTCTAGCCATCACGCTGATCTTTAACTCCTCCACAGATTCTCGATTGGATTCCAGTCAGGACTCTGGCTGGGCCACTACAAAAAGTTAATGTTGTTGTCTGCTAACCATTTCTTCACCACTTTTGCTGTGTGTTTTGGGTCATTGCCATGCTGAAATGTCCACTGGTGCCCAAGGCCAAGTTTCTCTGCAGACTGCCTGATGTTTTCATTGAGAATCATCATGTATTGCTCTTTTTTCCTGGTGCCGTTTACTCTGATTAGGTTCCCTGGTCCATTGGCTGAAAAACACCCCTAAAGCATTAGGTTTCCACCACCATGTTTGACAGTGGGGACGGTGTTCTTTGGGTTGAAGGCTTCTCCTTTTTTTATGAAATGAAGGAAACTTCATTGTGACCAAACAATTTATTTTTTGTTTTTGACCACAGAAGACAAGAAGTCTTCTTATTTGCAAAGGCCAAGCAAGCATTTGTGTGCCTTATATTGAGAAGTGGTGTCCTCCTTGGTCTGCATCCGTGGAACCCAGCAGTGTGCGTTGGATTGTCTGCCTTGAGACATTGCCACCAGCAGAGCCCAGATTCACCAGGATGGCCTTGGTGGTAATCCTTGGATTCTTTTCTTTACCTCTCTCACTATCCTCCTGGCCAGCACAGGTGTCTCTTTTTGGCTTTTGACCAAGTCTTGTGAGATTTTCCACAGTGCGGAACATCTTGTATTTAGTAATAATACTTTGCACTGTAACCTCTGGAACTTGAAAACATTTAGAAATGGCCTTGTAGCCTTTTCCTGACTTGTGAGAAGCCACAATGCGCAGCCACAGGTCCTCACTGAGCTCCTTTTTCTTAGCCATTACTGTCCACAAACCAACTGCAGAGATCTGCTGTTTTTCACCTGTTGAGTTGATTAAAACAGCTGTTCCCAATTAATCAGGGTAATTAGGATGCTTTAGAACAGCTTAGACCATTTGGAATGGTATAGAACTTTGTATTTTCCCATTGACTGTGACAGTTTGTGAAGGGTATGAATAATTTTGGACTGGACACTTTTCCACATAATGCCTCTACATTGTCTTATTAATTGTCTTATGTAATTTCCCATCAAAAAATTACTTGCTGGTTGAATAAAAGTCACTTTAAAGGAATGGTCCTGAAAAAAAAATGATCCACTTACCTGGGGCTTCCTCCAGCCCGTAGCAGCTATCCTGTGCCCTCGCCCCAGCTCCGGTAGCTCCCGGTCTTCTCCGCAGGTGCAGCCGACCTCACCAGGTCGGGTTCCGGGCCGGCTTCTTCTGCGCTCCATCGCGTGGGTTACATGGTCCCTCCGACGTCATCAGGACGGTACTGCACAGGAGGAAGCCCCAGGTAAGTGGATCTTTTTTTTCAATAGCTTAGATGTTTCCTTTAAGTCAAAATTTGCCAGGGGTAGGAATAAATATGGGCAGCACTGTAAATATAAATGCACACACATACATCCTAAAATATCCTTCCTTAAACACATTTTAACTGCATATAAAGTTGGAAGGGATCGTGAACACTAAACAGTTATTAAAATAAAAGGGATATTGGATAGGGCAAGAATTCCATGGAAGAGTTCAGTCTAACTATATTAAACCTTTTGTAAACATTTTTAGCCCAACATGCATTCAAGCCATGTGGGTAAAATGCCCCCAATTCGGAAGTTATCGTCCCTTCTTGGCAAGAAAACGCTTTCCACTGCCTGGGAGAAGAAGACCCTACATGTCCTTTGAAAAATGTTAAGAAACATTGGAAGAGGCAGACAAACACCGAGTTCCCTGCAGTGCTCTTCAACCTTTGGGAGTGAGAACTACATCCTATTTACTGAAGTCTACAAAGGTAGTAGGGAACTGAATATAAAAATTTCAAGTGTTCTAGTTTATGCATTGTTTAACTGGTAAGGTCCTGCTAACTGGAAAAGGAGACTTGAAATAGAAACATCCTGCAGGGATAAGTTGTCTTTGCATATGTGAAGGAAGCCCTTAAACACAGCCAGATGAGTCGAGAAGTCCCAAGAGCTGATTAAAAATAAATAAAGATGAGATAGCTAGGAATTAAAGCTTATGTATAACCTTATAAATGCATTTATCTGCATACAGCTCAGGGAGAAATATTTAACTAACGCTGGTCATCCAGTTTTATTCTCTAATTTCGACTGAATTGCTTACAAACTATGTGTAGAAACCACTCTCTACTCATTCCTTTAGTCGACTCAGACTCTTCATGACCATATGTACTTCTGCATGCCAGATGTGTCTGTCAATCATAGGCATGTTCATAGCGTCACATATACTATCTATCTATCTTAGCTTCTGCCATCCTCTTCTTCTTTTTGCCAAGCATCAAGGATTTCTCCAAATAATCTGGCCTTCTCATTATGGCCCTTATTCAATTTACTTTTTCTCCTAGAAGAACATTTTTCATCTTCTGTTTGAAATAACTTTAGGCTTCTTGCACACCAAGACGTTGTGTTAGGTGCCACGTTAAGGTCGCATAACGTGCACCTAACACAACGTATGGTGCTGCAAAAGCCGACGGTAGAGTGAGCCGCGTTCGGCGGCTCGATTCCTATAATGTCTCCCAGAGTGGCGCTGATTGGCCAGCGGGACCACGTGATGCGGAGCGAGACACTCCGCATCACGTGGTCCCGCCGGCCAATCAGCTACCGCCAGTGCAGTGAATATTAAGTAGCCATGTGCGCGGCTACTGTAGCTGGCTCTCCCCGCCTCCTCTCCGCCCCCCACTGCGCATGTGCAAACAGTCTAACGCGGCTATAGCCGCTCCAACGCCGTAGCATGCTGCACTTTGCACCGAACGTGCAGCGTTACATGTAACGCAACGTGGGCTGTGTGAACAGGCCACTTGTGTTACATTGCTGTGCGTTGGGGGAGCATTACAGGCGCACTAACGTGCGCCTGTAACGTCTTGGTGTGTAAGCAGCCTTACAGTACTCTGCAGTTAAAAAGTTCCAAAACGTAGGTGAAAAAAAACTGTCAGAATTATTACAGTGTTTTCTTGCTTGCATTTTATTAATAAAGTGTAAAAATATCACCTAGGAGAAAAAAAGTGAATAAGGACCCACTTATGTGTCCAAAGTATTTATGTTTTAACAGTAATGCCAACCATTCTAGTCAACACTCTGGCCTTATTTCTTTAATTATTGATTTCATCTTCTGGCAGTCCAGAGTATTGTCAGTAGCTTTCTCCAAACCCACAACTCAAAAGCATCAATTTTTGTAAACATGATCTTATTTATAGTCCAACTTTCACAGCCATATGATACTATTGGAAATACCATAGCTTTAAAGGACTTACGAGGAGAAAAAATGTAAAAAAGTTAAATACCTATTGTGTGTGAGGAAATGCGGAAAAGCCGCCGCGTGTGCCAAGAGCTAGGCGGCTGACTCCGGTTTGCACGCGTCTGGTGGTGTAGTGGAACGCGGAAAAGCCGCCGCATGTCCTGACAGCAAAGCGGCTGTTTGCATGCAGCAGCATGTGCTTGGTGTGGCTGGGTCTGTTAGTGCACCTAGGCAGATGGAGAGCTATGCTCGCGCGGGCCTGAATTCAGGACCTTTATACCTGCAGAGGAAGTGTCAGCTGATCAGGAAGGTCAGCTGATTCCTGCAGGACTCATGATTGGCTGAATGGTTCGGGCGGGGCAGCAGAGTCCAGCAACTATATATTCTGCTGCTTATTCAGTTGCTGGTTGTCTGGCGTTGCGATCACATACGTGGGAGCACCCAGATCCGTAGTCAGATCCGCAAGTGTGCCGGGACCAGCTGGAGCTGTAATCCTACACTTAGCTAGTTTCTGTTGATAGCTTAAAGTACTAGTTTGATTGTGATTATCTGTTTTGACCATTTGCCTGCCTGACTATCCTCCTGAACTCTGATCTTGTACCTCGATATTTCTGATACTCTGTTTCCGAACCCCGGCTCGTCCCTAGACTCTGCTTCTGCCTACTGATCTTGTACCTCGATATTTCTGATACCCTGTTGCCGAACCCTGCCTGTACTTGACTCCGCCTTTGCCTCTTGATATTGTACTTTATCTGTTCGTGTGTGTGTGTACGACCTGGCTTGTCCGACCTCGAGAACCGACCTCACTGTTGGAGGCAGTTCCCCGTTCTATCAGTGATACTTCCTCCAGAGTGTTACTTTTAGACAATCCTTCCTACTCGCAGCCTGACTCCTCCCGTCTTGGTGAGTCCAGGTCTTCGGAAGGAATCCGTGCAGTATACCTTACTGCGCTGAGGCTTAGTCCTCAAAGTGTTACTGTTACACCAAACACTACACTCTACTCAGGTGAACAGAGGTTAGCTGGTATATCGGATTATCGGTGATACTGCAGATCACTTATAATCTGGTATACATCTGTATTCAGAATCAGAATCAGAATCAGAATCACTTTTATTCCGCCAAGCACGACTGGGTCGTGCCCGGAATTGGGCTTGGCACTTGAATACAGGGCATATACATAGAAACATCTGAGACATCAGAACATAGGGCATAATAGACATCAATACAACACACATATATACATAAACCACAATTCTCCATAACTAGGTTGGTTACAGGCAGAAAGTCTACAGGAGGAGAGCATGAGCAGAGTTAAAGTTCAGCAAGTTTACTGCTGAGGGGAAGAAGCTGTTTTTGTGTCTCATGGTCTTTGTGGAGATGGACCTATACCTCAGGTACCTCCTCCCCAAGGGGAGCTGATTGAAAAACTGGTGACCAGGGTGTGAGGGGTCCTTGGCAATCTTCGTTGCTCTGGAGCGTAGTCTGGCATTGTAGAGGGAGTCCAGGGCAGGGAGTGAGTGCCCGATTATCTTTTCCGCTGACCTGATGACCCTCTGTAGTTTGCGCCTGTCACTTTCAGTGGAGCCAGCATACCAGACAAGGATGGAAGAACAGAGGACGGATTCGATGGTTGCGGTATAGAAGCTTGTCAGGAGTTTCAGGGACATGCCGAACTTCTTCAGTTGGCGGAGAAAGTAAAGCCTCTGTTGGGCTTTCCTCTGGATGGAGACAGTGTTTGCCTTCCACTTCAGGGTGCTGGAGATGGTGGTGCCCAGGAGGCGGGCACAGGGCACTTTTTCCACCAGCATCCCTCCAATGTGCAGTGGAGGTGGGGTGGGGGCATGCTTCCTAAAGTCAATGATGATTTCAACGGTTTTTGCGTTGTTGAGGACCAGCTTGTTCTCCCTGCACCAGTGGCAAATCCTGTCGACCTGGTGGCGGTATGCCTGGTCATCGTTGTTGGAGATCAGGCCGACTATGGTGGTGTCGTCCGCAAATTTGATTACCTTGACGGAATTCGCTGAGGATCTGCAATTGTTCGTGTAGAGGGAGAACAGGAATGGTGACAAGACGCAGCCTTGTGGGGCCCCTGTATTGGTGATCCTTGGCTGCGAGGTGATGGAGCCTAGCTTGACAACCTGAGATCTGTTTGTTAGGAAGTCCTTAATCCACAGTTGAAGTGTGGGGTGGACTCCGAGCTCAGCCAGATTTTCTTGTAGTATATGGGGGCTAATGGTGTTGAATGCCGAGCTGAAGTCGAGGAGGAGAACCCTGGCATATGAATTTGGTTTGTCAAGGTGATTGTTGACAAGCTCCAGACAGATGTTAATGGCATCGTCGGTCGACCTATTTGCCCTATAAGCAAATTGATACGGGTCTAATTGGGCTTCCGTTCTGTGCTTGAGGAGGGGCAGGACTGCTTTTTCAAAAGTTTTCATTATGACCGACGTGAGAGCGACAGGTCTGAAGTTGTTGAGGTCAGACGCGCCTTGCTTTTTGGGGACAGGGATGATGGTGGACCGCTTGAAGCATGCCGGTACTTTGCCGCTCACAAGGGACCTGTTGAAGATGGCGGAAAGGATAGGAGCAAGCTGCTGTGCACACGCTTTCAAGCAGGCTGGAGACACTCCGTCAGGGTCTGAGGCTTTCCTGGCATTTAGTCTGGACAGGTGGCACTCCACGTCCGATTCGCTTATGGTCGGGGGAGGCAGGTCTTGGCATGGTGGTACTGAGGCCTGGGGTGAGGTGAAGGGAGCCTGTAGCTTCGGAGACCCTTCGGGAGCCTCCTTCTCCTCGAACCTGCAGTAGAAGCTGCTGAGGTTTTCTGCTAGCTCAGTGCTGGGAGGTGTGTTTTGAGGGGGGGGCTTGTAATTGGTGGCAGCCTTAAGCCCTCGCCAAACAGCTTGTGAGTCATTCGAGGAGAGGTCCTCCTTTAGCTTATCTGCGTAGCCCTTTTTTGCAATTCTCAGTTCCCTGTCGAGGTTGTTCCTTGCTCTTCTGTATTCTTCCTGGTTCCCTGACTTGTGTGCGGCTTCCTTGCTTCTGCGCAGTTGCCGAAGTTTCTTGGAGAACCATGGTTTGTCATTTGGATAGAGTCTGTGAGTCTTTGTTGGAATACAGGAGTCTTCGCAGAACCTGATGTATGAGCTCACATTGTCTGCCCACTCGTCCAAGTTTGGTGCTTCCAGTGATACTGCAGATCACCGGTAATCAGATCCTCTCTGTGCTTCACCGATCGTTACATTGTGTTTTATCATCCTTAGGGGACGCCATTCACATCCCCCGTTTCCTTCCGCCGTGTCTTTATTGTAACTTTCAGGCTCCAGGGGGGTACCGACCCGATTACTCGGGTCATCCTCAGCTTCCCCAATTAGGATGGCCGCCAGGTCTTGCCGCGGCTGTGTAGTTCTCATAGCCGCAAGTACGGCTGCGCAGCTCTGAGTCCTCCTCCAGCTGTGACCTTGTCCCTGCCGGTCTCGTGTGCTTTACGACCCGAGGGATCCCCCGGAGCCTGAGAGTTACGATAAAGACACAGCGGAATGAAATAGCATCCCCTGAGGATGATAAAACACAATAGGTGTTTAACTTTTTTTACATTTTTCGCCTCAGAAGTCCTTTAACTATCCTGATCTTTGTTGGTAAGGAAACATCTCTATCCTTTATTGTCTTGTTCAAATTTGCCATTGCATTCCTCCCAGGTAAGAGGTGTCTTTTTTAATCTCATGGCTGCAGTCACCATCTGCAGTGCAGATGTCTTTGATCCCATGAGGATGAAATCTGTTACAACTTCTACTTTTTCTCCATTTATTTGTAGATTGTTCATTGGAGCAGATTACAATCAGTTTGCTTGATGTTAAGCAGTAGACCAGCTTTGGCACTTTCTTGTTTGACATTCATGATCACACTCAATTCTTCCTCAGTTTCAGCCATCAGAGTGGTAGCATCGGCATATATCATATAAGTTACATAAATAAGGAGACACTATGCAACCTTGTAAAACTCCTTTGCCAATTCTGAACCAGTCAGTTATTCCCTGCTCAGTTCTAGTGGCTTCTTAGTTTGCATATAGATTCCTTAAAAGGCAAATGAGATGGCCTGGTATCCTGATTTTCATGAAAATTTGCCACAGTCTATCATGATCTACACAGTCAAAAGCTTTTGAAAAAGTCAATAAAGCAAAAGTAGGCATTCTTCTGGCTTCCTCTTGTATTCATCAAACATTGGCGATATGGTCCCTTGTGCATCTCCCTCTTCTAAAACCAGCTTGCACATTTGGCAGTTCTTTCTCCATATATTGCTGCAGTCTGGCTTGTAGAATTTTGAGCTTTACCTTACTAGAAGGCGAGGTAAGTGCAATTGTTCGATAATTTGAGCACTCTGGCATTTCCTTTTTTTCCAATCCAGTGGCCACGCTTTTGTTTTACATATTTCATGGCAAATTGCCAACAGTACTCCGCTTTTCAGAAGTCCCACTGGAATTCCATCACTTTGTGGAGCCTTGTTATTAGCAAGACCTTCTAATGGCCAGTTGACTATACTTATCAAGATGCTTGGTTCTTGTTAACCACTCTGCAACCACCTAATGCCAATTGGCGGCCGCAGAGTGGCTCCCCCAGGACTGCCTAACGTCGATTGGTGTCAAGTCCTGGGGGTGGAGATTAGCAGGGAACACACACGCGCATTCACTATCGTTCCCTGCTGAGTCTCCGTGTTCACTCCATTCATTTACTTGTACAGCGCTGCGAGAATAAATAACAAAAATATGTTTTATTAAAAGAATAATAACACTAAAATTGATTTAAAAATAAAATCAGATGCCACCAACAGAAATCTCTGTTGGTGGCAAGAAAAGGAGGCAAGGTTTATTTGGCTGCCAAGTTGTATGGCCGATCAATGCACTGTTAAAGCTGCAGAGTGCAGAATTGTAAAAAATGGCCTGGTCACTAGGGGGTCGTTAGCCTGTGGTCCTCAAGCAGTTATTCGTGTATATTCAAAGTATAAGTACTCGTTTTTTGGGAACAGGGAGAAATTGGCAGCACTCCTAATCAGGCTGCATCTGAAATGACTACCAACAGAGGCATACAGAGCCTCCTAGAGGCTAAATACACACCTTGTATTTAAAACAAATGCAATATATGCACTAAACTGCCTTAATCAGAGTATAAGTACTGTCTATGGGCCTGATTCTCAAAGCTTTTCTGTTAAATTATCTCACCTTCTTTATTAACTCACAATGTATCTCTCCTTATTTGACAAAACTCATGGTTTAGCTATCCTTACATATTTATCTCATGAATTAGCTCTCCTTATTTGTTTATCTCATGCATTACCACTCCTTAAAGTTAAGGTGAATAAGTAACCTTTGTAAATCAACCCCTATGTCTTTCTTGTATAGCTGTTCTGTATACTCTTGCCACATTTTCTTGACATCTTCTGCTTCTGTCAGATCCTTTCCATTTTTATTTTTCACCATTCTCATTTTTGCATTGAAGTTTTCCTTGACATTGCCAATCTTCATAAAAAGACCTCTGGTCTTTCCAATTGCATTGTTGGTTTCTACTTCCTTGCACTGTTGGTTTAGATAAGCTTCCTTATCCACGTGCTATTCTCTGGAACTCTGCATTCAGCTGGACAATTTTTTTCCCAGTCTCCAATAACTTTTGTTTTTCTCCTTTTCTCAGCAACTTTTAAAGCCAGGGTTGACAGCCACTTTTCCTTCTTAATATTTCTTCATTTTGGGATCTTATTTGTTGCAACCTCTTGGACAATATCATGCACTCTTCTCCATAATTTATGTTTACCAGATCTAATCCTCTGAACCTATTATACAGTATTTGCTCTTTTCATCACTTTTAAAGCAGTTTTCATCAAATTTATTTATTGGCTTTTTATCATGTTTCCATCATGTTTCCACACTTTAATGAAGTTTGCCCTCCACATTTTGGAATAAGTCAAAGTTAAAACAAGGTTAAACACTACTGAAAAGATGTTACGACGTTTTTAAAAAAGCTTTTCATACCTTTTGTTTGTAAAAACAACGAACTAACAAAAATCTTTCTCAGTGATAAATAGAAGCTGCTACATGCTTCCCAGAGCTGTATTTTTTATAAATATTCCCCAAAATTAAAGTTTCAATTGGATGTATAGCGGTATATCTAATTAAAATACCTACACACAGTAGTAATAGGTAAACTACCACTTTGGTTCTCAAACTTCAAGCGTAAGTTAAGTCTGGAATGCTTGTCTCTATAAACCTCGTCTATAATGTTTCAAGAATGTTGTGATATAGCATTTTTATAGAATGCTGTCATGATATACAAATGTGATTGCCTCACAGTGATCAAGAGCCGAAGAAATCGGCTACTGACTGATGCATGGAGAAGTCACTCTCTGTAGGTAGATAGAGGGTAACACCCCTCCACCAAAGGTGGATAAACTTGCAAATAGAACAAAACAGAGGTGTCAGATAGAATAAAATACACTAAAAGCAGTTTAAAAATGGGAGGTAGTGGTGGACTTACCTACACATTGATGATTCAAATTGTCCGATTCAGGAAAAAACTTTATTGTATACTCCACAAAGTAATGCAACACATTTCACAGGTAATTAACCTGCTTATTCAGGCAGTTTAAGGAGCAACGGAGAGGCCTTTTCCTATGCGCTTTTTCTCTTCTCCCTCTGCCCTCCTTGGGTGCAAGACTTTTTTGCTCCTTGTTCTTTTCCCATAGAGTCCTTTGATCCATTATGTTTTCTGCCTCTCCCTCTCCTGGCACATTGTTATATTAAAAAGGCACACATGCAGAGTGTTACTCATTTATAATTGTAAGCATATATATATCAATATACCAATGTGCTGTATCTCATTGATTTATAAATATAATTTTGGGGATACAATTTAACCAGTAAAATTACTGTTTTTATAGTGCATAATAGCATTTAGTTCTTATGCGTCTTCTGTTAGTATTATTTATCATTATATTTTCAGTATAATGCCTCTAAGTTACTCCCTAAACTGTCTGAAGAAGCAGGTTAATTACCTGCAAAACGCGTTGCATTACATTGTGGAGTAATCAATAGTTTTTGCCTGAATCAGTCAATCCGATTCTTCAATGGGGAGGTAAGTCCACCACTGTCTCACATTTTTAAACTGTTTTGTAGTGTATTTTATTCTATCTGGTGCCTTTGTTTTGTTCTACTAACGGCAATTTACATTGTTTAAAGAGAAACTCCAACCAAGAATTGAACTTTATCCCAATCAGTAGCTGATACCCCCTTTTACATGAGAAATAGAATGATTTTCACAAACAGACCATCAGGGGGCGCTGTGTGACTAATTTTGTGCTGAAACCCCTCCCACAAGAGGCTCTGAATACCGCGGTACTCTGGGCAAACTGCCACAATGTAACAATGTTCACAGACAGGAAATGGCTGTTTAAAGCTGTCTGTAACAGCCAGAGCAGCTAGAAACAGCTACATAACTTGCCCACAGTAACAATGTCACCATGTAATACATGTCAGAATGTGAATCTGGGAGAAGAAAGATTTTACAATGAGCAAACACTGACTAAATCATTTATACATAATAATTGTAAAAATGAAGCACTTTTTTTTATTAAATTATTTTCACTGGAGTTCCTCTTTAACAGCCTCCATATCCCTCTCACTTCAGGTGTGCTTAAAGCAATTTTACTAGATCAAATAATTAGTGCGTTACAAACAAATAATGGCATGAGAACTTTGTCTTGAGTGAGACTTGTTTATACATGTATGTGCTCTAGCATGTTAAAAATACAGTACAACAGAGTCATACATACTAACTGTGCTCACAAATATGTTTAGAATAAGTAAAAGAAAATTATTTTATTTGATGTATTATATTTAATATCTAAATCAAGACTATTCAGAAATGCACTATAATGCATATCACCACTCATCAGTATAAAATATATACTGTCTGTAAATGACTATGTTTCCGGTATAAATCCACCCAAAACTTTCTGCTCCAACAATATTATAAATATATACTGTCTGTAAATGACTATGTTTATGGTATAAATCCACCCAAAACTTTCTGCTCCAACAATATTATAAATATGTACTGTCTGTAAATGACTAAGTTACCGGTATGAATCCACCCAAAACTTTCTGCTCCAACAATATTATCCTTTTGAGCTATAATACTGTATGTATGATGCCTTGCGAGCTCTGCCAATTCTGAAGAATGGTGTGTTCTGGATTGTTATTACTTTTTGAGGGACAATCACACATCCAGACTATGGCTTATAAATACAAGCAGGTGTATTTCTAGGCTTATGCATTTCTAAATCTAAATATTTAATGCCCCTTTTTGGGAATGTAAACTTTTACTCTTTAACTCAGACAGCCTGCAAGCACCACAGATGGGGAGATTACATTAAGCATCAAGATGAGGCAATGCCAAATCGCTGAGGTATGTCTCAATCTTTGTTTCCACTCAAAACCAAGAATGCATATTTAACATCAGCATTTTGTAATTAAAGTGGACTTCCACTGTAAATGTCAAAGTGAAAAAGAGCCAGAATAACACATTGGCGTCAATTCACCAGAGGTTACCAACCTATTTATCTCTTGGGAGGTAATTTACCTCCTGTGATATCTCCAAATAGCAATTCTCCAGAAGTATAGGGGAAAATATTGACAGAGAGAAATGCAAGAGATAAATGTGAGATAAGTATGAGATAAATAAGTGATAGTTAGTAGTTAGTTTTTCTCCAAATCACAATTCACCATGGAAGAAAGGGGGTGTGGCCATTCGTTATTTTTTCATCTCTTTATCCCCTGAATGAACCTGGAGATATCGTGGTTTTCACACAGCAGCTGCTGCTGTGGAAGATGGAGCCTTTTGAGCTTACTCTGTTAGGCCTGGTACACACCAAAAACCACTAGCAGATCCGCAAAATGCTAGCAGATTTTGAAACGCTTTTTCTTATTTTTCTGTAGCGTTTCAGTTAGCATTTTGCGTTTTTGTGAAGCGTTTTTGGTGTAGTAGATTTCATGTATTGTTACAGTAAAGCTGTTACTGAACAGCTACTGTAACAAAAACCACCTGGCAAACCGCTCTGAAGTGCCGTTTTTCAGAGCGGTTTACGTTTTTCCTATACTTGACATTGAGGCAGAAACGCCTCCACAATCCAAAATCTGCAGCAGCCCGGGAGTATGCGTTTCTGCAAAACGCCTCCCGCTCTGGTGTGCACCAGCCCATTGAAATACATTACCCAAGCGTATCCGCAGCCGCAAGCGGATCGCAAAACGCAGCCGAACCGTTCTGGTGTGCACTAGGCCTTAGAGCTTGCTTCTATTATGAGAAGACGAAGGCGCAGGAGGAGGGTCTGTTTAATCGCCCCTCGTATTTTTCGTGAGAAAACAGTTCTTGATAATTTTACTGAGACAGAGGTGGTGAAGAAGTTCAGACTCACTCGTGATATGATTTATGATATGATCCGGCAGTAAAAGGCGGGAATACTCTGGTCAGGTAGTGGTAAAACTCCGCCTCCTACCCACAATGCTTCACTTTCAAGCTTACAGAGAGGAAAAGTATCCCATGTAAATCATTAATACCGATTACCTAACTCTCTGCTTTCTCACACTTTCCTCATGCATATCTCTCCATTATCCCCTGCTATCGAACACTTTTCTCTCTGTCCTCTCACACTGGTGAATTGACTCCATAGTGTTAAAATACCTCATGAGATAAACTACCTACCTTTTTTCTCTTAGTAAATCCTCTCTGATGAATTGACGCCAATGTGACTGTTCCTCCTCTTTTTTTTTTTTTTTTTACCAAATGCAGTAAAGGTTGACTACTTCATTACGCAGAAGGGAAGCATTTTGGCAGGTCTGGACTGCAACATACTGCGGATGGCACTGCACTATTTCTTTTTTGGACCTCTCCTCTCTGACATAGGCTTGCTCAATGGTACAGTTAGAAGCAGAGTACCCCTCAGGCCATACTATAAGGCTCCTCCCAACCACAGATGGCACAAATAGCGCTGCTAATTCGGATTCCGTGAAATTGACGTTTCCGATGTAACGCAAGTTGGTAATTTTAGCCCAATCACAGAACTCTGACGCATTGGACCAATCAGAGAATGCAGAATTTTTCTGCAATAATCCCAGTAAGTTTAGATCGGAAAATGGAAAAGCAGAAAATCGGAAAAACAGAAATTGGCATTGGCGGAAATCCTAATTTCAGGCATTTCTGACCATCTCTAGACATAATCTCTTAGCATTCTTTTCAAAGGCAGAAAACTGCAATGCCAGTTTTTCAGAAAGGAGGGATGGCTAAACAACAAAACCTGCATTTTATGGCACAGGTAGTCAACTTTTAGACATTTTTCCAGCTTCTTAGTTATAACTTCCACTGCCTGTGCTGATAGTGTGGGTTTTATTTTTAAATAAATCAGCGGGAGGGAAGGGACGAGGGGGGGTAGCGGCGATGCGGAGGAGGCGGCGGAGCGGCGCTGACAGACAGCGCTAGAGTAAACATTGTGCTGGCGACACGCTGTGTGTCGCCAGCACTGCGGGGGTATAGCGGCGAGCAGGGGGGTCTTTGAGACACACGATGGGGCAACAGAGGCTGGTGTTAGTGTGACCAACCAGCCTCTGTGCCCCACTAACGTAATACAATGCCACCTCGGGTTCTCTTTAACAATCTGTGCTCAACTCGGGCCAGGCAATGCCAATGGCATTGACCAAGCTAACAGGGGGCAGGGATTGTGCTATACATGACCCAAATGCCTTGACTACCACAATAGGGCACACGCTTGTCTGCATTCATACTAACAAGAGCATCATATACTGCCTGTAGAAAAAATAGGTCACCGCTTGGATTTAACAAAGCAAATAGGTTGGGGTTGCTGCAGTTGGTGAGGTCTAGGTTCAGCAATACTATGTGCTAAAAGAACGAGGTCAGCTGACTACCTGAATATACTGACTGTCCAGGTTATTCAATCAGTGAATTTCTTTTTCCCTGATGGCACAGGCCTATTCCAAAATGAAACACATTGGGATTGTTTCACAAAAGCGTGATAACCCAGTTATCACGCCGAAAAGCTTTGCACGTGCAAACTAGGGTGCTAAGTAGTTAGCATGTGCAAACTACGTATCACCTTAGTTAGCACGTGCAAACTACTTAGCACCCTAGTTAACACGTGCAAGCTACTTAGCACCCTAGTTAGCATGTGCAAACTACTCATCACCCTAGTTTGCAAGGGCAAAGCCTTGAAATCAATGGGCTCGATTCACTCAGTTATCACATGTAAAGGCTTTGCACGTGCAAACTCGAGTGTAAAGGCTTTGCACATGCTAACTTGGGTGCTAAGTAGTATGCACGTGCAAACTTGGGTGCTAAGTAGTTTGCATGTGCAAACTTGGGTGCTAAGTAGTTTGCACATGCAACATTGGGTGCTAAGTAGTTTGCACGTGCAACTTGGGTGCTAAGTAGTTTGCATGTGCAAACTTGGGTGCTAAGTAGTTTGCACGGGCAAACTTCAGTGTTAAGTAGTTTGCACATGCAAAGCGGCTTTTCACTGTCGTGCTAACACTTAGCACCCTTTAGTGAATCGAGCCCATTGTGAGTGAACTCTGGGAGTAACCAAGTTTATGGATCCTGCTGACCTGAGGTTGTGGGAGGTGTGGTGTAATTCCATTTTAGCAGGTTCTTCATTTATCAAGGGCCCACATTGTGTAGGGATTGTGTAGGAAAATTATATTAAATATTAAACAAATTAAACCAATTATAATTGAATTATAATTAATTAGAAATAATGTATACTTTATTCAAAATTCTGCAACCCCTATTGATTATTGGGGCTATCGCCCCCCTATCTACCCAACAGAAAATGATTTACAGTATAAGATGCTTCTAATGTCACAACAGTGCTGGCAGCAGCAGTGTAGCAGTAGGAGATGCAGGGGTCACGATCGCTTCAGGGCCCCTGGACCAGAGGTGCCCAAATGTGGCCCTCCTCCAGTCACTGGTTAGCTTCTGATTGGTGCTGTAGTAGTAATAATCACCTTACATGTATTAGGAATAGTGGTAATCATTAACAAACCATTCTTTTACCTCTGCTTACACCTCTCTCAAACAGTGGTGGTCTGTATTATGTGATTATTATACATACAGGGTGGGGAAGGGGGGCCCAGTGTGAAATTTGCACTGAGGGCCCTGTCTCTGTAGCTATGCCACTGGCTCACAGCCATTGAAATCTGGTGAGTGCATTGTATGTGTTGATGGTGACAGGGGCGCACACTATAGCCCACATTTGCTGTTTGCCACACATGAAAGATACTGCACTATGATATTATTGTCTGTTTATCTCTGAGGTTCAAGGTCACATACAGAGACGCCAAAAAGAGTTGATGGGTGCTGGTCAAACTGTCCTTGAGCTGACATGTTTAGAACACTCTACAACATTAACACTTGTTTAAACATTTATAAGGTAATTTTTAAGAGGACTCATATCTCTGTGTATGGATAAGGTATACTGTATTGAGCACCAACATCTGCTCTATATATATTTTTCTGGTACTAAAGGTGGGGCAAGCCGGTATCTAGATTACTGATTACATCAAATATCAGAAGATTATAACACAACATACATTGTCAGAGGAGTGAACACACAGGCCAGATCAGAGGATTCTATTAAGTCATGTATGATTGCTGTTTGCTATTTATTAATCTGGCATTGCAAAGTATTGCTGTGTTGGAGATTTCCTGAGGACAGCTATGTTTTCTTGAGAGCCTTGGCTTGTTCACTGTCAAAGCATGATGCTCTCATGTTTTTTTTTCAGGTTGGCCCATTTTATCATGTGTATAAAGTCTTGTCCGACCAAAAGTCTTGTGCACCAGACTGGACCAAGGTGGGGGGTGGCCATTATGAATTCTTTCCTTACACTCACAGTGTGGTGGCCCTACCACTGGAAACACATGAACAGTTTCCTCACATTTTCCCTGTACCTTTTTTCTTTGTAAAGCAAGTGTATTACTTCAGGCTCCTCAGTGTATTTCCCTTCTTCTCTTTCAGCACCCATTCCACGTTAATCCATTTTTAAATGTGCAAATACTGTTCCAATGTACAACACCCTCCCTGAGCAGCTCCAATTCCATCAGCAACCCTTGTCAATTTGCAACTCCCTGTCATCTAGAGGTCAGTTTCTTTGTGTAAGTCCCCCAGTGTGAAGCCCTTTCCTCTGTGCAATCCATCTCTAAGTACACCGCCTTCCATGTACAGCCTTCACTGTATTTGGAGAGCCCCATCACATGCAGTTCACCTCTGTTTTCCTTCCCCTCCTTGGTGCCCTTAATTTGTGCAGCTGCAAGCCAACTTCCTCCACCAAGCAGCCAACCACCACTCTGAGTCAAAAGCTGGTAAGCTTGCTATCTCCTTAGGGGATAGCTACACTGATTGTATATACTGATTGTAGATACTCTTTGCACTCTTATCATGTGACACCAAATTCACATAATAATTTACAATATCACATAGTAAAAAACTGGAGATCTACACACCTCTCCTTAGAGAGCATAATAACTGTTAATAACAATACCTTGAAGTTAGAAAAACTGCTAGGCATAATACATTATAGGATGGAAACTTTTATCAAGACCCGGCTTCCTTGGCTATCTAGCTGTCAAATGCCGGGCCTTACACCTATGGTGATTTCCCCATAGATAATGTCCTTTTTAAACATATCTTCTCGAGTTAACCTCCCTTAATACAAAGATCACTAAGATATATATCAGTGGTTTTCAACCTTTTCATTGCACCTTTGTGGGTCATCCCTGAGCCAATGTATCCCCTGTGTTTTTTCGTAAGCCTGAAGCGTATTTTTCTGCTATAAATGTTCTAAAATGGAAGACAATTTAAATAAATACACATAATGTGGCAGCATTCCCACTTCTCCCCAAAAAAGCATAATGTGGCAGCATCCCCGCCCCCCCCCCCCCGATATACTCATAATTAGGCAGTGTTCCCCCCAGAATGTGGGGAGGTGTGTAGTCCACAGGAGTCCCAAGACTTCCTACGGATACAGGAAAAACACAGAGAGAGAACAGGAGCCCCTTATGGTGTAGTATATTAATGTCAAGTTCTGGATAAATACAAAGTGATGAGGTACTCACAAAGGTGGGTTGCAAGACCAGCAACCACAGAATAAAAACAAGTGAGGAAATCCCGTCCCCTCTTGGGTTCTTTGTCTTCAAACATGTGGGTCATGCTCCAGGAAAAACGATTGTTTGGTTACACAAAACAAACAATTGACAGCAACCTCTAATACATAGGGGGCTGTAAACAATATCACTGGGAGGGAGAAGGTGCCCCAAAAATAATCATGGATGTAATAAACATAAAATGGCTTACCTCTAAGAAGAAGGGGCAACGCAAATTTAAAAAAGAAATTTTAACAATCAGCTACAAAACCGATAACGCGTTTCGCGGAGCACAGTCCGCTTCCTCAGATCAAATAAAGCAGTGTCTGGGTAGCCAAGGTGCAGAGCTTAAAGCACCTAAATTGTACCCCCAATGTACCCCCTGTGTTTTTCCATAAGCCTGAAGCGTATTTTCCCGCTATAAATGTTCTAAAATGGAAGTTGATTTAAAACAAATAAATACACATAATGTGGCAGCATTCCCACCTCTCCCCAAAAAAGCATAATGTGGCAGTGTTCCCCCGATATACTCATAATTCGGCAGTGTTCCCCCCAGAATGCACATAACGTGGCAGCTTTTCCCCCAAAAAATAGGCATAATGTGGCAGTGTTTCCCCCCAAAATAGACAAAATGTGGCAGTGTTCCCCCCAAAAATAGGCATAATGTGGCAGTGTTCCTACCCCCCCCAAAAAAAAAATTGGCATAATGTGGCAGTGTTTCCACCCAAAAAAAATTGCATAATGTGGCAGTGTATGCCCCCAAAATAGGCATAATGTGGCAGTTTCCCCCCAAAATAGGCATAATGTGTCAGTGTACCCCCCAAAAACTAGGTATAATGTGGCAGTGTTTCTCCCAAAATAGGCATAATGTGGCAGTGTCGCCCCCCCACCCAAAAAAAAATTAGTGCAGTTAGTGCTGCCTAATATCCAGGGCCGGTTCAAGTAACAATTGGGCCCTAGGGCAAAATTAGCCTGGGGGCCCCCCAACAGACACCTTGCGAACCAAAAAGCGTCATTAGAGGCCCTTTGTTGCAGCCAAATTTCCCTCCTGGGCCCCTGAGCTGGCTGCTGACCCTCCCCCAATCACCTCCCAACTTAACAGACTCTGCAGAGTCCATGGGGAGCAACAGTTAAGATGGGGAGGGACAACTTGGGGGCCCCTACTGGCTCTGCGGCCCTGGGGCAATTGCCCATTTTTTCCTATGGTAGCTCCGGCCCTGCTAATATCCCTGTTGTCAGTGGCACCTGCAAATAAAAACAATTTACTCACCAACAGTTGACTCAGTTTCCCTCTTACAATGTCGCTCCCAGTTGTCCTTACAGCTGCTGCTGAAAACCACCCACGTTGGCAGGCAGTTCAGGGCTACAAGAAAATGGCATCCAGAGCCCTGCACTGGAGACACAAAGTCCTTTCAAAGTACCAGCCAAGCAAGCCAGAGATATAAAGTAGTTTTAATACACCTTGATTGGTCCAAATCAATGCCTGTTGCAGCAGCGCATCCTACTCGTCCTTTTAGTGTAAGCCCGTCTGAACCACCATCGGGGCCAATGACAGCACGTACTACCATACTAGCGCTTCTGGATTGGCCAATGGTCCTTTCTGCATATGGTCATTTCTGCCCAATCCAGAAGTGCCAGTATGCTAGATGAGAAGGACGCGCTGCTGTGACAGGCAGTGTTTTGGGCCAATCAGGGTGTATTAAAACTACTTTACATTTCCTGCTGGAACGGCCGATACTTTGAAAGGATCGCAGCATGCACATAGTGATTGGCACTGCTAAATTTAAGTTGCACTGCTTTAGCAGCACTGCTTAATCCAAAATGTAACACATATATGGGTTTTTTTTGGGGGGGGGGGCAAGAGCAACCCCTGGGGGACCCCCTGACAAGTGCTGATGTACCCCCAGGGGTCCGTGTACCCCAGGTTGAGAACCACTGATAGACAGTATATAAAACTCAGACCAAATATGACAATCAGAGTTCATTATTATGGTTAATCTAAGTAATCTAGTTAGTCAGGTTTTATATTTTGATCTATTACATGTAGTTAACATACTTTAATTTGTAAGAAATTAAGCCAATATTGATTCTCCCCCAATGTGGGATTATTGACAATTTTATATTGGATTCTGTAAAAACTTAACAAAACATTGAAACTAGAATGTCACTTGCATTCACATAGATAAACACATATTTGAAGTAATAAACTACTCCCTTACCCCCCAGAGTTGCAGAGACCACAAGGTGGGTGCCGTATTTCTTGATAATGGTTTCAATCATCTGATGAGTGCTGGGTCTCCTCCCAAGTAGTCTCAAACTGCGCTGGAATTCAGGCATCAAGGGCAAAATACTTTTTTGAGGCTCCTTACGATCCACTGCTATGTTCCTCACCTTCCAGCGGGCAAATTCCCTATAAACCAACATAAAAAAAACTATTGAAGTACAACCACTTTAGATTAATACATATCTAGATTGTTGAACTGTATGTTTATCATAATTGCTTTGATTTTTGAATGCTGAGTCAGTCTAAAAAGGATCTTCATTTAATAATGGAATGCTCAAAAGAGACACCCTGCGCCTTGATATTCATTTCTGCTCTCCCAGCAAAGTTCCCATTACCTCGCTCCCTGCTGTGACGTTTCACTGGCAAACATCCAACTACCTGGCAGTTATTAGCTTAAAGAGGAACTCCAGTGAAAATAATGTAATAAAAAAAGTGCTTCATTTTTTGCAATAATTATGTATAAATGATTTAGTCAGTGTTTGCCCATTGTAAAATCTTTTACATCCCTGATTTACATTCTGACATTTATTACATGGTGACATTTTTACTGTTAAAGGTGATGTATCTGCTGAATGCTTTTTTGGCAGTTGGAAACAGAAGTAAACAGCTATTTCCCACAATGCAACAAAGTTCACAGACAGGAAACTGCCAGGAGTATCATGGTCCTCAGAGTGTCTTGTGGGAGGGGTTTCACCACAATATCAGCCATACAGCGCCCCCTGATGGTCTGTTTGTGAAAAGGAATAGATTTCTCATGTAAAAGGTTGGTATCAGCTATTGATTGGGATAAAGTTCAATTCTTGGTCGGAGTTTCTCTTTAAGTTCAAAGGCCATATCAATTACATGAACTGTGAAGCAGTCAAATAAATTGATTTACTGGTATCTGTGCTATTGCACAGGGAGGAGCGCTGTTGTGGGACTGTGAACAGACAACAAGGTCCTTGACATCATTGGTGCATTGTACTGCGTTTTGAAAAGTGCATTACCCATTCTCTAACAATGAAATAAGTACCATTCTACTAGAGTGGATGAGATTCATACATTTATATTAAGCCATTAGATTACTCTTTGCAATAATCCAATTGATTTATTTATTTTTAATAATTCAATTAGGCAGCTGATACACACAGTAGTCACCATGTAGTTGACAATTAACTTGTCATTGTGGGTGCGGTGGGATGACTGAAGAGATCAAATTACATATACAGTATACAATATACTCAATCTACTGTGGCTAGGTCTAGTAGGGTTATGTTGAACTAAAGGGAACCTTAAGTTACAGATATATGAATGATATGCTATGAAACATAAAAAATATATACCTGAACTTCTGTGTTTTTTCTTTTCCTCCTGAATCAATCCCTTTCTTAAAGGAACTAACACTTATTTATAATAATTACATAAATTACAGTGTGTTAAGAATAGGTTTGCCTATGCCTATGCCTAAAACCGCCCTTAATTTGAGATTTTGACCTTTCCGTGCATTAAAAGACATCCATGGCTATAATTACTAAATGATTCCCAGTGCTGATACAGGGATTTTATCTGATTGCCATCTGGAGTTGGAAAGGATTTTTTTCCCTATTAGGCCTAATTGGTCCAAGCTTTGGAAGTTTATTTTGTTTCCTCAGGATCAACAGAGATATGTGAGGGTGGTACTATTAAATACTATAATATTTATTGTAAATAATACTGTGCCATATTTTCTGGTTGAACTCAATGGAGGTATATCTTTTTTCAATCCAAATAACTGTGTAACTATATTTTCTTTAACAAATTGCATATAAACTTGAGAGCAGTTACTAGCCGATTTTTTTTTTTTAGATTTGGTTTTATTAACCACTTCCCCTCCCCCGGGATGAATATCTACATCCATGCTTTACCCTGGAAGGACGTAGATACGCCTCCCTTGCCACTGTGCACTCCTGCTTGCTCCTGCGCTCGCTCCCATGCTCATTCTTGCAGCCTATTGGTAGAGGGGGGATGAATAAATGAGAACGCAGTTCCCATTCATTAATACAAGTCCACGTGTAAATGAGCGCCGGTGATCAATGAGACGCCACGTCATTCACAGATAGCGAAAGCAACATGGCCATGCATTGCTTCCTGTTTAGCATACTAATAGTATACAACAGAAAGTAATGCACGAGGACATCTTGTGGCCAAAGAGCAAAATTACACCTAGATGCAATTTTTTTTTAAATTAAAAGTCCCACATTTACATTTAAAATTAAATCTTTCCCTCCCACATTCTCCCATAGTACTCAGTTTTGTTTTATTTTTGTATATAAAAAAATAACAAAAAAAATAGTTACCTTAGGAATTGAACTTTTTTTAATATGTATGTCAAGAGGGTATGTTACTGTTATTTTTTATAAATCATGGGCTTGTAAATAGTAATGGACGCAAAATTGAAAAAATGCACCTTTATTTCCAAATAAAATATTGGCACCATACATTTGCAATAACCAGGACAAATGGGCAAATAAAATGTGTGGGTTTTAATTATGGTAGCATGTATTATTTTAAAACTATAATGGCCGAAAACTGAGAAATAATACATTTTTTTCTTAATATACCCATTAAAAGGCAGTTAGAATAAAATAGTTCTTAGCAAAAAGTACCACCCAAAGAAAGCCTATTTGGTGGTGAAAAAAAACAAGATACTGTATAGATTGTTTCGTTGTGATAAGTAGTAATAAATGTATAGACGAATTAATGAAAGGACGTTCACAGGACTGGCCACGCCCCTGATGAGTCACGTGATGTGACGAAACATGTCAGGCAGAGCCCAGTGAGCGAATCCAGGAACAACGTGTGACATGCGGGAACGGAGCAGCGAGAGTGCAGACTTCAACCAGCCTTCCCGGGAGGCAACGGGGGAGAGCCCATATTACTCTATGCCTTTGTACAAACTCCGAGCACGTGAGTGTATTCTTTTAATCACTGGTTCTCAACCTGGGGTCCGTGGACCCCTGAGGGTACATTGGCAGCTGTCAGGGGGCCCCCAGGGGCCGCAGACAAAATGGCAGATCTCGCCCCCAGGAGAGAAGTGTCAGGCAGGTCAGGCTCGGAGGCACGAGCGCAGCAACTTACTTTGCCCCATTCTTACGTGGACTACTATCGCCGGGCTCTCCTCTTGTCCGGGCTCTCCCTGACGGCCCCTTGCATCCTGTTGCCATGGTTACTCGGAAGCCTCTCATGACGTCAGAGTTGCTGCCAAAAGTAACCATACCGGGAAGACGCGGTGAGGGGAGGAGAGCATGGCGACAGGAGGAGAGCCCAGCGAAATGAGTCTGTGCGGGAATGGGGCTACGTAAGATTATACTGGGGCACCTATTGGCTCGCTAACCACACTGTGGCACCACCTGTACTTGTCTATTCTGTGGCACCACCTGTACCTGACTATTCTGGGGCACCACCTGCACCTGACTATTCTGGGGCACTACCTGCACCTGGCTTATCTATTCTGGGGCACAACCTGCACCTGGCTAATCTATTCTGGGGCACCACCTGCACCTGGCTAATCTATTCTGGGGCACCACCTGGAACTGGCTAATCTATTCTGGGGCACCACCTGTACCTGGCTAATCTATTCTGGGGCACCACCTGCACCTGGATAATCTATTCTGGGGCACTGCCTGCACCTGGATAATCTATTCTGGGGCACCTATAGCTTGCTACCTACACTGGGGCACCACCTGTACCTAGCTATCTATACAGGAGCACCTATACTTATCTACCTACACTATGGAATCTGTACCTGGCTACCTACACTGGGGCACATATAGCTCGCTACCTGAAGATTAATTTCTTGAACCTCTGGAGGATCCATCCATTGCATGGAATAATAGAGGGGCAATTAACCTAAGCTGATATTGATCAGTCTAGCAGTGGTCACTGCAATCGGGCGAGTCTTCTCCTATGAGGGGTGTATGGTGGTGATACCTATAAGAAGGCTGGAGCGCTACCTATATATACATAAAGACTTTTTTTTTGGCTTTACCTGAAGCTTTTATAGAGCAAACGCCACAAGAACCTGAGGTGGACTCATTTTGGATTTTGCATCTGTGACCACCAAGAGTGTATTGCATATTGGACTTTTTATTGTCTTTTATTGATTGCTTTTTAGAAACGATTCTTCAAAATTATATACATCTTATATTGTATTGAATCACATTTAATTAATGAAAGGAGCTCTCTTGCTCTGGTGTTTAAGGGGAAAAACCCTTGGAAGTGAAGTGGTTAATAGAAAAAAATTGCACAATGCCTAAGGTCCATTTTAAATAATAAACAACATGACTGACTTATTTAAAAAGAAGTGCAACTATAACAATAATATACTAAGTGCAGTAACGCATACCAGTAAATCAAATCAGTCTACCTTAATATGCAGTATACTACAAATCTGGATATGCTCATTTGTTCTTCTGGTATCAGGCATAGACTAAATCTAGATTCTGAATGACTTTCTTGCAAGCATCCTTCACGTGGTCTCAATTGCACATATCTATTCACAGAGGGATGTGAGCAGCACCATCCAGAGATTAGATTAAGGCACACATGTTTGTGATATTAGATTATGCAATATTAGGGTGAATACCACCAGTCAGAGTAGGCCAACATATAGTATAGTGTAGGGAAAAAAACTAAACAAAAGGGGAAGAAGCCTCTTCAATTGTAGAGGGATACAGAGTTGTGGGGCCCACCTCCCTTTGATTTAGGGGTTCATCCTCCAGATCTAGTGTTTGTGTGGCTACACTTGTTATGGGTGGGATCGTGATAACCACTGTTATTTTATGAATCCTAGCAGGTCCTTGGGCTGTGGAAGTGGATAAAAGGAAAGGAGTGTAAATGTAGGGGAGGGCTCAGTCAATTTTGCTGGGGCCCCATGATTTACAGATATGCCCCTGTAGCCACACAGTGATGTGCAAGTTAAAACTGTATTGTGGACTAAAACATTTGCTTTGCTTATACCAGGATTGCAGTTATTTTTTATGCAGGACAGTTCACATGGTTTTAAGTACTGATAATATGAATAGAAATGCATGTCCTTGGCTTTTGTGTTAGTTACACACAGCTTATCTTTTTGCACATTTTACATTGCATTCCCCTGAGTAAAATGCCTATTTTTGTATCAACAAAAATTAAACATAATTCATGTTTTGACATGTTTGCTGATGCTACATTTCAGACTCTTGAATATAATGCTAGTTAATGATATATAATCAGGTCCCATACATGTTCATGAGACACTACATATTCATATAAGACCCCCTCCGTAAATATTAATAAGGGAACATAAACAATAAAAAATAAATACTTTATTTTCTAATGAATACCTTAGAATCCAGTGCCAGTTTTATGAATAATATCTTAGCACATGGAAAGCTAATGAGAAGGATGTAGGGATACAAACAGTAAGAAATACCTGACAGAACATAAATCCCTATCTCACTCTTCTAAAATAAATTGCTGTCTATGGCCCATATCCTATTAACTGTTCACCAGATTAATTGTCAAGGAAATATTTTCAAACCTTACCAATAACATACTTTTAAAGTTTGATATTATTTTTTTACATACTTCTTAGTACATTTTCAATTGCTAAGTACTAAAAACAAGGAGGTGTCTCCAGTAGTCTGAAGGCCCTTCCATAAAAACAAAACAAAACAAGAAAAAACAGAAACCACAGGAGCCCCATATGGTGTAGTAATTAGTTGCACCAGATACAGTATATATGGACTAGTACAATGAGAATGTACTCACAACAAGCATAGATTGCAAGACCAGCAACCACAGTGTTAGACAAATGAGGAAAGATCCTCCTCACTTGAGTCTTTTGATCTTCTGAGGATGGGTGAGTTACAGTCGAAGCAAAATTGGTTAAGAGTTCCCAAGGAACTCAAAACGTAGTCCCCCAAGAGAATTTGGGTCTAGGGAATCTACTGGTATGGCGCCCACAAAAATGAAACAAAGTTTTTCTAAGAACATCTGAAAATTAAAAGCTTACCTTAATAATGTATACAACTTATGTAAGATTAACGGGTTCTTTTCTACCATTTATATATCATTATACTTTGATCTCTTTAAAGGGACAGTGATAATTTCCTACATTTTAAAAGCCGGTCCATTTAATAATGTAACATATATTGCAAAAGGGTTTTCATATAATTTGTATAGTTTTTTAAATCCATTTTAAAATATTTTTTGTTTATATTAATAGAATAGCTACCTATATATATTATCAATTGAGTCAAAATATTCAATAAGCTATAGTGCCTCTATCTACAATATATTGGACTATACAAATTATGAACATTACTAAACATACATATGCATAGATTGTTACAAAGATGCATTGTTTTTTACTTTCAGACACTGTACTTGATCTGAAGAAGTGGACAAAGACCCACAAATATGTTGTCTTTTTAAAAAGTTTAATAAAAGTATATTGTTGTACATGTTATCAAGGAAATCTTTTACTCTTACCTTTCAGATGTTTTTAGAAAAACTTTGAATCTTTTTTAGGGCGCCTCTACCATCGAATGTTTAACCACTTGCCGACCGCCTAACGTAGATGGCGGCAGCAAAGTGGCTCCCCCAGGACCGCCTAGCGCCAATTGGCGGCGGCACCTGCGGGACTAATTAGCCAGGGATCACGCAGGGATGCGCGCGCATCTGCCGGCATTAGGCTCCGCCCACCCGCGATGTCAACCTGCCGGCCATTTAGCAGCGCCGGCGGGTTGTAAATACCCGATCTTGCCGCTAATAAATTTATAATACACTTTGTTAAGCTAACAAAGTGTATTATACTGGCTGCCTCCTCCCCTGGTGGTCGCAGTGATGAGCGACCACCAGGGGAGGAGGCAGCTGTGTAAGTAAAAACACACACATACTGATCCTGTCCCCCTGCCCCCCTGATTGCCCACAGCACCCCTCAGACCCCCCCTGATCACCCCTCAGACCACTGTTTGCACCGAATCACCCCCCTAATCACCCATCAATCACTCCCTGTCACTAACTGTCAATGCTACCCTTTAGATTAGGTCCTAAACTACCCCCTGGGGGCTCCTGATCACCCCCCACACCCTCAGATCCTCCCCAGACCCCCCCCCCCTGTGTACTGTATACATCTATTCTCCCCTGTAATCACCCACTGATCACCTGTCAATAATCTGTCAATCACCCATAAATCACCCCCTGTCACTTCCACCCATCAGATCAGACCCTAACCTACCCCTTGCGGGCACCTGATCACCCGCCCACACCCTTAGATCACCCGCAGACCCACCCTCAGTTCACCTCCCAAGTGCATTGTTTACATCTGTTCTCCCCCTCTAATCACCCACTGATCACCCATCAATCACCCCCTGTCACCGCTACCCATCAGATCAAATCCTAATCTGCCCCTTGCGGGCACCTACTCTCCCGCCCACACCCTCAGATCGCCCTCAGACCCCCTCTGATCAACTCGCCAGTACATTGCTTGCATATATTCTCCACCGTAATCACCTACTGATTACCTATCAATCACCCCATCACCCCCTGTCACCACCTGTCACTGCTACCAATTAGATCAGACCCTAATCTGCCCCTTGCGGGCACCCAAACACCCGCCCACACCCTCAGACTCCCCTGGTCACCCCCCCAGTGCATTGATTGCATCTATCCTCCTCTCTAATCACCCCCTGAGACACCCATCAATCACCTCCTGTCACCAACTGTCACCCCCTAGCACCCCTACCCATCAGATCAGGCCCTAATCTGCCCCCTGCGGGCTTCTGATCACCCGCTCACACTCTCAGATCCTCCTCAGAACTCCCCGATCACCCCCCTGTCACTATCCTAGTGATCTAAATACAGTGATCAGTGAAAACTGTCACTTTTTTAGTATCACTAGTGTTAACAGTTAGGCCAATTATTTAGCTAGGGCCCTTCGTTGGGTAGTTAGTGTCAGTTAGCACCGAGCCCACCACACCGCAGTCACTAATTAGTTGCTGATTAGCATCATCATTGTCGCTAATAAGTATTGCTACTATATAGTATCTGTAAGTGATCATTACTGATCACAGTCAGATCTATATTAGGGTCACTAGGATAAACTAAAAATGCAGTGTTTGACCGATCAAGCCTGATCATTCGCCTGCACTTGTGTTCAGCCCGCTCCTCCGCAGTGACCGAATTTTTTTTTTCTGATCACGGCAAAAAACACTGTACAATAGCCGTGGCGATATAGAGATCAGTTTTGATTTTTTTTTTTTTATCAAAACTCAGTAACCACAGCTTTCTACTTCAAAAGTACTCCCTTTTACTAGATAGGTGCTCTTTTTCCTGTGTAGTCTCAGAGGAATACCCCCTAAATTTAGCAGTCCACCATGGCAAAAAAGGGGTATTCCGCTGAAGAGGCCGCCGAGATTCTGGCCCAGTGGGGTGAGTGCGATTAGGAAGCCTCATCCGACGAATCATCCGGGTCAGAATACGACCCAGTGAACAGCAGTGGCTCTCTGACCGATAGCAATGACGAGGATGAGGTCCTGGCTAGAGCCAGGCGTACCACACCCCATGTCACTGGACCGCAGGTGGCGCAGGATCAGACTCAAGGGCAGCAGAGTGGTGCTAGCGCTGATCAGAGTTTTCTTGGTGAGGCATGCAACAGCAGCGTAGCATCTCCTGGACCTAGCACCAGTACTACCATAGACCCTGGTGAAGTGCGAGCACCAGCATGGTAGTAGAAACTGGTTCGGTGGCACGTGCATTAAGACCCGAGTCGCAGCCTCCAGCGAAACGGGCCCGTACTACCCATAATCTCCCAGAAGTGCTGCCAAATCCCAATTGGCAATCCCCTGGTTCCGCCGCACCCTTACTGCCCCCTTTCACCGCCCAGTCTGGAGTCCAGGTGGAGACATATAATCTAGGATTGGCCCTAGACGTTTTTCATCTGTTCTGCACCGTGGATCTCTACGACTTAATTGTGGCTGAGACCAACCGTTATGCCACACAATATGCAACCGCCAATCCGAGAAGCTACCATGCCCAGCCTTTTCGGTGGAAACCACTCCAAGTTTCCAAACTTAACATTTTTGTGGGCCTTCTCCTTAACATGGGTCTAGTCAAAAAGAATGTATTGCGGTCTTATTAGTCTACACAATACATCACATGCCCATGTTCTCTGCTGCCATGTCCAGGTCACGATTTGAGAACATCCTGCGCTTCCTGCACGTCAGTGCCAATACAACCTGTTATCTAAGAGGCCACCCTGCTTATGACCGGTTCCACAAAATTCGTCCACTCATAGACCACCTGCCATCAAAATTTGCAGCTGCTTATACCCCTGAACAGTAATTTTAAGGCATTTGGTTTCCAGACTACTTCTCACGGTTTTGGGCCCCTAAAATGCCAGGGCAGTATAGGAACCCCCACAAGTGATCCCAGTTTAGAAAGAAGACACCCCAAGGTATTCCATTAGGTGTATGGTGAGTTCATAGAAGATTTTATTTTTTGTCACCATTAAAGCTGCAGTGGTCTGAATGGAAAAAAGTGTCTGCTCCTTAAGGGGGTTTAAGGCTGCAGTCCTTAAGTGGTTAAGTACTGAAAAGTTATTTTTAGATAAGATGAAAAATTTTCTCTTGGGAGAAAACTCAGGAGAAAAGTTAATTAGATAAGGGCCTATGGGCCCAATCCAATTCACTTTTTCTCTTAAGTTTTTTCCTAGGAGATCATTTTTCATCTGCAATTGAAAAAATAAAAAAAAGGTGAAAAAGTAATGTAAAATTATTCTAGGAATGTTCTTGCTTACTGGTGGCTTAAAAGACAATTTATTTATAATGTGAAAATATCACCTAGGAGAAAACCTGGGATAAAAAGTCCCTATGTCTCCAATGAAACAAAAACACACTCACTAACTAAATGTTATCAGTGATGCACTGAAAAAAAAAAGTTCTACATTTTCCATTTTATCCAAAACCAAGATACAAACTTTACACTAGAGCTCCATTTTCACATATGCAATATGACATATAAAAAAAAACTCAATGAAACAGATTGTAACCTGTAAATCTTGTATCTAGTTGAGTAGCCCTGTCGATGCCTCTCCACAAAGGACAGGTAACTCCGAGAATGGTGGAATGGTCCTCTGTCAGAGATGAGCCAGTCAAACTCTTTGGAGACATGTTCCTGGGATTGGAATGACTCCTGAACCGTGATCTGCTCCCAAATAAACAGGAAGGAGATCAACTTGACTAGACTCCAGCTCATGCTTCTCGCTCTGCTTCTCCCCTCTCATTCTTGCTCCATTTTCCGGAGTCCTGTATAAGGAAGACATGCAAAGAATATTTTAAATAAATGTTCTTTAGATGTATTGTTTCTATGAACTGTGCAAATATACATTGTGCTCTAAGTATGCATACTCTCTGATGCCATTGCACAGATCACAGATTCTCTGGCAATGTGGATTCTGGGAAGCCAAGACAAGTGGAGTTGTATAAAACATACAGATCTGCCTGAAAATGTGTATCCTGGCCACAAACAGTGCAGAGTTAATCTGATTCTTTTCTTATTGAAATCGTCTTTAATCTGATCCTTTAACAGCAACTGAAAATATATCAATTTCAAGCAATACTGTACTCCACAAATGAACTATCAACCAATATGATGAACTTGTGTGTGGCCTCTGTAATTTTATACCGATAGTCATTTTCAAACTCTAGGATAACTTTATAATACTAAATAGAAAATGTTAGTTCCAAGTATTATAAAAGCCCAATATAATCCAAAACTGAACAAGGCAAATTCTAATAGCAATTGGAATGATAACTGAATAAAAACATTGTACAGAAGCCAAGTGTGGGACATAATAACATTTCATGGGGCACTCACACTCATTCACACTCAATGCGTTGCCACAGACTTTATGCTTTACTGCATAGTCTGTACGGTAGGTATGAATCTCGGGGTGATGCAGGGTTGACTTTGCAGTGGGATTGCGGCATTTGACTACTTCTGGCGCACCGTGACACATCATGTAAGTATGAAAGTCTCTACAAACTTTCATTGCCCTTGCATCAGGTAGTATACCACTGGGCGACGTAATGCAGATGTGTGAAAGGGCCCTAAAAAAATTTGTGAGATATCTCACAAGAAACATATTTGAAACGTAGTAATTTTAGCTCTCAAGATCAGGGAGCAAAAAAAATTAGTCAAAACAAGTTTACCAAATTTATTTAACGTTCCCATTAATTTTGTCGCCTACTTTTTATACTTATCTATTTACCAGGTGCTGAAAATGTAGTCTGTAGATCAGATCAGAATACTTTACCTCAGAGAAAACTCAGTTTACTGAATAAAGCTCTTGTCTATATGAGGAGACCAGACATGCAGTTTATAGGAAATATCTTGCAAGCAATTATAATATCTAAAGCTACCAAGAGGAAACTAGCCAGGCAGAAGATGTCTTAAGCCTTGATGTATAGGTGCACAACTACAGGAAAGCAATTTAAAAAAGTGAATTCCAAAAGTAATATTTTTAATTTACCCAAATCCACATGAATGCTTTAAAAATTGTCTTGGCTGCATTTTTTATTTAGTTGAAATTTACTTTGTAAAATAAATCCAGGAAATTGAGATGAAAATTATCATTAAACTGTAGTACAGATATTCTGATAACATTCATAAGATCCCATATTGTACAATGTGTAATGAGAGGTTTAAATAAGGCAAGGTCCAAAGCTTCTCATTTTGCCCAAACACAGAATTATGGCACATATCAGAACTGAGATTTACAGACAACTGTATAACTACCTCTCAAAAGAATGACAAATGTTCCTCATCTTGGACGTTAAATTCTGCTACCTATTTAACAATGTCCCTTAAACTTCTTACGTTCATGTTCAACTATCAATACATCGCTAGCAAGTCTACCTATCCTGGAGAAAAGACGCCTTAGAGGAGATCTAATTAACATGCATAAATAAATTAGGGGGCAGTATGAAAGCTTGGCAGATGAACTTTTTGTCCCTAAGATTTTGCAAAGATTTAGGAGACATGATCTGAGCATGAAGGAAAAAAAGTTTTAGCCATATATTTAGGAAAGGGTTCTTTACAGTCAAGGTGATTAAACTGTGGAATCTATTGCCACAGGAAGTAGTTATGGCAAATTCTATATCTGCATATATGCTTTCTTTGCATTGGAAGATATCCATGGCTATAATTACTGGGTATTTCCTGGTGGTGTTGATGCAGAGATTTTATCTGATTGCTATCTGGAGTCAGGAAGGGATTTTTTTTTTCCTTTTGGGGCTAATTGGACCATGCCTCATAAGGGTTTTTCACCTTCCTCTGGATCAACAGGGATATGTGAGGGTGCAGGATAGTTGTGTACTTTATTTTCTGGTTGAACTCAATTGAATTCTTCCAACCCAAATAACTATGTAACTATTTGGCCCGGTTCACACTTGCGGTTCTCTGCCAAACGGACCGGATGACCTGACCGGATCCGGATCAGAACCGTACGGTTCTGATCCGGATCCGATCCGGATCCGGTCAGGTTGCATCAGGTGTGCATCAGGATGCGATCCGGATCCGTTTGGCAAAAGAGAGTAGAAATAAAATAAAAATGTTGGGGTCTGGGAGGTCAGCAGAAGGTGGACCTGTGGAATCAGGCCCTCCGCTGTTTAGAACTCACCTCCACCTCCGACATACTGCCAATATCTCCAGCACGTTAAACGTCACTGCTGCTCCACTCCAAAATGCTTGCCCATGTGTCCCCATCCAAAATCGCCGCTACAATACGCATAGGAAGTGGGGTAGAACATCCGGATTTTATAGCCAGTGTGTTGTGCGCTCTCCGGTTCTCATTGGTTTGTATTGGCCGGATGCAACAGTCCGGCTCCGCTCCGGATACGTCTGCCGGAGGAGCCGGACCAAAAAATAGCGCATGTTGGATCTTACGCCGGAGTCCGTATCCGGATCCGGTCCGGACGAAACGGACGCATGTGAACGGACGCATAGACTTTCATTGCTATGCCGTGCGTCCGTTCCGTCCGTTCTGCATGCGGTCCGGCTCCGGCACGGCGATTCCGGACGGCGACCGCTAATGTGAACCGGGCCTTAAGCTTTTGTTTCTTCTTATAAATCTCCTACTGATAAAACTCCCTGTGCATGTGCAAAGTAATGATCTTGTAGTTCAGTACATTCTTTCAGGAGGTTTCCCATAGACATGGCAATCCAAAACATAACTGCATTATTGTGGATCACAACAACATTCATTATCTAGCACAGAACTGGCAGCATTTTATAACACATTAAACCATGTATCTCCATTCTTACCACATTTATTTAATGAGACATCCAATCCAAACATGATTAGTAAAATAAATAATGTATAACTATAAACTCAACGATGTCAATAATAAAAGTTCAACTGTCATAAATTCCCATACCTAGACTGATGTAGTGGTAATGTCTTAATTCTTAAGGATGGCTGTCTGAGTTTTTTCTTGCCTCAGCTCATTAATGATACCGTAAACTCATAAAACTGTCAAATTTCTAAGGTGCTTTCAAAAATACATGAAAGAAAGCTAAATACTTCTTAAACTGACATCGTAAGCAGAAGATGCAGTAGTAGAGGAAAGCATCTGAACACTAAGGTCTATCAAAAAACAGACTGTAAGCTTGAACGAGCAGGACCTTCTTGCCTGTGTACTGGCAATACTGTATGTACTGATCATCCCGGCAGCTACGCATCTATCTATCTATCTATCTATCTATCTATCTATCTATCTATCTATCTATCTATCTCTCAATATCATCTTTTTTATTAGTATTGCCCTTGTTAAACCATGTTACTAGTTATTTATATAGTTTCACAGCACATATTGGTACTCTGTGTCAATATTATTCTTATTATAATTATTATTATATTAACAATGTTAGACAATGTTAGATGTCCCATTAGAGATGTTCATCCTAAAGTTAAGAACAATTTTCAGAAAACAACACAGAAATAAGGCCCAGTGGCTAAATAGTTAGTACTCATGAAGCTTCAGTCCCAAATTTGAATCTCAGCCAAGACACAATATACATGTAGTTTGTCTGGTCTTACTGCATGTACCTGGGTTTCCTCCAGGCACACTGATTTACTCCCAAATCCAGAAAAAAACATACCGTACTAGTGGGGTGAGTTAACTGGCTTGCATCGACCACAGGATGCACTGCCATGACCCCTTGTATCTCTGCACTTCAGCCTGCCTCTGACTGTCATGTTTTTTATAGTGAGTGACACCAGCACAGGGGTACTGTCACAAATCGAATAATGTTTTTGTGACACATTGAGATCAGCGAGCATTACAGACAAACAGATGTTGATGTGACACTGTAACACTTCTGCTTGACGTTGATCACACAGCAGGCATTTACTACTGTAGCAAAAGGGATATTGTCACCAATTTTTGTGACACACATTTTTTTGGGGGGGTGACACACTGAGATCACCGAACAATACAGTCAAACCGATGTTGATGTGACACTGTAACACTACGTGACATTGATCACACAGCAGGCACTGACCACTGCAGCAAAGGGTATATTGTCACCAATTTCTGTGAACCGTATTTATTTATTTGTTTTTTGTGACTCACCAAGATCACTGAACAATACAGTCAATTAATGTTGATGTGACACTGTAACACTACATGACGTTAGAAAGGTAGAGGAAAAAAGAACACAGGGAGGTCCGGGAGCCCAATCTGGTGCAATAATTTTAGCGAGAAAAATAAATTTTCTTAAGTAAAAAAGTAAAATACTCACAAGAGTGGGTTGCTGTAGGAGTCAACCACTCGTTTTCACGTGTGGGGAAGTACCGTCCCAACTCGGCCTTGGTTGTTGGTCGCTACTCCAAAAAAATAGATCTATCAGATGCCTTCTGATGTCGATCTTCCCCTAAGATGGGGGTACTAACTAGTTTTGGGAGGGTTAGGAGGTGCCCGGTCAAGGTTTTGTTATAAATGCACTCTTTATATGGCAGAGACAACAGCAACAATAAAAAGGTGCGGTCCTACCTTATAAGTGTCCCTTTGCAGGAAGTAAGACAAATGGAGGTATGTAGTAAAAGAGAGTTCGTTTTTATTGGTGCACAAAGACAATGCGTTTCACGGCATAAGCCGCTTCCTCAGGTCAATAGTAGTGCCTTCAAGAACAAACAGCAGCACTCAGATACTACTGGAGTGGAACCTACAATATTATGCAACATAAATATGAGTAAAAATCAGGTGCGTGCATGTACAATATAGGATCGAGACCCTACTAGAAAGAAGGGAGAAGTCAAGAGATGTGAACAACCCTGATGTTTATGCTGTCCTCTTTTACAGTCAGAACAGAACTCCTTTACTTCTACAGTAACAAAAAATTCCTATCCAATTACTAGTCCTTTAAATTGCTCTAACGATTTTGTGATATATGTAATTACTTGCCCATGTAGACTTCAATACGTGGGCAGAACAACACAACCTTTCAGAGTACGGTGGGGCCAGCATAGAAGGAACATTCAAAAAGAATTTCTAAAGCATGGTCTTTCCAGACATTACAAATTACATCACAACCAGTGCATAAAAGATACAGAAATCAGCCCCATTGAACAAATTACAGAACAAACTCCCAACAGAAACGGGATTCTGAAGACACAGAAAATGTATTGGATATTCAAACTGAACACACTTCAACCGGAAGGACTAAACATATGTCTTGAACATAACTTCTAATCCATTAGAGCAGGGCTTTTAAACCCTGTCCTCAAGTACCACCAACAGTGTATGTTTTGTGGAAATCCACAGAGGTAGTTAATCAGCTCTGCTGAGTGTAACGCTGGGGGGTCATACTTTCTGACCAGCCAGAACAACAAGGCTGAGAGCTGAATTATGGAAGAGGCTACACAGGCTGCCCAGAATAAACTGCAGCTCTGGGCTTCTGATAAGACGCAATGGCAGCGCAGTGCGATGTTGCGCTGCTCTTGCGATAGCAAACATTCACACAGATACAAGACAGACTGGAAGGAGGTAGCCAATAGCAACCACAGCAATGGCTACCTGCAAGGACAGGACTAGGAGGACAGAGGCTGACAGAATGAATGCTTGCTAATCTAGTCACTATCTCAGTGACAGCAAGCAATCACAAAGACAAGAGTGAGGTAGCCACTAGCAACCACAGCAATGGCTACCTCGCAAGGACAGGACAGAATATTCAGGAAATAGCAGAATCAAAAGACAGGCAAATGCAATACATAGACAAATATACAATAGATATGATTTCCTAACAATTACAGCTATCAATGAAACTACAAACGACTGACTAACATATGTATATATCGGCGATGAACCGATATATAACATAAGCAAGGAACACTGGCTAGGATCAGGAGCAATACAGCGAACAAGACTAGGCAATACAGCATCTCTATACTAGAAGGAGTACGTATATATATATATGTCCCCGTGGGAAATATATAATGTAGCTCCAGAGGAATGACTGAACTAAGACAAGGAATATATTTTACAATAACAAGGGACCCAGTAACAGCTTAGACAGAGCTGAAACTATGACGGGCGGAGCACGCTTGCAGGAAGCAAACCTTTATACTGAGGTCATCCAATGAGAGCAGAGATGCAAATATCCACACAGCTGAATGGTAAGCATTCAATCCTGTGCTGGCCTGAACACCATTTGCTAGCTGAAAGACTATCATAACAAATGCATGCAGTACTATGCAAGAACATGCATGCAGGAAATCCAGGGCTTTCTGTCTGCAGCTCAGCTGCAGCAAACCATTAGTGGAATAATGACAGTATTCTGAGCTGTCCAGAACTGCAGAGCAATTGCAAATGACAAAGTGACTCACTGTAAATGCACAACCGAATGCAGACTGACAAACCAGAACTGTCCACATGCGGCTCCACCTGCATGGACAGAACACTTCACAGGAGGAATCCTAACACTGAGACACCAATTACCTCACCTGTGAATGTTTGTGGTTTTCTGCAAAACATGCACTGTTGGTGGTACTTGAGGACAGGGTTGAAAAGCCCTGCATTAGAGTATATATTGTATTGTAATCGGTCAGCTCCCTTTAATATTCCACACTAATAATGCAGGAGGGTCATTATACTAACCTAATACCCTCTAGGAAACTTCATGTCCCCTCTATCCGAGAGTCCACACCCCTTCCCCACACTTACAACAACTCCCGACATGGCACCTAGCTATCCTGGGTATTTTCCTTCCATATTGTCCTCCCCCTAGGCAGCTTTGATCACCACTCTCCCCCAATATGATGCCCCCATGCTGGTATTTCCACCACACCATGATCGCTTCTCACCTCAAGGCCATTAATATCAGAGGCCATTAGTATCAGAGAAACTGACACCCCCCCCCCCAAAAAAAAAGAAAGAACCCTCCGCCCCCCCCCCCCCCCCTATATATGCACATATACAGCCTTTCATTAACAGACTAGGATATATCCCTACTACCTTAAATTCTTGAATTTCAGTGTACTATAGCGAACACCAGAGGGCGCCAGAATCCAATATACAAGTCCCCACACGCCAGGGAACCAGTGCTCTTAATAGATTCCAAATCATTATTTATGATTTAAATTTTATTTAAATTTTATTCTTATTTTATATTTTATCTTTTTTATTTTATTTATTTTGCTTAAAGGGACTCCGAGCTCAGCGAAAAAAGTAAAGTTGTACTCACCAGGGTCTTTCTCCAGCCCAGTGCTGGTCGGGAGGTCCCACGCCGGCGTCCTGGCTCCTCTCCTTCACCCCGCTCCGGTATCGTTGACAGGCCGCAGCCCGGGCGACACTCGGTGGAGTGTCGGGCTGCAGCTTCCGCGTATGACGCGGATTACGTCACACGCCGGCCGCCTCGCGTCATCACGGCGGCCGGCGTGAAAGTACTGCGCATGCGCGATTAAAGCGCGCATGCGCAGTACTTTCACGCCGGCCGCCGTGATGACGCGAGGCGGCCGGCGTGTGACGTAATCCGCGTCATACGCGGAAGCTGCAGCCCGACACTCCACCGAGTGTCGCCCGGGCTGCGGCCTGTCAACGATACCGGAGCGGGGTGAAGGAGAGGAGCCAGGACGCCGGCGTGGGACCTCCCGACCAGCACTGGGCTGGAGAAAGACCCTGGTGAGTACAACTTTACTTTTTTTGCTGAGCTCGGAGTCCCTTTAACATTTAAAATATATTAATCTATTGGTTTATCTATATTTCCTATAATGTATATTTCATATGTGTATTTATATATTTTTTATAGATATTGTATATATACATTTTTGATCCATATAATATATAATATTTCTTCACTACTATAATTCTTCAAAGGCTGCACTAATATGGCCAATCTCTCGCCTTTGCCACACTAAATATGGCCGAAGCAAGCTCACTGAAAGTTTGGGCCATACAGCCCTCCGTAGCAAAGCCCGTCTGACCCCACGTGATGCCAACAGGCTAGACCCACATGACGCCTGGCAGCAATTCCCACGTGACGTCAGCGGCCAATCTCGCGCTAATACGCGCGCATCAATTCCCACGTGACGTCAGCAGCCAATCTTGTGCGAATACCCGCGCAGCCTCACTCAGGTTCTATCTAGTTAAATCACCGGTGACTGCAGCCCGCGCAAACGGCGCCCGGATACCTGATACCCGTGGAATATAGGTAAGCTGCCTCTTCTCTAATACATTGGCACAGCCCTCTCCCGGCCCCCCGTGTTACTCCATCTCCATTGGGGACTTCCTAGCTAAAATATCGGCGGCACACTTCCTCCTCCCCCTTTGACTGATGTTCCAGCTCATACCCGAGTGCTCCTACAGTCTTTATCCCCTATGATACGTCTCAGTGGGATACATGAACACACTATTACCAGATCATATTGCATACATGTGTGGGGGTATGCAGGCACATACGCACGTACTAGCCTTGGTGTGTGTGGGTGTGTGCATGCATGCTGCCCCGCGGGGTTTTGGGACACACACTTTGCTCTTAATTGCGTCTAATTGACTATATTGTACATGCATGCACCTGTTATGATATGTGTTTTGCATATATTTATTTATCTGTTTATTTGTGTATTTTATATATATTGATCGATTACATGCGCGCACAGTTTGGGTGTTTGTGGGAGTGTGTATGCATGTGGCCCCGCGGGCTCTGGGACACTCTCCTATAATATTTGATTTACTGACTGATGCTTTTGATACTCTACATAAACCATTGGATCCCTGCTCATACACTTATACCTCATTAACCCTATACATCACATATTAGAGGCTTCAAATATCTATTAATGTATTATATTTACATACTACGGTATTTCTTATATAAACACACTTCATAAATGACTAATATAAATGATACAATTGATTATTATAAATGAATTGTATTCGTGTTTATGTTAATTGTTTTTTAAATGATTTTTACTCATGTTTATGTTGCATAATATTGCATTGTATGTTCCACTCCAGTTGTATCTGAGTGCTGCTTTTTGTTCTTGAAGGCACTACTATTGACCTGAGAAAGCGGCTTATGCCGTGAAACGCGTTGTCTTTGTGTATAAAAACGAACTATCTTTTACTACGTACCTCCATTTGTCTTACTTCCCGCAGGGGACACCTATAGGGTAGGACCGCACCTTTTTATTGTTGCTGTTGTCTCTGCCATATAAAGTGTGCATTTATAACTAAACCTTGACCGGGCGCCTCCTAACCCTCCCAAAACTACATGATGTTGATCACACAGCAGACAGCGACCACTGCAGCAAAGGGGTATTGTCACCAATTTCTGTGAAAGTTATTAATATTTTTTTGTAACACACTGAGATTACCTAACAACAATGTGGTCAACCAGATGTAGATGTGACACTGTAACACTACACAATGTTGACCACATAGCAGGCAATGGCTACTGCAACAAAGGTGATATTGTCACCAATTTCTGTGACAATTATTTATTTGGATAATACACTGAAATCACCGAGCAACACAGTCACACAAATGTTGATGTGACACTGTAACACTGATTGATCATCATCTAACATTGATCACACAGCAGGCTGTGACCGCTGCAGCAAAGGAGTAATGTTTGTCACAAATGTAATTTTTTTTGACACACAGATTATCACTGATAACACACAGCATGGTCAGTCCCACGGGTTTTGGTTGGACACTGTGTGGTGGTAACACAACAGCGTGCGTCATGTCACAAATGTCAATCAATAACATTTGCCCAGTGACGGTGAGCTATAACAGTGATGCAACCACACACTACACTGTTTATGGGTGTTGTGTTGCTACAACACACCACAAAAAGCAACAACAACAATTCAGTACAGCAAGGTCAATGCCAGTCCTCAAAAGGACTTTTGTGGTCAGGAAGACTCCTCAGAGTGACTATTGAGGGGTCCCTAAGGGGTAAACTGCAAGTAGCAGAGCACATAGGAAGCAGCTACACAGCACAATACACAATACAGCCTATCCCTGTCCCTTTATCAGCAGCAGCAGCTCCTCTCCCTTCACGGACTAAAGCAGAGTAAAAAATAGCCACTGGGATTGTGCCTTTTATGGGGGAGTGCCCCAGGTGGTGATCAGGCCAGATTGGCTGTTCTGTTCCACCTGACTTCAGGGTGCAGAGTCAAAAATGGCACTATGGGAAGGAAAAGGGCGATCCCGTGTAGTTTGTGTTACTTGCGAATGTGCAGGCAGTGACCATTTGCCGGAAACCGTTAGTCGGCGAATGGTTCTTGTCATCCCTAGCTGGTAATAACCCAAGTAATCCACGCATACAAAGAAATAAAAATAAATCAGTCCATAAATTAAGTTATGTGTAGTAAAGTGGAATGACACAGGGAATAAATATGGAACACATGAATAAAAGAAGGTACAGAAAGGCATTGAAAGTCAAATTACCAGCTGAATTCTGTCAGTAATATTTAGAAAGCATTTCTGCCCCCTATAAGTACAAATCGGAATCAGCTGAGTTAGTCCTAATTGATGGCCAATAAAAAGCCTTCTCAATTCTGCATTGTTCAGTATATACTGCACATTAGTATAGTTTGCTGATACCACACTAAACAAGGAAGTGTCTTATGCTTTGAGGTGGCCACTACCAATACAATTTGCTGATCGATTATGAGCGATTTTTCATATGTACGATCGGAAAAGATTGTTTGAGACCACTAATGGACGAACATTTCCTAACCAATATGATTAGATTGTTGGGATCGAACAAAAAATTGGATCGATTTCATGAATCTGATCGGATTGGTTAGGAGATTTTCATCCGTTAGTGGTCCCAAACAATCATTTCTGATCGTTCATCCGAAGAATAGTTCATAATCAATCGTTCTGCAAATTGTATCCATAGTAACCACCTTAAAGTGTACCAGAGACCAAATAATAGAAAGAATGGATACTTACCCAGGGCTTCCTCCAGCCCCATAAGCACGTTTGATTCCCTCACCGTCCTCCCACGGTCTGCCGTTCAGCCCCAATCAGTCCCGGTAACTAGTTCAGTCTCGGCAGTCGGGGTCTTCTGAGCATGTGTGGACCTCCCTTAATAAACAATTGATCTTGCTATGTGATTTTTGCACCTTTTTATAGAATGAATCTCTCTGAAGATCTGTAAATACATGTTTTCACGTTTTGGTACATTAAATATTTAAGTTTATCTTTAAAGAAAACCTTTTTGTCTCTTCAAATTATTTATGCATATATCCTTGTATCCACGCTGGCAAACTATTGGTGTAGTGGTGCACCAGTAAGGATATGTTTTTTGGTCTCCTAATATATACATATGCATGTGCAGAAGACCCCGACTGACGTGACTGAACCATTTACTGGGGCTGATTGTGGCTGAACAGCAGACGAGGAGGACAGCGAGGGACTCAGACATGCTTATGGAGCTGGAGGAAGCCCCGGGTAAGTATCGGTTCTCTCTAATATATGGTCTCTGGTTTACTTTAATACTCTTTGCTTATAATCTCCTTACTCTGAGCCAACAATAGGAAAGACTGGAGGAGGGCATGATGATATGAGCACACCATGCTTGCAAATTCTCATGTTCACAGAACATCTGTATCATCTATGAGTTAGACCCAGTACAATCTTTGTTAATTATGTATTTTCACAGTTTGTGTTTGTTGTGCTATGATATTTATTGACTTTCCTTGTGTCTTTGTGAAATGGAGTCTGCCCCATACAGACCATGGTGCTTCTAACAAAGCCAACATGGCTGCCATTGTGTTAGGAGTAGGTGTGGCTGAGGTCACAATAGATGCAACAGGTTAGTTGTGGGAGGAATGGGTGAGGATTAGCCAACTCGCACACCAGGAGAGGGCTCTTTCTTTTCCATACCACTGAGGACTGAAGACATGCTTCTTTGGAGTTCCTGTGCAAGGAGGAAGCATGCATGAGCCTGGAAAGGAAAAACTCTCTCTCTCTCTGTGGATCGGCGGTCTGTGCAGGATTTTCACGGTGTTAATGAAAGATAAGTATTCATTTGTGTTTACTTATTATTGTGAAGATTGTTCATGTATACTTTCCTATTTGTGTTTGCAATTGTACAGTTCTACTATTACTTGCTTTGTTTTATTTTGCAGTATCTTAAAAGAGTTGTCAGGGAAATTTGAATAAAATAAACGCTACTTACCGGGGGCTTCCTCCAGCCCCAAGCTCCCAGGACCTCCCTTGCCGCAGCTCTGCCCGCAGCCATTCGCCGCAGGTCCGTCTCGGTCCCCGGCGATGACGTCAGAGCGATCTGGAGGTTGCTCTGTACTGCGCCTGTGCGATCGGTGCTGTCAATCACCGCCACGTGGGCAGGACCGGACTGCGCAGGCGCAGTAGTTCTGCGCCTGCGCGGTCTGCTCCGGCCCACGTGGCGGTGATTGACACAACCGATCGCGCAGGCGCAGTACAGAGAGACCTCCAGGTCGCCAGGGACCGGGTCGGAGCTCCGGCAAACGGCTGGGGACAGAGCTGCGGCGAGGGAGGTCCTGGGAGCTTGGGGCTGGAGGAAGCACCCGGTAAGTAGCGTTTATTTTATTCAAGTTTCCCTGACAACTCATTTAAATATATTGCTTTAGTATACCAAGTTTCTTGCAACAAGTGCTGTGCTTTCCTTAGCAATTATGGTATATTGAACTAATATTGCAATCTAATGCTGGGTACACACTATGAGATTTTATGGTCAATTTACTGTCAGATTGATTATTTCCAACATGTTTGATTTGCTTTCCGCTTTATTTCCGAGCATTTTCCGATCGATTTCCGTTAACTTCAATAGGAAATTGATCAGAAAATGCTCGGAAATCGATCGGAAAGCAAATCGGACATGTTGGAAATGATCGATCTGACAGTAAATCGACCATAAAATCTAATAGTGTGTACCCAGCATTAGCATTACAGTGTGTTTATTGTGAGAGCTACAACAGCTCTGCCTCAAGAGTAAAACAGTTTACATGATATGCCAAGTTTTGTTTGAGTGCCCCTGATGTAGGTATGATGATTGGAGAAGACAGGCACTAACAGTTCAATACTGCAGCATATGTCTGAGCTAATATATGAATAACATAAACATACCATTTGTAGCTTCTTTGTTCACAGAACGGAACAAGTGCCAATGGATCCTTTCCCATCATTAAAGGACCACTATCGCAAAAATCCTAACATTTTAAATGCATGTAGGCACATACAAATAAAAAGAACATTTCTTCCAGAGTAAAATGAGACATAAATTAATTTTCTTCTATGCTGCTTTCACCAACAGTAGGTAGTAGGAATCTGACAGAACCGACAGGTCTTGGACTAGCCCATCTCCTCATGGGGATTCTACTGTAATGATTTCTACTACCTACTGTAAGTAGCAGCAACATAGGAGAAAAGTAGTTTATGGCTCATTTTACTCTGGAAGAAACATACTTCTTATTTGTATGTGTTTGCATATATTTTAGAATGTATGCTTTTCGTGACAGTGGTCCTTTAATAGCAACAGGATATGATAACAATGAAGGGCTGTTATAGCCAATACTGTAAAGCAGATCTAATTCATGCATATGTGCAAGAGAATGTTTTAACAGGTAAATTGTACTCTTAAAATTAAAAGCTTGGCTAAGGTTACCTCTTACAGCTACTCATAACATTTAAAAACATGCCCAAAAGCAGTATTTCTCACTTACATCACTATACTAATGCTATAGCCACATACCTATCAGCTATTTGTTGAAAGGGAATGACTCTATGAACAGTGTTTAGCCTGCTTAACCTTCGTAGCAAAACTTCAGCTGCAGCTGTCCATGTCTTCCTCAGTGGCATGAAACAAAGAGAAAAGCTCTTCTGAACTCAGCTGTTATGAACTCCATCTAGGTTATTCTATCTGTAGTACCTTACAGAACTTAAACCTTGCTGCCTTGCCAAAATGGAGGAAGGTCCCGATGGGCCTTTAGGAGCACAGATCATATCACTGGTGCCACAGCTGTTAGCCTCTGTTCCATCACCGCAGTTTCAGATTGAAGATTAGCATCATTACTAATGTCTGTCTGTGACAGGTTTATTTGATATTTGCAAAGATACTATTTACTATGAGTTAAAATTTAAACACCTATAAAGTTGTCAAATATAAATATGCAGCCATAAAAAAAAGTACAGCAAAACGGCTCTTTTTTTTTTCTAAACACAAAGCTGGCCAAGATAAACAATAGTATCCATGTTCCAACCGTCCCTGTAACATTGTTAAACTTTTTAACATTCGCTGCAGCAGTATACTAGGAAATGTTACTGTGATGGTAGTAAAGAAAATCATTGCATGTGATATAGGTCACAGTTAACTGCCATGTTATAAATGTTAACTACTTTATTAATCAATAGAAATTTTGTGTTGCACTGAGAATTGCTTGTTTCATGATTTAGCACTTTAAAATGTCTCTAAAACTAGGGATTATAGCATCTATCTATTGGAGCTTTCTAAGTTGTAAGTGCAAGCATTTTAAACTTGCATTCATTTTACTGTACCTTTTATGCAAGGCGGTATCCACCAGCTAGGAAAATAACATAATTATAATTACTATTATAGTAGCATCATCAAGAAGTCAAATGCTGAAAATAAAATTGTTGTTAAAAATGTTCTTGAAATGGGCATGAATAGGAACAGAGCAGATGTACTAGATGCTGGAAGAGCATGCTTAGTTATACCTGATCCCCAACTACAGAAGGTACCTTGAGACCACCAAACCCGCCATCAGGACTGTCAGTGGATGGAAACGGCAACGCTGGAGCTACAGGCATGCTTTGACTGCACTGATTGGTCAGCCCTGGTAGCACCCACCCTGGAGGAATGGACCTCCTACATCAGCTTGTGCGAAGAGCTATGCATCCCAACCAAGTCCTTCAAGGCCTTCTGTAATATATAGCCCTGAATCAACAGCAAGCTGCACCAGCCCCGGAAAACTGAAAGATGAGGCACAGAAGTCTAGCACCCCAGAAGAGTCCAGGGAAGCCAGGTGAGCCGAGTACTGAGAGCCACAAAAAGGGCTTACTCTGAAAAACTGGGTCTCAACCACCAGTCCAACAACCTATGAGAGGTATGGAAAGGCCTTAGGAGAGCCACAAACTTCAACCCTACCACCAACATGCAGCCCCTAGCATACTGGCTGAGGAGCTCAATTAATTCTACTGTAGATTTCAAGCATCAAACCAAGCAGCCTTAGGTCCATGCCAGAGGAGGCCCCTTCCCCCGATAGGCCCCGGCACTCCAGGTTGCAGTCCAGGACTGCAGGTTGCAGTCCAGGATGCAGATGTACTACCACACCTCTGCATGCTCAACCCTAGGAAAGCCTCAGGCCTGGACAGCATGTCATTGATCTGTCTTAGATTCTGTGCGGACCAACTAGCTCCCATCCTCACCACCATACACAATAGGTTAGCGTGCAGTGCACAAGGATTTGCACTGAGTGTGGATTGTTACTTCTTGTGGAAACACTGAAGTCCAAACCAAGGGTAAAAGTGAAATAATGTAAAGGTTTATTTACAATGTGCAGGATATATACAAGTGATAATGCAATTGGTGCATGAACATAAATACAAGCACAATCAAAGTGAACTTTGCAAATAGAAATGCAATTGCAGCAAACCCCAGACCCTGCCTAAAATAATCTAACTAATATATACACAAGATAATATACAATCAGGCACAGGACCCAATTCAGCAGGCAATGGGATAGTCATACAAGCAGAGATCAAATACCAGGAAGTCAAAAATTAGCAACGATAAGCAAGAGAATGGTCAGGCAATGCCAATGTCATACACCAAGGAATCAAGCAATTGGAAATCATAGAAACATACAAACAGGTTACAGGTATCAGGAATCAGGTAACAAGGAGCAATGATCAGGGCTATCAGCATCAATAAAGTAGCAAAGGTTAACTGCTGGAGCTGGACTTATATATTGTGCTGGATGGTCATGTGACAGCTTCCAAGGCTGCAAAGACATAGTTGCATACAGACACTTCTGCTGGTGGGCAGAGAGAACTTCATGATTGCAAAATGTTCTTGGAGAGGAGCCATCTGCTGGTGGACAGAGGAAGTCCATGTAAACAGTTCACAAATGTCACCAGCAGGAACAGATCTTGACAATAGGACCCTAGCAAAAGGCACAGTTCTCTCCTGCCTTTAAAGGTCCACAATCATCCCAGTTCCCAAAAAGCTGGGCAACACATAACACAACAATTTTAGACCTGTATCACTTACTCCCACCTTTCCGAAGCACTCCACCAATGCCCTCCTTGACCCACACCAAATTGCATACAGGGCTAATAGTTCCATAGCGGATGTCATTAACATCAACCAGAGGTACTTCCACCTTGAAAGACCAACCATAACTAACGACCTAAGATCGGGGCAGAACACCGCCAAAATTCAAAAGAAGGCACAGCAGAGACTATTCTTTCTGCACCGACTGAAAACATTTGGAATGCAACTTAACAAATTATCCATTATATTCAGTGGTGCTCATCAGAGCTAGGATATCCGAGATACTCGGATATCCTAGCTCTTTTTTCACTATTCGAGCTCGAATACTGAGCTCGAATAGTATTAGCTATCCGGGCTGTGCTATCCGAGCGCACTCGGATAGCAAGCAGATATCCGGAGATATCCTAGCTATCCGAGCTCGGATAGCGTCACTAGCTCGGATAGCGTCACGTCTGACGTCACCTCGAGTCCTCACAAGCGAATCAGAGGGCTCCCAGCCCTCTGACTGCAGCCAATCACAGAGGGGGAGCCTGGCCAAGCCCCCCTCTATAAATAGCGGACGCCATCTTGCCTCACTCGTCCTGCTTGCGACTTACTGACTAACTGTACTGAGAGATTGCTCCAGTGCTTTTTGTCTGTGTGCAAGTGCATTTATATTGTTCTAAACCAAGCGTTTTTACACTCCATCACTTGATATTCAACTGTATTGCTTTGTATTGTAGATAGATTGTATTTTAGGCAGTTTAGTTTGTGTGATTAGGGACTAGGGAGGGAGACTGTCACTGCTGCAGCTGCAGCCAGCAGCTAGGCCCTGTGCCTAGGCAAGGCAGCCTGTCCTGCTCTGTGCTCTAGTCTCTAGTTACCTGTGCTCTTACCTGTCCTACTCTACTGTACTACTACTTCTGTGTTAGATAGATTTGTACTATTTTGTAGTTAGCATTAGCAAGGCCCAGCTTTACTGCTATACCTGTCCTGTATCTGCTCTCTGTAATCTAGTCACACCTGTTCTATTATTTATCTAGATTCTTCTATTGTTTAGTTAGTACTGTAGTGTACTGTAGTCTGTGTATAGGGACCGTCCGTCACCGCGTTACCTAGGGTCTTTGTGTGCGCAGTGCACGTCTGCACTGTCCGCACCCTCTCGTTAGTGCTAATCCCCGTCCTATTGTTTATATTACTTGTATTGTGTATTCGCTGACTATACTGTACTGTAGTCTGTGTATAGGGACACCGTCAGTCAGCGTCAGATAGGGTCTTTGTGTGCGCAGTGCACGTCTGCGCTGCCCACACCCTCTCGTTAGTGCTACATCCGTCCTTTTGTTTATATTACTTGTATTGTGTATTCGCTGACTATACTGTACTGTAGTCTGTGTATAGGGAGACCGTCAGTCAGCGTCAGGTAGGGTCTTTGTGTGCGCAGTGCACGTCTGCGCTGTCCGCACCCTCTCGTTAGTGCTACACCCGTCCTATTGTTTATATTACTTGTATTGTGTATTTGCTGAATTGTACTGTAGTCTGTGTATAGGGACACCGTCAGTCAGCGTCAGCTAGGGTCTTTGTGTGCGCACTGCGCATTCTCTCGTTAGTGCTACACCGATCTCTGCTGTAGAGTACACCTGTCCGTCACCTCACACACCCACCACCACCACACCAGTCCCACCCCATTAAAGTACCCCACTTGTCCCACCCGCCTTTACATACATACGTTTTTTTTTTCATTTGTATAATATTAAAAATATACGATGTCTGGAACTGGCAGCCGCGGTTTGGGCAGGGGCAGCAAGGGCATCGCCAAGAGAAGAGGTCGTGGGCGTGGCAGCCGCGCCACCACCACCACCATGCGCAGTTCTGCGTCTGCACCAGTGGCTATTCCGCCATTAGCCACTGGCCGTGGACGCCTTGGCCGCCCAACAGCTGGGAGTCACGCTGCAGAGACACAGCAGCAGCAGCAGCGTGTGGCTCAGATGTTCCTCCCACCGCCAGGTCGTAGCCGTCCTATTGAGGAGAAGGACGCAGACTCTGTGGTGGAACTGATGGTGGATGAGCAGGCCACCATTAGCTTTGGAACCGAGTCCTCCACCCCCGCCACCACTCCTGTTCGCAAGAGCAGCAGCAGCCGACCAGCACTGCCTGGGGAGGAGGAGGAGGAGTGCAGTTCTACAGCCCCAGCGGGCGACACCAGCACCCTGTCACTCAGCACCTTCTTATCCCCAAGCGCAGTGTAGTTATGGAGTGCTGTTGCGGCAGAATTGGAGGAGGAAGGAATGCTCATGGGCACTTTGGGGGATGATGCTTTGGACAGTCAGACAGTGGTGACTGTCCATCCGCCCATGTATGCAGAAGGGGAGTTTGTGGGATCCCAGCAGGACATGTTTGCGGAGGGGGAGGATGATGATGACAGGGTGAAGGACAGAGACTGGGTGCCAGGTCCTGGGAGTGGGGATGTCATCAGCTCTGAGGAGGAGGAGGAGGATGCATCTGTGGGCCTTGCTAGAAGGATCAGCATCGCAGGCATGAGCAGGATCACAAGTGGGCGTGGTATGCAGGCCACACAGCATGCTGATCCGGAGATGAGTTCTGCCAGTGCCACCACCAGCCGCACCAAGAACCCCCCCCCCAACCACCACAGGGAGACCAGCGTCAGCAGCACCTTCCAGCCGAAGGGGCAACTTCACCTCCCCAATATGGAATTTTTTCACCCTGCCATATGTGGAGTGCAGGTATGCCACCTGCAACCAGTGCCGCAAGCAGCTCAGCAGAGGCCACCACCACTGCGAAGCCATCGGCAGCAGCCACCCGCCCTCATCCACCTCCTCCAGCAGCACCAGCAGGAGCAACGCACTGCTCCTCCTCCCTCTGCCACTCCTGCCGCCGACACTGAGGCCTGTTCTGGCAGCCAGTCCTCAGTGGCCTCCTCTGCTCCCTCCACTGATTCCAGACCCTGCTCAGCGACACCTTCCAGGGGGTGGTCAGGGTTCTGCCTCCCAGCAGCCGTCGCGTGCGTCAGCTGAACGGCTTGCTGGCATGGGCCATGTGCTCCCAACTCCTGCCTTATTCCCTTGTGGAGGCGACATGCGTGCGCTCCTGATGTGTGCAGCCCTCGATTGGCCAATTCCCAGCCGACATTATTTTGCACGCACGGCCATCCCTGCACTTCACCTCTCTGTGATGGCCAATGTCGGGAGAGGGCTGGTGGGTCAACGGGTCCACGTCACAATGGACTCGTGGAGCAGCCGGTTTGGGACAGGCCGCTATTCTGTCCTTCATTGCGCATTGGGTCAGCTTGGTGGAAGGGGGTGAGGAGGGGGGAGCAGCATTGGGCACTGTCAGAGCAGCAGCAGCACCAACAACGCAGTGGGTGGTGCCACCATGCAGGGCCAGCGGAATTGCAGGTTCCTCTGATCCGCTTCCATCCTCCGGCACACCAGCCCAAACCCCCCCGCCTCAGCAGCAGCGTGAAGCCCCGCCACTGCCAAGCGCTGCTGGAATTGGTCAGCCTGGGGAAGACCAAACTGACGGCGAACCATGTCCTGGCCAAACTCCGAGAGCAGGAGAGGTATTGGCTGACCCCCAGAGGCCTCAGAGTCGGAGAGGTGGGGTTCGACAATGGGGCAAACCTGGTTGCTGCAATCAGCAGGGGAGAGCTGACCCACATCCCCTGTCTGGCGCACGTCCTGAACCTGGTAGTCCAAAAGTTCCTGCGGACCTACCAGGGGATGGACCGACTCCTTGAGGCAGCAAGGAAGGTTGTGCGTCATTTCCGGCACTCGCCTGCAGCCGTAGCGAGCCTGGAAGAGGTGCAGAAGGAGCTGCACCTGCCACAGCACCGGCTCACGATCGATGTTCCAACTCGCTGGAACTCCACCCTGGCGATGTTGGAGCGTCTGGTTGAACAGAGGCAGGCTGTCAGCCAGTACCTTGCACAAGCAACAGTTGCCTCCATCACTGCAACTGGGCGTGCCACCACCAACCTCCCGTCCATCATCTCCACGGAGGACTGGGGGCACATGCAGCAGGTGTGCTCAGTCCTGGCACCCTTCCTGCAGGCCACTAACATGGTAAGCAGGGACCATGCAATGGTGTGCGAGTGGGTCCCCTTGGTGTGTGTGCTGGACAGGGCCCTGTATGCACTGCAGGAAGAGGGAGCGTCAGCCTTGGACCAGCAGGAGCTGCAGGCAGCTTTACAGGCCACCTCTGAGAAGGAGGGCTTGGAGTTGGTGGAGGTCCCTGACCTTGCTGCTGATGAGGGGGAGCAGCAGAGCGCAGCTGGACTGGTGCAGGGGTGGAGAGAGGATGAGGTGGAGGAGGCAGAGGAAGAGGAGGACAGCACTGTCGGATCTGGGGCTGCAGATGTGGCCAGACTCTTCCCAATGGCAGCGCACTTGCTGAGGTGCCTGCGCAAGGACCCAAGGGTGATCCAGATGAAGCAGAGGGAGGACATATGGATCTGCATGATGCTGGACCCACGTCTGAAGGGGAAGCTCAGCCAGTTCCTGCCTGCAGGAGGAGACCGTGCGCAACAAATGAGGGATTTGCAGCTGTCCCTTGTTGAGCGCTTGGAGGAAGCCTTCCCTCAGACATCCACCCCCACTGTCCAGCCAGCACAGAGGCAGCAGCAGGTGCCTGCATCCACCAGCAGCAAGCGCACCCGCACCACAGACCTGCTGTCTCTGACCCAAGAGCTCTACATGAGTGTAGAGCTGCCAAGGACTAGAGAGGAGGTGCCTGCAGCAGCATCCTTCTGCAGTCACAGGCAGCGCTTGACCCGCATGGTGGCTGACTACATGGGGTCCTTCAGTGGGCTTGACAGCGTGGCCCCTGTTAATCCCATGGAGTATTGGGTCAAGCACCTGCCGATCTGGAGCGAGCTTGCGCAGTACGCCCTGGAAGTGCTCTCCTGCCCCCCTTCCAGCGTACTGTCAGAGCGTTGCTTCAGTGCAGCCGGTGGAGTCGTCACTGAGAAGCGATCTCGTCTGTCTCACAAGTCTGTGGACAGACTGGCGTTTCTCAAAATTAACCAGGCTTGGATGGAAGGCGAATTCATGGCCCCTGTTGTCGGCGAGAGGGGGACATGAAGTGGCGCACACACATTACACCTGCATCTGCTGCTGCTGTATTTCTTCCTGCTTTCTGTGTCTCCACTGCCAGGGAACACATTACAAGGTGCTGCTGCCCATGCGCCACCAGCTATTACGCTCAAAAATAGCTGCCTGCCCTGTATTATTTAGTTTGGAAAAACATTTTTTTAATTATTTTAGAGGTGTCCGGGTTGAAAACTGTGCTGTCCCAATTGTGTATTGGACACAATGTGGGCTTCACGACCGCTGTCTGGAACCTCATGCTGTGTATTTACGGCCCTGGAACCACCGCTAGGAACCAGGGCCTATTATGTCTCGCTGCCTGCCCTCCTGCTGCCTGCTGCCAAATTGCAGTCTGCCACATACACTCATCCTCCTCACGCTGCCTGCTGTTGTATTTCCTCCTGCTGTCTGTGTCTCCACTGCCAGGGAACACATTACAAGGTGCTGCTGCCCATGCGCCACCAGCTATTACGCTCAAAAATAGCTGCATCCATTTGAAAAAAAAAATGTAATTAATTTAGAGGTGTCCGGGTTGAAAACTGTGCTGTCCCAATTGTGTATTGGACACAATGTGGGCTTCACGTCCGCTGTCTGGAACCTCATGCTGTGTAATTACGGCCCTGGAACCACCGCTAGGAACCAGGGCCTATTATGTCTCGCTGCCTGCCCTCCTGCCTGCTGCCAGTCTGCCACACACTCAACCTCCTCACGCTGCCCGCTGTTGTATTTCCTCCTGCTGCTGTCTGTGTCTCCACTGCCAGGGAACACATTACAAGGTGCTGCTGCCCATGCGCAACAAGCTATTACGCTCAAAAATAGCTGCATCCATTTGAAAAAAAAAATTGTAATTAATTTAGAGGCGTCCGGGTTAAAAACTGTGCTGTCCCAATTGTGTATTGGACACAATGTGGGCTTCACGACCGCTGTCTGGAACCTCATGCTGTGTATTTACGGCCCTGGAACCACCGCAAGGAACCAGGGCCTATTATGTCTCGCTGCCTGCCCTCCTGCCTGCTGCCAGTCTGCCACACACTCAACCTCCTCACGCTGCCTGCTGTTGTATTTCCTCCTGCTGCTGTCTGTGTCTCCACTGCCAGGGAACACATTACAAGGTGCTGCTGCCCATGCGCCAACAGCTATTACGCTCAAAAATAGCTGCCTGCATTAATTTGAAAAAAAAATTGTAATTAACCACTTTACCCCCAGCGGTACGAATTTCTCCGCCCCTTTTTTCCCCCCTAAAAAACCAGGGACGGAGAAATCCGTACCTTCCGCGCTACCGCCGCTGTCCGTGCTCCCGCCGCTCGTGCGCGCGCACCCGCCGCTCGTGCACGCCGCCGCCCGCTCGCCCGGAGATCAATGAACGGGAAAATCCATTCCCGTTCGTTGATCTAGCCCCCGCAATGATCTGCTGCTTCTTTCAGAAACAGCGAGATCATTGTGAATCTCCCAGCCTCCTACTGCTTCCTGTAAGCGTCCTTCCGGACGCTTACAGGTCGCATGTAAACAAACACTCTGTGGCCATCTTGTGGCCAAATAGTAAACTACACCCTAAAAGCATTTAACATATTCAAACATTACATTTACACAATAAATTAACTCATTACCTCCCGCACTCCCCAATTTTTTTTTTTTTTTTTTTTTTTTTTTGTAATTAAAAAAAAAAAAAATACAATAAAAAAAAAAACATAAATAGTTAGCTTAGGGACTGAACTTTTTAAATATTTATGTCAAGAGGGTATAACACTGTTACTTTATAAACTGCGGGCTTGTAATTAGGGATGGATGCAAAACTGAAAAAAATGCACCTTTATTTCCAAATAAAATATTGTCGCCAAACATTGTGATAGGGACATAATTTAAATGGTTTTATAACCGGGACAAATGGGTTAATACATTTCATGGGTTTTAATTACAGTAGCATGCTTTATTTAAAAACTATAATGGCCGAAAACTGAAAAATAATAATTTTTTCCCACATTTTTTCCTATTTCCCCATTAAAACACATTTAGTATAAAATAATTCTTGGCATAATGTCCTACCTAAAGAAAGCCTAATTGGTGGCGAAAAAAACAACATATAGTTCATTTCATTGGGATAAGTAATAATAAAGTTATAGACGAATGAATGGAAGGAGCGCTGAAAGGTGAAAATTGCTCTGGTGGTCAGGGGGTAAAACCCCTCAGTGGTGAAGTGGTTAATTTAGAGGTGTCCGGGTTGAAAACTGTGCTGTCCCAATTGTGTATTGGACACAATGTGGGCTTCACGACCACTGTCTGGAACCTCATGCTGTGTATTTATGGCCCTGCAACCACCGCTAGGAACCAGGGCCTATTATGTCAGTCACATCACACTGCCTGACACACACTACTCCTCCCCCTGTAGCTGCATTGAGCTTCTGCTGTCTGTGTGCTGCTACCACTGCCAGGGAGAACAGAAGAAGAACTATTTTCTGCTGCCAGCCTGCCACCTGCCCACCCACTCTCCTACCAGCTATTACCACACTACAACTTGCAACTACTTCCTCCTCCTGCTGATCTCTGTGTTTTACCACCGCCAGGGTACACAGAAGAAAAAGGCGCTGTGGCTTGCAATGTGCCACTACCTACCTATTATGCCATGAACACAAATATAACTATGGTGTTATTAAAATAAAATATTTCCACAAATGAAGTAAAAAAAATATTACCAAAGAAAGGAAAACCAAGACACATAATATAATGATAGGGAAGAAGAAGAAAGATATAGAAGAAGAAGATATAGAAGAAGAAGACGAAGAAGAAGAAGATATAGAAGAAGAAGAAAAAGATATAGAAGAAGAAGAAGATATAGAAGAAGAAGAAGAAAAAGAAGAAGATATAGAAGAAGAAGAAGAAGAAGATATAGAAGAAGAAGAAGGTATAGAAGAAGAAGGAGAAGAAGAAGAAGATATAGTAGAAGAAGAAAATATAGAAGAAGAAAAAGAAGAAGATATAGAAGAAGAAGAAGAAGAAGATATAGAAGAAGAGGAAGAAGAAGAAGATATAGAAGAAGAAAAAGATAATTGAAGAAGATACAAGAAGTAGAAGATGAAGAAGATTTGAGTAGAAGAAGATATAGAAGAAGAAGAAAAAGAAGAAGATATAGAAGAAGAAGATGAAGACGACGTAAATGAAGACTTCCAACAACCATTTTGGACACACCTTCTCATGCAAACACTTTTCATGAAGTTAATTTACTATTTTTGATACCTTTTTTATAGCTACTACATCACCACATAATCACTTGATGTTTTTCTTCATAAAAAAGGTGGTTTCATGCATCATTGACCTCCAATACAAGTTTTAAAAGCTATTTAAGGCCAGCTCGAATATTTTACTCGAATACAGACTCGAATAGTGACGTCGGATATCAGAGGTCGAATCGGATATTCGATTAACTCAAATATATTGAACTTCGAGTGAATTCGGATAGTTTACTATCCGAATTCGACCAAACTCGAATAGGATAATGAGGTATCCAAGCAACATCAATTATATTGTATGCAGATAAGGAGTACTGACAAACAATAGTATTTTATGTATGGACCCTACAGCCTGATCTAGCTCTGCAGCACTGTTGCTTTTGCAATGCCTCAGGTTTACAAAGTACTTTTATTTCCTTCACTATGTCTCGTGTTGATTCAGGAAATACATTTATTGGTGTGATGTCTGCATTTCTGCTCTACGACTAACACTGGACCCTACTTCACTCTCTTGTTGAAATGTTATAGGGTACCAGGTTATTTTCAAACCTCCTGTGGTCCATTTAGAAACTTGGATGTGGTCTTTTTTGTGTGAGCACAGTATTGATCACCATAATGGCAAACTAATACCAGCTCTAAGTAGAAAGTGTGGTAAATAGGAAATAAAACTTCAACATGCAAGCAAATGGAATGCACATACAAGAAAAAAACCCTTACAACATAAAATGCTAAAAGCGTAGGATATAAACTTACATATTAATTAATGTAAGTACCACATAGACAGCTTTTCAGTGCAGATACATACAAGTTACAGGTTGATGATGCTTAGATTGAATGCCAGCAGATATAAATGAAGATAATTGCATGAATATGTGGTTTATCAGCATCACATCTCAGAAGTATCAGCAGTAAATCTTAACTTTTATGAAAAGGTCTCCATGGGGAATTGCTGATGATGACAAGCAACATATGCCACATTCAGAGTAGCATGTCTTTATCCAGTTTATCTTTTGAATGGAATATTCATCCCTTCATACTGTAAGTATGTGTTGACAAGCCATCATTTGAAATGGGAATTCATCCAGATGTTTAGTGCATTTTGGAAATGGAGAGTTGGCAGAGAAAATATTTAACAAAAAGGCCCATATGCAATTCACTTTTTCTCCTTAGTTTTCTCTAAGTATATATTTTTACACCTTCTTAATAAAATGCCTTTTAAACCCCCAGCAAGAAAATACTCAAAATAATTTTGTTACTACTTTTTCTACTAATTTTGGAACTTTTTCAATTGCACAATGCTGAAAAGTTATTTTAAAGGAAAGATGAAAAATTATCACTTACAGTAGGAGAAAACATAGGAGGAAAAGTGAATTGCATATGTGCCAAAGAGTTTATTAACCTTACTGGCGGTATTGATGGTTATACAGTGGGTTGCAAAAGTATTCGGCCCCCTTGAAGTTTTTCACATTTTGTTACATTACTGCCACAAACATGCATCAATTTTATTGGAATTCCACGTGAAAGACCAATACAAAGTGGTGTACACGTGAGAAGTGGAACGAAACTCATACATCATTCCAAAGATTTTTTACAAATAAATAACTGCAAAGTGGGGTGTGCGTAATTATTCAGCCCCCTGAGTCAATACTTTGTAGAACCACCTTTTGCTGCAATTACAGCTGCCAGTCTTTTAGGGTAATTCTCTACCAGCTTTGCACATCTAGAGACTGAAATCCTTACCCATTCTTCTTTGCAAAACAGCTCCAGCTCAGTCTGATTAGATGGACAGCGTTGTTGCCCTGGCTTTATCTTTAGGGTCATTGTCCTGCTGGAAGGTGAACCTCCGCCCCAGTCTCAAGTCTTTTGCAGTCTCCAAGAGGTTTTCTTCCAAGTTTGCCCTGTATTTGGCTTCATCCATCTTCCCATCACCTCTGACCAGCTTCCCTGTCCCTGTTGTAGAGATGCACCCCCCGAGCATGATGCTGCCACCACCATATTTGACAGTAGGGATAGTGTGTTCAGAGTGATGTGCAGTGTTAGTTTTCTGCCACACATAGCGTTTTGCATTTTGGCCAAAAAGTTCCATTTTGGTGTCATCTGACCAGAGCACCTTCTTCCACATGGTTGCTGTGTCCCCCACATGGCATGTGGCAAACTGCAAACGGGACTTCTTATGCTTTCTGTTAACAATGCCTTTCTTCTGGCCATTCTTCCATAAAGGCCAACTTTGTACAGTGCATGACTAATAGTTGTCCTATGGACAGAGTCTCCCACCTGAGCTGTAGATCTCTGCAGCTCGTCCAGAGTCACCATGGGCCTCTTGACTGCATTTCTGATCAGCGCTCTCCTTGTTCGGCCTGTGAGTTTAGGTGGATGGCCTTGTCTTGGTAGGTTTACAGTTGTGCCATACTCCTTCCATTTCTGAATGATCGCTTGAACAGTGCTCTGTGAGATGTTTAAGGCTTTGGAAATATTTTTGTCGCCTAAGTCTGCTTTAAATTTCTCAATAACTTGATCCCTGACCTGTCTTGTGTGTTCTTTGGACTTCACTGTGTGGTTGCTCCCAATATTCTCTTAGACAACCTCTGAGGTCGTCACAGAGCAGCTGTATTTGTACTGACATTAGATTACACACAGGTGCACTCTATTTAGTCATTAGCACTCATCAGGCAATGTCTATAGGCAACTGACTGCACTCAGATCAAAGGGGGCCGAATAATTATGCACACCCCACTTTGCAGTTATTTATTTGTAAAAAATGTTTGGAATCATGTATGATTTTCGTTCCACTTCTCATGTGTACACCACTTTGTGTTGGTCTTTCATGTGGAATTCCAATAAAATTGATTCATGTTTGTGGCAGTAATATGACAAAATGTGGAAAACTTCAAGGGGGCTGAATACTTTTGCAACCCACTGTACATGTCAATACAAAACATGCTGTGAACAGTATTGATATGCATACACGTCAATACTCTCCTGCACTGTATACTAGACGTAGAAGTCGTTTTTTAAACTTTTCGGATGCAGTTCAATAATTTTTTTATTCAGAACGTATTTGGCAGTATTTTGTGGTGTACATATTCTAGTTGATGCCATTTTACCTTCAGAATGTATTGCACAGTGGCGTTACTATCTGGAGAGCAGCTGCTGTAGCCATGGGTGGAGTGTGTGTGTGTGTGTGTGTGTGTGTGTGTGTGTGTGTGTGTGTGTGTGTGCGTGTGTGTGTGTGTGTGTGCGCGCGCGCGCGCGTGGTGGTGGGGGTTCTCTCTGATTTTTATTTTGGGTGGAAATGGCTGGTATGGAGGAGATTGATACTTTTTTTTTACATAATGCATACAATACAGCAATGTGTAGATAGCTCCACCACTAAAAACAGTGCCAAGGTGTCTGGGTTAAAATGAAACGATTGGTGATATCACCCTTCAGGAGTGATCAAAGCATTTTTAACACTGTACTGGGAAGGTATGCTGGCCTGAAAGAAAGCTGTGTTAAACAGCATGTCTCCACTGCCCACCGACTAAAGAGTCCTTTATAGAGCTGCATGAAAAGACTTTCCCACAATTGAAGTAAATATTCAAGGTGTGTTATTCCTAATACTTTCTAGAGGTGCAAAATGATCTCTTCCCCTTGACTCTAAAAGCTACAAACCAGTATAACTGTGTCATTTAATTTAGTTATCCATATTTGCTATGAGAGCCTTCAGGAAATTATTTAGCTTTTCTCATGCCAACAGGATTGACATCCTGGATACTGATTTCTAATGGTGGGAAAACAGGTCTCCCTTTACTAGCTTTCTGTCCTTTAGTCAACACTTAGGGGTTAGATCCCAGCAAACATATAGTACTTGATGCCTACCTTATAGGCTTCTAGTTCTCCCACAGCTTTACCATTATAGTCCTTAATGGTGCAACATGGTTTTGATCATTTACTGGTAGATGTGTTCTGGGGGTATAGTTCACTAAATAACTGATTAATGTAGTGAATGCTGCACCTAAGTTAACTGCCATCTCCAAGTGTTGTTTTTTACAGCTTTAGCAGTAATTTGGAGATATTCAGTGCACATTGTGTTAACACTCTGCATCTGATAAAGCTTTTTGACCTGCATCTCTTTGGTAGCTTTTGTAGTCCTCTTTTCTGTAGAATCACACAGGGTTTTCCTGGTTGATCTGAGCTCTCTGAACACATGTAACATGGCCTTTCTTTTTGCAAAAATGACATTTGCTATCTATAAAGGGACATAAGAGCATCTATGCTGACCAGTGCAACCTTAACACAGCTTAAATGGATTGTTTAGAATCAGGGTGATACAGTTTACTGACAAACTCAAAAGATTAAAAGGGTAAGCTTTCAAAGTAAAATCTTCAGACTCCCACCTTGTTACTGATCCTGATCCTCAATGTGCAACTTAAATACATTTGGACAACAGAAAGGTGCTCAGAGAGTTTTGCTTATACAGATCAATGTAATGAAGATGTTGTAAAGTAATGTATGACAACCAGATAAAGCTTCTTGAGGACGAATCACCTTGGAAAGTGTAACCGGACTGTGAATCCAGCATTCATTCAGTTTAAACAGCGCAGATACATTATTTAAAGGGGAGAAGATGTATTTTATTTAAACAGAGTCAAGTTATAAAAGCATGACAAAACATTATCTAAGATCAATACTAGATCTACAGTTTTGAATGGAATCTAAGTGACAACTGCTCTTCTCCATAACCTGAAAGGGAGGGGCTATGAGCCGCTACCTCTAGTGGACAGCAAGCACACTCCAGTGCAGAGAGGGACAAGGACAACAGGTGCAAACAGGACTGAGAAGCCAGGCAGTGTAACAGGACTGACTAACAGACCAAGTTAACCGGAGCAATGTTGTGATCGGGATAGTTAAGGAGAAAAGGGACAGGATTCAGTCTGGATTGTCCATCACGCAGGAAAGGGTAACAGGACTGACAGGTTAGTAGTTTAGGGATAGGTTGGCAAGACAGTGTTGGTTGCAGAACTGACTGGGGGAGCACAGAGTTTGTGGACTGAATTAGCAGGCAGGACAGGGTCGCAGGACTGACTGGTTGGCAAGATAATATGTGAACTGAACTGCAGGCAGGAAGGGAAACATAGGAAGTCCAGGGTAGATGGGAGTGAGAAACAGCTTCACAACCACCCTGAAGCTCTCTTAACAAACAGCAATGAGTGCTGTTCATTAGTATTCTTGGGGCAGTCTACAAGTGTTTTATTTTTCTTGTGGTGTTAGAAAGCAAGGGTGATTTTAGAGCTTGTGTTGTTTTTGTTGTTGTTGTTGTTTTTTGTTTTGTTTTGTTTTCTTCGCATTTTTTTTTGTTTTGTTTTCTTTTCTATAGACTCTCAGGGCTCCTTCTGCGGATTTACTCTGTAAATCTCCTAATGCATATATGCAGTTCAGTGTTCTGAGTCTACTTTATAGCCTGTGGTTAATAATCAGCTTTCAACAGCCAGTTGTAGTTTCTTCAATCCTTTTAGTCGATAGAATGTGCAGCTCATTGGGTATCTTTCACCCTTACAGTTGAAATGGTGATGCTGTTAACTAAAATCTGTTTCCAGCTTAGTGTTATCAAAGTGAAAGCTGCTGTCCTCTTCATTTGTTACTGCAAAATATAGTATGCATTAGACATAAAGAAACTGAGTGTTTTTTTGCTGTGCTTCTGTAAAAGTCATAGCAGGTTAAGAGAGGAGTTGTTGCCACCTCATCCTTATTATCACACACTAATCAGTCTCATAAAATATCAGGCAGGAATTCTCTAAACTGGCAATGATCTGCTAAACGCCTTAACTCCATAAAGTAAGTAGATGTTGACTTATCTAGATTTTTTGGTTTTGCTTTGTGAAATCTCTGCATAGTGACAGATGGTGTTAGAGAAAAATATGGATTTAATACATCACCAGTAAATCGTCTTAGATTTTAAGATTTGAGGCTAGCTAGAGCAGCTACTGGATATACTTTGAAATACTATGAATTTCTGAATACTGTCAGCACAACTGCTCTTTTCTTCTCAGGCACATCAATTTTGTTTTGTTCCAAAAAACAGGCTAGGTGTTCTACATCTACATTCCAGGCAGGAGAACCACTTATATCAAATTCTTCTATTTGACATACAGCAGACATATTCAGCCCCTGCAGTCTGTTTGATATATTTCCTTCTCGTGTTCTGCTGGTCTGTAAACACTCATAGTACAAAGGGCCCACTAAATTGCCTACGGTGCTAGCGGCCCTCCTACTTCCTGGAGATCCACTTTACTTTGCACAGCATTAATCATACCATTGGAGAGTCAGTGTAGTGCTGTAGAAAATTAGCATCTGGGAGTATTCTGATACCGTGCACTTTCTACTACTACTACTTTCTACTTTCACACAATTGGCTGAAACACAACTGTAGTAGTAGCAAGCTGTAAGCGTTACTCAGCAAAAGGGATGGTCAATGGATGCAAAAAATTTCAAGTTGATGCAGGATGTTGCAAATTTTGTATGTAAATGTATGCAGCCTGAAAAAGAACAACTCAATCAATCATTCAAAAAGGAAGGGATGTTGCAAATGTTGGCCACTTAGTAGGTACAATATTCAGAAATCCGGACTTAGTCTACAGAAAACTTAAGAACTTATGTTTTCTAATGTTTTTTCAGCTCATGGAAACTCAGAGCAAATGTTTATAAAGAATTAAAGATGGCAGCCTCCATATTTCCCTTTAAAGAGAACCCGAGGCAGCATAAAAAAATGTAAAAAAACACATAATACCTGCTCCACGCCGCCTCCCATATGAATCTGCACCACTCCACACCACTCTCCATGGCCCCGTTCATCCTCTGATCACCAGCAGAAGAATCCAAGATGGACACGACCCAGAGGTTCTTCCTGGGTCATGGCTTAGCTGATGATTGGAGGATGTGGGGGAGTGAGGTGATGGAGGCGGGGGAGCAAGGCGGGAGAGTGAGGCTAGGAAGGTGGGGGAGCAGGTGATTGACGGCTGGCACGGCAAAAGGAGGCTAGCCATAATAAGATTGTTGCTAGCCTGTCACTGGCTTAGAGGGGGGGGGGGGCACAGCAGAGCCCAGGGGGGACTGACAGCAGCACCAGAAGGACACAGAGGCATGTCTTTGAGCAGAGAATATGCCTCTGTGTCCTATAATCTAAACTCAGTACACTTCAGGTATTTTTTAAGAAAATGTGAATGCCTTTTTTGTGAATATGATCTAACCACATAACAGTAGCATAGCAATAAGGGTTACAGAGGCTTCAACCACCCTATGACTCATGGGCATGACAGCCCTGCATGAAGACCTCCTCCAGTCACTGCATTAGTTCTCAATTGATGTTAAAGTGGTAATGATCAACTCTACATGTGCTTATAATAGTGGTAATCATAAATAAACCATTACTTTTCCTCTGTTTACTCCTCTCCCACACAGTATACATACAGTGTGTGTATGTGTGTGTGTGTGTGTGTGGGGGGGGGGGGGGTAGTGTAATTTACATTGAGGACCATGGCTCTGTAATTATGCCATTTCATATAGGCACTAAAAATGTCAGGCATTTTGGGTTTATTCCCAAACCCTAGCTACATCATTATATATGTATCAAAAGACAACTTACTAAAAATACACCTACAATATAAAAATTACCAACTTATTTTACATGCAGCCCTAGGCACTCTTCCCCTTGTTATTTATGTGTACTCTATTATAATTCCACTGTGGGAAGAGGAGATAGTGATAAGGATCACAAATTAAATTTTACAGGAAGTGGAAAGTGCTACGTACACATAGAAAAAAGTTAAGGGCTATTTCTGACCATTTTGCGGGCATAAGCAAAAAGCCTACAGTAGTGATGAATGTAATATGCCAATTACAATTACGCAAAATTTTGCATACATTATCCCAATTATGACCATATGTAATTACGATTTGGACATTCAATTGATTTTGTGTAATCCATTTGCAATTTTGTGTAATTTTTGCGCCGACTTTCGCTGTTAATAGAAAAGCCCCCATACATGCTATTGTCACCAAATTTCTAGGAGTGTTAAAGGACTTACGAGGCCAACACAATAAAAAAAAGTGAAATACCTATTGTATTTTAACATCCTTAGGTGAAGCCATCCACGCCCCCCCCCCCCCCCCCTGGTTAATTCCACTGTGTCTCTTTTACCACTTCCGGACTCCAGTGGGGCTGCCTCAATTAAGATGGCCACCAGGTCCTGCCGCGCCTGCATAGTTCTCATAGCTGCAAGTGCGGTTGAGCAGCTCTGAGTCCTCCTCCAGCTCTGACCTCGTTACCGGTGGTCTTGCGTGCTTGACGTACACGAGACTGCCGGGAATGAGGTCAGAGCTGTAGGAGGACTCAGAGCTGAGCAGCCGTACTTGCAGATATGAGAACTGCGCAGGCGTGGCAGGACCTGACGGCCATCTTAATTGGGGCAACTGAAGATGACCCGAGGGATCGGGTCAGGACCCTACCGGAGCCTGGAAGTTATAAAAGAGACACGGCAGAATGAACCGGGGAGTGTGGATGGTGTTTCCTAGGGATGATAAAATACAATAGGTATTTACCTTTTTTATTGTTTTGGCCTCGTAAGTCCTTTAAGGGGAACAGTAGGAATAAGTAAAAAAAAAAGAATTTAATAAAAAGATCTTTTCATTTTTGAGAAAATCGATTTTAAGAATGCAAACGAAAAATGTGTTTTAAACTCAGAAAAATGACAGTCTAAAAGCCATTTTTCCTTTGCATTTTTAAAATCGAATTTCTCAAAAACTGCAAGGTCTTTTTGAATTTCCCTTAACATACATAGCATGTACGGAGGCTTTGCTATTAACCGTTTAAGTCGGCATGAAATTACCAAAAAATTACGCGAGTATGGGAAATTAAAGTTCCTAATTACATTTAGAAGCAAAATTAATTTAGATTTTTTTCCCCAAATTTCACATTATAATTTCCCTTCGGAATTGCAAATTACGATGCAAAATTGCGATTATGCAAAATTTTTGCTCATCACTAGCCTACAGCCATCCCTCCTACAGGACACAGAAGACAGCAACGATACTGCTCATAGGTAGCACTACGCAAATATTTACCCCACGATCTTATAGTAAGTGGGATGGAAAGTATTTTGGCACAGGAGAGTGTACTTTGGCTGAGAGTGTGTGCTTCTGCTTCAGCAGCTCAGTTTCTCACTGACAGTATGGAACCTAGCAAGTTTAGTACAGTCAGAAGGATCCAAATCCAGTAGCATAAATACGTTAGTACTAGATTTAGATTCATCCAGATTGATGATCAAGAAGAACACAAGCACTTACTCTGATGCCCACTGTTACCTAACCTCTGTGCTGGTATCAGATAATCAACCCCAGAGAAGGCTTCCTCAGTGACGCTCTCTGTGGAGGGACTCCACAGCCTCTTAAATTTCAAAAACATCTGTGCTCAAATGTCAAAAGTATAACATTGTTGTTAGCTTTTCGTTTTTTTACCATAGTTTTACACTGTGATCTATGGATCAGCAATAAATCAGTCTATCCATCTTCTAGTGCCCACTATGATCCTTCTATGTGTATGGCAAGATAGTCCAAAGTCAAACTATAAAACTTGGATAGTCATTATCATTGTTCGTATTGTTTATTACTTTAAGGCTTCCATATATGGGCATCTGCTCTTTTCTTCTGACATGCATTCTCTAACACTTTAGACAGAAATTTAGCAAAGTTTTTAAAATTTGAATAGAATCTTGTGGGACAATATGGACCTACATTAATACTTATATTTGATGTGCTTTAGTTTATATTGCATTTTTGAATGCATCCTGTCCTGTTACTGCATTTGAAGTGGCTTGCTGATTGTACTAAATTGAATGGATTACTGTGATGAAGATGAAAAACTATTCAAAAACAAATGAAATGCTATTCAAATGTAAATTAAATGACTATTCAAAAACAAATGAATGCTATTCAAATGTAATTAAAATACTGGTTGAATGTGATCTAAAGATCAAACTGAAATGCAAATTAATGCAAGGCCTGAACTGTGCCCACCAAGTGGTTTCCCAGCTCCTAGCTTATTAATATTATAATAATATTATTATTATTATCACCATACATTTATATAACGCTGATATTTTTCTTCAATGCTTTACAGTGTATGTTGAACAATTTATGTTACTCTCACAATCTATTATTTCTATCACAGACTTAGTCTAATGTTGAAGGGACACTTAACCACCCTGGCGTTCTATTAAGATCGCCAGGGTGGCAGCGCAGCAGTATTTTTTTTTTTTGAAACCATGTAGCTAGCCTAGCGCTAGCTACATGATTCCCCCCTCCCAGTGGCGTCTTACTCACCTTTCCGATCACTTCCAGCGCATTAGCCCATCCGGAAATCCCGTTCTGAACGGGATTTCTTGGAGGGCTTCCCCGTCGTCATGGTAACGATCGTGATGACGTCACCAACGTCATCGCGAGTCCCGATCCACCCCGCAGCGCTGCCTGGATTGGCCAGGCTGCGAAGAGGTCTCGGGAGGGGGGGGCCTTACGCGACGGGTAGCGGCGCATCGGCGGCGAGCGGCGGTGATCGTCCCCCACACGCAGCTAGCAAAGTGCTAGCTGCGTATTTAAAAAAAAAAATTGTTAAAATCGGCCCAGCAGGGCTTGAGCGGCGCCATCTACCGGTCATGGACGAGCTGAGCTCGTCCATACCGCTAAGATGGTTAAGCCAGGAATAAGAAATCAGTTGTATTTTCCTGGGGCTTCTACCAGCCCCCTCCAGCCATCCCGTGCCCTTGCAGTCACTCACGGAGCCTCCGGTCCTCCACCGCCAGCTAGTTTCGTTTTTGCTGACAGGTCCGAAAGGCCTGGCCACACTTATTTTTCTTCTCGTTCCCGTCCGCAAAAAGCGTCCTATGCAGGACGCTATTAAGGACAGGAACATGAAGAAGGATACACATGGCCAGGTCTGCGCAGGCGCAGAAGGCCGACTCCCTTTCAGGGCCTTTTAGTGAAAATGAAACTAGCTGGCGGTGAGGGAACCGGAGGCTCTGTGTGTGACTGCTGGTAGAAGCCCCAGGCAGGTAATACTGATTTTTTAATTCCTGGCTTAAGTGTCCCTTTAAGTACTGTAAAGTTTGTGGTGAAATCAGTCACCCTTCTAGTATGTTTTTTGGGAAATGGAAGGAAACCTGAGAGGTCATTGGAAACTCGGGCAAAGTCCATGCATACAGTGTTCTGGCGTATTTGATCCTAGAGGTGTAGGGATGAAAGTCTACTTTGTTTAGCAACCATGCTGCCCACCACGTGTATGTCAATGAATGTAGGGCTTGGTCAACCCTGCATGGTCCTCACCACTAAATGGCACCTCAATTGCTTATTTTTCTTATGCCAAAAATGGCCTTGAACAGGTACCAGGAGACCAAAGGTAAGAAGGATCAACTGGATTATGAGAGAGTACAAGACAGAAGTGTACCTAATTTTTCCTTATGTTTTGTCTTCTACAGGTTGAACTTGACGGACAGTTGTCTTTTTTCAACGAAACTATGTAAAATGATGTCAGTTGAATTTTTGCCATCTATTGCTGATGTAGCACGCATCTATTAAGCCTTCCAGAACTTTGGCTTTCTTCTATGAGTAGGTTCACTATGTTGGGAACTGATACAGAAATAGCCAGAGCTAGCTGATAATCACAACTGCTAATGGTCGAGTTATATGTTTGTTACATAGAGCAGCTAGCAGCCACTACATGTGAACATTTTAAGTTATGTAAGTTAATATATGGGATACTTCATGGCCTCTAATATATTTTCAGACATGTGCAGCTGATATCTATATTTTAATTCCAAATTAAGACAAGTCATTTTTCCACTCCAAGTGCCACTCTGAGCAGCAGGCTATAAACCTGATTCAGCAAAACCTATTAAAACCTATTGGATGGACTACTTTTTAACGTAGGAACATCTATTACTTTTATTTGAATAATTATATTCTACAAAAAGACATGCAAACCATATATACACTACGGGCGCCTCCTCCCCTATCCCGCTGACGATTCACCCCAAGCTTGGGGTCACCACTTTGGAAAGTGGACTTTTTGAAGGAGCTGCGACCACCGGCAGACAAGGCTGAGCGGGGACGATACTTTGTTGCATGTGCATTATGTTGCCTATCTTGCAACCCAACTTTGTGAGTATAACAGCTATAAGAAATATTTTATGAAAGATCAACCATTACTCACAATACTAATAGAGATGGCTCGAACCTCCAATGTTAGGTTCGTGAACCGCGAACGAGAACTTCCACAACAGTTCGGTTCGCACAAACTTTCGCGAACCGCAATAGACTTCAATGGGGAGGCGAACTTTGAAAACTAGAAACATTTATGCTGGCCACAAAAGTGATGGAAAAGATGTTTCAAGGGGTCTAACACCTGGAGGGGGGGCATGGATGAGTGGGATAGACGCCAAAAGTCCCGGGGAAAATTCTGGATTTGACGCAAAGCAGCATTTTAAGGGCAGAAATCCCGATACATGCTAAATTGGAGGCCAAAAGTGCTTTAGAACATCTTGCATGTGTATACATCAATCAGGGAGTGTAATTAGAGTACTGTTTCACACTGACAGACCAAACTCACTGTGTAACGCACTGCAAACAGCTGTTTGTGTTGTGACGGCCATGCTGGACTGGTTCGCACCATGGCCAGAGTGCAGGGGATAGCGGTTTTCATGCTCATATGGTCGGGCTGAGGTAGCTGAATGACAGAACAACAGTGACTGAGTGTCCAGCTGATCGAATTTGGTCTGTCCACAATGAAGCAACAACCTTATTATCTTGGGTGTGCCCCCCCCCCCCGCCCCCGAGACACTTATATAGCCGGCGGTCATTGCTTCATTGTGATACGCAAGCCCCTTCACCGCGGCAAGGTAATGATAACGAAGGGGAATTGACACATGTACATGCCTTGCCAGAAAAATTAGGCAGGCATGTACACGCACCAGAAAAATTATTATGGCGGCTGCTGCTAGCAGCGGTCTTAAAAATTCAGGAATCCGCTTGGAGTCCTGGACTCTGTTGGTGGTGGTGGAGAAGGCAGTCAAGAGGCCTGCAGGCAGAGATGCTGTGTGCGGGAAATTACTTAAGGTGAGATATTGAACACTTTTGTGACTTAGGTGACTTCTCTTCTCAGTGACAATGCCTCCAGCTGCGCTGAAGGTCCTTTCTGACAGGATGCTTGATGCAGGGCAAGACAGAAGTTGGATGGCAAATTGTGACAGCTCTGGCCACAGGTCAAGCCTGCGCACCCAGTAGTCCATCGCTGCTCATACTGTCGATGTTCTTTCTCTACCATTGTTAAAGAAAGCGTAAAGCCAGGGAGTCAGAGTTCGATCCCGGTCCGGAGTGGGAGCCTGAGAAACGGCTACCACAACACATCCAAGGAAGCAGGATTAGAAAAGATGTGGTCCGCAACAAGTTCTCTACACAGATTCCGTAATTTATTTAGGATGTGCTATGATTAAGGGCCGAATGGCCTGAAACATGTCAGCTTATGTACTTTATATTTGCTGTAAGGACACGTCCTAAATAAATTACGGAATCTGTGTAGAGAACTTGTTGCGGACCACATCTTTTCTAATCCTGCTTCAGTATCCGGGCCTGGCTGCCTTTGGTCCAGCACTGCTCTACACGGTGCAGTTGAGCGGTGTTCCACTTCCTTCTATCTTACATCCAAGGAAGGCAGCAGGCATGGCATGCAAGTCCCGAGGTAGTGACAAAAAATAACAATAAGGAGGACTTTTGAGGCCCTGTTGTATATGAGACAAATTAATTTTAAATCCTTTAACGAGAATCTGTTATGGAGGGCAAGTCTACTATCCATTCAAGTTAAAGGTATGCACTGACTGCCAGGTATAATACAATGTGCAGTCACAGATGCAGTGAAAGGTATGCAGTGACTGGTATTACAATAGAATAGTAGTGGATGATTGGTGTCAGGACACCTTCTGGGGAAAAGGCACAGGAAACAAACTAAAAGAGAAAGCATCCTATTTGAACTTGCCGAAAAGATATCTAATGTCAGAGCAAGGCTAGATCCATATATAGACACACATGAATATTCATCACTCTCCTATTCTCTTTCCAACAAACTATACAGATTCGAGGCAGATGTCATGGAGAGAAAACTTAAGAAATTAAATAGGGATAGAGCCTCATATGCTGCCCACACACAGCACAAGAAAAAACCATTCAGAAACACACCACTCGACCCCACTCCCAATCCTCCCACACAGGCACCCACACCTTCTGAACCCACTCCCACCCCCACAGGCCCCTCCCCACAGCCCTTACCAACTGGTCCCCGCCCATACCGACCACCTCCTCGCTCTCTACCCCAACGACCTCCACCCTACCGTCCCCGCCGACCACCCAAAGGACCTCGCCCCACAGGACCCCACCCCCCTGCCCCTTCCCTCCCCCCTACTCACCCCTCCACACTTCCTTCCCTCCTCACTTTGCCACTTCCTCCCCCTCCACACACCCTCCCCACCTGCACTCCTTCCCCCACACCACCCGCCATCCACCAACACTCCCCTCCTCCCTCCTTCCCCCCACCCCCCTCTCTTCCCCCCTCCCACATCACTCCACCACTTCCCCTTCCTCCCACACCCCCCCACCCTCCCCATCGACAGCGCTTGGACTCAATCCCCTTGATCTCAGCACCTACAGCGAGGCACCAGAAGACAGCATTCCATCCTCCACTGCCCCAGTCATTGTTGCTGCCCCCCTCACCACATCACCAGCTCTTCATCCAGTCCCAGGGTCACCTCATACAGTACATTTAAACACCAGTTGTGGTTCCACTGAACCATCCACCCGACTCAAGAAACACACAACCATAACAGATTATTTCTCCTCGGCTTCTGGATCACGGTCAGAATGTAGCTCCATTTCGACCACTACCTCATCCCAATCAGAATCAGATACTTCCTCTTTTTTAGAATTACCGTCCCTCCTAACCAAGGATCCACCCCTGAGACCGCTCTTATCGAGCCCCACATCTCTACATTGCCCTGCGAAAACCCCAAAAGCTATCAAACGGCCAGCATCCAGCCCCGAAAACGGGGTATAAGGGGTGGCCAAAAGAAGAGATCTAACAAGAAGCAAACTCAACTGACATTACCACCATCCTTACCAAATCCCAAATACAAGTCTATCTTTAATTTATCATCTCATCCCCTAACACAAATGGAAACTAATGTCCTAGATCACGGCCTTTCTTTTTGTCCCAGTAAACAATCCAACCTTTTTGAGCTTTTTGTGGATTTGAACTCCTTTGTGAGAAAACTCACCCTAAAGAGATACTTTACAATGAAGGAACTCAAAAAATCCAAATAGTCCCATAACTCTGATATCCAACCAATTTTCACCAACAACCCCAGTGAGTGCCTCACAGCCTTTTTAGATCCGGAATCATTCATACTGGAACAATACATACACACGGAGTTTAAGAAAAAAATCACAATTTTATCCCACGTCCTATCGGGGACCACACATAGAGTCTTTCTACCTTTCAGTGCTGGACGACCTGAGACGTCAGGACAAACAAATACACAAACCCAAACCCAATTTGCCAATAGCAGAGCGTGCAGCCTTGAATTCTTTGAAAAACAATAAAGAGATAATCATTAAAGCCACCGATAAGGGGGGAGGTATCGTCATCATGAATACTACTGACTACATTAGTGAAGCTCAAAGATTGTTATGTGACCCCATGTATTACACTAAACTCCATAGAGACCCCTCATTGGAATATAAACTTAAATATGACAAACTCATTACGTTAGCTCAAAAAGAAGGTGTCATTTCAAAAGAGGAAAGGGATTTTTTGACTATTGCACACCCGAAACTACCTTTTTTCTACTTTTTGCCAAAAATTCACAAATCCATCACAAACCCCCCTGGTCGGCCGATCATATCTGGCATATCCTCACTCACCTCACCCCTTTCAGAATATGTAGACCACTTCCTACAGAATTATGTTGTTACCCTGCCATCCTATCTCAGAGACTCCAGCCAGTTGCTAGAGAAGTTGACCTCTATTGAATGGTTGCCTGAATACCATTGGGTGACTCTAGATGTAGCGGCCCTATATACGAATATAAAGCATGAAATTGGTCTCCGTTCCACGGCCCATTTCTTATACCTTGATCCCTCCTTGCCCGTCCCCCCAAAAAAATTCTTACTGCACGCCATTCAGTTCATTTTAACTCATAACATTTTTTCATTCCAAGACACCATCTACCTACAGACCTGCGGCACGGCAATGGGCGCGAACTTCGCGCCGTCCTATGCCAATCGGACCATGGGCCTCTTTGAAAAATTACTTCTCAGCCAAAACATCTATCAAAACAATATTGTAAAATATTGGAGATATATAGACGATATTATACTAATATGGAAGGGGGAGACTGATACAACTCCTCAATTTGTTCATTTTATCAATAGCAATGACTGGGGCCTATCATTTACCATGAACACAGATCCATATACCATCGATTTCCTGGATATTACACTATACATTGAGAAAAATGTGGTAAAATCGAAAACCTTCTTTAAACAGGTAGATGCGAACTCATATGTTCATTTTAGGAGTTCACATCACAAACCATGGAAGACGAACATTCCATTTGGTCAGTTCAGAAGAATCAGAAAAAACTGTTCTGATACTCCCACATTTGAGGCACAGGCAGATATCCTACAAAACAAATTTAGAGAACGTTAATTCCCTATGCCTTTGATCAAATCGGCAAGAAAGCAAGCACGGCTCCTGGATCAGAAATCCTTATTAACCACACAGGAGAAAAAAAGAATCATCTACTGAAACACAACCCTCATTTGTCACCCGTTTTTGTTCAAATCATAGCAACATACGGTCGGTCATTAACAAACACTGGCCAACACTACAAAAAGACCCGTATTTGAGTTCTCATTTAGAACACAAACCCAAGCTAATCTTCAGAAGGGCAAAAACCCTAAAAAATATATTAGCGCCCAGTAGACCTCGAGCCCTTGCTTTGGATAATTCCCCTTCCAGGGACTCGCCTTGTATAAGAAGGTGCCATTCCAAGAAGTGCCTAGCATGTGATTACCTACACCCTGGCAACCTGACCTTCACATGTAACACACAAACGAAACATTTAGTATCCATCAATCCTTTAGTTGCAATACCACGTTCATTGTTTATCTCATTACATGTCCCTGCAATAAGCAATATGTTGGCAGAACGAGCCAGCAAACCAGAGCCCGCATAGGCCAACACAAAAGAAATATTAAAAAAGCCTATCCCAAACATAGTCTGTCTAGACATTTTGCTCAACATCATAATTCCAATCCAAAACTGTTTACATTCATACCAATTGAACATATACCTGACAGCCTGCCCCACACAGAACGGATCACCCGACTAAGAGCACACGAAATGTTTTGGATCTTCAATCTCAGAACACTAAAACCTGAAGGGTTAAATGAATGCCTAGAGCACAATTATTATTCTCCTAGTATTAATTCATTTTTCTAGCCCTAACCTGCCCAACAGCCCTATTAGCTAACTGCTAAAATTGTATAATTTCCCTTACTTTAGAAGCTTATTTCCATCTGGATCAATCGTTCCTCTATCCTAACTTCCTCCCTTACCTCACTCTTATCCTCACTTCACCCACACACTAGTGTAATATCTTATCACAGTTCAAGTAACATCTTATTCTATTACTTCTAACCACTATACCTTGATGGGGTTTACACACCATCAAAAAACTGTCACAAGTAATATTGAACAATTATGCAATGACTGGTATTACAAATGTGCACCTGTCACACACACACACACACAGGTACCGGACAGGCACAGTGACACTGTGTGCGCTCACGTAGGTAGGTGGGTGCACTGAACAACAGGTAGGTATATGCAGTGGTGGGTATTACAAATGTGCACCTGTCACAAACAGACAGGTACCGGACAGGCACAGTGACACTGCGTGCGCTCACGTAGGTAGGTGGGTGCACTGAAGTGAACAACAGGTAGTTATATGCAGTGATGGGTATTACAAATCTGCACCTGGCACAGTAGTAATTACCACCAAGGGGCCAAAGGCCAGCTGCGACTGACTGACAGGGCTGTATATAATGCAAGTGGGCCACACAAAAAAAAATAGATCACAAGAACAAGATTAGCTCTCAAAAGAGCTGTGAGGGGTACTTTTTTAACAATAAGAATCAGCAAGGAGCAAGCTAACAAGCCTACAAGAGCCTATCTAAGCTTTCCCTATATCTCTCTCTGCAGCAGCTCTCCCTTCTCTAATTACTGCAGGCACACGAGTGAGTGAAAAGCCTGACGCTGCCTGCCTTTTATAAGGGGGGTGGGGCTCCAGGAGGGAGTGTAGCCTGATTGGTTACAATGTGCCTGCTGACTGTGATGTAGAGGGTCAAAGTTGACCCTCATGATGCACTATGGGGGCGAATCGAACTTCCAGTAAAGTTCACGGTTCTCCGCGATCGCGAACCACGGAAGTTTGCCGATTCCCGTTCGCCGGCGAACCGTTCGGGCCATCTCTAAATACTACACTAGATTGGGCTCCTGGTTTTCCTCCCGTCCTTTTCTCCACCTACCCTAACCCTAGCTGATAATCACAACTCCTAATGGTCGATGGTTATATGTTTGTTACATAGAGTAGCTAGCAGTCACTACATGTGAACATTTTAAGTTATATAAGTTAATATATGGGAGACTTCATGGCCTCCAATATATTTTCAGACATGTGCAGCTGATATCTATATTTTAATTTCAATGTAAGACAAGTACTTTTTCAGACCTGGTAGAGATGCCTCTACGTTACACTTGACATCTGTCCTAATTTTTCCACTCCAAGTGCCACTCTGAGCAGCAGGCTATAAACCTGATTCAGCAGACTGACATTTTTTTTTAGCTACCGTAACTAGATAACTGACTAGTGGATTTAGCAGCAGCCGTTACATTATGGCTGGAGGCCTATAGACTGCACTAAAGGGAGATATAGGACAGAATCTAAGAAAAGCTGTTCTCATATTTATTTATTGCTCTATAAGTTCTATTATGGCTACTGGCTACTATTTATAGTAGGGACAATAAAAAATGCAACCTTGATGTTATGACCAATGGATCGACATATTTACACATAGGTACTATGGATATGTAAGTTTTAATTAGAATTTGAGACAAATACTTTTGCAGACTTGATGCAAGTAACCCAGAAATCCCCGCTTCATGTTAATCAGTAACACACATTAAAGGCAAACTCAAGTGTTATCTTCATCAGCACTGAGAATTAAACAAATAAAAGAAAAAAATAAACAAAACAACTTTGTGGCATAATATTAAAGTGGACCCAAATTAAAAATACAAGATTTCAGAAATAAAATCTATTTTCTAAATTATAATAATAAATAGCAGCCTTTTTTCAGCTGCATGATGAGATATCTAGGGTAGCAGTGATCCGCTAAGATCACTTTTACACATTGCAATTTTTATTTCAACAAACGTAGCTATTTTTTTTTAAGCAAAGTACCCTTCATAAAATGAAACTCTAGGGCCCATATGCAATTAACCTTTTCTCCTGAGATTTCTTCTAGGGGATATTTTGAAAATTGTCAATAAAATGCCTAAACCACCAGCAAGCAAGAAAATACACAACATCATTTTGATATTACTTTTTCACCTACTTTTTGGTACTTTTTCAATTGCAAAGTGTTGAAAAAATATTTTAAATAGAAGATGAAAAATTATCTCCAAGGAGAAAACTCAAGAGAAAATGTTAATTGCATATGGGCCTAGAGATCATAACTCTAAGACAGAAATAACATTTGTAACTGCGAAAATGCATGCATTTTAATGCCTTTGCACATTTTTTCACATGAAAGTTACCTTACATTTGAGCTGTTGCTGTATAAGTTTCCCAACACTCTGTTAGGGCTGATGCACACCAAGCGCACTGTTCTGAGCGCTTTTAAAAATGCCAGCGCTTTAAAAAGAGCAGTTGGCTAATGTATTTGTATGGGATGGATCACACCAGAGCGATGTGATTTTCTCCCAAATGTAAATGCGTGTCCTGCAGCATTTCTGCTGATTTCTGAGGTGATTCAGCCTCAATGTTAAGTATAGGAAAGTGGAAAATTTTCAAAGTGTTTTTGTTACAGAAGCTGTTCCGTTACAGCTCTACTGTTAGAAAAAATAAAAAATGCTACTCCTAAACGCTCCAAAAATCGCTATGCATGCTTAGAAAATTGCTAGGCACATGCCTAGAAAAATCACTTCAAAACGTGCTGAGCGTTTGCGATTACGCTAGCGCTTTTTGGTGTGCACTGGTCCTGACTGATGCAACCTTCAGACTTACTTGCTATACAGCAGGAGCTTTCCATGGTGATGAAAAGGAAACAGTGGACCACCTTCTCATGCTATACCAATTACACTGTCTAGACATACGGGCTGGTAGTGTCAGGTAGTATCAACAGTATGCAAACCCACGCATGTACAAATATTAGCAACTGATGTATGTGCCTAGAGTATAGTAGAGTATAATACCAAATATAAAGGAAGCCATATTTTATAAATCCAAATCTAGAAGACTGCAATCTAATTCAAAAGAGTGGTGGACATTGTCAAATGACTGTTCAAAAAATTACATTTAACCATATTGCTTGTATTCATCTTGTGAATTATTAACGCAGTTTTTCTGTTAATGAATTGCCAACATTGTCATTGTTACTGGTTGTCCTATATGAGCTCTTCCATGTAGAAATACTGTCAATCCTATCTCTTAAATAAAAATTATAAATAAAGCCATTTTACCACTGCTTTTGCATGTATTGCCAACATAACTTGTACCTTTTCCTAGTTAATTTTGTTTTGTGTGAAATTCTATCATATACATCTCTTACTACACATGATTACAAAGGGAAATTTGAACTAGAAGTATTGGCAGAATAGCCACAATGTTCTAAGTAGTTGCTGCGAGGACTGAACAGTCTTGGCAATTATAAAATTAGGTTAGAAAACTATTGTAGTAAGTTGTTCACCTTCTGTAACTATATAAACATACATGGACATTTTTGAGTATAAGAATTAATGCAAGTTTATTATATTAAATTAGAAAGAAGGTCTGGACAAATTCGGTTCTTAGATCACCATGGTGACCGGAAAATCCACTCTGAGAGTGGTTAGTCTTTTCCATTACATCTTCCTTGTTATATTATTGTAGTGAGAAATATATTTAGTCATTACCCTGAAAGGCCACTGAGTGACCTACTGACTGGGGATTTATGTGAAGCCAAGAGTCTCTTTCTGTAAAAATACAAACAATAAAAATAATAAAAAAAAAATAACAACAAAATAATGACAAAAATAGCCTTCATATACATTATAGATTTTAATAGAATGAAGATCTTGTTCTATATGTAACCAACATTTTGACTACTGTCTCTAATGCTAATGCTAATAACTAATATGTCTCCCCCACACATTTAAAACAAACTCAGGGCTCCTACAAAATCCCCATAAACATTCCACACTGAGGTTTAAGTTAGGTGTACGTTAAATCTTTTAAAAATAAAGATTTCTGATAAGTTAAATAATTCTGATTATGAATATTCTCACAAGACTATCACTGATTTCCGACTGCACTATCCAAGCACAAAAGTTGAGAGTAATTCATAAGTGTATGAATTTCAGCAAATTGTGCAGAAAAATACAGAAGCATACACAATGATGTTAGAATATACAGCTTTATCTTCACATATAATGTGGGCATCATTTGTCTTTTTTTACATTGTGCCCGTAGCTCACCTTTGAATGTATCAGAGTTAAAAAATAGTCTCAATATATCAATACAAAATCAGAATAATGCAACAGACCATTGTGCATTGTGTGTGTGTGTGTGTCCTTAATTGTCTGCTTTAGGTAAGAGCTTCCTTGGTCTAATGGCAAATGTGACATCCCAGGAAGATGGCTGCCCTCTCTTGGAGACCTTGGAGACATGTATGAGAGAGGAACAGCGGACTGAATGTTATTTGTTCCATGAATTTAATTAATCAAAGCTTTGGGATGCTAGCATAATACTGTCTAATTGCCACAAAATTATATTCGGTAATCTCTTGCGCTCATCCCTACCCATCACTTCACCCCTTCTCACTTACACAAACATTCCAACATATCTGACACTTTCAAACAACATCTGCAAAAAAAATGGTATGTGTGTGTACCTCGCTTAACTAATATCTATATATATAATAGACTAAGTGCCTCAACCTTCAAACAAGAAGAAGAAGTACTTTGCATGAGAAAATTTATGCGTGCTCAAACACCAAGTTTAAGGCCTCTTTTCCACGGACTGTTGAGCTGTGTGCTCAGCAAGCAGTTACCAGGCAGCAGTGAGCAGATACCAGGCAGCAGTGAGCAGATACCAGGCAGCAACAAGCAGTTACCAGGCAGCAGCAAGCAGTTATCAGTCAGCAACAAGCAGTTACCAGGCAGCAACAAGCAGTTACCAGGCAGCAGCAAGCAGTTACCAGGCAGCAGTGATCAGATACCAGGCAGCAGCAAGCAGTTACCAGGCAGCAGTGAGCAGTTACCAGGCAGCAGCAAGCAGTTACCAGGCAGCAGTGAGCAGATACCAGGCAGCAACAAGCAGTTACCAGGCAGCAGTGAGCAGTTACCAGGCAGCAACAAGCAGTTACCAGGCAGCAACAAGCAGTTACCAGGCAGCAACAAGCAGTTACCAGGCAGCAACGAGCAGTTACCAGGCAGCAACGAGCAGTTACCAGGCAGCAACGAGCAGTTACCAGGCAGCAGCGAGCAGTTACCAGGCAGCAGCGAGCAGTTACCAGGCAGCAGCGAGCAGTTACCAGGCAGCAGCAAGCAGTTACCAGGCAGCAGCAAGCAGTTACCAGGCAGCAGCAAGCAGTTACCAGGCAGCAGTGAGCAGTTGTGAGAGTTTGAGAGCCATTTCACTGCCTATTCACAGTCCATGGAAAAGAGGCCTTACCCTAGCAAGTCTGACATTGCAAATCTGGCCTAATTGGCTATTCATGAGGCAATGCTCATGCAAATGCATGTACAAACCAATACCACAAAGCAGTCACCCTGCTACATGCTACATTAGCACTATCCGGCTTAGTGCACACCAGAGCGGTTCGGCAGCGTTTTGCGATCCACTTGCGGCTGCGGATACGCTTGGGTAATGTATTTCAATGGGCTGGTGCACACCAGAGCGGGAGGCGTTTTGCTGAAACACATACTCCCGAGGTGAGGCATTTTTTGGATTGCGGAGGCGTTTCTGCCTCCAATGTAAAGTATAGGAAAAACGCAAACCGCTCTGAAAAACGGCAGTTCAGAGCGGTTTTGCAGGCGTATTTGTTACAGAAGCTGTTCAGTAACAGCTTTACTGTAACAATATATGAAATCTACTACACCAAAAACGCTTTACAAAACCGCAAAATGCTAGGTGAAATGCTACAGAAAAATAAGAAAAAGCGTTTCAAAACTGCTAGCATTTTGCGGATCTGCTAGCAGTTTTTGGTGTGCTCCAGGTCTGCTCCAGGCCTCCAGGAGCGCCACGGGGAGGATTCCCAATGCCCCCTTTTTATACAACTGGGGGGACCGCAGGGTCCCAGGCTCTCTCACTGCCTGGAAACCACAGCGGCACCCCGGAGGGTGAGCTCAGGGCTGGCTCACATACAGCACTCCAGAGGGGGGGGGGGGAGGACAGGCGCACTCACTCCAGGGTTCACACCACCGGAGCAAGCCATCCACCACCTGCCTCCAAAGGATACAAACTGCACAAAATGCTTTCCATGAGAAAATTAATGCGCATGTAGCAGAACCCAATGGACGTTAAGGTAAGTGGCTGTTTTTAATATTAGGAGGTGGGTGCGGATGGCTCTCCCCAGCGCTGGCCACGCTTGTGGTGGGGGGGAGCTGCGCCACCCATCCTCCCACTCCGGGGTGCCGCTGTAGTTCCCAGGCAGCGAGAGAGCACTTTGCAGTATTGGTTTTTTGACCCTGCATAGTTTGGCATGCGAAAGCAAATCCATATTTGCATGAGCATTGCCTCATGAATAGCCAATTAGGCCGGATTTGCAAAGCCAGACTTGCTAGGGTTAAACTTGGTGTTTGAGCATGCATACATTTTCTCATGGAAAGCCTACTTCTTCTTGCTTCAAGGTTGAGGCACGTACTCTATTAGATAGATAGATGCGGCGTATGCTACGACGCGGGTTGGCTAGTTTTTAATATTATGAAATGTCTACCTCCCCAAGGGTATAGAGATTCTGAAAACATGGCATGTGCACCCTGCATAGGTATTCTTCCAGCTGATAAAATGGTATTCCTGTCTGGCAAATGAAGCATAAAACTCTTAAACCAAGCTTCTGCAAATAAATCTTACTCTAACAATACTCGAATAGTAATAGTTCAATCATTGAAATTCATGTGCACGCACACACACATACTATTGATGCTAACCCCTAATTTGAGAAACAATAAATCATGTTTTTAAGAATGATTAACTGCTCATAATCTGACCTACAATGATACATACTTGAAATCTCACATTACTATACTATCGACACTTTTAAATGTGATCTACTGCAGTATTGATCCTACGTACAAGACTGTTGTCTTGTACACTTATCTTCTTGCCTGTAGTCCAAATTATTAGTAGAAGTATTATTAAAAATCAGAAGTATAAAAAACAAGTAGTTGATAAGTGAAATTTTTCAGCAGGTATCATAAAAATTTGTATTGTATTGTAGACATAGTGATTTATTGTATAGTTCAATCAAGAGTCTAAATTAGTCTCAAGGTGGCCACTAATGATACAATTTGCCAAATGATCGATTACAAACAATTCTTCTTATGAATGATCATAAATGATCATTTGGGACCACTAATGGACAAAAATCTCCAAACCAATCTGATTAGATTAATGAAATCGATCCGAATTTCAGTTCGATTCCATTGATCTGATCGGATTGGTTAGGAGATTTTTGTCCATTAGTGGTCCCAAAGAATCATTTATGAACCTTCATAAGAAGAATCGTTTGTAATTAATCGTTTGTATCATTAGTGGTCACCTTTAGGGGTTAAGGTGTTGATTTCAATTGCACTATGTAGAAGCTTTGTTAGTGTAAAAGAACCCTTTCTTAGTACAAAGAATCTCATGTAGTGTACTTTAGACCACCTCCTGTAGTGTACTTGGACCAACTTTCAAAATGGTAGCCCAAATATTTAAAGGTTAACTCAAGTGACATGTGGCATGGTGAGATAAACATAAGCATGTACTCTTCTAATCCTATGGTACGTACAACTAGGCTGTTTTCCATTTATTTCTCATTATGAGGGTCATAAATCCAAGGTATTAAATTTCGAATTAGAGCATTTCATAAATGAGAGTTTCTTAACAGTCAGACTATAGGGCAACTTTTAGGGCTGTTTTGCACTGAGAAACGCATTTCTCCCATTCTCTCCACTGCAGCGAATGCACCTCAATTCTACCGCGATTGTGATGCATTTGGAATGTCCAATGGGAGGGGAAAAAAAGGCTGGGAACATTTTTTGAATTGCTGAATCACAGGAAAATCGCATAGCGGCATGATTGCTATGTAATTTTCCTGCACGTCTAAGGCTCCCTGCACACTGCAAATCCGTTTTCCGATTCCGATTCCGTTTCCGATTCCGATTCCGTTTCCGATTTTCCTTGAATACATTCAACAGAAAAACGGATCAAAAAACGCAGCATGCAGTTAAGATTAAAAATCTGAATCGGAATCGGATGTAAAAACAGATTAAAAAGCGGAATCGGAATCAGAAATGCATGCAGTGTGCAAGAGGCCATTCTTTGTATAGGAGGCAAATCAAATGGGAAATGCAGCAGGCACATTGATTGCAATCAGGTAAAATTGCGTCGCAAATGCAGCGCACTAATAGAAATATCCCCTAACAATTTACAGCAATTTAAAATACCTAACTTTTGTGATATAATTGTGATCTGGGCCCCTAATAGCTAGTGGAGAACACCGTATGGGCTAGTCCACACATAATGAGAAAACATACTGTTTTCTAGACTGTAGTAATTTAGTAAACTGTACACATTTTCAATCCAGCATAGTGTAAATCTAACTTCATTTATAAGTAATTAGAGGTCGTAAATCTCTGTATGGTTAATAAAAACACATTTGAGTGCAGGAAATAGATAACAAATACAATAGTTTAAAGGACCACTGTCACGAAAGTCTTCAAATTTAAAATATATGTAAATATATACAGATAAGAAGTGCATTTTAAATGAGCCATACATTACTTTTCTCCTATGTTGCTGTTTGTTACAGTATCTAGTAGAAATCTGACAGAACCGACAGGCTTTGGACCAGCCTATCTACTCATGGAGTGATTCTCAGGTATTTCTTTATTTTCAAAAGCTCTTAGTGAATGGCAGTTGCTCCATCCAATTGCCAAAAAAGTGTACAGTGAGCAGGCACTCTGGCCAGCATATTTGTATAAATCTTTTTTCAGGGAATGTCTTTATAAAGAATAAAAGCCATGCTGAGAATCCCCTATGGAGAGATGAACTAGCTCAAAACCTGTTGGTAATGTCAGATTTCTACTACTTACTCTAAGTGACAGCAACATAGGAGAAAACTAATTTATGCTCATTTTACTCTGGACGAAATGTACTTCTGATTTGTATGTATTTATATATATTTTGAACATGGACAGCAAAGATGACGAACAAAGAAGTATTGGAACGTATAAGACCAGACATGTCACTGGAAGGCAAGTGCACCAGACTCAGACTCACATATTTCGGCCACGTGATGCGATAAAATTCCTTAGAGAGGCCGCCGGAGAATGTGTTGGCTTGACACCATCAAAGCTGACACAGGGTTGAGCTTAAGGGGTCACTTAAGGCTAAAAAAAAAATGAGTTTTACTCACCTGGGGCTTCTACCAGCCCCCTGCAGCTGTCCCATGCCCGGGTCCTCCTGTCCCCACCGGCAGCTACTTCCGTTTTCGGCAACAGGCTGGGAAAACAGCTGGGAACGCAAGTGATTCTTTGCGTTCCTGTACGCAATAGCGCTATTATTGTGGCCAGGAACGCGAAGAATCACACGGGTTCCCAGGCCTGGCGCTGAAAACTGAAGTAGCTGCCGACGGGGACAGGAGGATCCCGAGCGAGACTGCATGGACACGGGACAGCTGCATGGGGTTGGTAGAAGCCCCAGGTGAGTAAATGCTTTTTTTTTTTTAATCTTAGTGTCCCTTTAAGGCAACTGGCAGAAATGGCACAACATCAGACAGCATGGAGAGAGTTAGGCCATAGAATTGCCAAAAGTCGGATACGACTGAATGGATAACATCATCATCATCATCATATAAATTTTAATATTTTCGCAACAGTGGTCCTTTAAGATTTGACTGTATGGGAGCTGAAATAACATTCAAAACTATACTTGTGTACCTAAGAAAGCAAAAAAAAAAATTGAGATATATCTTAACCTTTAACCACTTGCGATAAAGTGGTTAAAGGTTAAGATATACCGTGCGGCGGCAAAGTGGTAGCTGGAGGACCAGCGACGCAGATCTGCGTCGCCAGGTGCCTCCCTAATTAATCAGGAAAGGCGCGAGCGGCCGTTTCCTGTTAGATCACGGAGCGGGTCTTCGTGAATACCGTTTCCTGTTAGATCACGGAGCGGTTTTTCGTGACTAAATGTAAACGCAGGAGACATTTGTCTCCTTTGTTTACATTTAACGGCGCTGCTGCGCAGCAGCGCCGTAAGGCAGATCGGCGTTCCCCGGCCAATCAGCGGCCAGGGATCGCCGCCATGTGACAGGGGACATCCTGTCACAGGCTGCACAGGACAGATAGCGTCCTGTGCAGCCCTGATTACCGGGGAGGACAGGTAGGAGAGGGAGGGGGGAATTTCGTTGCGGAGGGGGGCTTTGAGGTGCCCCCCCCGCAAACCTAAGGCAGGCAGGAGCGATCAGACCCCCCTGCACATCACCCCATAGGGGGAAAAAAAGGGGGGGGCAAACTGATCGCTCTGCATGTAACATGATCTGTGCTGGGGGCTGCAGAGCCCACCCAGCACAGATCACAAAAAAACAGCACTGGTCCTTAAGGGGGGGTAAAGGCTGGGTCATCAAGTGGTTAAATACAAAGGAAGGATAAAGGTGGAGCGCTCCACAGCATCCACACTGTGCTGCACTTCCTGTAAGGCCCAAATTTGGATCCCAACAAAGAAACAAAGATGCTAAAATACAACACTAGTCTGGTAAATATCACATTGAAAATTGGATCATCATTAGATCAACAACAAAATAAAGCATAACACTAGAGCAGTCCGGTCGTAATAGGCAATAGATGAATAGTTCTCCAACCCACTGATTTCCAGCTGGATACAAAATCCACTTGGATTACATCCAGGAAAAAAGCTCCACAGCACAAATATAGTTCACAGTACTTGACTCTGAGTTCCCCTTAAATTGCACCGATCCACACGAATGAGCTAAATTACTCTTACCATCAAATGTGGCTGATTGTTTAAAGATCAGCAGACAGGGCATGCATGTATCTGTAGTTCCTCGACCCAGATTCCACTTTCCTCCTAAGTAAAGCTCAAAGAAAGGGACAACATAGCGTAATCCTGTTTCACCATCAAATCAACACCACCACCAGTGCTTGCAGCGTGTATCCTTAAGTTATAACACCGCAGTGAACAATAAGGGGAATGCACGCTCACCTATTACAATGGCTGATCCTGTGCTGACCAGCTAAACACGCTTTTTAGTCGGAAGTTTCTTCAAACTGCATTCAGACCTTTAAAACTCAGAAGACAGTGCTCCCATAGCATAATTCCATTTTAATAAGTAAACCATTACAATATATTGCACTCACATGTGTTAAAAGATCTATGCGCATTTAAAACATTAGGACGTCCTCACCGCCGCTTCCTTCATCGAGCGTCTTCACACACCGCAGCTGAGACCCCGCTGGGCTGATCTTTTAACACATGTGAGTGCAATATATTGTAATGGTTTACTTATTAAAATGGAATTATGCTATGGGAGCACTGTCTTCTGAGTTTTAAAGGTCTGAATGCAGTTTGAAGAAACTTCCGACTAAAAAGCGTGTTTAGCTGGTCAGCACAGGATCAGCCATTGTAATAGGTGAGCGTGCATTCCCCTTATTGTTCACTGCGGTGTTATAACTTAAGGATACACGCTGCAAGCACTGGTGGTGGTGTTGATTTGATGGTGAAACAGGATTACGCTATGTTGTCCCTTTCTTTGAGCTTTACTTAGGAGGAAAGTGGAATCTGGGTCGAGGAACTACAGATACATGCATGCCCTGTCTGCTGATCTTTAAACAATCAGCCACATTTGATGGTAAGAGTAATTTAGCTCATTCGTGTGGATCGGTGCAATTTAAGGGGAACTCAGAGTCAAGTACTGTGAACTATATTTGTGCTGTGGAGCTTTTTTCCTGGATGTAATCCAAGTGGATTTTGTATCCAGCTGGAAATCAGTGGGTTGGAGAACTATTCATCTATTGCCTATTACGACCGGACTGCTCTAGTGTTATGCTTTATTTTGTTGTTGATCTAATGATGATCCAATTTTCAATGTGATATTTACCAGACTAGTGTTGTATTTTAGCATCTTTGTTTCTTTGTTGGGATCCAAATTTGGGCCTTACAGGAAGTGCAGCACAGTGTGGATGCTGTGGAGCGCTCCACCTTTATCTTTCCATTGTTTAGGGTGGTTGACACCCCCCCAGGTGTAGCGATCCAGCATTTTACACAGAATTAATCACCGTGCTGGTGGTGAGGTTTTGCAATAATTTACACTACAGGTGTAGGAGCTGGGTGAGACAATCTAGAGGAGCGCACAGGCCACCTATATAAAATACAAAGGAAGACTTTGGCATCCCAGAATAGTCCTTTTTAGGATAAGGACTATAGATATAATTATTTATCTCTATAGTGTATTGTCCCTTCAGCTTTTCTTTAACCACTTGCCGACTGTCAAATCACGGCGGGGGGCTCCGTGAATAGCCTGCGGGCCGCCGATGGCGGCTCGCAGGCTAGATGTAAACACAAGCGGAAATAATCCGCTTTGTTTACATTTGTACGGCGCTGCTGCGCAGCAGCGCCGTAAGGCAGATCGGCGATCCCCGGCCAATCAGCGGCCGGGGATCGCCGCCATGTGACAGACCACATCCTGTCACTGGCTGCACAGGACGGATAGCGTCCTGTGCAGCCCGGAACACCAGGGGGAGGCAGCAGGTAGGAGAGGGAGGGGGAATTTCGCCGCGGAGGGGGGCTTTGAGGTGCCCCCCCGCCACCCACAGCAGGCAGGAGAGATCAGACCCCCCCAGCACATCATCCCCATAGGGGGGGAAAAAGGGGGGCAATCTGATCTCCCTGCCTGCACCCTGATCTGTGCTGGGGGCTGCAGAGCCCACCCAGCACAGATCAATCAAACCAGCGCTGGTCCTTAAGGGGGGGTAAAGGGTGGGTCATCAAGTGGTTAAAAAGAGACAAATCCTAACACAGAATGAACTTACCATATTCCTGTTGTCTATGAAACCATAGTCAGTAATTCAGTAGTGTAATTTGTTTGTATGAGTTTTCACATAATGCCTGATGTACCTGATGTCATTTAAGTGTTCATACATTATTAATGATTCATATTTATATAGCAGCAGTGTACTGCCAACATTCACTCCAGTCTCTGACCCACAGCATTTCTAAAATACTTTGTCCTTAGAGATACCTTTTAGACAGAAATTAACCTTTCAGCTAATGTCTAAGCTACTTTACAAAGTCCAACCTAATTTGAGGTGCACCAGACCCATAATTTTAGTCAGTTGCTACATATGGATAGGAGTTGATTCACAAACTTAACTCATGAATTATCTTACTTCACTTATCTTTCACGCCAACCTAACGTTAAATCATAACATAAACTGATAAGGAGAGATAATTAATGAGATAAAACTGATAAAGGCACCTATTCAATTAACTTTTTCTCCAAATTTTTCTCCTAGTTGATATTTTCACACATTATCAATAAATGCCTTTTAACCTCCCTGGCGGTTAATTTATTTTGACAAATGGGCAAAAATTGTTGTTTTTTTTTTTTAAATTTTTTGTTTCATGTAAAGCTACCAGAGTGGTAGCTACATAAAACACCACTAGAGGGCGCATGTGGCCCTCTAGTGCGATCGTCGCCGGCATCAATAGCAAACAGGGGAGCGCGTATATAACGCGTTCCCCTGTTTGGCTTCTCCTGTCGCCATGGCGACGATCGACATGACGTCATGGACGTCAGCCAACGTCCTGACGTCAGGCGCACTCGATCCAGCCCATAGCGCTGCCCGGATCTCATTGGTCCGGGCAGCGCAGGGCTCTAGCGGGGGCCTCTTCCGCCGCTGCGTGCGGATTTCTCAGTGTCTGTTGGGGCGATTAGCCCCATTTAAAGTGCTGTGCGCGCAGCCAGCACTTTGCTAGCCGCGCGCACAGCACTTTGAATGGGGCGAATCGCCCCAACAGACACTGAGAAATCCTCCGCCAGGGAGGTTAAGTCAACGGCAAACAAGAAAATAGTCATGATTTTGTTTCTTCTCGTATTTTTTGGAACTTATTCAGTGGCAGAGTACTTAAACAGATGATAAAAAAATTATCTCCTAGGAGAAAACTTAGGAGAAAAAAGTGAATTGAATATGGGCCAAAGGGAGATAAACTGTAAATCAGAACAGATATGGGGCCATATACAATTCACTTTTTCACCTGAGTTTTCTCCTAGGTGATATTTTTAAATTTGTCAATAAAATGCCTTTGAAGCCACCAGCAAGCAAGAAAATACTAAAAATAATTTTGATAGTACTTTTTCACTTACTTCTCTGAACTTTTTCAGTTTAAAAGTGCTGGAAAGTTATTTTAAATGGAAGATGAACAATTATCTCTTAGGAGAAAACATAGGAGAAAAGTGGAATTGCATATGGGCCCAGTGATAAGCAGATTAGGACAGATAATTAATTGGTTTTGTGAGTGCTACTCTGCACCTTAGTGAGGTTCAGAGTAGCAATAAGGTGCAGAGGAGCAAGACTGTGAGGGAGCAGGAGAGGTCTGATGGCCTGCTTACTAATTTTCCCCAGGAACCAGCAAGCCTTCATTTAACGCAAACCTGAAATAAGTTTTTTTAAAAAGACTTTCACTTACCTGGGGCTTCTCCCAGACCCCTGCAATCATCCTGTCCCGCATCGGTCCTCAAAGATCCTCCGGCGATGGGAACACAAATGAGGATGCATGTGGCCAGGGCCACACAGGTGCAGTGGACGGCAATTGAACAAAGAAAAACGGGGGCCCGGAGGATTTTTGAGGACCGGCGCAGGACAGAATGGCTGCAGGGGGCTGGAAAAAGCCCCAGGTAAGTGAAACTCTTTTGTCTAAACTTATTTCTGTTCTGCCTTAAGTGTTTACATAAAAAGAAGTAGAACTGTTTAATGACATGTATCTGTGGCAGTATTGGGAAGTAAGGTAGGACAGAGATATTTGGAGACTGACCACTCTTTACAAATAAAAAATAACTAAGACTGCATAGAAAATACTCAAAAATTCTGATTAAAATTAGCATGGTTATTGTAAGAAAAATTAATCTATTTTTATGGCAAAATCCTGCTTACATTAAATTAATCAGTGGGAATTTAAACAATCCTCCTTTGTACAAGCAAAGAACTGATACGAAATGTCATCATTCTATTTCAAGCTGATAGGCTGAGCTGATACACAGCAGACCAAGCTAAAAATGATTTAAATTATCCATGTTCTGTGTATAGTGCTGACATCACCCCCAAGATGGCAACTACCATGCAGGTAAGAAAAAAAGCAGCAGGCATTAACTACAAAAAGGAAAGAAACACAAAAAGAAACACAGGAATCCTGCTGTGCTAAATATGTCTATAACATCTAGATGCAGAAAATGTCACATTTATTTGAAATATGCCTTAAGTAAATGTTTGCTTTAAACTTCATTTAAGAACAGCATGTGGACACAGGAAATTGATTCCTTTACATTCCAGGGACTAAACTGTGCTTTCAAAACTGCACATACAAAGTATATAGAGCCACAGAATGTGATCTGAATTAAGTTGTTTCTATTTGTCCAACAGCTGTATGCAGGGTGGATTCAATGGTGTTGTATATTTCAGGCAGTGTTTCTGGTAGCACAGTTTGGGCACATGAGACATACGGAATGATTTGTATGGTTCTGCCCTCAGTGTTTAGATGAGCTTTAAATACTTTAGTTTTAAATTTAACATGAGAGTGTGAAATGTAAACACCTTCTGCTTTAACATGGTGTTGCTACACTTAATAGTGAATATTGGAAACAACTTTTCATATTTTTACCCATGCTTTCTAAAACCTACTGCTTTTTTCTAATCTCTTTGTGGTTTTGTACCAGGCAAAGATAAAGAATTCAGTTAAACACTTATAATGCAGTAGGCAAATCCATGAAAGTATATGGAAACTGCACTCCATACAGTTGTTTGGCTATAAGGCCAGATACAATTATGTCTGCAGGCCTCATATCATGGGTTTCTAAAAAAATGAATAAATAAATAAATCATTAATACTTGTAAAAAATAAATAACCTCTTGAGGACCAGAGGTTTATACCACGCCATTTTTTACAATTCAGTTCACAGCTTTAAAGGGGAACTGAAGAGAGAGGTATATGGAGGCTGTCATGTTTATTTCCTTTTAATCAATACCAGTTGCCTGGCAGCCCTGCTGGTCTATTTCTCTGCAGTAGTATCTGATTAAAACCAGAAACAAGCATGCAGCTAGTCTTGTCAGATCAGACTTATAAGTCTGAACCACTGAAACACCTGATCTGCTGCATGCTTGTTCAAGGGCTATGGCTAATAGTATTAGAGGCAGAGGATCAGCAGGGCTGCCAGGCAACTGGTATTGTCTAAAAGGAAATAGACATGACAGCCTCCATATACCTCTCTCTTCAGTTCCCCTTTAATGGTTTATTGCTCAGCCATACAACTTAGCACCCAAATTAAATTTACCTCCTTTTCTTCCCACTAATAGAGCTTTCTTTTGGTGGTCTCTGATTGCTGCTGCGATCTTAAGGGTTTTTGTTGAATAAAAAATTATCATTTAAAAAAAAATATTTATTTTATGCCCGGGACTTTCACAGCAGCTGGCTGCAAGAAGATGATCGGGGGAGGTGCGTGCCACTAGTCTTCTGCAGGTGAGTAAATGCTTTTTTTTCACAGGTGCACTTTGTTTTCTGGTGAAATGTTTCCCACATTATGATGCTTTTCTGGTGATACATTGCTGCCTAATGATTATTTTCTGGTGAAAGATTACTGTATTACAATTATTTTCTGGTGAAGCATTGCTTCATTTCAATTATTTTCTGGTGAAAGAATGTGTATTACGATTATTTTCTGATGAAACATTGCTGTGTTACAATTATTTTCTGGTGAAACATTGATGCATTACGATTATTTTCTGATGAAACATTGCTGCGTTACAATTATTTTGTGGTGAAACAATGATGCATTACGATTATTTTCTGGTGATACATTGCTGCATTACGATTATTTTCTGGTGATACATTGCTGCATTACGATTATTTTCTGGTGAAACAATGATGCATTACGATTATTTTCTGATGAAACATTGCTGCATTACGATTATTTTCTGGTGAAAGATTGCCGCATTATGATTATTTTCTAGTGAAACATTGCTGCATTACAATTATTTTCTGGTGAAAGATTGCTGCAATATGATTATTTTATGGGGAAACATTGCCGCATTATGATTATTTTATGGTGAAACATTGCCGCATTACGATTATTTTACGGTGAAACATTGCCACATTACAATTATTTTCATGGGGGACACCATGGGGGGGCACCATGGGGGGGGGGGGGGGCACAGGTTTTCTCACCTGGAGTGACAAAATGGCTAGCTTCGCCCCTGCATGTAATAGTCATCAGCAATCTAATCCAGCACAAAGACAGGGGCAGCCAAACAGTGGGAGCTAAGTCTGCAGATGGAAGGGTCAAATTAAGACAAAACATGGATGTACTCACAATCTTTGTCACTTTAGGAGTATTTTATTTTGTGATGAATGTGATGTAATGATTTGATTTGGTCCCCTATGTAACTATTTTCCCTTGTGTCAAAATAAGCTATTACTTTGCCCAAAGCCTATAAAGGCAAGTGATGAAGACCCTTATCCAGTATGTAAAAATCTACTGAAAGGTAAATTTGGCACAGGAAAGCCAATATTAATAAATTAAATAATCTTTACTGGTACTCTTATATATTAGTTTTGCAACACTGTATTTATTGGGTGATTTGACTCTTATCCCCCATGGTTATGTAAACACTTTTCCATAAATTCCTGTTCGCATATGCCTTCCTGCCTAGCATAATGGCCTTCCTCCTGCCTAAGTCTGCCCCCACAATGTAATGCCTTTTCTTATGCATTACCTGAAGTTCCCTGCATTTTATAATACCCCACCCTAACCTCCCTTCTTAAAGTTATCCCTCTTTGTCATGTCTTACCCTATTCCTAATGTGCTGCAAATGAACTTGGTTGGAAGTCCACAGCACTCCCTTCCAAGAGGAGAGAGGAGATTGACACACAGGGATTCATTATGTAACCTGTAATAATGCTACATTTAAATGACCAGTAAAAGTTTAATGTTCTGAATTACTCATGTGAATGACTTGTTTTATTTTTTTAACCCCCTTGTATATAGGAAAAGACACAAGTAGACATAAAAAATGCTGGAAGCCTAAGAAAATAAATCATTAAAAACTGATCTCATTTAGTTTTTCAGAATGCAAGATTCATTCTAGTGCTTATGTTAAGGCACACATTTCTTAAATACACTCACCTAAAGGATTATTAGGAACACCATACTAATACGGTGTTTGACCCCCTTTCGCCTTCCGAACTGCCTTAATTCTATGTGGCATTGATTCAACGAGGTGCTGAAAGCATTCTTTAGAAACCTTGGCCCATATTGATAGGATAGCATCTTACAGTTGATGGAGATTTGTGGGATGCACATCCAGGGCACGAAGCTCCCGTTCCATCACATCCCAAAGATGCTCTATTCGGTTGAGATCTGGTGACTGTGGGGGCCATTTTAGTACAGTGAACTCATTGTCATGTTCAAAAAACAATTTGAAATGATTTGAGCTTTGTGACATGGTGCATTATAATGCTGGAAGTAGCCATCAGAGGATGGGTACATGGTGGTCAAGAAGGCATGGACATGGTCAGAAACAATGCTCAGGTAGCCTATGGCATTTAAACGATGCCCAATTGGCAGTAAGGGGCCTAAAGTGTTCCAAGAAAAAACATCCCCCACACCATTACACCACCACCACCAGCTTGCACAGTGGTAACAAGGCATAATGGATTCATGTTCTCATTCTGTTTACGCCAAATTCTGACTCTATTGAGGCTCATCAGACCAGGCAACATTTTTCCAGTCTTCAACTGCTCAATTTTGGTGAGCTTGTGAAAATTGTAGCCTCTTTTTCCTATTTGTAGCAGAGATGAGTGGTAAACGGTGGGGTCTTCTGCTGTTGTAGCCCATCAGCCTCAAGATTGTGCATGTTGTGGCTTCACAAATGCTTTGCTGCATACCTCGGTTGTAACGAGTCATTTCAGTCAACGTTGCTCTTCTATCAGCTTGAATCAGTCGGCCCATTCTCCTCTGACCTCTAGCATTAACAAGGCATTTTCGCCCACAGGACTGCTGCATACTGGATGTTTTTCCCTTTTCACGCCATTCTTTGTAAACCCTATAAATGGTTGTGCTGAAAATCCCAGTAACTGAGCAGATTATGAAAAACTCAGACCAGCCCATCTGGCACCAACAACCATGCCACGCTCAAAATTGCTTAAATCACCTTTCTTTCCCATTCTGACATTCAGTTTGGAGTTCAGGGGATTGTCTTGATCAGGACCACACCCCTCAATGCATTGAAGCAACTGCCAGGTGATTGGTTGATTAGATAACTGCATTAATGAGAAATTGAACAGGTGTTCCTAATAATCCTTTAGGTGAGTGTACATTTATTAAAACAGTAGTTTAAAGTTAAACTTAAGTGAAAACAAAGTGAAGAGATAAACAATTGTATCTATCCTCCTACTCCTAAAATGGCTTTTAGATAGCCTACAGTTTTATGTTATGTTTAAAAACTTAAAAAAAGCAGATTTATTGTTTTGTCGCAGCTGAATATAAGTCTTTCTCTGTGTCGCAGAGTGCTCAAATATATCAACCAGTGACCCTTTTTTATCTATCCTCTCCTTGCAGAGAACTGGGCATCCTAGAGCAAAGTATTTTATGGCTATAATTCCTTATCAGTAGTCCATCTGGGTCCCGACTGGAGAAAAACTGTTAGTTGAATATTCATACTTTCAGGCAGAGAGAGAGGAAAAACATCACAGCATAGTTATTTGTGTGCTTAGCACTGTACATACACATGTCTATCTCATCATGTCACTTAAGGTCCCCTTTATGTTGATCATGATTGCCAGAAAAACAGCATAATTTCTGTTGAAAAATGCCATTTCTCAGATTGCCAAAAAAAAAAACAAGCTGTGATCAGATATTAGTGATCGCCTGCTAAATGTGCTGACATATTTATAAAGGGGCAATCAGGTTTACTGCCAGTTTATAGATCATCAAATAGCACTTGTTATCCTAAAAGAGAAAATAGCATTCCATACTGCTCCTTGGGAGAGATCTGCATAAATCTGCTGCTAAGTTTTCATTTAGAAAGTGATGTGTCATGTAATTTTGGGGCCCATGAGCAACGGGTTGAGGTGGTACAATACTCTGAGCTAGCAAAAGAGTGGCTCTCCTAATTAAAAAGAACATCACTAAGCCAAAAAAACAACACAAGGCCCCAGATTTGAGACTGCCACTAGGCCTTATTCACTCTTATTCAACAAATGCACTTTACAGTGGGCAGCATAGTGGTTAGTGCTTTTGCCTTGTACCGTTGGGGCCATGGTTCAAATCCCAGCCAAGGCAATATCTGCATGGAGTTTGTATGCTCTCCCCGTGCCTGCGTGGTTTTCCTCCAGACAGCCAGTTTTTCTCCCACATCCCAAAAATATACAGATAACTTAATTGGCTTCCCCTAAATTGTCCCTAGACTATGATACATACACTGCACAATAAATACATGATGGTAGGGATTAGATTGTGAGCCCATCTGAGGGACAGTGAAAGTGACAAGACTATACACTTTGTACAGCTCTGTGCAAGATGTTGGTGCTATATAAATACTAAATAATAATCTGAGGCTCACTATGATATGATTATTATTAATATTGATTTATAAAGTGCCAACATATTCCAAAGGATGGTTACAGTAGTTATTAGGTCAGAGTACTTATTGTGACCATAATTAATCAGGTAATGCTTTTATAAATATGGTGATCACAAAGGGGCATTCTAAACGAAGATGTGGTGATCAGTTGTCTGATCACCACCTCATTGTATAAATATAGCTTCATATGTGTATACAGTAGTGTGCCTAAATGATTTAAATACTTCTTAGCTGGGCTGTTGGAGATAAGAAAAGTACTGTATACAAGAGAGTTAAGTGATTTAAAAGGTGACTTCTTAGCATTGTCATGTGCATTGTTAGTGCTGTGTATTCTCTGCAGCTCTTCAATATGTTTCTCTCAGATAAAATACGGTTTAATGAAAAAAAAAGTATCAAGTACTTGTAATCTGTCTATAGTAGCTTGCATTTGTATTGAGAGAAGTCAGCAATTTTAATGAAGAGGATAATTGATTTATCTTTGTATTTCAATATTTGTATGATATGCGTTATGAAATTGCAGCAATACAAGCTTCTCATAACAAGTTGGTAATTAACATGTAAATGTGAAATCCCTACTCTGATCACTTTGATTTGGTTTGGGGATTTTAGTAGTCTAAAGAGATCAGGAAAGGAAGTTGCATGTAGATGAGTAAATATTAGCTGACAAATTTGCATACTGTATGCATAATTTATGTATAATGGCGGAAGGATAAATGATGTATAGTGGGGGGAAAAACATAAATGCACACAACATACACATACTTTATTGTCTTGAAAGAGCCCCACATGAAATTATCATCATTTATTAAAAGGTTACTCACTATGCAAGCAACATAGGAACAGGAGATTATTAGAAATTTAAAGAGCAGTTTGCACGTAAGGTGCCTATTTTCCATGTTGCTGAATTGCAAATGGAACTACAACATCTTAAAGTGATAAAAATAGCATTCACCTGAAAAGCAATTTATAATTTTGCAAACAAAAGCAATAATATCATAACAGCATACATAACATTCTAACATCATAGTTAAAATGCTGAGATAGTCTTTGTCATCAGTGGGAAGTAAATGCTGACCATATATAGCACTATGTGCGTGTCTTTACTATATTGTGCTAGAAGACAATGGCAACTGTGCGCACCTGGGCATGTATGTAAAGAGTTCTAATAAAAATTGTCCTTGATCAGCTTCTATCATAAAATAATCTGACCAGTAAGTAATTATGTTTCCAGTGCTTGGCAATTTTGGCATCTAACAAAGTTAATATCAGAGAGAATCAGTAAATTACTCCAAATAAATGTGCAAAATTCCATCCATTGCCACATTTTATTGGACGCCCCTGTGCGCCCAAATTTCCTTCTATTGCTGCTACTGTGTTTCCCCGAAAATAAGACACTGTCTTATATTATTTTTTGCCACAAAAGATGTACTAGGGCTTTTTTCAGAGGATATCTTATTTTTGGGCAAACACTGGTAGTTTTTCTATACAAGATGAATATACAGCATGCCATGCTGAAACACAAGCAGCATGCACAGAGCTTGTGGTTTGCAGATATTGGCTCTCACTTACAAGAAATGTATTCTGCTGATCATGTGGGTAAAGGTTGTTAGATTAGCAGCAGATAGATCATCAGATAGATTTCTGATCTATCTGATGTGTTTAGGAACATTTTTTACTAGGAACAAATTTCCAATAGATTTCAATATGAAATCTATTGAAAATCGATCTGATGGCATTTATTTGCCATCAGATTTCCATTAGGGGCCAATGCAAAATGATAAGCAATCTCAACAGATCGACTTAGATTTTCCAGCATGTCAGAAATTGGCCGCAAATCAATCGATTTGCGATCGATCGATTTTCGGTCGATCGATCGGCCGCTAATCGGCCCAGTGTATGGGACCCTTAAGAGTCTATTTCTTGCAGGCAGAGAACTCTGTCAGGTTTCCCAGAGCTATAATAGGATAAGCTGTGTGTCCTGGGAAGAGGTGAAGTGCTGCTGATTCTTATCAGGACAGATCAGGACGGCTGGTCCAACAAAAACACAAATTGCCTGACACATATACAGGACTGTAGAACTCACATTATACTTCTGCTCTCCTGTATCCAGGCTTTGTATTGAGCGTGACTTGCTGGTGTCATGCGGGCTGCTCCTAGGGCTTAAATTTGGGGGTTGTCTTATATTTCAAGCATGCTAGGAATTCCTGCCAGGTCTTATTCCCAGGGGATGTCTTACTTTAGGGGAAACACGGTAATTGCGACTGTTATCATTGCAGTCTACAGCAGCGCCAGTCTTTCCGCTTTGCTTGTACATCGATTTTTCCTGATTCGCCCACAAATAAGGCAGAAACTTTATAACTGATATCTTAAAGCAAAACTAAACAAAAATAATGAAAGCAGCCATGCATAAAAAAGCACAATACTAACAATGCTTAAAATTCAACGGTTTAAAATACTGTATATTCTGGCATATAAGACTACTTTTTAACCCTTGAAAATCTTCTGAAAAGTCAGGGGTCGTCTTATACACCGGGTGTCATTGATGCAGGGTGATATGCCCTATCCTGTTACTGACTCTCAGATCTCGCTGCTGAGTACTGTAGTGAAGTGGTGCAGTTGCACATGAGCGGGATCTGAGAAGGAGGTAAATAGGATACAAGGTGTAATGAACAACAGAGATGCCGCCGCGCGGTCTAGGAAAGGGCGGCTATCTCCGTGTTCAGACCGGCGGTTTCTGCGCAGCGACACGCGTCTGGCTTGGCTGGACTTTCTAGTGCACACAGATGGAGAGCTACGCGTGCGCGTGCCAGGTGACAGGACATTTATACCAGCAGAAGGGGAATCAGCTGATCAGGCCGATCAGCTGATCCCAGCTGGACTCTGAATTGGCTGAGTGGCTCGGGCGGAGCTGCACAGCACTGCAGGTATATATAGATCTTGCTTGTCAGTTGCTGGTTGTCTGCTGTTGCGAATACTAACGTGTGAGCACTCAGACCAGTCAGATCTCACAGTGTGTTAGAACCAGGAGGACCTGGGAATTCACACTTAGCCAGATTACGTTTGTGTTATATGTTAGACCAGTTCCAGGGTGTTGTGACCAAGGACCTCACACCCAAGCATAGGATACTGTGTTATTCTTTAGACTAGGTCCTGGGTGACGAGACCAAGGTCCTCACACCCCAGACTAGGATTGTGATTTATATCTGTTATTACCATTTGCTCGGGTGTTGCCGACCTGGTCTGCCCGACCCTTCTGGCTGTCACTCATCCCTTGAGTTTTCAGTCTGTCTGTGCTACCCGTGACACTATTCCACCAGGTGTCAGTTAGCTGCAGGGACCTCCTGCTCCTCAGAGAGTCCCTCCTGCAGTACAGTCAGGGGCTCTATCCCATAGGAGTCCTCTGGCTGCAGTACAGTCTGATTCCCAGTTTACCAGGGAATCACTGGCTGCCAGATTATCACTATCTCCTATCTTAGGAGATAAGTTCCAGCACAGCCAAGGGCCACCTGCTCCTCAGGTGGTCTCTGCTCAAAGCTATCTGTGTCTCCCGCCCCACGGGAGATAGCCTACAGTTGCACCAAACACTTACACTCTTTTAGGTGTCCAGAGGTTAGTCATACTTGTATTATTGGTCATTCTGCAGATCATCAATAATCGGGTATACATCTGTATTGTTGGTGATACTGCAGATCACCAATAATCAGATTCTCTCTGTGTGCTGACACCAATCGTTACACAAGGGTGCCAGAAGGGTGAAAGAATCGTGTTTTATGGGCACAGCACAATCTGTTCTTCCATACCGCACTGATAAACAGGTAGACAAGGAGAGCTGACCGATCCACTTAGGGAGAAGGAGAGTTGACCAATCCAATCAGTCAATCGTCTGTATACTGTTATATACTGGATACCACATACAGTACAGCACCAGTATCTGTTCATACATAGCACCAGTATATGGTTTTTTTTATTAACTTTTATTTGGTGTGCGTTGGAAGAGGGGTAGTCTAATATGGTGAGTATATCCCAAACTATATATTTTAACCACTTAAGCCCAACTGGACGAGATTTCTCGTCCAGTTGGGCTGCGCGCGCTCCTGCGGGCCCCCCCGTGCGCGCCCCCGCTGCTGGCCGCTAGATTACCGATCAGTGAAAGGGATTATAAATCCCTTTCGCTGATCGGACCCCCCCGGAGAAAAGCCGACAGCGTCTCTTCAGATGCTGCGGCTTTTCTGAGCTCTGGGCTCCTTTCTTCTGCCTGGGAGCGAGATCGATCGCTCCCAGGACTTTTTGATTCTGGCCATCTTGTGGCCAAATAGCAAATTACACCTGTAAAAAAAAAAAATTCAAATTAAACATATAAATATATTAAAAAAAACCTGTTTACCTCCCACACCAAAAAATACCCACATACAAGTTTAAATTAAAAAAAAAAAAAAAAATTACAATAATAAAAAAAAAAAAAAAACATAAATAGTTACCTAAGGGTCTGAACTTTTAAAATATGCATGTCAAAGGAGTATATCAATATGATTTAATAAATTATGGGCTTCTAAACAGTGATGGATGCAAAACGGAAAAAATGCACCTTTATTTCCAAATAAAATATTGTCGCCATACATTGTGATAGGGACATAATTTTAACGGTGAAATACCCGGGGCATATGGGCAAATACAATACGTGAGTTTTAATTATGGAGGCATGTATTATTTTAAAACTATAATGGCTGAAAACTGAGAAATAATGAATTTTTTCCATTTTTTTCTTATTCTTCCTGTTAAAATGCATTTACAGTAAAGTGGCTCTTAGCAAAATGTACCACCCACAGAAAGCCTAATTGGTGGCGGAAAAAACAAGATATAGATCAATTAATTGTGATGAGTAGTGATAAAGTTATTGGCAAATGAATGGGGGGTGAAAGTTGCTCGGATGTAAAAAAATGTCAACCCTTCGGGCTTAAGTGGTTAACACTTCTCTTGGTCACTTCTGCCCAAGTTCAACAGTCTTCTACTGTAATTCAGATAAAAAGAATAACAGATTATCAGTAGCCTTCTATCATTCCCAGCTGATATCTCTCGGTAGCTATTGTTTAAACTGTCACTCCCAACAGTCCTGTGAAATACACTGTATGTTTCATTTCTAGCCACGGCAACTGTCGTAGACTCCTGTATGGAGATTTTATACTGCAAAAACGTAGGTTTTTATAGTCTGCTGAAACAGAGGATTGACTACTCATGGTGACATTTGATTTCTGGGATTGAGTGTAGGGAATGTAATATTTGGGAGGATGTGAGATCAGCACCCTGCTACAGGCTTGAAGCTCGCACATGATCAAAAGGTACCATGTAAAAGCATTCCTGAAGGATCACAAGAAGACAACTGTAGACACGTTCGATTCCCTATCAAAACAATTAGGACAATGATTTCAGCCAAGGAAAATCTTAAAGGGACACCGAGCAGTGCAGAAACTATAGAAAGATGCATATCATTTTAAAGCTCTCTTTCTCCTCTTTCCAATGATATAAAAATCGCCGCCCTACGCCTTTTCGTTTTTGCTATTTTTGCGATTGAAATGGCCGCGGCCGCGATTTCGATCGCGAAAGTAGAGAAAACTAAAAGGCGTAGGGCTGCGGTTTAGGTGTCGCCAGAAAGAGGCGAAAGATAGCTTTAAAATGATATCCATCTTTCCATAGTTACATTGTATTACACAGGGCGAATTTTTCTGCTGAATGGAGCTGTTGACTTTGAGAAAAAGTCGCCCTGTGTAATACAATGGAACTATGGAAAGTTGGATATCATTTTAAAGCTCTCTTTCTCCTCTTTCTGGCGACACCTAAACCGCGGCCCTACGCCTTTTAGTTTTCTCTATTTTCGCGATCGAAATTGCGGCCGCTGCAATTTCAATCGCGAAAATAGTGAAAACTAAAAGGCGTACGGCGGCGTTTTATATATCATTGGAAAGAGGAAAAAGAGAGCTTTAAAATGATATGCATCTTTCTATAGTTTCTGCACTGCTCTGTGTCCCTTTAAAGGACACCTGAGGTGAGAAGTATATGAAGGCTGCCATATTTATTTCCTTTTCAACAATACCAGTTGCCTGGAATCCTGCTGATCTTTCATGCATCAGTAGTGTCGGATATCATACACCTGAAACAAACACGTGGCAAATCCAGTCAAACTTAACTCAGAAACATCTGATCTGCATGCTCAGGGTCTATGGCTAGAAGTATTAGAGGCAGAAGATTAACAGGACAGCTAGAAAATTTGTATTGTTTAAAAGAAAATTGTTTAAAAAAAATATGGCAGTCTCCATATCCCTTTAACTTCAGGTGTTCTATAAAGTGTACCTGAAATGAAAGACATCTCAGGTACCATACTTACCTGAGGCCACTCAGACCCTCGCTGTCTACATGGGTGGTTCCTGTCCACCGCAAAACAGCCCAAAAGCCTGGCTGAGTCGCGCAGGCGTGGCCCGGCTGTGCGCACTTCTTCGTCATGCTCCTGTGGCCGAGAGTCTTCTGCACCTGCGCTGTAGTACTGCACAGAATGCTCCTAGCCAAAGGAGCGCGATGGGGGAGCTTGCGCAGCTGGGCCCTGCATGCGTGACTAAGCATGACTCTGTCAGGCTACCTGGCTGTACTGAGGGGGACAGGAGCCACCCAAGGAGACGGCAAGGGACTGATCAGCCTCAAAGGGGCTTTAAGGAAGACCGAGGTGAACAAAGAACCTGAGATGTCTTTCATCTCAGGTTCACTTTAATTGTGTGTCTAACTTAAAGAGACTCTGTAACAAATTTTTCAGCCTTAGTTCTTCTATCCTATAAGTTCCTATGCCTGTTCTAATGTGCTCTGGCTTACTGTAGCCTTTCCTAATTGCACTGTCTCTGTAATAAATCGTATCTCCTTTCCTCTGTCGTGTCTGTCGGGCTAAGGCTTGAATGTGTGGAATGTGCAGGGCTGCTTGTGATTGGATAGAAGCGATACACACCCTCTGCAGGCCCCCTGCACACTCTGTATTATTCACACACTCTGTTTATTTGAGCCTATCACAAGCTGGTTAGTTTGTTTGTAAACACTGCCTAAAACTGTTAATTACAAGCCAGGATTGGAGCAGAGAGTGGCAGAAACAGCACAGAGGGGCACAGGAGAAAATAAGGAATAGAATGGTATGCTTTTTAGTGTAAGAATATTAGAGTACAGATTGTCTTTAAGAAATGCAAATTTTCCTAGAATAGGGGCCAAATGAAAAACATAACCAAAAAGGGTATTTTTCAAAAGTGACATTGCTCATCCAATACATTGTTGTTCTTTCGTTCCTTTCTATATTTCTCAGGGACAGCTACAGTAGAGGTGACTCATTTACTTTAATGACTGGAAAATCATTTATTTTAATATACTAGCATCTGGAAAAGTGGTTATAGATTTAAAACAAAATTTGGATTTTCTTGTTGGTTGTGATAGATAGGAAGCAAAGATTGGTTGGTTGATGGTGTAGTGAACAATGTATTACGATATTTCACTTCAGATCAGAATTATATGATCGCTCAAACAATTTTTCGCTAGGAGTTGAATCGTTCGTGGCCACCTAGGGCCTCCTTTCTTTTAAACAATATTCCCGACCAAGTATTAGGTCAACTGTAAGTGCATTTCAGGAACCAGGGAGTCTAGAGCCTAACTGCTGTTAAGAAGGCATCAGGTGCGGCTGCAAAGTATTAAAGAGAAGAAGTGATATTTTTCCACATACAATTTACAGTAACATTAAACGGATTTCGGGAGCAGAGAAGTGGGAAGCACCCCACATTGTTTAATAAGATGCCCATGCAGAGTCTTGCAGCAGTGAAGTGATGGCATTGATTAAGCAACACTAAGTTTTAAATAAAGTGGATTACTGAAAAAGAAGAGTGGGAGCTTGCATTCAGCAAAAAATGCTATTCTGTTTTTAAGCTCTACACCAGTGGGTTTTTTTTTTGCTGTTGTTTTTTTTAATGTGCTACAAAGAGCCAAGTATAATTAAGGAATGTATTTACAGAACACAATAGTGGGAAGACTGTGCATCCAGCAGAGACGAATATACGTGTACAGTGTCACTCTAAGAACAATATGTTCACTGAGACGTGTAATATTTATTTTTCTCTAAACCCTTTGCTACAAACAGAAATTGGAAAATAAGTTGGAAGATGGAATTGTATTTTTAGTACAAGAACATGGACATATACATTGATAATATAGTTCATTGTGTATACAGTGTGGCACCATGGACCCAGCATTTTGTCACAAAACAAGGGCAATTTGTTCAATGTAGAACTATTACTAAGGAAATTGCTTGCAGAGAACAATAGTATTTATATGTGTGATGGAATGATATGGGTGGCAGGGGTATATGGGGTATATATATATATATATATATATATATATATATATATATATATATATATATAAATACACACCGTTTTTGGTAACTTTTGGGTGACTTGGTGATATATACATTTTTAAAAAGTAATCTCTATACATTTCCTATATACCACTTAATAAATTTTCATCGGGATGTGATCCTTTATTTAGCTCTAATATGCCACTCATCTACCAAAACCAAAGAGCATTCAGCTACCTGAAAAATATAAAATTTTGATTTACTTACTTTTCCACCGACAAAACTCTTAGGAATTTTCTGCAGTCTTTTACTTTAGAAAATATCGAGTTATTTTCCTTACTATACATCAACAAGGCTCTAAATCCTTATGAGAGCATACTGGATCACATAAAAGAAAGTCACACACTGGGCCCAACACACAAGCTCTATGCACACAGTCTCTTAGCTGTGAACTGCGTATATAATGTGTCCCGAGATCAATAAAACAAACTTCCTTACTCAACAAAAAAAAATTATTCTACCCAAAATGTAAAAAGTAAAATTTCCCCTGTCAAGAACATAACTTACTGCTTTCCACTAAATACAAAATAGGATCCCAACTACAGTAACAGTACAGACCACTCTTTCCCCCCAATAATTCCTGGGAAAACTTCTAGTTTTCTGCCAGAATGGCTTATGTGCCTGCCGAAGGACTTGCAGAAGGAGCACCACCAGCAAATATATCATCCTTGCTCCTACTACTCCTACTATAATTCTGCCTCAGTTCTAGCTGCATGCCTGGCTGCTGTTTTTCTCTCTCTGCTTAGTACTGCAGACTGCAGGAGATGCAGTGCTATTATAAATAGAGGAGTTTTCCATGCACATATCTCCTACTGTGGCAAATGAGTGGGTTATATTCTATAATGTGAAACGAATAAAAAGGATTGTAAGGAAAAAAAACTTGACCTTTTATTAATGTTTTGAATCTTTCATGATGAAGAGCTGTGTTATTCAGTAAATTACTGCACTGTATAAACTGGAAATTTGTCGACACTATGAATCTGATTTAAGGAGTTTTGGGTTTCTCAGGTTTTTTGACAAAGAAATATAGCCTATAATCTTTAAATGACTAGTACCACAATATGGCCTTTAAATGTGTCTAAAAAGTATTCTGTATGAAAATACATGGTGAAAAGATGTGTTTTGCTAAGGGGAGATCACTTATACATTTTTTTCTCTCTGCCTCTCTCTGGTTGTTCTCATTTGTTTGGGATAGCACATGGCCAAATGGGATGAAATGTACATTTTTACACCATAAACGTTAGACAGAAAAGTCTAAGACATGAAAGAGCATTTTGCTTAAATAAATTCCAATAAAGTACTTGTATAGGGCTTTTCTCATGTCTGACTCAAAGCAGCTGAAAGCTGCCTCCACTAAGGGTGCACTCAATAGCCCACCCTGCAGTATTAGGGAGTCTTCCCAAGGACTCCTTACTCAATAGATACTGGCTTACTGAACAGGAACAGCAAAGATCTGTTATATTATTAGGTTAATTGGCTTCCCTTTAAAGGGACTCCGAGCAGTGCAGAAACTATGCAAAGATGCACATCATTTTTAAGCTCTCTTTCTCCTCTTTCCAATGATATATAAACCGCCACCCTACGCCTTTTAGTTTTCGCTATTTTCGCGATTGAAATTGCAGCGGCCGCGATTTCGATCACGAAAATAGAGAAAACTAAAAGGCGTAGGGCAACGATTTAGGTGTCGTCAGAAAGAGGAGAAAGAGGGCTTTAAAATGATATCCATCAAGCCATAGTTCTATTGTATTACACAGGGCGACTTTTTGTCAAAGTCAGCAGCTGCATTCAGCAGAATGGAGCTGCTGACACTGGGGAAAGTGTCGTCCTGTGTAATACAATATAACTATGGCTTGATGGATATCATTTTAAAGCTCTCTTTCTCCTCTTTCTGACGACACCTAAATCGTTGCCCTACACCTTTTAGTTTTCTCTATTTTTGCGATCGAAATCGCGGCCGCGGCAATTTCAATCGCGAAAATAGCGAAAACTAAAAGACATAGGGTGGTGGTTTATATATCATTGGAAAGAGGAGAAAGAGAGCTTTAAAATGATATGCATCTTTCCATAGTTTCTGCACTGCTCGGAGTCCCTTTAATTGACCACACATTATGGTAACAGCATTAGATTGTATAACTATTAATGGCATGAATTATTAATGTACAGGGGTTGGACAAAATAATGGAAACAACTTGAAAATCAACAAAATATATTTTAATATGGTGTAGGTCCACCTTTTGTGGCAATTACAGCCTCAATTCTCCGAGGTATTGAGTCATACAAATTGTGAATTGTTTCCAAAGGAATTTTAGCCCATTCTTTAGTTAAAACAGTTATTTTAGAGACGATGGAGGCGGAAATCGACTTCTTACTTGAATCTCTAATAACGACCATAAATGCTCAATAATGTTGAGGTCTGGGGATTGTAGGGGCCAGATGAGATGCTCAACTTCATTAGAATGTTCCTTATGCCATTCTTTAACAATTCTAGCTGCATGGATTGGGGCATTATCATATTGAAAGATGGCATTCCCCTCCGGAAACAGTTCTTGAACCATAGGATGAACTTTATCGCCCAAAATTCCTAAATAGTCTCGGCTGTTAATTCTTCCATGAAGAGAAATCATTGGCATGGCGGATTTCCAAGAAATAGCACCCCAGATCATCACAGAACCCCCGCCATGTTTTACGGTTGGGAGAAGGCAGTCTGGATGAAATGCTTCTTTCAGCTGTCTCCAAACGTACACTCAGCTGAAGGTCGGAGATAAGGTAAACGATGATTCGTCAGAGAAAATCAAATTTTTCCACTGCTCGAGAATTCTAGTGGTTTCTACACCACTCTAAACGCTTTGATACATTTGTCTTTGAGAGCAGAGGTTTTCTAATTGCAGTTATTCCGTGAAATCCAGATATGTGCAGCTCCCGACGAACAGTTTTTGTGGAAACTGGGTTCTGTAGGTGTACATTCAGCTCTGCAGTGATTTTAGGAGCCATGATCTTGCAAGCTTTTCTAATAATTTGATTTAGAGTCCGACGGTCTCGCTCAGACAACTTCGAATTTCAGCCACAACTATGCTTTGCTGAGGACGTTTTTCCATCTCTTTCAAAGGCAGTCATTACTTTTGAAACAGTACCTCTAGAAATGCCAAGCATTCGGGCAGTTTCTGTTACAGTAGCGCCTGCCATACGCACACCAACAATTTGGCCTCTTTGAAAGTCTGAGAGATCTGTCATTTTTATAAATTATAACTAACTTTTGTTTAAATAGCTGTAAAAAAATTAACATATGTCAAGTTTTGATTGCTTAAAACAAGTTCAAAGATTATGATGCCAAAATGTTAGGCGTTTCCATTATTTTGTCCAACCCCTGTATATTAACCAGTTCAGCCTTTCTGGACGAACTTACTCGTCCAGATAGGCTCTGCTGCTGTCGCTGCATGGTGCGCACAATCGGGAGCACTCCTGCCGCCCGCCGCTAGCCCCCCGATCAGTGAATGGGAATATAATTCCCATTCACCAATCTAAGTCCCACGGAGAAATACCGACACTTTCTATTCAGAAAGCGCGGTATTTCTGCCCCCAGGAAACTTCACCTTCTTCTTTTCAGTTCAGTTTTCAGTTCCTGGATGCGAGATCGTTCGCATCCAGGACTTTTTTGACTGCCATCTTGTGGCCAAATAATAAACTGCACCCACATAAATTTTTTATTAAACAATTCTATTATTTTACATGTAAAAATAGCTTTTTCCCTCCCACACCAAACATGTTTTTTAAAAAAACAAAACATAAAAAAACAACAACATAAATAGTTACCCAAGGGTCTGAACTTTTTAAATATGCATGTCAAGAGAGTATGTTATTATATTATTTTAAATTATAAGCTTATAAATAGTGATTGACGCAAATTGAAAAAATGCACCTTTATTTCTAAATAAAATATCGGCGCCATAAATTGTGATAGGGACATTATTTAAATGGTGTAATAACCGGGACAGATGGGCAAATAAAATACATGAGTTTTAATTATGGTAGCGTATATTAATTGTATATTAAAAACTATACTGAGAAATAATGATTTTTTTTTCATTTCTTTCTTAATCTTCCTGTTAAAATGGATTTAGAAAAAAATAATTCTTAGCAAAATGTACTACCCAAAGAAAGCCTAATTAGTGGAGGAAAAAACAAGATATAGATCAATTAATTGTGATAAGTAGCAATAAAGTTATTGGCGAATGAATGGGAGGTGAACGTTGCTCGGATGCATTCGGTTTTCGACACTGTGGCGCTGAACCGGTTATTATTGTATTCTGTAAGGTACTGCGGAATATGTATCAGCATTATGTAAATGAATAATAACAGTATCAATACAACAGAACAAGATTCCAAATTTCCATATGAAAAGATCCATTCACACTAATATATCTATAGAATAGAAACAGAATCCTACAATAATTGTTGGCTACTTACAACTGATATCCACCAAGCAGATTTTGCTGTGACTCACTGTGAATCACTGACCTGCTGAATAACCAGTTAGCATAACATGCCCCAACAGTTAACATGTTCTGCCCTCCAACTAATGAACTAGTAATGCATCCTTCAAACCCCAATACAATCAGCTCAACTGCATCTAGCATTTGTTGATTTTTCATTTATTTCTTGACTCCGGTCAGGTCCAACAACAATAATAACTTTTGTAAAGTGCTTTTCTCCCATAGGACTCAGCATTTGTCATCCACACAGCTTTGAAACAACAGACATTCAGCGCACAGTGAAGAAATCTATTTATGCAAAAATATTAATGCATTTCTCTAAATTCGGACTCATACAATACTGTGAACCAAAATCAGATGTTCCTGGACCTCAGTGACTTTTGCTGCTTTATTATAGAACTAGGGTCACACAAGTCAGCATGTAACCACATATGATTTCTCACATGACATGAGTTGAAATATTGTGCATTTAACCACTTGAGGACCCACCCTTTACCCCCCCTTAAGGACCAGCGCTGTGTTGAGTGATCTGTGCTGGGTGGGCTCTGCAGCCCCCAGCACAGATCAGAGGGCACGCAGAGCGATCAGATCGCCCCCTTTTTTCCCCCCTATGGGGATGATGTGCAGGGGGGGTCTGATCGCTCCTGCGTGCAGGCTAGTTGCGGGGGGGCACCTCAAAGCCCCCCTCCGCGGCGACATTCTCCCCCTCCCTCTCCTACCTCTCCCTCCCGGTGATCCGGGCTGCACAGGACGCTATCCGTCCTGTGCAGCCAGTGACAGGACGTCCCCTGTCACATGGAGGCGATCCCCGGCCGCTGATTGGCCGGGGATCGCCGATCTGCCTTATGGCGCTGCTGCGCAGCAGCGCCGTACAATGTAAACAAAGCGGATTATTTCCGCTTGTGTTTACATTTAGCCTGCGAGCCGCCATCGGCGGCCTGCAGGCTATTCACGGAGCCCCCCGCCGTGATTTGACAGGAAGCAGCCGCTCGCGCGAGCGGCTGCTTCCTAATTAATCAGCTTGCAGCTGGCGACGCAGTACTGCGTCGCTGGTCCTGCAGCTGCCACTTTGCCGACGCGCGGTATGAGTGCGCGGTCGGCAAGTGGTTAAACCAAAACACCTACAGTATATTCATTCTTTCACTTTAAATTTGTGACTTGAAAACCTGGCTTAAAAAACATAATTGTTGATAAAGTCTCCTAGCTTGGAATTTTAGATTGACTCTAAATGCATTTTTCTTTGTGACCCTTTGTTAGTACCAAAAGTATAGTGAGTAATGCTTTCAAAATGATCTACAATTAATGAATTGGAGTGCAGCCCATGCCGTGTTCAACAGAATTGGCAGTATATGACAGCAATGCATACCTGATGACTTTGCTATAATCTGCAATGTGGTTTACTGCTGCAAACAGTAACTTGTAGTGCACAAATCAGCCCTATTGTTCCACACAGTGGAAAATTCTGCAACCCGGCATGCCAAAAATTCAATATCCAGTCTTCGGGCCCGTTTCCACTATCGCGAATCCACATGCGTTGCCCGGATGCAGATTCGCACAGCCAATACAAGTGAATGGGACTGTTTCCACTTGTCAGTTTTGCTGTGCGTTTTTCTGTGCAGGATTTTTCTGCACGGCAGAGCCCTCAGAATTCACTTGCGTGTGGAATGCAGGCGAATCGCATGCAATGTATTTAAAAGGGAAATCGCATGCGTTTTCCCCATGCGTTTTTTGCTGCGAATTCGCATGCGATTTCGCATAGGTACACATGTTAATTCACACAGGCAGTGACATGGTTAAAATCGCATTACCCTAACCTATGCGAATTCGCATGCAAAATCGCGGCAAAAAACGCATGCGGAATCGCACCTGCATGCGATTTCGCCTGCGGTGTTTTCCCGGCGATTGCGCAACGCTATAGTGGAAACGGGCCCTTCAAAGGACCTCTGTGACAAATTTGCCCATCTCTTCTCCGACAAAGTTTCTGCTATTCGGTCCGCCATCCAGCTTACAGCATCTGAGCCCAATTTAGCACCAAAGACCATTTGCAGAGACAACGTAACACCTTGGTCATACTTCAAGGAAATTGATGAAGAAGTCACATCAAGCATCCTCCTCCACCTCCGCCAGACTACCTGTGACCTGGATCCTGGCCCAGCACAGTTCATATCGAACTGCCACGACCTGTATATACAGGGGTTCCTCAAAATTGTAAACTGTCCCTTACAATCGGGGATATTTCCTACTTTACTGAAGGAAGCAATCATCAGGCCTCTCCTCAAAAAATCTTCCCTGGACCCAGATGCAATGACTAGCTACAGACATGTCTCTAACCTTCCCTTTCTGGGGAAGGTAATTGAAAAAACTGTATACATCCAGCTAGAAGCCAAAATCTTACAAAACAACATTTGTGACCCATTCCAGTCTGGCTTCAGGAAACATCACATCACTGAAACTGCCCTCATCCAAATCTGAACTACCTGCTCATGGCAAGAGACAGAGGAGAGTGCTCCATCCTGATACTGCTAAACCTTTCTGCAGCCTTTGATACAGTTGACCATGACATCTTACAGTAATTAGCAGGCTACAGGAATACTGTGGCATTGATGGCATAGTTCTCCAGTAGTTCCAATCGTTCTTGAGTGGCAGAACCCAAAAAAGTGTCTATGGGGCCCTTTTTGTCCACCTCTGTACCACTTAAGTATGAGGTGCCCCAGGGCTCAATCCTTTCTCCCCTGCTCTTCACAATCTACATGTCACCGCTTGGAAAACGAATCCAAAAACACTGCCTGACTTACCACTGCTATGCTGACAACACCCAACTATATCTTTCCTTCAAGCCTGGTGTGACAGACCTAACTCCAACTATGAACGCCTGCTTAGCTGAGCTACAGCAATTGATGAATGACAACTGGCTGAGACTAAATGCAGATAAAACTGAAGTCCTTATGATCGGAGGGCAACGCATGACAACAAAACAACTTCATTTGCAGTCTTCACCACTGGGAATAGGAGGCACAAATCTACACAGCTCTGATCATGTCTGTACCTGGGAGTTCTAATTGATGGGGATCTAACCTTCAGAACTCACATCTCTGCTGTGGTGAAATCATCCTATTTTCACTTGAAGAACATTGCAAAAATCAAGCACCTCACCCCCCAGAAGATCTCCCAACCTTAGTTCATGCCTTCATTACATCCCGACTGGACTATTGCAATGCTCTCTACACTGGCCTTCCAAAAAAAGGACTTGCACCGCCTACAGCTGATACAGAATACTGCTGCCAGACTGTTCACTAACCAACCCCATCAATGCCACATAAAACCAGTCCTGCACTCCCTTCACTGGCTACCTATAGAATGGAAGATTATATTCAAAATCGACCTACTGACATTTAAGTCACTTTATAATCTGGGCCTGGATACTTGAAGGAAATGCTTCAGCTGTGTAGCACTCCCTGCAATTTTAGATCCACAGGCTCCAATAATCTTGTCATACCCAGAGTCTACCTGAAAACTTTTGGCCTTAGAGCCTTCTGTCATGCTGCTCCTACATTATGGAACTCCTTACCTCAGCAGATCAGGACAGCTCCATCTCTGGATGTGTTTAAATCCAGACTGAAAACCCACCTGTTCAGTTTGGCATTTGCAGAAATATAATTTTGTTGTGTCAACACTTCATCCTACTGCCAATTACTGAATCTGAGAGAGCCTAAGCATTTTGAGTCCTATGGGAGAAAAGCGCTATAGAAATGTTATTGTTAATGTTTATTGTTAGTTATAGTAATAATGTAAATCGCTAAACACACTCAACTCACTTGACTTTATTCAGTAGCAGAGGCCTGCAATTTACCATTTGTATTGTTTGCATTTTTGCAAATTTACAATTTGTATAGTTCTAAATGGATAGTGCAGTTTTTAATAGATTATTTATTTAGCAAGTTAAAAGCACATAAAATAAATAAACAAAGAACATACAAGTACAAATTACATTACTTACAAAGGATTTATAGCATACTAAATTCATATTTGATTATAAACAGTAGTTATGAGCCAGTTAAGCTAGTTTCACACTAGACACAAAATTGGACTGTTTTCTGCTACAGAGATCAGTAGATATTTGGACATGTCAACAGATTCTATGTCATCTATGGGACCCATTCAGGCATGTCCATTTTCAACATATCCATTGTCGCCATTGCAGTGGAACACACAGTCCCAACCTGCACAACTTTTCCAGACCCTCCTAGTAGAATATAATTATATAATTACAGATGTTTTACCATCAGGAATCAGGGATAGTAGAATATTGGTAAAATTTCTGATATTCTGTTACCGTTATCACCTGGCACTCATTTTTCCTGGCACCCCTATTGCATGACTATATTTACCTTTTCCACATTCTCTCCTCTCTTTTAAGCTACTACTAGTCCTCCCACCTTTTACTAGTACTCCTCTGTCCATCCTTCCTATCCTTGCAACACCAGGGTCTCCCTGGTTGTCTGTTTGTGTGAAAGGACACACCAAATAGTAAACCGGACACCACACACCCAATACCAATGTAAATGAGTTCCTCTATGACCATACACAATACCATTGCAGCAAGTTATCTTAGTATCCTGTCTAACACATTAATGAGATCTATTTTAAAGAGAACCTGTAACCAAAAAAAAGTTCCCCTGGGGGGTATTCACCTCGGGAGGGGGAAGCCTCGGGGTCCCAATGAGGCTTCCCCCTCTGCTGTAGCTGCAGGCAGTCCAGCCCTGGCTCCCCTGAAGTGTCCCAGAATCCTCCCTCGACAAGCCTGACAAGTGCTGATAAGCGCTGATTTATTTACCTTTCCTGGCTCCAGCGGGGGCACTGTTGTGGCTCTCCGCATGGAGATAGGCGAAAATAGCCAATCTCCGTCGGGTCCGCTTTACTGCGCAGGCGCTGGAGACTTGCACCTGCACAGTAGAGCGGCCCGACAGCAATCGGCTATTTCTGCCTATCTCTGAGGCGGAGAGCCGATACTGCGCCTGCGCTGGGAAGGTATTTACATCCCCGCTGTTTGGGGAGCTTTATCGCCGCCGCCGTGGTGCCGAGGAGGACGGGGAAAGCCTCAATAGGATCAGGAGGGGAGGTTTTTCCCATTACAGGATTTCTTTAAGTCAAATGGGGGTTGACTATGGCGTGATATGCAAAGGCAATCGATCTCTATCCAAATGGAACTTTCAAGGGTTAAGAATTCATGGCTGTAAATAACACTTTCCCTGCAGTCTGACTTCAGTTGGACTGTAGAATAACTCTAGCTAACAGCTAATTACATACCAAAAAAACTCTTGCATAGCAGAGAAACAGCACCAAGTGCCGCAGAAGGATAAAAAAAAGGTCAAAAGTTCTAAATTTCTCTCTTTGGGAGCTGCAACACATTAAACATTACCATAATTCAACTGAGAAAAACTTTAAACTTAGCTTTCTGAAACCATCTGTATGCATATTGGATTACTGTTTGTTAGTTTCCTTTTCTGTCTAATAGTCGGCAGGCCACTGCGCCTGCACAGCCCTGGCTGCACGTGTCCTCATTCGCGTTCCGTTGTGCAAGAGCGTCCAGGACAGGCACAGTAAGAGAAAACCTTGTACTGCGCCTGCGCAGGATGCTCTTGCTGACAGGAACACGAACAAGGATACGAGGAGCCAGGGCCGCACAGGCGCAGTGGCCCACTGACTGTCAGTCTGCAGAAAATGAATCTAAGCCGCGGCAGGGACCAGCGCAGGCACAGGATGGCTGCAGGGGGCGGGTAGAAGCCCCAGGTAAGTGAAACTTTTTTTTTTCAAACGGTTTAGGTTCACTTTAAGATAAGGTCTATAGCTACAATGCAATATTTGAGAACTGAGAAAGGACTGAAAGAAAGGAATGAAGGCTTGTGTACTCACACACAAAAAAAAGAATAGTGGGTAAATTAAATGAAAGATGAAAATCATTATAAAGAGTAAAAATAAGTGCAAGCATAAAAGTTATAAGAAAATTTTAATAAAATACATTTATTTTTGCAAATAACCATTTAATGCAAAGTGCAGCCAAGTTAGATTCCAATACATGCTGTTTTCCTTTAAAGACATTTTTCACTGTTTTCTATAAATACAACAATAGGAACACGTTGATAGCATTGAAAAGGTATGTGATGAAATGCCATAAATCGTACAGCATTCGCACAATACCATAAAAAGTCTTGATAAGAATAGCTTTTGAAATAAAATGCCTGTTGGGACAGAACATAATTATTAGAGCTGGAAGATGAAGATCACTTTGGGATTGAATTACTAAGGCTGGAGATTAGTGGAGAACACTGGAGGGCACAAGTGATCCTGTAAACATGATTTTTTTTAAATTGTCTGCTATTAGGTGGAAAAAGATCTCACACTTTCATTTGGGTCACATTAGAATATAGTGGAATTGATGAAAGGCTAGTAAATTACTAGTTGGGTATCTGCAGTCCTTACTTTAGTTTGATTGAAAAAAAAATCTGCCCATCAAAATTCAACCAGAAAATGTTTTGGCACCCTCACATATCCCAGATGATTAAGGGGGAAACCCTTACAAGGAATGAGCCAATTAGCCTTAAAGTGAACCTAAACTGAGAAGGATGTGGATTTTTCCTTTTAAAATAATACCAGTTGCCTGCTGATCCTGTGTCTTTACAGCCCCTCAACAAGCATGCAGATCAGGTGCTCTGACTAAAGTAAGACTGGATTAGCTGCATGCTTGTTTCAGGTGTGTGATTCAGCCACTACTGCAGTTAAAGAGATCAGCAGGACTGACAAGCAACTGGGGCTGTTTAAAAGGAAACATCCATATCCCTCTCAGTTAAGCTTCCCTTTAAAAGCTAAAAAAAATCCTTCCCAACTCCACATCAGACCACCGGGAACTGTCTAGTAATTATAGCCGTGGATGTATTTTAATTCAAGGAAAGTATTCAAACACACTTTCAATACAGATATAGAGTTTTGCATAACTACTTCCTGTGGCAAGATATTTCACATTTTCACCACTCAGATGGCAAATACGTTTTTCCTCCATACACAGATAATGTCCACTTGTCTTTTGTAAAAACCCAAGGACATAAAGTTCCTCTGCCATGCTTTTCTATTGCCCTATGATGTATTTATACATGTTAATAAGGTCATCTCTCAGTTGTCTTTTTACCAAGCGAAATAAGCCCAGTTTGTCCACTCTTTCTTGATAAGTGAGGCCTTCCATACCTCTGATTATTTAATTGCTTGTCCATGTGCCTGTTCTGGAATGTCAATGTCCTTCTGAGGGTAGGAACACACTAGGCAGAATTAGATATGCGTTTTCCACTATGTGCTATGGAAAATGCATATGCGATTCTGCCTACTGTGTTCCTACCCTTATAGTGTGGTGAACAAAAATGAATCCCATACTCCAGATTTGGTCTCACCTGCAGTGACATATAAATAAAACCATGCTGTTGTATATTTATTACAGATACGTTTTTACTGTGGGTTTATGCAAGCGAATGTTTTACTAAAAGGCCCAATCCATTAACTTTTCTACAGTTCCTGCTATATTCTGATATGAACAAAGCTAACTGCTGCCTAATAGCATAACATTTTTAACGAGAAAGTCTAGGTTTGCTGAACCATTTTTGTTAGCCAGTATTGTCCACAGTTGTCCAGAGTCAGTTAAGTTTTAAATATATATCTTTATATTCCCCATCACGTGTGGCTATTACAAACCTCACAAAACAATAATGTACGTCTGTAAAGAAAAAAAAATGTACATGTTTATTGGATCAAAACCTTGGCAAGATAAGTTCAGTATATTATGTATGAAAGTGAATGCTACCCAATTTTTATTTACATAAATTTCCCAATTTGGCTCCACTGCACTCAAAACATTTCTTAAATTCAGAGATAGCGCATTAAAGACTTAAAGAGACACTGAAGCGAAAAAAAATGATGATATTATGATTTGTATGTGTAGCACAGCTAAGAAATAAAACATTAAGATCAGATACATCAGTGTAATTGTTTCCAGTACAGGAAGAGTTGAGAAACTCCATTTGTTATCTCTATGCAAACAAGCCATTAAGCTCTCCGACTAAGTTAGTCGTGGAGAGGGCTGTTATCTGACTTTTAGTATCTCAACTGTTCCTGGACTATTTACTTTTCCTCTGCTAGAGGAGAGGTCATTACTTCACAGACTGCTCTGAAAGACTCATTTTGAATGCTGAGTGTTGTGTAATGTGCACATATTATAGAATGATGCAATGTTAGAAAAAACACAATAAAGCTGAAAATAAAAGTATGAGAATATTTTCTTTGCTGCTAATCTTCTAGTAATTATTCATAGTACACAACCAATTCACTATATCATTTTTTTTTCGCTTTAGTGTCTCTTTAAAACTACTGCATCACTTTTGGTGGGATTTCCTCTTCAGTCTTTTATGACATTAATGTGTGGGGCGGAAAGTAAGTGTACAGCCCAACAATTATAAAGACTAATAGAAGTCCTAACCCACTCCATTGGAAAAAGGTATCTTGGTCACCATATGTGTCCCCTATAATGATATTTTCATTTTCCTTCTGCTTTATGATACCTGAAAAGGGAAGTAAGAGAGACCCCCCCCCCCCCTTAGTGTAGACCCAGAAACTAGTAAACATTCCTTATGCTATTCAAACACACAGAAGAACTTATTTGTAAACATCACAGTAATAGTCAAAAAAATAATAATTAGATCAGTTCATTGGTATAGATGAGTAAAAGGAAATTTGGCATATTTGGCAAAAGTGAACAGTGCTGGTTTTTTGTAAAGAGTGTCCCACAATGTGGCCATTCTAATAGAAATCTCTGTTCCAACTCCATTCCCAACAAAAATGAAAGCTGCTGCCACTTTTAGGAGTGATAGCAGCTGAAAACAACTTTTTGTGAATTACATGCAGTCCTCAGTTTTGGTAAATCAAAACCAAGTAGTCTGATAATGCCAGTTATGCAATACAAACTCAGAAAATATTTTTTTAGCAACAGCCATATTTTTACGCTAGGAATTCAAACATTTATAAGAGCATTCTGACCTCAACATGGATCTTTAAGATTCCTGCACTTTTCACAATGTTGCTTTTTCCGGAATCCCCATTTTTTGGGGGGTTGTTTTTTTTTTTTTGCAAAATATTCTTCCATTTCACAAAAACATATTTAAGTTCAGGAAAACATGTTTCTTTTGCTTAAAGGGAAGGTTCAGGGAAACCTGTAAAAAAATAAAAATCCCTATCCACTTACCTGGGGCTTCCTCCAGCCCGTGGCAGGCAGGAGGTGCCCTCGCCGCCGCTCCAGAGGCTTCCGGTCGTCTTCGGTGGCTGACCCGACCTGGCCAGGGTGGCTGACCCGACCTGGCCAGGCCGGCTGCCAGGTCGGGCTCTTCTGCGCTCCAAGAACGGGCTCTTCTGCGTCCCACGCGGGCGCGCTGACGTCATCGCGCTGACGTCCTCCGGGCTGTACTGCGCATGCGCAGTACAGCCTGCATTTTTGCCTGGTTAGAGTAGGACTCACCAGATCGGGGACACGTTGGTGAGCTTAAACGCGTTAAAGCGTAACCAAGAGCCCCTGTCACTGTTTTCCTGTTGTGTGCTGCAGCACCCTCTGTATTTATATATTTCTTATGGAGATTGGGGTTCTCCAGTGCTGCGTGCATGCTTTGCATAGTATTGCATAAAATTTGGTTTGTGCTGCTCATCCCTTGGCTTATATTATTTTCCCCTGTGAGCGTGCATAACCACGCCCACCTCTAGCACAGTTAAGCATATAAATGAGCGGTGCTCATAGTTCAGTTAGTAGCTAGTAGAAGGTGAGGTGTTTTTAATTTCATTTCTCCCATTTAGCTGATCCCTGGGCTTTTGGCATGGTTCCCACTATAACGCTGATAAAAACTAGCATTTTTGCCTGGTTAGAGTAGGACTCACCAGATCGGGGACACTTTGGCGCAGTTGGTGAGCTTAAACGCGTTAAAGCGTAACCAAGAGCCCCTGTCACTGTTTTCCTGTTGTGTGCTGCAGCACCCTCTGTATTTTTATATATATATATATATATATATATATATATATATATATATATATATATATATATATATATACACACACACACACACACACACACACACACATATATATATATATATATATACACATACATACACACACATATATACATACACACACACACACACACGCATACATACACTAATGTGTGTATCTGTGTGTGTGTATATATGTACATAAATATATGTACAGTATTCTACAAGTTTTGGGATTGGCATTCACACAGTTTCTTAGCATGTGACAGGCAGCTCCCTCCCCTCTCAGTCTCACAAACTGCATCACACAAGCTAAAACTGAGATCAGAGCCTGCAGGGGGCATGTATAACTTGTATTCATTACAACAGAGGCAGCCCATTCCTCTCTGGGCCGACAAAGCTTGACAAAGAAAAGAAGGTTAGGTATATTACAGAGACAGTGCAACTAGAAAAGGCTGCAGTAATCCAGACCACATTAGAACAGGTATAGGAACTTAAAGGATCGAAGAAATAAGGCTGAAAATCTTGTTACAGAGTCTCTTTAACTGAAGAACAGTGCCTGCTAATCCTGTCATCACTATCATGTGTTCTGCAGAGATGCTGACAGTTGTGCAATTATAGGAGCTCAGTGAGGGAGGAAGATGGAGCTCAATATACATCTGAAGTTTGAGTCTCACTTCATAGACATAAATAAAAACTAACAATTTCAGAGAAAAGAGACATTACACTGAACTGTTTCTACAGGTTTTCTTTACTTCATAGGTTTTAAACATAGGCTCACTTTAAATGTGTTAGTCCTACCAATAAGGTCTATAAAAAAAATGTGTCCGCAAGCATTAAAATAAGCATTAAAATAAATGGTACTGTATATTTTTATGAATCTCATGATTTTATATCCAACTTCCAGGTTGATGAAATCTGAGAACCTTAAGGACAAGTTAGAGTGTCTATATAAAAAAAACAAAAAAACAAAAAACAACTCTGCGTTTAAGAAAAAAGGTTAGATGTAAGTTTGTTTATTTATGGGCTGGGGTACAATTAAGTACGGTACAGGTTATGTATTTAACTAAGAAATGTATCTTGGATGGCTAGGTAGATCAGAGCAATGTACCAAATATAAATATATTAATTCAGTTAATCTTAAATTGTCAGAAGTCTAAGTAGCTAAATGTTTGAACGTCAAGATTAATAATAAAGGGAATAAAGTAAACCTCAGTCTTGTTTTGTATGTGAAAAGAAACAGTAATGAAAGTCTTGATTAATATAATAGCAATAGATTGCAGGTATTGTATTCATCTACTCTAGACACTTTGGACCAAATTAAAATGTGTTCAATAATTCCTACATAAAAGGTCATTCATGTGGGTAGGACTAGTCATATGTAGTCATATGTCTGAATCTCAAATGTCTATTCAACACCAGTAAAGTTAATGCCTTATGCTTCAATAATGTTTACTGAAATCTTTTCAATACATACAGTGGTCCACAACAGTGCAGTTACACTTTAAATAAATCATTATTAAAATCATGCATTTTCACAATTAAAGAGAAACTCCAGTAAAAATAATGAAATAAAAAAGTGCTTAATTTTTACAATAATTACGTATAAATGATATAGTCAATGTTTGTTCTTCGTAAAATCTTTCCTCTACCTGATTTACATTCAGACATTTGTCACATGGTGACATTTTTACTGCTGACAGGTGATGTCACTGGAAGGAGTTGCTGCTTGCTTTTTTGGCAGTTGGAAAAAGCTGTTATTTCCCACAATGCAACAAGGCTCCCATAGTGTGATGTCATGACCTCAAAACTGTGAGGCACTGACAACTCACTGCGGGAGGGATTTCCCCACAAAATCAGCCATACAGAGCCCCCTGATGATCCGTTTGCAAAAAGGAATAGATTTCTCATTAGAAAGGGGTATCAGCTACTGATTGGGATGAAGTTCAATTCTTAGTTACGGTTTCTCTTTGAGTCATAGAAGATGCCATGTAAAGGAAGATTTGAATAATGCTTTTATTGCGGGATAATCCTCATGTTAATGTGACATAAGCCAAGCTCTGGCTGGTAACAACAATCTAAGGAGTACTGGGCCAAAGTTAAAGCTCTACTAGTTAGGTTAAAAATTCCAGCCTTGGTCTAGTTCAGCACTATTCCATAGGTCTAAATACCATTAGCACACGTCTTTATTTGAGGATTTATGTTTGCCTCTCCAGCAGCATTCTGACAAGGAGCTAAGATTGCATCAACTACCTTAACACTGAGTGGCACATGCATGCCCTGTTTCCGAATGCCTCATTTACCACAATCTATGCTAAATTAGAGCTTAGACTTATGAAATACTTGTGGACAAGTTGGTATAAGCCCAGAGCTGGGATTTTACTTTTTCACATTAAAAAGGCTTTAACCCCTTAGCAGCCAACTTATTTAGAGGCTTGAAAGTGCTCCATGCCCATTTATTTTAGCACATTTTAGTTTTTATTTGTTACTTTTCCTTGTCAGTAATTAGTACTGCTCTAATGTGTATGTATGGCCACTTGTCACTATGGGGTAGTATGAGACAATAACAGAGAACGTCTGCTTTCACTTTCTATATCCTCAAAGCATTTCAAGAATTTACAGCACAAGGAGTTCTGATGGCTGAGCAGTGCATTTATCACAAACAAGATCATTCCTTAAAAGCTGCTAATGGGTTATGGTGGTATTTGAATTTCCAGATCACTTAATCCATTCCAGAGTCAGGGTGCCAGTCCAAACTGACAGTGCAAACTTAAAAGGAGAACCTGGCGGTAAACCCTGTCTTATAATAGCTATTCTGCAAAACTTTTTTGTCTTATAGAGTGGTGTATACCGAATGATTTTAAAAACTTCAGGAGTCTAGTTTAAAAGTAATCAGATATGATTAATATGTCAAGTTTTAAAAAAAACTTACTGGGCTTAAATCTGATTAACAAAAAATGGACGCAAATACATACTTTCAAGTTTTTTTGAAATAACTGACATGCAGCAATTCTTTAGTTACAAGAAAATAAAAATTACAGTATTCTGAAAACATGTTTTATTGTTCTAAAAAATATTTCTCTAACAGATGCTCTAGCATGCTAGCTACAAAGATGACTGCATTCGTTGAAGCAACTTGAATTCACTGGAAATACTAGTAAATCCCCAAGACAGTTGTGTCTGATATTAATAAAACATGTAAAGTGATTTAGATGGAACAGTAATGTTGTGATTATGGAACACAGAAAGGTAATAGGATGATAATTTACTGACACAGTGGTGCTTGTCACCTTGTTTGGAATTTCACATAGTGCCTTTTAATAACATTGATACCTGATATTCTGGCTGCACATTGATTTGCTGGAAGACCCTTGTATAGCACTGTATGTTATTAGGTATATTAAATTGAACAGCAAACATGCTTTAGGCATTTAGATACATCATTCATGTTTGCTAGTGACATGGCCATTTAACAATATTTGTTCCAGTGGGTGGAATAAAATGTTGATTTATGACTGATGTGTGACGGTTTTCAATGTTATTCTACTACACCATTTTCAGTTTAGGCAACAGTTCCTAGAAGGCATACTTTAGTGCTGAACGGTAACATTTGCCATTGGTGATTTTACTGTGGAATTGGTGGATGGGCCAGTAAAAAATATTTTTGTAACATTGTCACAATTATCTTCCTGCCTAAAGAAAAGCAATAGTTTCATTTAAACGCTGAATTACCGTATATACTCGCAAGCAAGCCGACCCGCATATAAGCCGACCCCCCAATGTTTACCTGGAAAACCAGGAAAAATAATTGACCCTCATATAAGCCGGGGGTAGGAAATGCTGTCCGTGTGATCCCCTAGTGTGTATAGCTAGTATAGTGCCCAGTATGGGTAGGTGGTGCCTCAGTATAGCTAGTAAAGTGCCCAGTATAGCTAGTATAGTGCCCAGTATGGGTAGGTAGTGCCCCGGTATAGCTAGTATTGTGCCCAGTATAGCTAGTATAATGCCCAGTATAGCTAGTAACGTGCCCCAGTATAGCTAGTATAGTGCCCAGTATAGCTAGTAACGTGCCCCAATATAGCTAGTATAGTGCCCAGTGTAGCTAGTAACGTGCCCCAGTATAGCTAGTAACGTGCCCCAGTAAAGCTAGTATAGTGCCCAGTATAGTGCCCACTATAGCTAGTAACGTGCCTCAGTATTGCTAGTAACGTGCCCCAGTATAGCTAGTATAGTACCCAGTATAGTGCCCACTATAGCTAGTAACGTGCCCCAGTATAGCTAGTAACGTGCGCCAGTATAGCTAGTATAGTGCCCAGCATAAGTAGTATAGTGACCCCAAACCCCCCCCACCCGCGACCGCCGCTGCTATTACCGTAGCTCACCGCTTCTATTCCCGTGTCCTGGTCGTATAATCCACAGCAGCGCGCCCCACTGTGGCTGCTGTGATGAGGGAGGAAGCCGTAGAGAGAGCGGCTTCCTGTAGCGGTGATGTGTATCGTTGTTACTATGGGAACCGCTCTCTCTCTCTCTACGGCTCCCTCCCTCATCACAGCAGCTGCCGTGGGGCGCACTGCTGTGGATTATACGAGCAGGACAGGGAAGTAGAAGCGGCGCCGAGCTAAGGTAATAGCAGCGGCGGCCGCGGGGGGAGTGAGGAAGCAGAGGGGGGGGCTTCATTTTTTGACACACTCGCAAGCAAGCCTACCCCCCAACTTTTGACCCACTTTTTGGTGGTCAAAAATTCGGCTTGCTTGCGAGTATATATGGTAATACGTTTTAAGCAGTGATGTATGTCACTACCTATAGTGCAGAGTTGACTCAAGTTCGCTCTGTGGTGTGCCGATTTCTCCACGTCCTGTACTTCAACCCTGGGCTTTATCAAATTTTGTCCCGACTGTAGGCTCTCCTCCTCACATAGAGTACCCACTTTGGCCTCCCTCCTGTTGCCCAGTCTTTTTGCACCTGCTGCAGGTTGAAGCAAGAGTAATTGGTTGTCCACAGTTGATTTCTATCCCTGTGGTTATGTTATCTGTAGGTATTGCCCTTTGCACATCCAAGGTAAAATCTGCTTTTCATATGTCAGAAAGATCTTTTCCCATGAAACAATTTATACATTGTACTAAGTCCTTGGTGGTTACATAGTTACATAGTTACATAGTTACTTTGGTTGAAAAAAGACATACGTCCATCGAGTTCAACCAGTACAAAGTACTGCTCTAGAACTGCAATATCTTTTTTGTAATGTGGTGCCCAGAACTGAATTCCATATTCCAGATGTGGCCTTACTAGAGAGTTAAACAGGGGCAATATTATGCTAGCATCTCGAGTTTTTATTTCCCTTTTAATGCATCCCAAAATTTTGTTAGCTTTAGCTGCAGCGGCTTGGCATTGAGTACGATTATTTAACTTGTTGTCGATGAGTACTCCTAAGTCCTTCTCCAAGTTTGATGTCCCCAACTGTATCCCATTTATTTTGTATGGTGTTAGACCATTGGTACGACCAAAATGCATGACTTTACATTTGTCAACATTGAATTTCATCTGCCATGTATGTGCCCATATAGCCATCCTATCCAGATCCTGTTGCAATATAACACTATCTTCCTTAGAGTTGATGATTCTGCACAATTTTGTATCATCTGCAAAAATAGCAACATTGCTCACTACTGTATCCACTAGGTCATTAATAAATAAATTGAAGAGCACTGGACCCAGTACAGACCCCTGTGGGACCCCACTGCTAACAGTCTCCCATTTTGAGTATGATCCATTGACCACAACTCTTTGTTTTCTGTCCATTAGCCAGTTCCCTATCCAAGCACACAGACTCTTCCCCAGTCCTTGCATCCTCATCTTTTGCACCAGACTTTTGTGGGGAACAGTGTCGAAGGCCTTAGCAAAGTCTAAGTATATCACATCTACAGCATTCCCAATATCCATATTAGCATTCACTACCTCATAAAAGCTGAGCATGTTAGTCAAACAGGACCTGTCTTTAGTAAACCCATGTTGATGCTGAGAAATAAGATTATTTTCTACTATGAAGTCATGTATAGTATCTCTTAGTAACCCCTCAAATAGTTTGCATACAACTGATGTTAAGCTTACAGGTCTATAATTTCCTGGATCTGATTTTTTGCCCTTCTTAAATAATGGGAAAACGTGGGCTGTACGCCAATCCACTGGGACTCTGCCAGTTGCAAGAGAGTCACAAAAGATAAGATAAAGGGGTTTATCTATAACTGAACTTAATTCCCTTAGGACCCGAGGATGCATGCCATCCGGGCCAGGTGCCTTGTCTATTTTTAATTTATTTAGTCTTGCCTTTACTTCTTCCTGCGTTAAGTATTTAGTATTACAGTTAGAAGATTGAGACTCTTCCGCCTCTGTAATTTGCAACAGTGCTGTTTCCTTTGTAAAGACAGAAGCAAAGAAAGCATTTAATAACTCTGCCTTACCTTGGTCATCCACCATTGAGTTTCCACCTTCATCCTTTAGGAGTCCTATACAGTCAACCTTTCTTTTTTTAGAGTTGATGTACTTGTAAAACTTTTTTGGGTTAGATTTGATATCCCTAGCGATTTGATTTTCAGCTTCGATCTTTGCTAGCCTAATTTCTTTTTTACAATTTTTATTGCACTCCTTGTAATTGCTGAGTGCAGCCTCGGACCCCTCCTGTTTTAGGACCTTATAGGCATTCTTTTTCCTCTTCATTTTATCTCTAACCTTTCTATTCATCCATAGAGGCCTTTTTTTATTTTTTATTGGTGTGTATGATCTCCTGTGTGGCATGCAAAATTCAATGTTTGGGCTGTACCACCCATGCATTAAGGTTCCATTTCGCTATAATGGCACACAACGGGCAACCTTTAACAGCCTCACATTATTTTTCTCAGGTGTATAAGGGTGATGTATCAGATTTTAGATTTCATGGTGTGGACAGACCTCCCATGGGTGTTGATGTCCAGAGACATTTACATATGTTTGAAGTATGTTGCATTTTCAATTCAGAGCATGCTCCCCGATGGTCTGAATTAGCCTACTACTGCTTCTCAGCTGGGGATATCCTGCACAGGAGGCAACCTTTGGGTTTCAGGCTCTTCTACCTTAACGTGTTTTAGTGTTATGTATACCATTCTGTAGTTTATATCTTTTTACAATTTACCTTTAGATTTGGCTGATTAATAAATAATAATATGCTTACTTGCAAAGAGAGCAACATTACACTGTTTGGTGAACATCACACCCAAAACTCTCTTTGCACATGCTTTGAGCAGTTCATCTGCAAACCATGTACTATTTAGGTGTTCATTTTAAAACGCAGCTACCTCAGAATGAACGTCATTTACAAAAGGTTGCAATCCCCAAATTACATATGTAAATACTTAAGGCAAAAAATGACAGAGACTGCCTAATGATAATGGATCAGGGTGTGTTAGGGCTAAATACTTACCTGATCTGATGTCTGCATCTCACAGGTGATACTCTGCCCTCCTCCTCTATAGTGCAGGGGTGGACATCTTTCCAGAGACTGCTGAAGGTCTTTGGAAATGTCAGACTACATGGCCGCGGATGGCCCCCAGCTCGGCAGCCACCAATTAGGCTGTGGCTGCGGAGCTGGAGGCAGGGTGTCCATCTCCAATGGAGGCAGAGTGATCACCTGCCTGGAAGGATAATGCCGACAGGTAAGTTTTATCTGCAGAGTACTTTGTCCTTCCAAGTGACTCAATCATCATTGTAACTTTTAGGCTGGCTATACACTGGCTATACACTGGTCGATGTGGCCAAAAGATAGATCCCTTTCACACCATAATCTGATCTGAGAGGAATTTATCTGATCTGACTGAATTACACTCATCCCTATGCCTGGCTGCTAAAGTCTGCAACCATGGTAGCACTATTTTTTTACACTGTAATCCTTAAACTGTTTATGAATGGATGTGGGGTTTGGAAAATACTCATTCACCCAGGTTGGGGCTTAAAGAGGAACTGTCGTGAAAATCTTAAAATTTAAAACACATACAAATAAGAAGTACATTTCTCCCAGAGTAAAATGAGCCATAAATTACTTTTCTCCTATGTTGCTGTCACTTAGAGTAGGTAGTAGAAATCTGACATTACCGACAGGTTTTGGACTAGCCCATCTTCTCATAGGGGGGTTCTCAGCATGGCCTCCAGCTATCATACTCACTGGTGCTGGATCCATTTAGCCAAGCCACAAGTGCAGTGATGATGGAGATCCACAGGATGAGGAAAGTACTAAAAGCCAGTATCGTTATTGGAAACAGTCAGGTACAAGGTCACAAATCTTCCCAAGGAACAACAAACACATGTCAGGCTTACAATCTGACCATAAGGAGAAACCAGGACCACAAGAGGTTAATGAACATTTGATTCACCTTTCCAATCTGGCCTTAACTGAAGAGAATGTCATGTGAATATTCAACAAGTGGAAGAAAGCACTCTAAAAGCAGGAAATAAACCATACTCCTTAGTCTGAGATAATGTGATTCAGGAATCTCTGAAGATGAAGAATGTCTTTGGACAAAGTGTTGGCTAGATCTGAACCTGTTAGTCAACCCTTTAATTGAATAAAGTGACTGTACAAAAAGCGTTTACAATGCACAATAGAGTATTGTAGCTCTTTTAAATAGGTACATCTGAAAAAAAAGCTATTGAATTATAAGTTCAGTGATCCTCAACAATTGACAAAAGTTCAAGGCTCCTGAAGTGAACTCTGTGGAGTTTTATTCTGAGCAAATACAGACAAGACTGCAACAAAAAGCTGAGACATCCAGTGTCAGGGATTGCCATGAAAAGGGCTGATAATTAAAGACCTTTGTGCCTCACTGCTTTGAAGAAAGGTTAAATTGCAACTCTGCATATAAAAACCTTTTATTGTAGAGTTTCTTTAAGGTGGGCAGAAACTATGTGATGGAGGCCTTATCTGGCAAAAACATTTTTATCTCTCTGATAATAAATTGATGGGTTAATTGTGATCAGTATTGTGTAATTACAAAATATTGGATAGAGAACCCCAAGGAAAATTAGAAGGGGTCCTCCATGTTCCCTCTTTCCACTCATAGAAGTAAGCCTACCCGCCATTTTACTGTGCTCCCTCCCCCTCCCCCACCGCTAAAAAGTGCAGTTGCCCTGCCTACCATTCCCATAACTAGTTTAATTACCATGTAACCCATATAACCCTATCCTGCCTTAGAAAATCATTTTGTGTATGATGTGCCTTTGCTGAATTTTCACCAAACCCATTAACCTGGAAACATGTGCCCAGTATAGGATTTGAGTATGCAGATCTTTCAATGTAAAGTCCTTACCAGTGGAATATGGATAAGTGGCTGAAAAGACATGAGCGGAGTCAATAATGTAAATCAATAGCATAAGCAGTTCCTTCTCATAAAATAGTAGTAGTAGTTTAGTAGAGTATTGCAGTGTTAGCAATCAATGAAAGCATAAAGTTTGGATAACCATTTAGATTGTAAGATTACAATCCTTTAGATTGTAAGCTCACAAGGGCAGGGTTCTCTCACCCTTTTGTGTCTTGGAATGTTATTCATTTAGCGCTGCGTAATATGTTGGCGCTTTATAAATACAATAAATAAATAAAATAAATAACTAATAGCTTGCACTCTGTCATACATTTTATTCATCATGTTACATCTGCTATTGTAATCACCAGTTCTGTATTGTGTACCAGTGTCCATATTTGATGTATACCATTGTCTGTATCATTATGTATCTCTTGTTTGTTTTCCTACTTTGTACAGCGCCATAGAATATGTTGGGGCTTTATAAATAAATAATAATAATAACCATTTACGGTTAACGCATAAACAAGCAAGCATTCTGAATATCGTAATACATTTCTTAATCAGGATCCTATCCTGGGAAGAAGACATAGGAAATATTGCCCTTACTTCTGTGGGTGATTTAATGCAAATGACAAGAAGCCAGTCAAGCTAGTGTTTTTATTGGGTGATTGGATTGTCCATACTTCTCAACCTTCTCCGCTCCCAGCTGAATGTGCATGAACTGTATCTGCCTGGCTGGCAACAGGCTCTTGGCCAAAATAAATTATGAACTATCATTTTAGTCAGCTAAAGCTAATTACTGGTACCTGGCTTAAAAAAATTAGAGGGAAACGTCTCAAGACTTTGTTTATGATTTATGACATTCTGGAAGACAGTCGGGGTTACTGCTATCTTCACACAATTCATGGTGCTGGTACACAAAACTGCCTTCCAAAATAAAGAATCACCACAAGTTCTTCAGCCATGCTTCAGCACTTCAACATTAGTAGGAAGTCCTGTGTGTCCTGTGTGCATCCCATGTCCCTGTGTGTGTCCCACATGCGCTCTGCGCATGTGCAGGGACGCAGAGACATTGAGGGAGAGTGATAAGCGGCGAGCGATGAGGGGCGGAGGGGCCAACAGGTGGGGGTGCGTGGGTGAGCGGGCGCATCGTGCACGCGTGCGGCGGAAATGTGTGGGCACATGCGCAGTGACAGACCTATCCCGTTTTTAATCGGGCTTAGGTCCACTAGTTACAGTATAATATGCTGATGTAACTGGCGTGTATGAGTCCTACCTGGGATGCAAGAAATTGAGTGGATTTAGTTGTTCACTTGCCCATTGGCTGATACAGGTTCTTTAAAGAAGTTTTGCAGAGAGAAGGTTACAGAGGCTGTCATCCTTATTCATTTTTTTAAATGCCAGCTTCCTAGCTGTCATGTGCAATATTTGGTCTCTGAACCAGTATTAACCGAGTCAAACATCTGGAACAAGCAGCTGGAAGTGATATCAGACTGGAGTAAAAACATCTGATCTGCACACTTGATTTGAGTTTATGACCAAAATTGTATTAGAGGCAAGGGGTCAGCATGACAATCAGGCAAGTAGTATATTAAAAGATAACAATATGGCATCTTCCATATTCCTCTCATTACAGGTTTTCTTTAAAAAGCCTGTACAGATTTACAAAGTTTTTCATCTTGTGCTGAGAATGAGCATGCAGTCTGAATACTCTATTTTTGGTCCATAATTACTGTATGTGACGCCAGCACAGCTAAGGGTGTTCTTCTGACTTAAAATCAAAATCCAACTTCGCACAAAGCTACATAATACATGATGTACACTATATGCATAATTACTAGTATATATGCTCTTTAACATTCTACTTTGAGCAAGCTTTACGTAGGCTCAAATAATCAGTGCTAACAGTGTAATGTTGAAAAATCACTCATGGTTCTTAACATAATTAGTCTGTCTGAAATGACCTTGGCAGTGAACTGGGCCAATCAGTTGCAGACCAATGCCTTTTTCGGATCTGTTCTCCAGTCTTTAAACTTGTAAATCAACTATGATACTTGTGAATCAATAAGGTATGACGTATGACACAAGTGACACATGGTTTCATGTTAGTCATGGTAAAATGTTATAGCAAACCCCTAGTCTATGGGGGAGCTCACTTGGCACACACTGTAAATAGTTCCAACTTTAAAAACACAAGTATGCAGCAGTTCATCCGTAGAGTACCACAATACTGCTGGTAAACTGTGAAAAAGATAGGCGGGAAGCACTTATTAGATGGCTGAAAATGCCAGTGTTGACAGTTCAGTAGGCAAAGTGGGAGTTGGGATGAATCCCTGGATGCAATCAGGCATTTCCAGTGGTAGGCAGCTCAATGGATCTACTATAATAGGTTAAAACAAAGTAAAGAGCGTTTTGAGATACAAAAAGAACAATAGAACGCTGTCCTTATCAGGACAGGTCTCACCTTGATTTGAAGTGGCTGTGAAGAAGGGCACTTCTTGACAGCCACTTCAAATCAAGGTGAGACCTGTCCTACATAGGACAGGTGTCTATTGTTCTTTTTGTATCTCAGAGCGCTCTTTTCTTTGTTTTAACCAATGTTGAAAGTTCAGCAAGTGTATTAGAGGATAAGGCACAGTTGATATATCCTCGATCATCCTGCCTTGTGGAAGCACAGTTTATGGATCCAATCTGGAAGCAATTCAAGCTTTCCAGATGAGTTCTCCACTGGATTAGGATATTGGTAAATCATAGGTTATTTGCACCAATGACAAACATTTATTGGACAGAAAAAATGAATAAAATGCATGCAGTAGTCTGACACGTTTCCAAAGGATTACTAGTTTGGCAATGATTAGCGAGCTAAAGAGGTCTCCAGTATAAGACTATTGCAGATTGATTCATCCAATTAACAAGCAGCAGGTTAACTCATCCAATTAACAAGCAGCATGTGGACCAACAGAAAAATTAAGGCACAGATGCCTTAAGGCAATAAGTGAGATTCTTAGATATGAGAAGTTTACTGAAGTGGTAGCAGCAGCGTAGCTCATCCCACTGACTTTATGTGTGAAGAAGAAGAAGCTTAAAGTTTTTAAATCTTGCAAGAAAATTGTGTACAGTTAGTGATTAAAGGTATAATTCGATTCCACTTTTGTTGGTTTGATGTCGGCAGATATGGGGTGATGGAAATCCTAACCAGTCTATAATCTAATCGTTTGGTCAGAAATACATATGACGCCAACCACTAAACAATTCCAACTCTTTTAAAATGATAACAGAGAGATTTATGTTATGTCATGTGATGTTTACATCAAAACATCTAAACAGAACCCTTGAATCCTGCCATGTTGTAAAACCTTAATGATAATAAAGCGGTGAACATGACCGGAAATTGTCAGGTGATCTATAATTAATCCTGTACTCTTGGAGAGATCTTGCCTCAACATTTATGAGCAATAGGGGGAGATAGTACCTGAAATAGTAAAGGATCCTTAAAGACATTTTACCAAATGATATGGGAGTTGTTAAACCTGGATTTACTTTACTGACTGCTATAAATTATACATTGGCAGGTTGTCCACAGACAGACCAGACAAAAAACTCAGTACAGTATACTGTACTCAATAATAGTGATGCTTTTGAGCAGCTTTACAGAGTAGATGCAGCCTGATTTTAGCTGGAATATACAGTATGCAACAGACTTGAAGTGACCCTGTAGAATAAGTGATACAGAAACTGCTATATTTATTTTCCTTTCAACAATCTTTGTTATTTGTCTCTCCTGCTGATCCTCTCCCTCTAATACTTTGAAACACTGACTCAAAACAAGCAGCAGGTGATGGACACACACACAATTGTTATTGTTTAAAAGGAAATAAATATGGCATTCTCCATATTCATTTCACCGCAGTCACTTTAAATGGAGCTAAGTGTAATATATCAAATCAACTTCTTAAAGAGGAGCTGTTAGGTATAGGGTCTCAGAGAAAATAAACACATATATCAGTAGCTAAAGATTGGCTGTACTTACATTACATATGCATTTCACTGTCCACGTTTGGATTTCACAGAATTTGTATATAGTATATGCAGAGAATGATGCTCCTGACAGCTCATGGCAGGTTCCATGTTTGTGAAGCCAAATGTGTCGTCATGTCCTGCCTGCTTCTGATCACAGAACAGCTCATACTGAATAACACTAGTTTGCAGTGAATATTAATGAGCCATGTGGCTAGGAACAATAGCGGACTCCTGCAGTGTACGCTGCCCCGAGATTTATCTGTGCTGTGGCTGGACTGAGTTTTAGAAGCTGCTGAAACTTGATCCCGTCTTCTCCTTAGCAGCCGAGGGGAGGGCCCCAGAATGCTTTGCAGTATGTTATGCGGCTTGCGTCCTGCTTAGGTCTAAGCATTGCTGATAAGCATACATCAAAGGTAAGAGAGATCTTTATCTTCAGTAATGTCTTTTTGGCTTCCTTCTAAACTGTTTAACACAGGAGACTAGAGGTTTAAATTAGCTTCTGCAGCCTGACAGTTACTCTTTAACAGCACTATGCGCTGTACTGTTGCAGTGCATGCTCATTTAGAAGCCTATATAAAGAAGTGGAAAGCTAAAAAAAAGTTTTTAAACTTTTTAAAATCTGATTTCACCTTTATCACACCATAGTTATGAAACACACCAATTTCCTGTGTGAAGCCTTAAGGTCCTGCTTTCAAGTGGAGAACATTATTGGTTTATGGTAAATGGCTGATCAGATGATTACTATTTTCTGAATACGATGATCCCAGATTTACTGTAGATTTCTGATGATATTAGTGGCCAGAAAAAAATGTTGACCCTGCATAAGAGTATTGATCAATTAAACTCAACGCCACTTTCATAAATATGATGATCTGATACATGCCATATTCTGCACACAGAACAACAGCACTTTTGAACGTTAGTTACATAAATTGTTTCCTAAAGGTGGCCACTAACGATCCAATCTTTTTCATCCAATCTTACCAAATCTATGTAGTAGAAGAGTAAACTGATTGAATATGTTAATTGGATACTATAGGCAGTTCCCTTATATTAGATAAAAATGGTAATGGTAAGATTGGATGAAAAAGATTGGATCATTAGTGGCCACCATTAGAATTTACTGCTGCAGTGCTGTTCTCTATGTTTCAATCATTTCCTGTTTGGCGTGCTGCGGTACAATGCAGCTAGGAGCTTGTAATCATCCGACGCCGGCGTTTTCCCACTGGGTAAATTAGAACTACCACCGCTAATCAGTGTCACACAGCAACATCACAACGTCATGCCACCGATCATAACACTTGCAGGAAATCGGCTCCTAAAAGCAATATGTAATGTGAAAGAGCCCTGAGAATCCCCCTTGAGGAGATGGACTTGCTCAAAACCTGTCGGTTCTATCAGATTTTATCAGCCTACTTTTTTGCGATAGTGGTCCTTTAACCTATTGCATTGTTAGGGGGTGTAGTTATAGATAATGGCAGTTGGTGCTGTCTGTTTTTTTTCTTGTCTGCCAGTAGTAATGATGATGACGTGCAGGCTGATTGTGGATCAAACAATATGAATACAATTACATGGCAAATATCAATCATTTCTTGATCTTTCTTCTATATATCAACCATTTCTTGATCTCTCATCTATTTTTTAACTTCTCACTTTGCAATGTATTGATTTATTTTCACCCCTTTTCACTACAGTTCCTCTTTCAAGCAAACCTGAACTGAAAATTAAAAATCAAAATAAACATACACACATCATACTCACTGATATATAACTGACAGCAACTGATATATTTCAGTTCTGAACTGGAAGGGAGTATTGTTGGAAGAAAATGATGAGCTTCTGAGAGGAACGTATGGTGAAGTAAGTATGTAATATTCATTTGCAGGTACAGTACATCATGTGTTTATTTTAAATAATTTTACTCAGTTCAGGTTCGCTTTAAAGGGACACTTAAGTCAAACAAAAAAAATGAGTTTTACTCACCTAGGGCTTCCAATAGCCCCCTGCAGCTGTCCGGTACCCTCGCTGTCTCCCTCCGATCCTCCTGGCCCCGCCAGCAGCCACTTCCTGTGTCGGTGACAGGAGCTGACAGGCTGGGGACGCGAGTGATTCTTCGCATTCCCAGACACATTAGCACCCTCTATGCTGCTATATGGTATATGATATATGCTATAGCAGCATAGATGGCGCTATTGTGGCCAGGAACGCGAAGAATCACTCGCGTCCCCAGCCTGTCAGCTCCTGTCACCAAAACAGGAAGTGGCTGCCGGCGGGGCCAGGAGGATCGGAGGGAAACGGCGAGGGCACCGGACAGCTACAGGGGGCTATTGGAAGCCCCAGGTGAGTAAAACTCATTTTTTTTTGTTTGACTTAAGTGTCCCTTTAAAGTCTCTTTCACACTGATGCGTTTTAACTGACCAGTTGTTTTATAGCACTGTGTTGTGAAAAAGCTTTCAGTTAAAATGCATATACATTAATGTTAACTGAGCCATCTGGAAACATGGACATTGGCCTCAATTCACTAAGCTTATCTCCTGTCTTTAATAACGTTTCTACAGTTATCAACATGGTGATAAGGCATGTAGGCCTCAATTCACTAAGCTTATCGCCTGTCTTTAATAACATTTCTATAGTTATCACCATGGTGACAAGGCATGTAGTATTCAGGAAACATTTTACCTCAGGCAAATCTAAAGTTAACTCTTCTGTCTTTAAGTTAACTCTTCTATCCTTAAAATAACTCCAGGATTCTAAAGTTAAAGACAGGGGGCCATATGCAATTCACTTTTTCTCCTGAGTTTTCTCCTAGGCGATATTTTTCAACGTGTCAATAGAATGCCTTCTAAGCCACCAAAAAGCAAGAAAATACTCAAAATAATTTTGTCAATACTTTTTCACCTACTTTTCAGTACTTTCTCAGTTGAAAAGGGCTGGAAAGTTATTTTAAAAAGAAGATTAAAAATGATCTCCTATGAGAAAAATCTGGAGAAAAAGGGAATTGCATATGGACCAGGCTGTTAATTAACTTCGTGTGAAAATAACTACAGAGGAGGTAACTTAACTACAGAGGATGTAACTTAAGGAATGAAGAGATAAGATAACTCTCTAACTGTGTGGAGGTACGTTTTCTCTTGCCTTATTATATCCAGCATGATCTTAGTGAATTGAGGCCATTGTATTCAGGAAACATTTTACCTTTAGGCAAACCTAAAGTTAACTCTTCAATCCTTAAAATAACTCGTGAATTCTAAAGTTAAAGACAGGCTGTTAATTAAAGCGGAATATAACCCTGCATTTCAACTTTTTACTAGACCAGCATTGGAAGGGTTACAGACAGAGCTTTAAAGTTCCGTGGATAGAAATGCAGACGCATCTGAAGTTTAGATCGATACATTTAAGTAAACACAATGAGAGTGTGTGTCACATTCCACAATTGTTACATTGTGTTTACTTAAATGTATCTATCTAAACTTTGGATGCGTCTGCACTTCTATCCACGGAACTTTAAAGCTCTGTGTGTAACCCTCCCAATGCTGGTCAAGTAAAAAAAAATGCTGGTTGCATATAATATGCTGTAAATAATGTTTTAGAGCAAAGTTGAAATGCAGGGTTATATTCCGCTTTAACTGTGTGTGAAAATAACTACAGAGGAGGTAATCTAACTACAGAGGAGGTAACTTAACTACAGAGGAGGTAACTTAAGGAATGAAGAGATGAGATAACTCTCTCACTGGCCCATATGCAATTAACTTTTTTCTCCTAAGTTTTCTCCAAAGTGATATTTTTTAATTGTCAATAAAATGCCTTTTTACATCATCAGTAAACAATAAAATACTTAAAATAGTTTTGATAGTGCTTGTTCACCTAATTGTTAGTACTTTTTCAGTCGCAAAGTGCTGAAAAGTTATTCTAAATAGAAGATGAAAAATTATCTCCTAGGAGAAAACTCAGGTGAAAAAGGGAATTGCATATGGGCCACTGTGTTGTGGCAAGTTATCTCTTGCCTTATTATCTCCAGCATGATCTTAGTGAATTGAGGCCAAAATCTTCACCTTGGTTGTCCATTCAGTTATAACTGACAGTAATCGATTAGTGTAAAAGGACCTTAGGGCCTGTTTCCACTGCTACAAATTTGAAGTGCTTCCCCATACGTGATTTAGATGGGAAAACACAGTCTTTTGGAATCAGTAGGATGCCATTGTGTGTCTCACAAGGGGGGTATTAGATTTACTTACCTGGGGCTTCTTCCTGCCCCTAGCAGTCTATTAGGTTTTTTCGCTGTAGCTCCAATACCCTCCAGGGTGCCACCATCCCATCTGAAAGATCAACAACCGTACCTGTGGTTGTGGCTACTGCATATGCACCGGCCCATCTATGCAGCTCTTACAATCACACTTCCAAAGCCATGAGCTTTCTGAAAATGGTCGTTTGGGTCAATGTGATAGTCCTTCTCTGCAATCGGGTGTCTCAGGACTATGTGGGTTTGAGGGAGGAAAGGAGCCTGAAGGCCCAGTATCATTAATATGGTTGAGTGCTTGTATTGTAAGATGTTATACTCACAACATCGGGTTGCTATCTTGCAACCAACTATGCACATGTGGGGAAAAACTGTCTCTGCTCGGTATCCCGGATCCTCCTGGAGCTGGGCGGTCACTCTGCTTTGTTGTTCCTCTCTATCTGCTTGAATTACACATTTGAGGGGATAGTCACCTCACTTAAGGGTGTGCTACTAAGTAGACTGGATAGGGTTTCTCTAGAGGCGCCTCCAGAGAAACCCTATCCAGTTTATGAGCTTTCTGAGCTTGTGTAGTTTAGGTATCTGTGATCTGTGCAAGTGCAGAAAGCTCCTGAGAGACAGTAGCCACAACCACAGCTGTGGTTGAGGATTTTCAGAGGGGACAGTGGCACCCTGAATGGCATTAGAACTACAGTGAGGGTCCTGATGTTCTGCTAAGATAAGCCTTAAGTAACTAAATATAATTAGGTCACAATAATTTTAAAGTCTGCACATTGCTTTAGGTATAGCTGTATATAAACAATTCACATGGTTTTAAGAAAGCTGCAAGAAGCCACTTAACAAAAGATAGGAGAGTTTGCTAATGCTGTATCTTGTAATTCTACTTATGAATATACAGAGTAATTTGGCAACCACACCGTATGTATGAAATAACATTTGTTAATTAGCTTGAAGTGTGAATATTAGAACTTGTTGTGACACTGTCACAAAGTTAAAATCAAGCCTTCTGCAGCCTAGAGAGATCTTTTTTTACATTTAGAATAAAAACAGTAATTACACTAAACGGTCCTACACACAAGTGTTTAATATTACCTTCAGGCTCTGGATGGTACTAGTCAGACTTGCAAAATATGATCCTACTACAATCTTTCAATCTAAAACCATTGTAAGATACCAAGGCAACTTGGCTGAATGTATGTGTTCCTTTCTACGAGGCACAGACTAACCAGCAAGCTCATGGTGACCCAGAACTCATTGGGATGCGTAAGGGACTGCAATGGTCCTAAAAGCCCCCTTACTAAGATGTTAAGAAAAACAAAAGTTTGCTTTCCTAAAACAGAAAGAATTTGCGATAATTCAGGTTGGAGTGAGCTCGAGATGTCTCCCAGGCACCACTGCTGAATATATGCAAATTAACCATTGTACCCTTAGAAGCTAAACACACCTCCAGAACCGCTGGAATGCAATGATGTGTCAGCTTGTTAATATGTACAGAGCCATAATAATCCAACATGCATACAGACTGTTTCGGATTGTTTGATCCTCATCAGTGCATGGCATGGATGACAATGGTTAATTTGCATGTATCCAGCAGTGGTGCCTGGGAGACATCTCGAGCTCACTCCAACCTGAATTATCGCAAATTCTTTCTGTTTTAGGAAAGCAAACTTTTGTTTTCCTTTCTATGGTGAGAGGAGCAGCAGACCTTACACATTGGCCTCAATTCACTAAGATCATGTTGGAGATAGTAAGGCAAGAGATAACTTGCCACCACACAGTGGCCCATATGTAATTGACTTTTTCTCCTGAGTTTTCTCCTAGGTGATATTTTCACACCTTGTCATAAAATAAATTTTAAACCACCAGTAAGCAAGACAAAAACATATTGATAGCAATTTTTCACCAACTTTTAGGTACTTTTTCATTTGTAAAATTCTGAAAAGTTACCGTATTTGAAAGCGAAGATGACATTTATCTCCTAGGAGATATCTCAGGAGAAAAGGTGAATTGCATATGGGCCAGAGTCTCTTTAACCAGTTCACCCCCAAGGGTTTTTATCCTAACGGACCAGAGCAATTTTCAGTTGTCAGCGCTCCTCCCTTTTATTCCCTAATAACTTTATTACTACTTATCACAAGAAAATGATCTATACCTCGTTTTTTTCGCCACCAATTAGGCTTTCTGTGGATAGTACATTTTGCTAAGAATTTTTTTATTCTAAATGCATTTTAATGAGAAAAACAGAAAAAAAAGAAAAAAAATCATTATTTCTCAGTGTTCAGCCTTTATAGTTTTAAAATTAAACATTCTCCTGTGGATAAAACAAACACGTTTTATTTGCCCAGTGGTCCCGATAATTAAACCGTTTAGATTATGTCCCTACCACAATGTATGGCGACAGTATATTATTTTGAAAAATAAGTGGTTATTTTTCTGTTTGTTCTGGCCATAATTACAAGCCCCTATGTAATAAATTAAAATTAATTTCCCCCCATAAAATATAGAATAAAAAAAGCTGAGTCCCTAAGGCAACTATTTATTTTTTTTTTTTAAGCTGATTTTTTTTTTTTACAAGTGTTTTTTTTGGGGGGGGAGGGTTGGAAGTGTAATTTTATTAATGATGTGTATATACTTGAAAATGTATGTATTTTGTAGGTGTAATATACTTTTTGGCCACAAGATGGCGCTAGTGAACACTCATAGGACGTGTTCACTTTTTTTTTTTTTTTTTTTTTTTACACTTTATTAAACTGTTACATTTCCTGTTTATGTGAATGGACGTAGCCGCTGTTCGCGGTCACGTCCATTCACTCCAGGCACTGCGATTGGGTAGAGGACTGTTCGGTCCTCTTCCCCAATCACCCAGCACGGGATCCCGACGGTAATGGCGGCGGTAGCGGCGGACACACGGCGGTAGCAGCGGCGGGAATGCGCGACGTATTAAAACGTCATGTTGCTGTTAATAGCGGTAAGCATGACGTTTTAATACGTTAGGATGGCGGTAAATGGTTAATGTGGTGAAGCTTTACTCACAGGACTTAATTTGTTTGCTTATTTTGGGTGAGTGGCTTAAAGTTTTGGAAGCAGAAGATCAGCAGGACAATCAGGCAATCAGCATTCTTTACAAGGAAATACATACAGAGGCAGTTTGTTTTTACGCTATCCCAGGAAAACAGAAATGTTTCAATATACAGTAATTAAATGCATTAAAAAAGGTGTAGATGTTTACCATTGTATCAGCTTCATGTAGTCTCACTTCACAATTACATTTACATTGAAGGGGCAGCACTATGAGCCAATCAGGTTCTACTACATTCCACAGAAATGTCTAATGATGGCAACACACTGGCAGATTAACTTGGCAAATATTTGTTAAATCAATCAGTCACCGTGCTGAGACGTTCTGGAAAACACATACAAACATTTGCATGCAAACACAAATTTTAATGCTAAAATATGCATGCGAAAAAGTTTTCCATTATGATAAGTGTGAACCCTGCCTCACCAAAAGGTTTTGGATTGATCCATCACCTCATGAAGGAATATCAACGTTGCTTTTCATTATTTCAAATGGACCTATCTAAGCATTCCAGCCAGCCTGTCTTCTTGCATACTATTCTGACAGTTGGACTGAGCAACTGCCATTCAATTAGTGCTTTTTGAAGGACCACTATCGCAAAAAAGTAGGCAGTTAAAATCTGACATAACTGACAGGTTTTGGGCCAGTCCATCACCTCAGGGTTTTCTTTGTTTTCAACAGCATTTCCTGAACGGCAGTTTAACTGCCAAAATAGTAAGATACCAGCCAGCCTTCCTACTCACTTGCACACTTTTGTCAGGTAGACTTTGCAACTGCTGTTCAGGAAATGCTGTTGAAAACAAAGAAAACCCTAAGAATCCCCATGAGGAGATGGACTGGCCCAAAACCTGTTGGTTCTGTCAGATTTGAACTGCCTACTTTTTTGTGATAGTGATGCTTAAAGTAAAAGAAGTTTTAAGAATCACCCAGGAGTGGATGAACTAATCCAACACCTGACAGTGCAAGGTTTTCCATTTATAGTGCATTTACTCTGGGACAAATGTACCATACTTCTTATATTTATGTGTAGATAAGTATTTTAAATTTTGCATTTTTTCCCATAGTCCTCCTTTTATGTTGCTGAATCTACCCAATGATAGGTAAGAATGATCCACAAAAAAACATAGATGGGGTTAAAACATGGCTAGAAAAATAAAAAATGGTTATTATGCCATGTCCATGCTGCCCATAAGGGCAATACATACTGTATGATTGGATCTATCTTAACGTTTTCATGTTATTTGTGCTTTAGTAAGTTGATGCTGTACTACAGTATTTGACTGATTATAATATACATTTTGCTACTACAGTTATTGAGAAGTGCATCAGGATAAGGCTGTTCTTTTCTGTAAGCATTGAACCTCTTGTGATTGAAGAGAGAAAGATCACTTGGCTGGGTATGATTTTCTCAACCAATCACTGCTGTATTCCTTTGTGATAAGACAATGGCCTCAATTCACTAAGGTTATCTCCAGTCTTTGCGCAAAAGGTGGATCAGCGCAACACCAGGCCGCCTCCGAATGGCCTCCATCAGAGATGCGCTGAGCCCCCCCAGGAACTACAAACGCACCTTGAACCCAAACAGAAGCACTGCATATACACCAAAAGCATGGCTGTTAAGTGGGAGCAGCTGACCAAAAACAAATTAAATTAGTACATAGCAAGGAAATGAACAGCGCTACTTAAAAACAGGCAAGTGCCTACCTGCAAAAGAGTGCAAGCCCCACTTGTGGGATATAATACACACCGAGCATACACATGACCTGTCTACCACTGGAGGAGGATGTTGGTTTCCTGTAACAGCTTGCATGCAACCTATTAAGTACTCGTCCCTCCCACTGCGAAGAAGTCAATCCTCCATGGGAGGGGCCTAACACTAACTAAATCCTAACCTATGTATATGCATAGCCTGGGTGCGGCTAATCAAGTAAAATCGAAAATTGAAAATTGCGCAAAAGGTGGATCAGCGCAACACCAGGCCGCCTGTTTTTAAGTAGCGCTGTTCATTTCCTTGCTATGTATCTCCAGTCTTTAATAATGTTTCTATAGTTATCACCATGGTGACAAGGCATGTAGTATTCAGGAAACATTTTACGTCAGGCAAACCTAAAGTTAACTCTTCTGTCTTTAAGTTAAGGAGAGATCTCTAAAGTTAACTCTTCAGAATCAGAATCAGAATCAGTTTTATTTCGCCAAGTACAGCAAGAGCTGTAATCGGAATTATTTGTGGTACACATGGCATAGGCAGTGTAAAGACAGACAGAGTAAAGACAGACGCAAAAACGCATACAGATACAAAATACAAAAATAGAAATGCAGTGGTCAGGACCGTACTGGCCATATCACTGCAGTGCAGGGCAGTCAGGTAATAATAAGGTGCACTAAAACGTCCACAGTCCCTTTACGGATAAAGAACCTGGGCAGGCAGAGGCAGGAATCGGCTGACCGACCCGGCAGTTAGAGATTCAGGCCGGGCCGGGGAAGGTTAGAGTTCAGTAGCCGAACAGCCTGGGGGAAGAAGGTGTTCTTCCGCCTAGTAGTTTTGGAAGGTAAAGTCCTGTAGCGGCGGCCCAATGGGAGGAGCCTGAAGTAGTGGCTGCCTGGGTGGGAGGGGTCGCGGGAGATCATGGTTGCCCTTTTTCTCATCCTAGAAGAGTGGAGGAGGTCAAGAGGAGAGAGAGGAGAGCCGATGATCTTCTCTGCGTCAGTTATGACTCTCTGCAGCTTGTGTTTGTTGCTTGCCGCTGCGCCTGCATACCAGACAATTACAGAGGAGCAGAGGATAGATTCTGTGGTGGCGGTATAGAAGCTGGTCAGCAGCTCCCTGGGCATGCCAAATCTCTTCAGTTGGCGCAGGAAGAACAACCGCTGCTGGGATTTCTTCTGAATTTTGGTGGTGTTAAGCCCCCATTTCAGGTTGTTAGTGAGAGTCGTGCCGAGGAACCGAACCGATGACACCTTAGAGACTTCTGTCCCTCCAATGAGGACAGGTGGGAGGGGGGGAGGGTTTCTCCTGAAGTCAACGACTAGTTCAACAGTCTTTGCTGTGTTGAGGACCAGGTTGTTGTCGCTGCACCATTTGCATATTCTCTCGACTTCGCTGCGGTACTCGTGCTCCCCGTTTCTACCAATAAGGCCGATGATGGTGGTGTCGTCTGCAAACTTGATGACCTTCACAGAGTCAGCGGATGAGATGCAGTTGTTGGTATAGAGGGAGAACAGCAGAGGTGACAAAACACAGCCTTGTGGGGCCCCTGTATTTGTGGTCCGGACGCTGGAGTAGTAGTTGCCAAGCTTCACCTGTTGCGTTCTGTTAGTCAGGAAGTCCTGGATCCAAGCCCGGAGAGAAGGATCAATTCCGAGCTGCGTCAGATTGGTGATCAGGATGTCTGGGCAGATCGTGTTGAACGCTGAGTTAAAGTCTAGGAACAGGATCCTAGCATAGGAGGCGGGGCTGTCCAGGTGCTCAGTGATGTGAGCCATGCTGACATTGATGGCGTCCTCCACGGATCGGTTAGTCCTATAAGCAAATTGGAGCGGGTCTAAAAGGGAGTCCGTGGCCCTCTTCAGGTGGGCAAGGACCAGCCGCTCTAGGAGTTTCATGATATTTGAGGTTAGGGCCACTGGTCGGAAGTTATTTAGCTCAGTACTGCCAGTTTTCTTTGGGACCGGTACAATTATAGACCTCTTAAAACAGGAGGGGACTGTACCACCAGATAATGACTGCTTAAATAAGGAGGTGAGCACAGGGGCTAGCTGATCGGCACAGGTACGCAAGCAGATGGACGACACACCGTCAGGGCCGGAAGATTTCCTCGGGTTCAGCTTGCGGAGGTGCCGGAGTACCTCTGATTCCTGAACAGCACCCGGTGCCAGGGCGACGAGTTCACCCGAGGGGGGGGGGTCGGAGATGTTTGGCTCGCGGGCTGGTTGGGAAGTTTCTCGAACCTGCAGTAGAACTCATTGAGCTCCTCCGCCAGTCGGGGGCTAGGGGTCACCGTTTGGGGTGCCGGTTTGAAGTTCGTGGCTGCTCTCAGGCCCTTCCATACCTCCCGTGTGTTGGTCGACTGGAGGCAGAGCCCCAGCTTTTCGGCGTAGGCCCTTTTTGCCAAACGCAGTTCTCTTTTCAGGGCATGCCTGGCCTCTCTGAATTCCTCTGGAGAGCCCGACCTGTGCGCTTCCTCTTTGCATTTCCGAAGCCAGCGAAGCCTGTCGTTGAACCAAGGCTTGTCGTTGGGATAGACTCTGAAGGACTTCGACGGAATACACGCTTCTTCGCAGAAGCTAATGTAGGAGGTGACATTCTCGGCCCATTCATCAAGGGTGGGTGCCTCCAGAGCCGACCAGTCGGTGGTTTCAAAGCAAGCTTGGAGCTCCAGTTTGGCGTCTGCTGTCCATTTCTTTGAGGTTTTGACGATGGGCTTTGAGGTCTCCAGGAGCCTCCTGTAGGTGGGGATTAGGTGTATCGTGTTGTGGTCAGAGTTCCCAAGGGGGGCTCCTTGGATGGCCTTATAAGCACACTTTTGGACCGTATAGCAGTGGTCCAGGATGTTACAGTTCCTGGTAGGACAGGTGATGTGCTGCCGGTAGCGGGGCAACACATGTCGAAGGTTCGCCTTATTGAAGTCGCCCAAGATGATGAACAGGGCCTCCGGATGGGCTGTTTCCCAGCACGAGATGCAGTCACTGAGTACCTGCAGGGCAGTCTTGGAGCATGCGTCGGGAGGGATGTAGACCCCCACGAGGACAAGGGAAGAGAACTCCCTAGGGGAGTACTGAGGCCTGCAGTTTATGGCAAAGATCTCAACATCAGGAGTGCAGGCCTTGTGGAGAGTGGTGGTGTCGGAGCACCAGGAGGAGTATATGTAAAAGCAGATACCACCTCCTCTCGTTTTCCCAGAGAGGGCTGTGTCACGGTCTGCTCTTAGGAGGTTGTAGCCTGGTACATGCAGAGAGTTATCGGGGATGCTGTCGCACAGCCAGGTTTCGGTGAAACAGAGAACAGGGGTATACTTGCTGATCAGGGGTTTGCTACCGAGTAGGAGGAGCAGCTCATCCAGTTTGTTGGGGAGTGAGCAGACGTTTGCTAGTAGGATGGCAGGGACAGGTGAGCGTAGGCCTTTCCTTTTGAGTCGGACCTGTGCCCCCGCCCTCCTTCCTCTGTGGCGGCGTTTGTTTGGGGCTAGCTTGGTGGAGAGATACTTGATGTGAGTGGTGACAGTGTTCAACAGGGGGGAGCCCGGTGAATGGTTGGGACCATCCGGGGGTTCCCATTTAAGAAGGGCCTCTCTAGAAAGTGTGACAGTCCGTTCTCCGGCCATGGCACAACTACCACAGTAGGTAGCACAGTGTACACATTCAGTGACTCAGATCTGGTACAGGTGGTGAGGAGCAGGCGGCACAACACAGACGGGTACAGATAGATGGCAAGGGGCAGGCAGCATGTCTCGGTTAGGGACACAATAGATGGGCTGGAGCAGGCGGCACAGTGTGTGGTACATTGGATGGTGCGGTGAACGCAGCACAGTAAGTGGACGGACTCAGGTCCAGAACAGATGATAGGGGGCAGGCAGCAAGCACGGACCCAGGCCCAAACAAAACACAGACCAGGGCACAGCTAGATGATATGGGGCAGGCAGCCCCCCACAGTCGATGGCACGGATAGGGTGGTGTGGAGCAGGCTAGATGGTATGGAGCGACGACCCAGATGGATAGATGGAGTGTAGCAGGCAGCACGGCACAGTCAAAGGCAGATAGGTGGCATAGAGCAGGCAAGCACAGCACAGGCCGAAGAAGGTGTGAAGCAGGCACAGCGCAGGCGAGGCAAGGCACATGAGATGGTATGCAGCAGGCACAGCACAGCATACAGTGGAGGAGATGGAACTGCAGAACTCACCAGGATGACACCAGTTGGTGGGGTGCAGGCAGGGCAGAGCGGAGTCCTCATCGACAGTGGCGGTGAGCACTCGGGGCGAGGTGCAGCCCGGAGGGCCAGGTTAGTGGGATGCAGGCCGGGCAGAGCAGAGTCCTCCTCAACAGACTGGGACCACGTGGATGCAGGCCTCAGGGCGAGGTGCAGGCCGGAGGGCCAGGTTGGAGGGATGCAGGCCGGGCAGAGCAGAGGCCTCCACAGGCGAGGTGCAGGTTGTAGATGAGCCAGCCGGGACCACGTGGATGCAGGCCCGGACCACGTGGGTGCAGCCGGAGGATAGGAGAGCGGGCCAAGGAGGTGTCTGTAGCGCCGGGAGCAGCGGCCAAGATGTCGGGACCAGGAGCAGCGTCAGGATGCAGGAGCTGGTGTTGCAGTGGCAGTGTCCGTGGCTCCGAGAAGCAGCCGGGAGCAGCCACCAGGATGCCGGGACCTGGAGCGGCGACAGGATGCCAGCTGGTGATGCGGCGGCAGAGTGCAACCAGGGGGTGCAGCCGCCCGATGCGGCGGCAGACTGAGTGAGCGATCCGATGGAGCACGGACATCCTGGGCCACCCGGAGGCCGGGGGTGGTGGCGGCCAGGCTTCAGAGAGTTGCGGGCGGGAGCTTGCTGGGCTGCGGAGGGGCGCCACCGATTGACTGGAGGCGGGCGATCCGGGAGCACGGACAGCCGGGGCCACCCGGAGGTCAGGAGAGTTGCGGCCAGGAAGTTTGCTGGGCTGCGGAGGGTAGCCGCCGATAGCCTGGAGGCAGTGTCCGGAGGCCAGGAGCCAGGGCGGCATCGGCCGGGAGGTGTTGCTGGGAGCAGAGCCGGGTGCGACGCGGTGCTGCGGTAGCCACCGGGTATCTGGAGGAAGTGTCCGGAGGCAGGGAGCCAGAGCGGCAGACAGGAGGCACAGGTAGGATGGCACTAAAGAGTATACTAAGCTAAAACTATACTAAAAAACTAAAACTATGTAAAAAAAACCAATAAAAACTGCTTGAAAGTGGGAGCCATGTGACCGAGGCGACCTACGTGGGCGCCATCTTCAATCCTTCAAATAACTCCAGAAATCTAAAGTTAAAGACAGGGGGCCATTTGCAATTCACTTTTTCTCTTACGTTTTCTCCTAGGTGATATTTTCAAATTTGTCAATAAAATGCCTTTTAAACAACCAGCAAGGAAGAAAATACTCAAAATAATTTTGATAGAACTTTTTCATTAACTTTTTGGTACTTTTTCAGTTGCAGAGTGCTGAAAAGTTATTTTAACCACTTCAGCCTACAGCTTCGAAAATCTTATGCATCCGAGCAATGTTCACCTCCCATTCATTCGCTAATAACTTTATCGCTACTTATCAAAATTAATTGATCTATATCTCGTTTTTTCCGCCACTAATTAGGCTTTCTTTAGGTAGTACATTTTGCTAGGAGCCACTTTACTGTAAATACATTTTAACAGGAAGATTAAGATTGAAATGGAAAAAAATCATTATTTCTCAGTTTTTGGCCATTATAGTTTAAAATTAATACATGCTACAGTAATTAAAACCCATGCATTTTATGTGCCCATTTGTCCCGCTTATTACACCATTTAAATTACGTCCCTATCACAATTTATGGCGCCGATATTTTATTTAGAAATAAAGGTGCATTTTTTCAATTTGCGTCCATCACTATTTACAAGCTTATAATTTTAAAAAATTTAATAAGATACTCTCTTGACATGTATATTTAAAAAGTTCAGACCCTTAGGTAACTATTTATGTAGTTTTTTTTTTTTAATTGTAATTTTTTTTATTTATTTTTTTATACAAAAATGTATTTGGGTAATTTTAGTTTGGGAGGTAAATAGCCAATTTTAGATGTAATATAATGTATTTTTTATTCAATACAGGTATGTGGGTGCAGTTTACTATTTGGCCACAAGATGGCCACATTAAAAAAATTCCTGGATGCGAACAATGTCGCATCTAGGAACTAAAATGAAGAGAAGAAGTTTCCTGGGGGCAGAAATACCACGCTCTCTGATGAGAAAGCGTCGGTATTTCTGCCGGGGACTTAGATCGGTGAATGGGAATTATATTCCCATTCACTGATCGGGGGGGCAGCGGGAGGTAGCGGGAGCGCGCGCGGGCGCGCGCCCGATCGCGCGCACCACACGGCTGCAGCACCACTGCCTATCTGGACGGATATATGCGTCCAGATATGGCGAAGTGGTTAAATAGGAGATGAAACATTATCTCCCTATTTAAAACTCAGGAGTAAAGGTTAATTGCATATGGGCCTCTGTAACACCATTTGAGCCTTATTTCTTCTATCCTATAAGTTCCTATACCTGTTCTAATGTGCTCTGTCTTACTGCAGCCTTTCCTAGTTGCACAGTGGCTGTATTATCTCTGATATATGATCTAATCTTCTTTCCTCTGTCGGGCTCAGACAGTCAAGCTGGAATATGCTAATCTGCTTGTGATAGGATATAAGCTATACACACCCTCTCCAGGCCCCCTGCACACTCTGTATGACTCACACACTGAGCTACTCTCAGCCTATCACTTGCTATGTCTTTTGTTTGTAAACACTGCATAAAAATGGCAATTACTAGCCAGGATTGCAGCAGGGAGTGGCAGAACAGCATAGATGGGCCCAGGGGAACATAATGAATAGAATGGTATGCTTTTTATTGTAAGAATTTTAGAGTAAAGATTCTCTTTAAGTGCATTTTAGTTTCAGATGTGTGATACAGACAACCCAGAAAGATTAGCAGGAGAGTCAGGCAACTGGCATTATGGGAAAAAAAATAAAAAATATGGCAACTCCCATATCCCTCTCCCTGCATGGTCACTTTAATTAATAACAACCCCCAGTTATAGGACAACTGTTGTCACTTTTCCTTTCCTTAATGAGCCACATAGGTATGTGCCTTTAAGGCTGTCATACCTTTCTGATGGGTCCAGCAGTTGGATAAATCTCCGACATTATTGTTGATTCCTAACAGAGAGGAAGAGGTTGAGCTCCTCTATCTGTCAGGCCCCTTTGCCACCAATGTACACCCTCTTCTCACCTTGCCAGCCCCCTTGTACTGCCCATGGGGATATAGTGGGCATGCTCAAAATACATGTCCACTCATGCATGGCTCTTGTTGAATGTACACAAAGGGTGTGCTGGTCGAAATCCCCAGGAAGTAGTTCCAGGGTGATGACCATATTGAAATAAGGAAGATTTTTTAAATGAAAAACAAATGAAAAAGAGCATTGGGGAGCGGCGGAAATCAGCCAGATGAGGTCAGTGAGGAAAGTGTAATCATGTAGTATGTTTTTTTTAAAGGTCTTTAATGCTACAGGTGTGCTTTTAATCTACACACAATGTTTATTTGCTGCTTTATATGTGTGGATGTTTCTAGAACAGAACATTTGGTAGGGATGGGCAGCACGGTGGCGTAGTGGTTAGCGCTCTCGCCTTGCAGCGCTGGGTCCCTGGTTCGAATCCCAGCCAGGGCACTATCTGCAAAGAGTTTGTATGTTCTCTCCGTGTCTGCGTGGGTTTCCTCCGGGCACTCTGGTTTCCTCCCACATTCCAAAAACATACGGATAAGTTAATTGGCTCCCCCTAAAAAATTGGCCCTAGACTACAGTACTTACACTACATAATATAGACATATGGCAATGGTAGGGATTAGATTGTGAGCTCCTTTGAGGGACAGTTAGTGACAAGATAGATATATATATATATACACACTGTACAGCGCTGCGTAATATGTCGGCGCTATATAAATACTAATAAATAATAATATATACACTGTACAGTGCTGCGTAATATGTTGGCGCTATATAAATACTAAATAATAATAATAATAAATGGCCTTGGCCTTGCAGTTTTGCCATATACTTGCAGATCCACAAAATTTTCAGGTTTTTTCAGAATTTATTTCTATTTTACATTTTCCAAATTACAAATTACCACAGCATAGGCAATGATAATTTCAAAGCTGAATGGTAAAAACCTCATTGTTTTGTTAACAGCATTGTTTTTAAACGTTATAATCACTGTTATTATTGACTTCCATGTATTTGACTAAAACATGTAAAATCAATTCTTTATTTTAGCAGAACAAGTAAAACAAATGTGGAAAGTTTAACTGAAATTGCAGATAGCCCTGTTTCTAATAAAGTTTGAGTATATGGATTTATTTTATCTTATAAGATAAAATAAAATGTGCCCACTACACAGTTGACATGCGTCTGTAGAGGCCGGCCAGCACCATCAGCCAAGGGCATTGGGTCCTGATCCTCGACGTGCAACGTAAGTCAAGAGGTGTGTACACACCTTTATGTTTGGTGGGTGTGAGCTGGCTTTCCTTTTCTTTTTATGATTGTTCGAATGCCATAGCCATCTTGCTCCACCCAACTAGCTTGCACAGAGTGCCGTTTGCTTTTTACCTGTATTTTAGGGTGCTGACAGATTCTGCAGCAACTGTTTATGCAGATACTTCCATTGGCTATCTGACCATGTTTATGTCCAGTCCTAAATGTTTCTTTGTAAGGCATGTGCACACTATGAGGTATATTCACTAAACTGCAGTAAGCAGAATAATGTGTGTGCATGATGAGTAGCGTACAATACAATACATTACATGCAATGCATTACACTCCAATCATCATGCAGTAAGACTTTATGCATGTTATTCTGGTTACCACGGTTTAGTGAATATACTCCTATGTGCAGAACTGTTAGCTTTGATGCCCTGCACATAGTGTAAGATCTGCAAGGTAACAGAAATTCCATAGCCATTCATATTAAAGAGGAACTGTAGTGAAAAGGGGAAATGAATAAATTAATACATTGCAAAGTGAGAAGTTAAAAAAAATAAAAAAAGAGATCAAGAAATGATTGATATTCGCCATGTAATCCTACCTAATAAAAGCTAACTGTCGCTGCATCCAGCAGTTTTGTCCATGTGTCCTAGGACTTTTGTCACTGCGCATGTGCGCAGTAACTGACAGCTGGGACCAGGGAGCTGGACGCGTGAGCGAGGTGGGCGGGTGCAGGCGAGCGCGGTGGGCTGTGTGCGGGCGCGGGCACGCGCTCGTCGCGCGGCGGTTGCGTGCACAGCGTGTGCGCACCTGCGCACTGGCAGTGGCCGTAGACCTAGAGCCCGTTTTTAAACAGGCTGGGTCTACTAGTTTGTTCATATTGTTTGATCCACAATCAGCCTGCACATAATAATTTTTACTACTGGCAATGAAAAAAACAGACATCACCAACTGCCATTATCTATAACCATATCCCCTAACAATGCGATAGGCTAAGGGCCTGTTTCCACTACACGCAGATTGGATGCAGAATGGATGCAGAAAAACTGACTCCAATGAATGCCTATGGGCCTGTTTCCACTAAACGCGATTTTTCTGATGCTGATTTTCCCATAGGCATTCATTGGAGTCAGTTTTTCTGCATCCATTCTGCATCCAATCTGCGTGTAGTGGAGACAGGCCCTTAAAGATTGTTTTTTTATAGATATGCATTATGGACAGCGGAAAATACTGGTTGCTAGGCAGCTGGAAACAGCTGTTATTTCCCACAATGCACTGAGGCTCCCACAGTGTGATGTCAGCCCACTGTGGGAGGGGTTTCACCGCAATATCAGCTGTACAAACCCCCCTGCTGATCTGTTTGAGAAAAGGTAAAGATTTCTCATGGAAAAGGGGGTATCAGCTACTGATTGGGATGAAGTTCAATCCTTGATTACACACCTCTGTGATGCGTTATTGCATGGCAGTGAAGATTTTTACAGATGATTTACTTCCCCTTCAAATGTTTTGCAGTCCATCCACAAATGTGTGTGTTGACACGTACGAATGAACATGGTTTGTTTCAGAAAATGCGTGCAATAAAATGAATTTTTGTATGCATTAAAAAGTGTGCACAAACACAAGACTGCAGTTATGCAGATATCCTTCACAGACCATGAAACCTGACATACGTGAAACATGCTCAACTAACATCTCTTTCATTAATTGAAGCACACTTGAACTAATATTTCCTGAACTTAATCCCATCTCGGCCACATTTTACATAAAATTGAGCAGTGTCATCTTCCTTTGCTGACGAGAGCTGACAAATATCATCTATGCTTTATGTGGTCTGCTATCTGGCTTTTTTTGGAGATGCTTGTGGAAAATATTACATGCAGAGCTGATCTTCATGTGAAACATCAAACAAATTTGCCTTTGCAGCTCCCCGGCAGAAGTTTGTTTACATAAAAGGGTCACAGTATTGATGAAGATGAATACCTAATTAATAGAACTTTACATGTGCAAGCAGAAAGTATACATGGATTTTTATTTTTGGGGGAAGCTTAGACAAAGATTTAATTTTAAACATAATTCTTTAGTTTAGGGAAATGCTTTTCTTTAGATTTGGTTGGATCAAGCTGGGATTCCTTTTATATTTCTGACAGTTATTTTGTCCTATTCATTGTCCTCCATGCAAACAAAGTAGAACATGGTCTGAAAATACTGCCACTAGGCTATTAACTTTGCCCAGAAAAACATGTTCACAAGGCATTAATATACACCTTTCATTAAAATCACTTTTATTGTTGCCTATCAAATCACACTGAGAAAAAAATAATAATTCTTGCTTCAAATACTACCGATAACTGTTGCTTCTTTTGTAGTCTTGGCACAAGGGAAAGTCTCATAAGAAAACTATCAAATAAATATAACAAATATAAATATTGTGGAATATGTTACCACAAGAAGTAGTTATGGCAAACTCTATATCTGTATTTAAAGGAGGCTTATAATGACTGTGAACTGCAATGGAGACTGGCAACAGACTTTAACCACTTCAGCCTATCTGGATGAATATGTTCATCCAGATAGGCTGTGCTGCTGCAGCTGCGCTGTGCTCCCACGCGTGCTCCCGCCGCCTGCCGTTAGCCGCCAGATTAGTGAATGAGAATATAGTTCCCATTCACCGATCTAAGTCCCCCGAAGAAAAAGTTACAGTCTCTTATCAGAGACCGCCGTCTTTCTGCAAAAAAAAAAAAGTTTCCTGTCCTTTCTAGTTCCTGGATGCAAGATTGTTCGCATCCAGGACTTTTTTTGACTGTAGCCATCTTGTGGCCAAATAGTAAACTACACCTACATACATTTTTTATTAAACAATTACATTATATTACATTTAAAATTGGCTGTTTCCCTCCTACACCAAAAATTACCTAAATACATTTTTGAATTTAAAAAAAATTACAATTAAAAAAAAACATAGTTACCTAAGGGTCTGAACTTTATAAATATGCATGTCAAAAGAGTATATTATATTTTTTTTAAATGATGGGCTTGTAAATAGTAATGGACGCAAATTGAAAAAATGCACCTTTATTTCTAAATAAAATATTGGCGCCATAAATTGTGATTGGGACATCATTTAAATGGTGTAATAACCGGGACAAATGGGCAAATAAAATACATGAGTTTTAATTACGGTAGCATATATTAATTTGAAACTATAATGGCCAAAAACTGAGAAATAATGATTTTTTTTCCATTTCTTTCTTAATCTTCCTTTTAAAATGGATTTAGAAAAAATTAATTCTTAGCAAAGCGTACCACCCAAAGAAAGCCTAATTAGTGGTGAAAAAAACAAGATATAGATCATTTCATTGTGATAAGTAGTGATAAAGTTATTGGCGAATGAATGGGAGGCGAATGTTGCTCAGATGCATAAGGTTTTCGGGCTTTTGGGGCTGAAGTGGTTAATACAAAGCCTGCATGCAGAGAGTTCGAATAATGCGATCCGTTACTGTGAACAGGCCCATAGTATTGTATGGTCAGTGTGACACGGCTGTCCCCTCCTGACTATCGGCGGTGATCGGTTGTCATAGGCTGCAGCTATGACAGCTGATCACTGGGATTGGCCAGCGGGGAAAGGGAGGGAGGGGATACTATACACAGACAAAAAAAACCAGCAAAATTTATTTTAAAAATAAACAGTTATCTAACTATAAATAAACAAGTAAACATCCGGGGGGCGATCAGACCCCACCAACAGAGAGCCCTTTTGGTGGGGGAAAAGGGGGGGGGGGGTCACTCGTGTGCTGTGTTGCTTGGCCTTAAAGCTGCAGTGGCCATTTTCACAATAATGTGCCTGGTCTTCAGGGGGGTTAATCACTGCAGTCATCAAGTGGTTAAACTTGCTATTCCTGACAAAATAGTTTGATCTCATGAAACATATATTTTTTGTGCTGTCAATACTGCTATGCTGTAGAGCTATTGTCTCAAAGAAGTAAGGTGTTTATACTAATATATATCAGTGTTCTTCCCAGCCCCTTTATGTCAGAGTGCTCAAACCAGCTCATTTTCCTGATCACTCAGCAATCACAATGCAGCCCTCCAATCTGTCAGCAGTTACAGGTGGGCTTGGACTGTAACTATGGATATTAAAGCGGTATCGTCACCATAAAAATCAAATTTCAACAGCAACTGATCTGAGTATTAAGTGATAAAGATGCTAATCCTGCATTCAAAACTTTCAAAACGTTTTCTGCTGTTATGATTTGGAGTTATCATATACCTTAGGAGCACTGGCTCTTTAGTAGTCGGTGCCAAAGAATTGCATGCTGGGGGTTCTTTTTATCTATAATATATTCCTCCTCTTCCCTTTATTTCCCTGTCTGCTGCTTATCTGAAACCTGATCCCCTACTCACTTGTGTTTACAAGCAAGGCTGAGGTGACTCAGTGATTGGAAGAGACAAGAAAAAAAGTAAAGGGCAGAAATTACATCACGAGTTAGCCTTTACTGTGGGCAAAAGACATGGCCCCCACCAGGAACAGAATTCTCGTCATTTACTATATAACATTCACTGAAATCAAAACGTGGACAGTACAATACATGTGTCATGTAAGTAGATCAAGTATTTATCTACTTATATATGTGGTTTTTTTCCCTGGAATAGTATGGCTGATCCTACTGCTTTAAGCACTGCAAAGGTGGCCCACACTACAGGGTGCCCTGCAAAGTTGGAACATACATGTAGACAACTAGAAAACTACAGCAAATATGAAAAGCACAATAAAGATTCATCACACAAACATAAACACAGGAACTTAGACAAAAGAAATATGTTGCATTTCGCACTGCCCACTATTGGCTTCACCTGTTTTTTGATCACCCAACTTGCTTTTAGGCTTTAATGTATTTATCTGTCTTATCTTCTCAGGCACTTCTTGTACTGCTCCAATACAGCATTCAAATATAGAAATGAATAAATAGAGAACAAGACATGCAGATAAATCTGCTTTCCATGCAAAAGGGCTGGTACAACAATGAAGTACTTCTAGCTGAAGGACATATGTAATTTCCCAGTGGCTTTTAGCAGTTAGGCTGCAACAGCTGCTGGTCCCATCCTCCACACCACATCCATCAGCAAAAATGTTGTACCAGCAACAGCATGTAGAGCTCCATGCAATAATGCACATCTTTCCAACATCCCACTCCCCGGCAGGTCCAAACTACATATTTATTATTATTATTATTATTATTATTATTATTATTATTATTATTATTGTATTTATAAAGTGTCCACAGCGCTGGACAATAAATAGGGATACATAATATAAAAATAATTTCCTTGGCGGTGGGATGGCTTGAGTGTCTACAAATTAACTTGGATGAAAGACTTTAAGCACTGCTTGAGATTATAACCCTAATTGATTGGGTTAATATTGACTCTTAGAGTCAAGGGGTTGGTCAGTTCATCCTATCAGTGACAGTGCCTGGCAATGTTGCGGTGGGACACTCTTTTAGCACAGATGGAGAGCGAATGTTCCCAGACGCAGGGCATGAGGGATGCTTAGCAGCTCATCAATGGGGGATTCAGGAAGTTAACCAAGCTATACGAGAGGAAATCCAGATTATGGTGGAACCTCAAGTATAATAAGACTTATCTTGATGACCAGTTTGGCCCCCTGTGGTTGCGTTTTCAGGTGTTTCCTCACTGCCGCAATCTAAGTGAGGACTTTAAAAAGCGTTGGGAGAAGAACTTTGAATGCTGCGCTAAAACATGTCTCACACTCATGAACGAGCTAGACTCCGATGACCTGGCCGCTTTGAAGACAGAGATAGGGAAAGTATCCGAATCCCTTGAATCTTTCAAGGGAGATGCACTCTTTAAAATAAGAAGTGAGGAACTTGAGAAACACATCACCCAGTTCAATAAGTACTTGGTGATTCAGAGGGACCAGAAAGTATTAAGGGATAGGACAGCCTATAAAGTAGGCACTGCTTACCATTGGAACAACCCGCCTAGAAAGTATCCTAAAAATAAACCTAGACCGGAAACACCAGCAGGGGGCGAGCCACAACCTTCAGAAACGGAAGAATCTGACTCTTTCGTCGGGCCACGAAGCTCTGTTTCAGACAGCTCTATGTCTGCGGGAGAGGGCCCACGAAAACATGATACGTGATCTCGACGTGATCACCCTAAACCAACTGAACAAAAAGAAAAGGATAAAAAATCCAAAAAACAGGAGTCCTCGTGTCCAGAGGTTTCAAGGGAGGGGGGGAGGAGTAGGAGCGGTGAGTGCGGCAGGCCATTCCATTCCCAGCCGTGCCTTGGGTCCTTCCATGGGTTCCTCTACATCCACTTCTTCTGTGTCAGTTTTTTTAGCCGGTGCCCAGCCGGGACGGGGGGAGATGGGTTCCGGCCGATAGAGCAGCCTCCAAATACAGATGATATGCAGGTCATCATTTTAACTGGGGAGAACATCCCAGAGGCCCATTTGACACTGCTATCTAAGGGCCTTGGTTTTTGTCCGACTTACAATGCCGACATATTTGAGACTGTGGTGGACCTACACCTTTTTGGTCGCAGGATTCGCCTACAGTCCCTTTATGAAAACGTTTCAAAGCAGTCGACATTTGATTTTGATGATAAACCTTGGACAGATGAGGATTTGATTGCTTTGCAATCATTACAGGATCTGGCATCTGAAAGTTCCTTTACAGGAACAGAACAGACGGAGGTTGCTTCTTACCGGCCGGGCCTACCTACCTTGGCTGGATGACATTGGTTTATGAAACAAATCGAGGAAATTCCCTCCGTTTTCTTTGAGTCCCAACCTCAAAATGTTTATAAATGTAGTAGAAAGGGATCTGAGTAAACTCAAGGGCCATAAGTCATCGGTCGACAACCTCAGCCATGAGGAAGGTGAGACATTACGCGACTTAACGGAAAATAAAAAATGGATCATCAAACCTTCTGACAAGGGGGGCAATGTGGTCATCATGTCAGTGGATGCATACAGAAATATGTGTCTTGCAATCTTAAGAAAACGGGAGTATTATGTGAGGGTCTCTGCATCCAGGGCCAGCCGCTGTCAGCGTGAATTATTCGCGATCATAGATGAAGCAGTAACGAGGTCAGTGATAGATGAGAACACAGCCAATTTTTTGAAGGTGGGGAACCCTATACTCCCTACCTTCTATGCGTTACCCAAGGTTCATAAGAGACTGGATAGGCCCCCCGGCCACCCGATAGTCTCTGGCCGGGGATCTCTAACTGAAAAAATTAGCATATATGTTGATCGTTTTTTGCACCCACATGTACAGGCACTTGCGTCGTACATTGGGGATATGTCACATTTAGTACGAGTCCTGGATGGACTACAGGTACCTCCCGTGATGCTGTTGGTGGCCTTGGACGTAGAGGCCCTCTACTCCAGTATACCACATGATCTTGGTATACATGCATCGGGTGTTTTCCTGGGTGAGCTGGGCTGCAGCAAGTGGCGCACAGTGGGTTCCTACTGACCTTGTTGGAGTTCCTGTTGACCAATAACATCTTCATGTTTGAGGGATCCCACTACCTCCAGGTGCAGGGTGCGGCGATGGGGACAACGTGTGCCCCGTCGTATGCAAACCTGTACCTGGGGGAGTGGGAACAAGAATTGTTCTCAAGTGATGGTCTTTCGATGTACCTGTGCCACATCTTGGCGTGGCATAGGTACATCGATGACATCATCGCTTTCTGGACAGGAGCCCTCAACCTTCTTAAAAGATTTGTTGAAAAGCTAAATGTGAACACAAGGAATCTTAAGTTTACCATGCAATACAGTTCTACCGAGATCCCGTTTCTCGATATCTCCATCCTATTAGATAGTACTGACAATCTGTCCACTCGGTTATACAGGAAGCACACTGCAACCAACTCACTTCTGAGGGCAGACAGTTTCCATCCTACCCATACAGTGAAAGGTATACCTGTGGACCAATACCTACGGGTAAGGCGAAACTGCACAGATGACCTGGCATTTAAAGCAGAGGATGGTAACTTGAGAAGGAGGTTTAGGTAGAGGGGCTACCTGGATGGAACGTTAAAACAAGCATATAAGAGGGCAGATGCCAGTGTACGGGTGTTGTTGTTGTCCAGGGGCCCCCATGAGGAATGCAAGAGGGAGCACACTGTGCGGTTCTACACCAAATACTCGGCTCAACATCGAGAGATTACACACATAATTGAAAAACACTGGCACATCTTGGCCAATGATACTAAATTGAGTAAACTTGTACCCACGAGAACTCTCTTTTCTTTCCAACGAGCACCATCTCTGAGAGACAAGTTGGTAAACAGCCACTTTGTCAATCCTTTGACTACACACAAACATTGTAAAACGTTGGGAATATATACTTGCGGCGGTTGCACTATGTGTAGATATATACAGGTTGGTAGAAATGTCAGGCTACCGGATGGTATGGATTGGGAACTCGCACACTATGTTAATTGTAACACCCCATTGGTGGTATATTTATTATTATGTCCATGTGGGGCTTTTTACGTAGGCAAAACAAAACATGAACTGCGTTCGCGTATTTCAGATCATGTAACGAGTATTAAAAGTAAGAGTATGTCCAACCTGACTCCGGTGGTCAGACATTTCAAAACGGTACATGCGGGGAAGCCGACTAATATGCGTTTCGTCGGGTTGGATCGCATCCATGCCTCCCCTAGACAGGGGGACATAGATCGACTACTATTGCAAAGAGAGTCTCGTTGGATTTTTGATTTGGGTGCCACTGTGTCCCCAGGTCTGAACGAGAACACGAGCTATGCCTCCTTCTTACCTGTTTGATGTCCTGTTGGATAAGCCCAGTATTGCCACTGTGTCTGTGACAGGGTCGCTCTAATGTGCTAGTTATGGTTGTGCTCGCCGTATGTTGCCAGACATGATTAAGCAGTATATCAAGTTATGTATATTACTTTTGAGGGGACTGCTTTTTTGCTTTTTTCCCTCTTTTTCTTTTCCTTAAAATTTGCTATTTGTCACTGATACATCTAATATGGAGGCTTCACACTATATATAATTCTGTTCTTTAAATAGTGTTCAGTGGTGTTTAGTAGTTGTGTGATTTAAATCTGTATTTGTATGAGGGGTTGTTTGCCATGCATGCCGGGGATGCTGCGGGACGGTGGCCGGCCTCGCCCGCCCCCTCGGGCAGCGGTCGGGTGGTGGACATGGTTTGGCGGACGCTCCGGGGTGGTTGCTGAGGAGTTCCTTGGTGATGCTGGCCTGCTCCGTGGTGTCTGCCCGCCTCACCCACCTCTCTGTGGGCGGTTGGGTGGGTGGGCAGGGCTTGGCAGACGCGCCAGTGGGTGTGCTTTGCTATCCCTCTGTGGTGTATGCCTGCCCCCCCCCCTCCCGGCATTGGCCGCTGGTGGGGGTGGGCGTGGCCAGCCTACTGCGGGTGTCCGGCCTGCGTGGGAGATTTAACCAGGGGAGAACACAGGAGCAGCCACAGACCATCGAGTACCACCTGGCACCATCCTGCCAGACCAGCACGGCGGACATGTAAGCACCCATCTGGCACACAAATGACACTGCTTATTGCCACTCTGCCAGCCTGAGAGCTGATAAGCCTACTGCTGACTGCATGTCATATGGACACCAGCATCCCCGGGCTGTGGAAATGCTTATTAACAGCTCTGCGCAATTCACTGTCTGACATTTATGCTTGCTGCTGAAGATGTATCTTTGCTGGAATTACAATGCTGGGCTTGCTGCTGGACTTACTCACTGAACTATATGCTTATTAATACCGCATGTTGTACAGCGGGCTTGTGGCTTACACTCTGCCAATACAGACCTACTGGATGTGTCACTCAGTATCTTTGCAAACAAATCGGCTGTTTTGCTACTTTGCATTCTGCTACTAACAGTGAACTCTGACACGATGGCTGTGTTTAAAGCACAAACAAATGCATATGTTACTGGAACCATCTGCTGAATGGACCATATGCTCTGTGAATTGATAGCCACAGGCTGGACTGATTAACTGTGTGGCAAGCTTATCTATGAAGTCTTGAGCCTTTCTGAATGCAATATATTGGAGTGAAGCATACTTTTGTGCTTCACTCTCCTTCCATTTCAGAATTAAGTCCTCTTAGGGGGATTTCCACATGGCTACAATTATTGGAGGTAGAAGAGTGGGTAGGGTGGGCATTTGTGGGCTGGTGGGGTCAGGTAGGGGAGGCAGTTGGAGGGAGGTTGGGGCAGTACATTTTTATGTGCAAGGTTTTAACATTGATATATTTGAGATTAATAATAAAGATTTGATTACAATTTTCTAAAAATTAGTCAATTTGCTTTTGTGTCCAGTCGAGCCATACCCACTCAATGCAAACAAGGTATAAGATGCATGATCATGCGATTTAACAGAGACCCAGCAATTCAAGTCTGAGTTAGTCCATGGGAAGGGAACAATTTTCATTAAATTTAAATGTAAATAGAAATAATTAACATTTTATTGACCATCTTTAATCACTATGAACAATAAGACATAAGAAGGTGTTTCCCTCTTTTTCTTCTTCCAGCTAAGTCAAATTTTTAGATGCCATTATGGATTTAGCGGCACAGGGGAAGTAGCTGCTACACCCTACACCCTATACAGTATGCCACCTGTTAAATACATAAAAAAAAAACAATTCATACTGTTATGCTACTTACTTGCATAGGAAACCTGATGTTAAAAACTACCATTATTAATGTAATTAAGAGACAAGAGGCCAAAACACTGTACATTCCCTTTAAAATGTAAATTTGTCTAATTTGTATGTCACGGTAAATGTACATGCATCCACCCAGCTTCAGGTGCACTTTGGCCTGATATGTGCATATGCATGTCCATATGCAGCCATGCTCGTCCATGAACATCTTGCTAGCTTTTTTTTAATTAGCACATTCTTGTGGAAGGCACTGGTGTGTGCACAGGGTGGCAAGCAAATTCTCTTCCTAGTGAAACTAATGGAGAAGGCACTGGGCCGTGTCAAATATAACAATCAATTAGGAATGAAAATGTATTCCAAGGCATTTTGTTGTAGCTGATTATTACTTTTATTAACCACCCTGGCGTTCTGATTAAATCGCCAGGGTGGCTGCGGGAGGGTTTTTTTTAAATAAAAAAAAAACTATTTCATGCAGCCAACTGAAAGTTGGCTGCATGAAAGCCCACTAGAGGGCGCTCCGGAGGCGATCTTCCGATCGCCTCCGGCGCCCAGAATAAACAAGGAAGGCCGCAATGAGCGGCCTTCCTTGTTTTGCTTATATCGTCGCCATAGCGACGAGCGGAGTGACGTCATCGACGTCAGCCGACGTCCTGACGTCAGCCGCCTCCGATCCAGCCCTTAGCGCTGGCCGGAACTTTTTGTTCCGGCTGCGCAGGGCTCAGGCGGCTAGGGGGGCCCTCTTTCGCCGCTGCTCGCGGCGAATCGCCGCAGAGCGGCGGCGATCAGGCAGCACACGCGGCTGGCAAAGTGCCGGCTGCGTGTGCTGCACTTTATTTGATAAAAATCGGCCCAGCAGGGCCTGAGCGGCAGCCTCCGGCGGTGATGGACGAGCTGAGCTCGTCCAGACCGCTCAGGAGGTTAAGAAAAAAACACTGCACAGTAACTGTATCCTGATTCCATTTTCATTGCAAAAATTGATATAAACATTTGTAGGAAAGTGAATTCTACCATCCTCACTACCTACTCTTTGTCTCTGCTTGCTGCTCTGATATGGCAAACTTGAGTAATTTTTTGTGAATGGGATTCTGCTGAACCTCATTCTTCTTTAAAGAGCTAGAGTGTACTTTTCCTTTTAAGGAGATATTCCTTTTACTTAGCAAGGCCGATGTCTAAAGGTGCGTACTCACATCTGATTTTTCCAAATGACCGGCCGTTCAGACCGGTCGTTAGGACGTCAAATTGGGCATGTGTACAAACGGTCGTTCAGCTGATAACACTGGTTTTGATGGATCCGCTTGGCAGATCGGTCAAATCCAGTCTTACCAGCTGATCGATCGTTTGTACACACGCCCAATTTGACGTACAAATGACCAGTTGTTCAGACGTCCAAACGACCGGTCGTTTGGAAAAATCAAACATGTGTATGTACCTTAAGTTTGGCTATAAATCCCTGCCATTTAATTGACAAGTTGTTCACCCTTTTGGAACACTTAGAAAAGCTTTGGGGACATTAAAAGTTCAAAACTAAAAGATGAACACCCTTTTGAACAGCAAAGCTTGAAGTATTACATCTATAAAGAAGTTATTGTTTCATTTACTTGGGAAGAAAGCAAAAAATCTTTTTGAAGCAAACCACTGCACTAAAATGGTTCCTCTGGTCTTCAGAGGAACCACTATCCTGACAGCTAAGCACTCAGTTCTGCAACATGTCAAGATTCAAAGTGCAGCCTCAACACTCTGACGCTGCATGCAGTGCATTACCACAAAACGTGTGTTAACAGTGAAGCAAACTTTTAATTGACTGCATGCTTCACTTTATGCAATGTGATGTGCTGATAAAGTGCAGCACTGCTTTCCTATTCCATTGTGTTGCGTTTCTGCAGTTACAATGAATGCAACATGACTCCCACTATAAATCTAGCCTAAATATTTTACCACATTTTTAATTATTCATTCTTAAAAAATAGTTAATGCACTTGAAAACCACCAACATGTTATCCATTTAAGTAAAATACCACTTTTGTTACAAAAAAATCAATAACCCTAAATCAATGTTGCGCAAGTTGCTTTTTAAATTAATATTATTAATTTTTTTTTTGCAAGTTATTTTGCAGTCAGCTATACTTTTGCAAATATAACGATATTATTATTATTATTATTATTATTTAGTATTTATATAGCGCCGACATATTACGCAGCGCTGTACAGTGTATATATATATATATCTTGTCATTAACTGTCCCTCAAAGGAGCTCACAATCTAATCCCTACCATTGCCATATGTCTATCTTATGAAGTGTAAGTACTGTAGTCTAGGGCCAATTTTAGAGGTAGCCAATTAACTTATCTGTATGTTTTTGGAATGTGGGAGGAAACCGGAGTGCCCGGAGGAAACCCACGCAGACACGGAGAGAACATACAAACTCTTTGCAGATAGTGCCCTGGCTGGGATTCGAACCAGGGACCCAGCGCTGCAAGGCGAGAGAGCTAACCACTACACCACCGTGCTGCCCACGATATGCTCTTTGGTGCGTTTTCTCCTAGGAGATTATTTTTCATCTTCTCTTTAAAATAGTTTTTAATAATGTTTCAGTACTTTGCAATTGAAAAGGCACTAAAAAGTAAGTGAAACATTACTATCAAAACTATTTTGAGTATTTTCTTGCTTGCTGGTGATTTAAAGGGCATTTTATTGACAATCTGGGAAAATATCACTTAGGAGAAATGTCAGGAGAAAAAGTAAATTGTATATGGGCCCAAGGACTTCTAGTGACTGACTTTGTCACTACCATCTCTGTTAGGAACACTGTAAAAATGACTTGCAATGTACAGACCTATACTGAAGGTAATTACTCATTCCTTGAGAAGTAGCTTTACTTTCATTCATCCAACATGTGAATCAACTGGGAACTGGGCCACTGTGTAAAGCAGCAATAGCTGATTCACATATTCCAGAAATGCTAACAACCAATGCAATATTATACGGAACATTTAGAAAAAGATCATATCATTTATTGTTGAACTTTAAGATTCAAAGTGTAAACTTTAAGTACATAGTAATAACTTCCTTAGACTCGAAATCCTGTGTTTTATCTTAAAGGGGTTCTATGGAAGGTATTAAAAATAAAAAACTGACACTTACCTGGGGCTTCTATCGGTCCCCTGCAGCTGTCATGTCCCGCGCCGTCCTCCTACAATCCTCAGTTCCTCACCGCTGATCCCGGTCTTCTAATACAACTGCGGCTGTGCTTGCTCCCGCTTGCGTCTCTGGTACTGTACATGTGTAGTAAGCCAGAGACGCAAGCTGGAGCGAGCAGTATTCGTCTAGTTAGACAAATAATTAGACCGGGCTGGCAGCGGGGAACGGAGAATCGTAGGATGACACGGAACATGACAGCTGCAGGGGGCCGATGGAAGCCCCAGGTAAGTGTCAGTTTTCTGTTTTTAATACCCTCCACAGAACCCCTTTAAATAGCACTGATTCTATGCATTTTTATGCAGAGGCAAATCATTTTTTTTACTAATATAAGGAGATGCTAACTACCAGTAATCTCTTGATCTTAGTAAACCAGGTCCGGTCTTGTCATGTAAGACTGATCACAAAAAGACAAAATTATACAACAGCAACTCCAGTAATTCAAAATTGAATTATTCATATCCACCAGCTTAGAATTGTTAAAAAAGACCTTGGAAAAAAACTCCATCAAATGTTGACTACTTTACTAGGTGGTCTGTAAAATAACTTACATAGACATCTGGATTGAAAACAGATATGTCTATGAAAGAAAAAGTTACAAGGGTAAAGTTTTTTTCCCTGACTTGATAAAAGTATCGCCAGCCAGTATTTAAAGTCATGGATGTCCTTCAATTTAACAAAAGCATCCAAACCTCTTTGTAAATGCAGATAAAGAATTTGCCATAACTATCACCTCTGGGAAGATATTCTGCATCACAGCCACTCTTTTTATAAAGACCACCTTTCTAAACAGGTAATAAAATCTCATGTCCTCCATATGCAATTTATGTCCTCTTGTCCTTTGTAGAGACCTAGGGATAAAAAGCTAATTTGCCGAGCTTTTATATTACCCTTGGATGTACTTATACATATTAATTAGATCACCTCTAATTCTTCCCTTTTCTATAATAAATAAGCCCAGTTTGTCTAACCTTTCTTTGTAAGTAAGACCTTCCATCCCTTTAATTAGATAAGTTGCCCACTTAGGTACTTGTTTTAAAACTCCGCTGAATTTCCACAGATGTTGTGCCCAAAACGATATTCCCTATTCCAGACGTGGTCCTACAAGTGATTTATACAGAGGCAGTAGTATATTAGCGTAATATGTTTTTATTTTCCTTTCTATGCACCCCTCAAAGATATTTTTTTTAAACTGAGCCACTTGACATACTTTGCAGAGACTGAACTCACATAGCAAAATGTTATCATTGTCTCGTAACCATATAATATGCATATTGGTCTAGCCCATCAAAAATCACTGTTTTGTCATGCAACATATATAAACACGTGCTTGACCAGTTTAAAAGACCATCTCAGTCCTGGCTTCAGTAAGCACAGAAGAAATGGCACAATTAACAAATCCATTGAAATACTTATCTTATGGTTGCCAATAAGGCTCATTGAATTTGAAATATATTCTAGTGCTGTTTATTACACCTTAGTGCATCCGATGTGCAGAATAATGTGCAGTGCTGTGTTCTAATGCAGCACATTGATCTGCAAGGGACTGGTGTAAAAGGGTCATTGTAAAAGCATGGATTTGTTCAACCTGTCCATTGCCTGTCCAGTGCCCACTGCATCACAATGCAACAATAACTTCCTTGCTTGGAGTCTACATTTAAGAGAGTCAAGCAAAAGTTGCTATCATGTTACCTACAGATAGTAGAAAAGATTAAAAAAAAATACAGATATTGCAGGTTATACCTTTAATGTGATACCTAAATTTACTGTACCTTTGGATTCAAGCTTGCAAGACACTCTGTTCTTTTACCCAGGCATGATGTTTAACCACTTCACCTCCAAGGGTTTTTCCCGTTAAAAATCCAGAGCAATTTTCACCTGTCAGTGCTCCTTCCATTCATTCGCCTATAATTTTATTACTACTTATCACATCAAAACAATCTTTTTTTCCACCACCAATTAGGCTTTCTTTGAGGGTATTTTTTGCTAGAATATTTTATTCTAAAAGTGTTTTAAAGTGGTCTGAAAGTCAGCATTTCTACTTTGCTCTAAAAGATCCCTCACAGCTTGAAAGCTACTATCCCTATTTTTTTTAGCAGAACATCACTGAAATAGTTAAACAAAGCCCCTTGTCCTGCTATTCAGCTTCAAATCCGCATCCAAACTAAAGATAACACTATCTTTGTTTACATTCCAATGTTGATACAATGTGTGTCAGGGCCCGTTTCCACTAGAGTGAATCTGCATGCATTTTCTGCATGCAGATTCGCATAACCAATACAAGTGGATGGGGCTGTTTCCACTTGTCAGGAATTCTGTGCGGTCTGCTGTACAGAAAAAACCTGCACGGCAGAGCGGTCAGAATTCGCATTCCGCACACCCGCACGCGAATCGCCGCTAATGTAATTTAATAGGATAACCGCAAGCGTTTTTGTCTTGCAGTTTTCCATGCGTTTTCGCATGCGTTATCACTTAAAAACCCATGTCAATGCTTAACGGCATTGACATGGTTAAAACCGCATAGCGCAAACCGCGAGCGATTCCATGTGAAAATCCGCATGGAAACGCAAACGAATCCGCACTCGCATGCGGATTCGTTGCCGCGTTTTCCGCAACAAAATTGCAACGCACAAGTGGAAAGGGGCCCTAAACACAAAAAATTTGGGGTAACTATTGGGGAGTGTGGGAGGTTAGAAGTTAATTTAAAATGTAAAAATAAGGTCAAAATAGGTCTTTTATAAAAAAAATATGTAGATGTAATTTTACTATTTGGCAACAAGATGTCCTTGCACCTGACTTCCTTATGCGTATATTACTACCGTATGCAAAGAGGAAGTGATGCGTGGACGGTCTTTGTGAATGGCGGCGCCGTCTCATGGATGGCCGCATTCATTCACACAGGGACTTACATCAAGGAATGGGATCCAATTTATTGATCTAGCGGCTAATGATTAGCGGGGGTAATGAGTGCGGTCCGGGAACGTGTGGGGAGTGAGCAGAAACGCGCAGTGGTTATGGGATTTTGCAGGGATGTAATTACTCTACTCGTCCCAGGGGAAGTGGTTAAACACATAACTGAAACATTACAGTATACGCTGAAGCCATTGTAAGACAGAGAGACATTGGGGATGACAACAAAGAACAGTGGAATCCTAATGCTAGGCACATCCAGGATTTTAGAAGAAAAGTAGGTCCGGCACCAGTCTGCTGCTTCAGTGAAAATTTTAATCAGTAAGGTTGACATTGGGAAGTACAAAAAGATGGCCTGACAGCCGCTTCGCAGGTCACCCTGCTTCGCCAGAGGCCAGCTTTTAGGGCACAATAAGCTACACTTTGGAAACTTGTAATTTGTAAACAGACAATATTACTATATTTTACTACAGGAAAAATAAGAAAAAAATAAAAAAAAACTACTAACTCAGTTTTGGGCCATTATAGTTTTAAAATAATACATGCTAATGTAATTAAAACCCACACTTCTTTGTTGTCATCCCCAATGTCTCTCTGTCTTACTATGGCTTCAGCGTATACTGTAATGTTTCAGTTATGTGTTCAACCACTTCCCCTGGGACGAGTAATTACATCCCTGCAAAATCCCATAACCACTGCGCGTTTCTGCTCGCTCCCCGCGCGTTCCCGGCCCGCACTCATTACCCCCGCTAATCATTAGCCGCTAGATCAATAAATTCGATCCCCTTCATTGATGTAAGTCCCTGTGTGAATGAATGTAATTTGCAATTTTCGGACACTTTTACGTTCAGATCAATTATTTCCAAGATGTCCGATCTGATTTCTGTTCGATTTTTCAAACAGTTTTTCATAGAAGTGAATGGAAAATCGATTCAAAGATTGTTCAGAAATCAGATCGGACATGTTGAAAATAATCGGACAGTAAATCTGTCAGAAAATTGCATACCTAGTGTACCTAGCTAGCCTAACTAGCGTACGTACCTAGCCTAAGGAGAACCTGAACTGAAAATAAAAAGTCAAAATAACCATACACAGGTCATACCTTCTGTGTATTCTACTCCTCAATCTCTTTCTGCTCTCCTGCATCCCATTTGTCCACTGTGATGAATGCATTTCTCCATACTCCATTTTAAAAATGGCCATTACCCCCTAACAGCTTCCTGGTCAGCACACTGTTAAACTGTAATATCATCCACTTGAGCCATAGGGAAACACGGACATTGCTTTGCACATTCAGTTGTAACTGACAGCTGCTGAAATATAACTGACAGCAACTGGTATATTTCAGTTCTGACAAAATATTGTCAGAACTGGAAGGGATCACTGTAAGAATAAAATGGTGAGCCTCTGAGAGGAACTGACAGTGAGGTTAGTATGAAATATTAATTTGCAACTACGTCATGTATTTATTTTAAATAATTTTCCTCACTTCAGGTTCCCTTTAAAACTGAAGTGTGAAAGCAGCACCAATTGAGTCTGGCTATTTATTGTCATACTATTTCTCAAAGGGGCCTTTATATGCATCAGTTTTACAGTACATTTCCAGGCAAGCGTCTCTTAAGTTATGGTATAAGAGCCAAAAAATTGATAGAAGTCCGCACCACCTCGACAAATCACAAAGACTTTATTGAATATAAAAGTTAAAACATGCTGTGTGGCAGAACAGACCACTGTTTCGGGCTCTTGCCCCTCTTCGAGCTGCCTAGTATGTGTGTATATACATACAGATAGATAGATAGATAGATAGATAGATAGATAGATAGATAGATAGATAGATATCCAACAACCAATTAGAACAATCAAGAAAACAAGCGGATATGATGGGAGACTGCACACCTCACCCGATTTGGGGGTACAACCAATGTGTGGTGCTAGTAGCTTACGGAATTAGTGAAATGCTATTTAAGTCATATGTACATATCCCAATCAAGAACATTTCTAGAAAAATTCAGGATTTATCAAATTTCCCCTACAGGTCCTGCACATGACTGCAATCACATAACTTACTCCTTAACGTTTCAGGAACACCCACTATGGTCTTTATTCACCCAGGATAAAACTATTTGCAATACTTTAAATTCAGAATAGCTTTGTATAATTTCTTAAGCCCTGCAATGTTTTCCTGCTCAGGAGAATCCCCATTATTCAGTGTTCACTTCTTAACAGCTCATAAACAGTCTTAGTTTCATAGGATAGAACAAAAAAATATATCACAGATAATATTATAAATATATTTTCTGAATGGAACCACCTAGCCCAGGAGGTGAGGACTAGATTAACATTGAGTAAAACCAAGTATACTTATTTGTATTTGTATGTAAAGAAGTCTTCTTTAGTTAGTATGCATATTCATACAGGAACTGTAAAAACAGCAGAAATAGAAGTTTTGCACAGTTTAAAAAAAAAAATATAAAAACTTCACATAAGCTGCTCTTTACCACAGAATTCTCAGCTGGCTTGTCTTGTCCTTCCTTTTAAGACTGTCATTACTATATGGTGTCAAAGCATGCATTTAAAGGCTGGTTGTTTGTCAAATAACTGCTTAGCAACCAATTTGCCTCAGAACAATCACTAACTGCTAAAACACTGCTACAGGGATGTGGAGATAACACAGAGAATGTATCTAATTCTACCGATGGATCAGAGTTTATTCAAAATAACAGTAGCCAAATAAAATTTATATGGAAACCTCTTTCGGGGGAAAAAAATCTTTCCATTAAAATACACAACTGCTTCAGCCCCATGGTAGCTGTAGGGTTAAAAACAAGTTACAAGTTTGCAGCTGCCATAGCAACCATGAACTAATTTTCCTTTCATAGAGCAGCCTGCATACTGTAGGTTCAGGCAGCACAATGGCTAAGTGGTTAGCCTTCTTGCCTTGTAGTGCTAGAATGCCAGGTTTGGATCCTGACCAGGACATTAACTGTACGAAGGTGTACTTCCTGTACTTGAATGGGCTTCCTCCCACATCCCATAATTGGCTTTACCTAAAATTAGCTCTCAAATTTAGTAGGTACATTTATAATGAGTACTTTGCATTTGATATAGCAGTGTTATATACATGATAACTAGTAACAATAGACTGTGCTAAGGGTGGTACTCCAACCCTGTGATCAATTCCTAAACATGCTTCACTCACATCTCCCCGTCAATACTGGAGCTCTGATCCCATGGTTTATATATAAAGTAATTCTGTTGTCAAACTAATTCAGTCTATTACTTAGGACTCATTCACACTAGTCAGTGAGTTAAAATGCATGAAAATGCATGAATAAAAACTCATGAAGGGGCTTGTGAGTTTCTGTGCATTTTCATGAGTTTTAACTCTCGGCGAGTTAAAATGCACTGCACAGCAACTTACTTACTTTTTCTCCCCTGATGACGCAAGACTGCGAAACCGGTCGTGAAGGTAACCATTGTCTATTGATCTACGATTGACCATTACATGCGCGCTAATCTTCCGGGGTTCCCAGTTTATGGGCCCCGTATGTGAGTTATTGTTTTTATATCTACTGCCTTTTAAAGAAATTTTATCTAAATAAATGGGTTGCGCTTAGATATTGCCGTTTTTGTTTTCCTATATAAATTCCTGAAACTTTACCTCCATACGGATGTCCACTGGATCTTCACGACGTCTGATGTTCCCTGGAGGTTATCTGTGACCTGAGCCATTTTACAACCTTATAATGTGGGTTGTTGGAGCTGGTAAGCCTTTTCTTGTGTTGATGTTTGGCGGATACCTACCTCTGAGCATTTGATATATTGTGGTGAAGAATTTATCATTCCCTACATACAATGACTTTCTAAACCTGCGCTGACCTTTGATGTACAGCAACTTGCTGTTGTAGTGTCTATGGACTTTCATGTTCCCTTGTAAAATGCACACTATGTGCAGTGAGCCAAAACTCACAGCAACTCACTCAGTGTGAATGAGCCCTTACTTCACTTTTTTCTATCTATGACTACATAAAAGAGGCATGTTGCACATGCAGCTTGACAACAATGTATCCGTGTAAGGCACAGGGGGCCATATGCAATTCACTTTTTCCCCTGATTTTTCTCCCAGGTGAAATTTTCACAACTTGTCATAAAATTCCTTTCAAGCCACCAGCAAGCAAGAAAATACTCAAAATAAAATTGATAGTACAATTTCACCAACTTTTGGGTACATTTTCAATTATAAAATGCTGAAAAGTTAGTTTAAAGAGAAAATCTCCTAGGAGATAACTCGGGTGCAAAAGTGAATTGCATATGGGCCGAGGTTTGTACATGTTCAAAACATTTATCTCCACTTGGCTATTTAGAGTCTTATAAGCAATTTACACCATAGAATCCCATTATTATGACTACCAGCACTAACATCTAGGATAACAACCTCTGGCAACACAGATGGCAGCCAGATGTAGCAGGTATTTAGATTATTACAGAGTGCATTGTATTGCAGAGTGCATTGCATCTGACAATTCCTGACAGCGTGCATGGTGGTGGATCCAGTTCCAACATATGTTTATTGTGCTAGTCCCAAATGTGCTCAACTGGGTTAAGGTTAGAGAAATTTAAGAGCCCAAGGAATTAATCACAAAACATGACTCATTGGTGGAGGCAATATTTGCAAGTCAGTGCAGGTCTGTCAGCACTCAAGATCAAATTACAGTTCCCTTAGATTATAAGCCTCTAGAATGGTCCTCCCCTTCCCTAGTGTATTCTACATGATTGAGTGCTCCTTTCCTATAACCGATCATACTTGTATTACGGGGCTTACCTAACCAGCCCCAAATCACACGATTTTGGCCTCAATTCATAAAGCTTTAGACGCATGCGGTAATGCTGAAAACAGCAGACTTTCCCGAGCACTTAGCTAAGTGTCAATTCATAAAGACTGTTACCGCATGAAAAACTGAAATTACCAAGCAGTGAGTGAGGAAAATTACCGACTTGGCTGTAGTTACCTCCAACACATGTCAGTAAATTGTCAGCAAATGTCAATTCATAAAGCCTTCAAAAAGCGGTAAGCAAGACGATAATTACCGACACCTCTGGAGAGGTCTTAAAGGGAACCAGAGCTGAAATGAAAATTAAATTATACATACCTGGGGCTTCCTCCAGCCCCATACGGCTGTTCGATCCCATGCCGCCGTCCTCCTCTGCCCGCAGCTACGAGAACCGGCTTTGCGCTGATCCGTCAGTCGGAGCCAGTCTAAGCGTAGCAGAGGTGCGCTCTTTGCGTATCTCTGCAGTAGTGTATGGAGAAATACATAGAGGGCGCACTTCTCCTGCGTATGCCGGCTCCGATAACGTCAGCGACGGGAGCCGGTTCTCGTAGATGCGGGCAGCGGTGGATGGCGGCGTGGGATCGATCAGCGCGTATGGGGCTAGAGGAAGCCCCAGGTATGTATAACTTCTTTTTCCTTTTTTTAGCTAGGGTACATCTGTGGTACCCTTTAACAAGTCACCGATACCTCTGTATCTGTGCAGGGAGCCGAAGTCTCTGTGAGTCTGTGCAGGGAGCCGAAGTCTGTGTGAGTCATCTGTGCAGGGAGCCGAAGTCTGTGTGAGTCAACTGTGCAGGGAGCCGAAGTCTGTGTGAGTCTCGTCTGTGCAGGGAGCCGCAGTCTGTGTGAGTCATCTGTGCAGAGAGCCGAAGTCTGTGTGAGTTATCTGTTCAGGGAGCCCTTACAGCTTGTAACAAAAGAGAGATATCGCCACACTTCTGCTGTAACACTCAATGGGCTGCTGTAATTTACCGAACTTCAGGGGCGTATCAATAGGGGGTGCAGAGGTAGCGATCGCATCGGGGCCCTTGGGCCAGAGGGGCCCCAAAGGGCCCTCCCTCAACTACAGTATTAGCCCTCTATTGGTTCTGTCTTCTGTGCTCATAATAATCACTTCTATAGATACTTTGAATAGTGGTAATCATAAACAAACTGTTCCCCTTTCCCTTTTTGCACCTCTGACACTGTAGTTGTCATTGGCAGATTTTGGTGTGCTGTATCAATTGTTATGTATAGAGTGCTTGGGGGGCCCCAATGTAAACCTTGCATTGGGGCCCACAGCTCCTTAGCTATGCCACTGAAAGGCAGCTGTGAAAATCTTTATGAATTACCACACAAAGGTCTAAAATACTGAATGAGGTATTTTCCCTCCCATATTTCTTTAATCGCATTACTTTTATGAATCGAGGCCAATGTATCTTGTACCGTTTGCCTTGTATAGCTTTGTCCTAAGATGTATAACCTTGTTACATCTGTCATAATTTGCATCTTTGTATGTATTTATTGTCCAGTGCTGCGTAATATGTTGGCGATTTATAAATACAGTTCTTCAGTAAAAATGGTTAAGCGCTCTTCTCTGCCTGTTCCTTCTTAGACACAGCAAATATGTCATATAATGAAAAAGCCCCCCCTTCGGGGAGAGACTCACCAGACTTCTAGGCCTCCAAGGCCAATGCTCGCATTCGGGGTATTGGCCACCCCGCAGCCTCTCTGGCAGTCCTCTCTTGGCTATTCCCAGTCTGTGTAAGCAAAAAGCGGATTCCACATCGCGTAAAAGCGTACCAGTTTATTTTTAAAAAATTTAAAAACAGATCAGTGGTGTATAACCACTCATTGGGTCAGAAAACTTCATCAAAAATGAAAAAAAACAACATTTATAAATACAATAAATAATAGGAAGAAGAATAGTTACACAGTCATTAATGATGCACATCTGCAAGAGCCACCTGATTCATATGGATGGCGAGTTGCTCAACAACAGTAAGCTGACTGGCCCACCCCAACCTGCACAGATGACCTTCATCTCTAACATCAATGGCTTGTGCTGCCCTACATTTACCACATCAAGTTATCAAACAGGGATGGTCGAAGTCAGCAAACTTCGCTACGCAGGAACTATGCATAGTTTCATGCAGTTACGCTTCACCAAACTAGGGCTTCGAAATCAAATATTCGCTTCATATGCATTTCGTAGACTACGCGTTAAAATATGCAATTACGCGTAGTGCGAAGCGTAGTGTATGCGGATGCTTATGCCTGTATGCAGAAAATTTTACGCATTAATTCCTCTTTGAATGTCTATTCCGGGAACTCTTCTATGCATACATTCCCCTTTTCAATGCGTAAATTTGTAAGCATACAATCGCACACGGAAAATTAGACGCGAGTAACGCAGGATCGTAGGTAAAGTAATTAGCTTTTATTCACAGACAACCTTTCACAGAGGTCCTCCCTCCATTTCATCAGGTCTTACAGAGCATTCACAGGAAGTGACATTTATAGTGACAAACAATGCATAAATTAGCTATGTAGTCAATCACCATTCATTAGGCAGAGCCAGTAAGCTCCTTATCTAAGTAAATATTTAATAAATGGATGGAGTCAATAAGCAGTCTAACAGTCTCCCGGCAGCGATCGCTGCTGGGAGACTGATGATGGAGCAGAGCTCCATTATTGAAGCAAAGAGCGCGTGCAATCTGCAAAACACACCCCCAGGATTTGACGCCAATCGGCGTTAGTCGGTCCTGGGAGAGCCACCGCGTTCACACCAATTGGTCGTATAGAGGTTAAATAAAGGGATGGATTTGGAAAGAGGTGTGTTATTGAGAAAATGCTAATAATGGGTGGGGATATGTGAATGCTAAAAGATAGTATAGTAAGCATGTAGTTAATGTTTTAGGGGCTATAATCCTTTATATACGACAAACGCTACTACGAGCTGTTATCCAAGCACAGCCACATCTTGAGGAGGTGAGACCTGTCCTGGATAGGGCCCGACGCCATATTTACAAAATATAGGAATGTGGGCTCGATGATGAACTGATGCACCTGATTTTCTACATAGTTGTTGCATGCCACTTTATTGATGAAGTTCTGTTTGTGTACCCAAGTACTCAGTGTTGCCTTTCATTGTATTTAGTGCACAGTCCTTCAGCCATGAAGGTGAAAATTACTCTTGTTCACACTTGACAGAAGGATCTTAAGCCTAGTTTTCTGTTCCTAACATTAGAGACATCAAAGGTCTTATTAGATCTCTAATGTCTCCATAAAAAACAATTGTGAAATACACTTCCAAACAAGCACATCTTTCCGTTACAGTCAGTAACTGGAAAGTTGTAAATAAAAAAGGTAAAAAAAAGAATGAAAATCATCCTATAAGCAGATGCTTCACTATACCCATGCACATAATATTGCTATTACTTTACACATATAAGGTATATCCACATACATTAGCGATTTTTAAATTATTTTAGAGCCAATATTTTATTTTAACACAGGGACATAGTAAAGATTTTAAGCAGTTTGTGACTTTTTTGTATACTGTAAATGTTTGCCACTACAAAATACACCATTTAACATGTAGACATATTTAATATTTATTAACTCACTACAGTCTCATATGAGACTCCCTAAGGAGGATTCCCATTGGTCAGTTTAGTGGACCAATAGGGAGCCCAGGCGGAAGATTTAAAGGTGTTTTGCTGAAACTACCTATATTATAGGGCTGTGGAGTCCCAGCACGGGGAGGCAGTGCAGCAGTGAGAAGTGGTTAAGAAAACTTTGGAATGAGGTGACTTTTTTCTTTATTTAATAAATATAAAATAAATTGCTTGACCTACCCCTTAAACGTTACTTTAATCTCGTGCCCTAATGCAGCCTAGTATAACCAGAATGGCCAAATCAGACAGCCTAGGGCTCCACTATACTGAACAATATCAAACTGCATGGTCCATGACATGGGGGATCTTGCAAGAGAAGGGCAGAAATCATTTCCCTCTTCTGAAAAGCTCTTGTCATGTCATGAGGTTCATCCTCACCTCCAGTGTCCAGGAGGATATGTGGGTAACTACTACCCGCACGCATGTGGTAATAGATACTGGGAGGTTATGGTGACATCTGTGCAAAGTTGGTGTAGACATAATGCTATACTGCGAGGGGTACATAAGGGTAATTCGGGGTTCTAGCATTTGCTGGACTCCGAAGCTCGTCAGCGGCGTACAAATACATACGCAATCCAAGAGCGCCCATCAATAAGGGGACCCCCAGCTGTATGTCCCCTTCCAGGTTAATAGGTCTTGAGAGTCACTTGAGGGTCAGTTTTGACCCCCTACCTATTTAGTGTATTTAAAAAAAAAGACTTTATTAAGATTTAAAAGTATATATTATTTCAGTTGTATCCTTGTTATTTGTGACATCTTCTTCGTTATATGGCCTCAATGCACTAAGCTTTATCAAACACTTTATCAAACGTTTGATAATTTACCTCATGGCTAAAGTCTAATTTTGAATTCACTAAGGTGTAATACATTTATCGAATGTTTTATTGATAAAACGTTCAATAAATCTATAACACCTTAGTGAATTCAAAATTAGATTTTACCCACAAGGTAAATTATCAAACGTTTGATAAAGTGTTTTGATAAAGCTTAGTGAACTGAGGCCTATGTCTTTCTTCTGTACACTCCTGCCTTCCTTCTTTTTCCATCTGTAATTTTTCTTGAACACCTGCCCCCAGCCGACGCTCCCTGCCATTTTTACCACCGCACGGATGGCTCAGTGCTGCTACAGTGGCACTCTCCTGTCATCTGCAACTACATTCCAGCCCCCCTCCCCCCCCCCAACACATCACTCCCCACTGCAGCTGCACTGATGCATCTTATATTACTGCCACTACTCTCAGACACCCTTCTATATGTCTAAATGATGTAAACAAAAGCCCAATTTGGAATGAGTATTTAAAAAATTTAAACTTTATTCAATTTAAAAAAAAAATTATCTGTATTCTTTTATGTATCTGTATTCTTCTTCCTTCTGTATAATTCTTTCTTCCATATACTTCTTTTTTCTGACATCATCTTCTTCTATGTACTTCATTTTCATCTGTATACTTTTTTCTTTTAATTTTACCTTGTTTTCATCTTTCTTCTTTCCCTCTTTCTTCTGTAAATTTGGAGAGTTGACCCCCAGCCAACACTCCCTATCAGACTATACAGCATTGTACACACACAGCACACTGTACTTACGCTACTGAAGCAATGTAAATGCAAAGATGATTGACTGGACAAATAGAAAAGATGCCAAGTTATGGGTAAGGGTAGAGAATGCACTGGCATGTAGGATCTTGGGATTTGCCCCATGGGCCACAAGAGAGACCCCAGTTAAAATAGCACAAATGGACCCAAATATGTCACTGTTGGAGAGGGTTTGGAATTTTTCACTTCATTGGACATGGCCAACTATACGTTCTGGGAGAAAGTCATTCAGCTTATTAATAAGATTTGTAGGGTGGGACTGGAACCCATTTACTATACACTCCATGGCACATACTTATCTATGAAGAACTACATGTACGACCATAGTCCCTCTCTTGCTAAGCGCAGTAAAAGGCAATATCATAGCTAGATGGAAAAATCCTTTCCCACCGTCAATTTAAGACTTAGTAGATAGAACTTGTAGGATAATGGAAGTGGAGAAAACAATCAGTTGTTTGAGAGATGTCAGTAGGATATAACTCGAAAACTGGGAACTGTGGCAGGAATTTTTTACCTCAAAAGAATGTAAACAACTATAAGGCAAATATGATCTCATACAAAGTAGACAAAGTAAAGTAAAACAGAGCTTTTCCTAGCTCCCACAGGGTATGTTTGTGAAAGATGACCAAGATTGGTAATAAGGTAGTATATGGGAAGTTTTTGGCATGGGGGGGGGGGGGGGGTTGCACCCAATTGGGAATATTATTTGTTTATCTGACAGTATCGGATGTATAATTTAAAGATTACTGAGTCTCATATTATACCTTGTTTGATTATATTGATTAAGGAATGTACAATGTCAATGACAAAAAATTAGTTTTTTTGAGGAATGCATTTATGTGTAAAATAAGTTGAAACAAATAACAAAATGAAAACAAAATACTTTATCTTATATCATAATAACATGTTTTTTAAAGAATATTGCAGCTCACACAAACCATGATTTATGCACAGAAAATATAAATCTCTTTACAGTCCATTATGCAGAATCTTTACAGCAGTACACTATGTTCTTCCTTGTACCTGAATATAGCTGGCATACATGTAGATTCAAGGACAACATTATAGATTTCTCTTGCCTCCAAAGATATTCATTTTTCTCTCCATAGTATGTACCAAGGCTTTCTGTTCACCTTGTGGCTGAAAAGAGTTGTAATGAGTTTGTACATTGAGCTTCTGACATAACAATCAACTCTGTAAAGTGACACTTTGACAGACTTGATGAAGTGTCACTAAAGGTAAGGCAGGCTATATTGTATACAGCCTTACAGTCATATGGGTGGGAAGGGTGCATGGCCTTGGCCCTCTCCTGCTAACTTAATCCTTCCGGCTATCCTGCTCTAGCCAAAATCTTCCCGAAACAAGCTGAAGTGTGCACAAACTACTTCTGTCCCTCAGTAATGCAGTTATTAACCATGTCTCACCGTGCTTCAGAAGCTGCAGCCAGGTTCCAGAAATATCAGTGTGGCCATGATAGCGATGACTAGTGTTGAGTTAAAATTTTGCATAATCCTAATTTTGCATCAAAATTTGCAATTACAATTCAAAATTTCTAGCAAATTTGTAATTTTGTGTGTGACCGTAATTATGATCTATAATTTCACAAATACTCAATTACACGAAAATGCTAATTTTGCTTCTTGAAAGGCAAGTAAAAAAATTCTAAAAGTCCTTGCAGTTTTTTGAGAAAATTGATTTTAAAGTATTCAAATAAGAAATAGTTATGGTAGGGCAGCAACATGAGAGTAAAACCTCTCCATTCTAAAACAAAAAACATGGCAGCAGGGTTTAGGTTTAAAAGCTTGCTTATGAACAAGCCACGGCAGCACTGGAACAATGGCCCTTAAACAGAAGAGACCTAGGTTCAGATGTCTGGCCATAACTGCACCACATGTGACAAAAAAAACAAAACACAACAAATCAGCACATATACTTAGTACCAACTGTCAAGCATAGTAGTGGAGGAGTTAAAATTTGGCCTTGATTCGCGGGGCCTGTGCACTTTGCAGTCATTAAGTTGACTATGAACTGCTCTGTATACCAGACTATTCTAAAGTGAATGTGAAGCCATCCGTATGATAGTAGCTTATTGGCTATTACATCAGGGACTTTGGGTGCCAGTGATTAACTGAGGGTCCTTTTCCACTACCAGAATTTTGCAATCCGATCGCTAGCAAATAGCAAAACTCTAGGTACAGCAAAACTAATGAATACCACGGTAACCAATTCCATTAGTGCAATATATTTGCCGAGTGATTTTGTATTGAGCGCAATTGTCCTCCTGCCATGTTTTCTAAGCCATTCAGCTCCTATGCTTTGTATTGGCACCGCTATGGTACTTTTTCCTGCAATTCAGCAATTTCCCACTCAGTTTATTTTTTTTACCAATGCAAATTGCAAAAGCAAAATGCACTGCCATTTTTTCGTATACTCAAGGGACACACTGCGGATCCTTTTGTACATATCCAAGGGATAACACCTTGATCACGGCAGAATTGCTGCAGTTCAAACACTATAAACACTGGAAGTGAGTTACTGCACCTGTGCATGCAGTGTGTGTACATGTGTGTATGGACTAGGGGCTTGATTCATTGAGCTTGCAGTTGAAAGTTGAAAAGAGCACTAATAGCAAAAGAAGGTTAGTGTTAGGTGTAGACAAGCGGGTTACTGTTAGGCATTAAGAGGCATTAACAATAACTCCCTCATTAGTGTTAGGCATTAAGAGGAAGGTTAGTGTTAGTATTAGGGGCTGAGTAAGTCAATTGTAAACTTCTGGTAAAATTACATTACCAATATTTTCCCCATCAACATAAAAACTCAACAGGCAGCGACGCTACACATACACTCATAGCTACAGATTTTTAGATTAAATTATGTTTGTCTTCACAAGGCAACGCTTAATGCATGTAGCTTAAGTTTCCCTGGCTACCTCCTACATTGCTGCTTAGTTGATCCATCTAGATTAGAAGCTTCTAATGAATAATGAGTTAGCCACATTCTACTGATTCTCATGTGAGTCAGCAAAAGCCTCTTATGCAGACATCCTGTAACTTCACCAGATGGAGAGAAAATCTTGCAAAATATAACTGTTTATTTTTATCCATCGTAATGAAGTAATTTAGTTCATCAAGTGCAGCAGTTGTTATAAAATATACCTTTTATTTTGTTTATCCTATGCATACCACTATTACAGTGCTAATAATACTTTTTGCTATTTGTGTTCCGTATTTTACCGTGTTTCCCCGAAAATAAGACACTGTCTTATATTAATTTTTCTTTCAAAATATGTGCTAGGGCTTATTTTCAGGGAGATCTTATATTTTGTGGGGGTAGCCAGATCCCCATTTAGTATTTAGCCAGATTTCCTCCGCATACAGGCAGATCCTTCTGTATATGGCCAGATCCCCTGTATATAGGCAGATTCCCCTGTGTATAGCTAGTCCCCCTGTATATAGCTTGATTTCTATGTATATGGCCAGATCCCCCTGTATATAGGCAGATTCCCTCTTGTATATGGCCAGATCCCTTGTATATAAGGCAGAGTCCCCCTGTATGTGGCCAGAGCCCCCTGTATATAGGCAGATTATCCCTGTATATGGCCAGATCCCCCCTATATATAGGCAGATTCCCTCCCTCACCCGCACACTTGCCCGCCCACTTTACTACATCTGTGCCTGGCTCCTGGCCACAAAGTCGGATTCCTCCGCTGTTTATCACCGGCATAATTAAAACCACCGATCAGCGGTGAAGGCGGCTAGTGCAGTCCAGTAAGCACTGCCGTATACAGGACGTGATCTTTGTTTACTTCCTGTAGAGGGCGGCACTGTTACTGGACTGCAGTAGCTGCCTTTTACCGCTTATCAGCAGTTTGAATTATGTCGGGGATGAACAGCGGAGGGATCCGACTTTGTAGCGAAGGGGCCAAGAGCCAGGAACAGATGTGGTAAAGCGGACGAGCGGGCAAGCGGGAGAGCGGGCGGGCGGGGGGGGGGGGGGGGGGCGGATCGGGGGGAAGGGGGGTGAAGTGAGCAGGACCCCAGCGCCGACCATGTCCCCGCCTGGTCCACAGCCACTAGGGCTTATTTAAGGAGGATGTCTTATATTTCAATGATACTCAAAATATAAGCTAGGTCCTATTTTCAGAGAATGATTTATATTCGTATGGTAAATCTGCATCCCAGAAAATTTTAACTAACATGGAATTTTCTCCAGTTCTCAGCCGCTCATGTGGCTTTCGGCAGGGATCTAGTAGGAGATTGATAGGATGAAGATATTATCATTTAGCAGAAGCCACCTTATCCATTGCCATCGAATTTGCATGCATCCTCCATCATTCACAACAAACCTCTGAGAAAACCCTATAATAGCGTAAAACCACTGCCAGCACAGGCCTCCAGCACTAGGAAGTGATAGATATTTTTGGAAATATGGAGCGCACCAAGAATTCCCCATTACATAACTCACAGAGAGTGTACGCATAGCAACTGCTGTCTGTCGGGTGAGTCTTAGTGATGCTGTCATTTCTGTGCTGTTGGATTAAGGATTTGTCACTTTTTTAGAGTGCCAACTATACTCAATTACACTGCTACTACTTTGGGTAACAGCATCCACCTCATCAAGTTTGAGCATCCACATTAAACATTACAGCATCTAACCATTAGAACTGTGGAGCACCTTCTTGATTCGTTGATTTGGAAAACAAACCTGAGCTGACATAGCATGTCAGATTGGATTAGGATTTCTACTTAGAAGAATGCAGTGAATCAAGACAGCATCTTCTGACAAAATTGCCACTATTCATCCCCATGCTGCAGACACAAATTAAGTTTACTAGGTGAATATGAAATAAATGTGCAATTAATTGTGACATAACAAACATTCTGAAAAAGGTCTTAGTGAGAAACCACTGGAAAGACTTCCACCTGATCTGATGGAGATTCTCTTTATCTATTCCTTTTCACATTTCAAGCTATTTATATAAGTTTTGTTTGGAGTTAAAGTCATCATTTGTTTTTGTTAGTTGGGCATTTTCCACTTTTTCAACTGCTTCTTTTTTTTTCCAATTAAATTCTGCTGTAATTATAAAGCTGCAAAATTCAAGATTATTACAGCACTGTAAAAGTGGTGTAAACATTTTTTTACTGTGTGTTTTGTAAATAAATACTGGTACCAAATTACTGCATAATTTCTGCAATGTTCTGATTACAGACAATTTACAGGTTTACTCTAGGTCTGGGGTCAGTGCAGATATTCAAGGACACCCGGTATGACATTTATATACTGTATTGAGGTGTATGTTCCTTCTATTCTTCATAATGGTCATGATTCACAAAGCTTTTTCACCTGCTTTCCTCTGTTTTCCCCTTATCTATGTTAAATTTTTAAGCTTCCAAAGAGCAAAAATATAATATAATTAAGGTAAGAAACGTAATATTGAAATTAAGTTAATCAGGAACAACTTACTTTGAGCGATTGTTTTGCTTGTAAATGTGCTGAAAGGTTATTTTTATCAGTTAGGTAATAAATAAGTCATGTATAAGAAGTTTTGTAAATAGAGACCAATGTAGGCATTTCATTTCTTAGAAACCCTGAACAAAAGATTGCATACTTGTTACTAAATATATTTTGCAAAGTTAACTTTTAAACTGATCTATTTTCCATACATTTGCTCAAGATAATAATTGTCTAGTGCCTGCTCCAGCAGCTTCTCCCTCCATCTCCTCTACTGGGTAAGGTCCATGTGCCACACTGTATCATGGCAATGATATGAGATACAGGCGTTCCCCTTTTTACAAACAGGTATCGTTCTGGGAGATTGTAAATTCAATTTATTTTTAGTTGAGTAATGTGTTATAAATAATGAAACATGGATAAATGATTTACTTTTGGTTCACTCTGGACCTGGAAATATACTACAATGTATTGGTTGTTTTGTGCTTTTAAAGTATTTTGAACTACTTATAACAGTTTATACAATACTGTAACATTAAACCACAAAATTTGTAATAGAAAAACCTATTGTATATTTTGTACTTGAAGACAACTTTGATTGTACTTTTAAAATGCTTTAACTTTGTAACTAAGGGACTATCTGTATAGAGGAGGGAGAAATTCCTTACCCGTACTTGTCAGTAGTGTATCAAAAACCAGTGTTTCAGGAGCAGTGATCAAATACAGTAGCCCCTTTCTGTCCAGGAAACTAAAACTGGAACTACAGTCTGGCATCACACATCATTAGCAATCTTTCCCTGAACTGCTTATTGACTATGTTTTTTCTTCCTGCCTTTTGGACCAAAGTAATGGAGAGCCCACATTTTCATCAGAACAATGCACATTTTGGACAACAGTAACTGGTTGTCCTTACAACAAATCGAATCTAGCCATGGAAAATCTCTGTACACTTGGAGCCTGATAATGTTTCAAAGTTTTCTCTGCAAGCAGGACACAAAAGATCAATTGTTAAGAGATATTGCTCCTTTTTAAAACCTGTGTTCGGCCTTGGGTCCTATCAGACGAGCGTTTTCTCAGATATATTATTTTCTAAATAATTCATGGAATCCAATGGGTTTGATCTTATTAGCATGGGAGAGCGACCTCTTGATGTCCTTCAGGGAAGGTCAATGGTAATGTTATTACGTCTATAGCGTTGCAGCTGGATTTACAGGATCTTCTCAAAAAATTAGCATACTGTGATAAAGTTCATTATTTTCTGTAATGTACTGATAAACATTAGGCTTTCATATATTTTAGATTCAAATACACACAACTGAAGTAGTTCAAGCCTTTTATTGTTTCAATATTGATGATTTTGGCATACAGCTCATGAAAACCGAAAATTCCTATCTCAAAAAATTAGCATATTTCATCCGACCAATAAAAGAAAAGTGTTTTTAAAACAAAAAAAGTAAACCTTCAAATAATTATGTTCAGTTATGCACTCAATACTTGCTCGGGAATCCTTTTGCAGAAATGACTGCTTCAATGCGGCGTGGCATGGAGGCAATCAGCCTCTGGCACTGCTCAGGTGTTATGGAGGCCCAGGATGCTTTGATAGCGGCCTTAAGCTCATCCAGAGTGTTGGGTCTTGCGTCTCTCAACTTTCTCTTCACAATATCGAACAGATTCTCTATGGGGTTCAGGTCAGGAGAGTTGGCAGGCCAATTGAGCACAGTAATACCATGGTCTGTAAACCATTTACCAGTGGTTTTGGCACTGTGAGCAGGTGCCAGGCCGTGCTGAAAAATGAAATCTTCATCTCCATAAAGCATTTGTGTTTGTGTTCGAAGCATCCTGGGCCTCCATAACACCTGAGCAGTGCCACAGGCTGATTGCCTCCATGCCATGCCGCATTGAAGCAGTCATTTCTGCAAAAGGACTGAACATAATTATTTGATAGTTGACTTTTTTTGTTTTAAAAACACTTGTCTTTTATTGGTCGGATGAAATATGCTAATTTTTTGAGATAGGAATTTTGGGTTTTCATGAGCTGTACGCCAAAATCATCAATATTAAAACAATAAAAGGCTTGAACTACTTCAGTTGTGTGTATTTGAATCTAAAATATATGAAAGTCTAATGTTTATCAGTACATTACAGAAAATAATGAACTTTATCACAGTATGCTAATTTTTTGAGAAGATCCTGTACAGTGTAGTTCGGATGTCGGCAATAGTTGGACTCTGAATTACATCTCCCTTTAAGTTGCTACGACTCAGAGGGGGAAAAGTATTTAACACTGCCGAGTTCCTGTGGCAAGTTCAGAGGGATCAGCACAATCAAAACTTTGTGAGCATCCTTTGGGAAGCAGTGATGGCGAAAAAAGCTAGCTGAAAGACATCAAGTTGGTGAGATCACCCCTTATTGTAGCCTGGTGGCGACCTCCATACGCAAGGGAACATGTTAAAACAGTAGACAAAGGATCCCATAACTGTTTGGATAATTGATTGTGGATACATCCTTATGTACTGGGAGCCCCCCAAATGGCCCTCCCTCACACGCTCTATGATAAACATATTGAATACTGGAAGGTCTGGTTTGAACAGGTTTCTTTTAAGGAAACAGACTAGTATAAAAACGTATTACAGTGAATACAGACTCCCTATGATGACGTTTACTTATGCTTGCTCCTTACTACCACTGAATTTGTGTGCAATGTTGATTTCTCTGTCAGGATTTGGGTTTGCTGCCTACTAACATATTTCCTTTCCCTCTTGCTGCTGCTTATCCTTTAGCTTTCTCTTTCACTCTATAGTCCTTATCTTTCTCTGTACTGTATACTGTTCTATTTTCCTGACTGTCATCTCTTCCTACTTATCGCTACATTTATTTCCTTATGGTTTAAGCATTGTTGGAAATAGACATGCTTTCTGTATATCTTACAATTTAAGGTTTTACTTTTTCTTAGCTAATCTATAATGGCTTATTGATTTCCATATTACTTTCCAGTATGGTCTCACTGGACATGTTGACTTGTTTAATGCATTTATTACCAGTTATGATAATTTATTTTTATTTCATGTATTTATAAAGCACCGATATATAACACAGCACTGGACAAATAGGGATACATACAATGGTAGGCAGCCATAACCTAACACAAGGTTATACAACATAGGATAAGGTTATATAAGGCAATACGGTACAAGAAACATGATCATGCGACTTGGGAGCTAGTTGCAGAGATCCAGTAATTTAAGTCTGAGTCAGTCAATGGGAAGGTGCCAGTGATGAGGGTGCATGATCAAGTAGGAGATACTGGGAAACGGAGGACCCTGCCAAAGAGAACACTCTAGGTAGGGCCGTAAAAAAGGTGTTCAGCAGAGGGAGTTATGGCATGGTAGAGGGTGGGTCGCCCATCTTGAAGAAGTGGGTTTTGATGGCTTGTTTATTACATTAGCAGCTTCAATAGAGTTATCTGAAAGCAGAAGTCCTCTGTTATTGTCTCACACTGCCCCCTAGTGACGAGTGGCCATAAATACAAATTACAGCAGAACTAATTAGAAGCAAGAAAATGTAGCAAAGAAATTAAAAAATGTGCTAAAATAAATTGGCCTGGACCACTTGCAAGCCACTAAATAAATTGGCTGCTAAAGGATGAAAGGGGTTGAAGGATGGGGTAAGTCTGACAGGTGGTGGGGGAAGTTCCATAGGGTGGGGCATCTCTAGAGAAGTCCTACAGACATGCATGGGAGTGGGGAATCCATGAGACGCTTAAGCAAAAACCCAAAGGGATTGTGTAGGCAATAAAGAGAGAAACGTCTTTTAGATGCCAAACCATTATGCATGAAGGAATAGACTAGACAAACTGGGAAATTCTCTTAAGTCTTCCAAGCCATTTCATATCATGTTAACCCACACCATGCACACCTCTTAACCATTTAATGACATTGTAGCATATTAAGACATCCTATTTGAGCCTGTTAACGGCAACAGCACATTCTAATACGTCAATCGCTCCCGCCGCTTCTCTGCGCAACCCCCCCCCCCCCGTTTACCAACGGGGGACCCCGTGTTCAGTGATTGGGGAAGAGATAACATCATGTTATTTCTGAAAATGGCTAACAAATCAGCTTCAGTTATTTGAGGAGAAGGTTCTGCTGCTTCCACCCTTTGTGCTTTCAGTGGCTGTTAAAGAGGCACCGTAGTGACAAGTAGTTAAATGTAGTAAATTATTCACAATACCCAATTTTACATTAATTATGCAGGTCTCTGCATCTGACACACTTCCTACATTTATATATCGCTCTTACAAGCATTCTGGGAGGCCAGGTATTATTGGTACTAGCTTCAAAACAAACATTCTGCAACAATGCACTTGACAGAACTAATGATGTTGCCACCTCTGATACATTTCAGAATGTAAATCAGGATGAGGAAAGGATGAGGAAAGATTTTACAAAGGGCAAGCACTGACTAAAGCATTCGTAAATAAATATTAAAAAATAATCCGTTTTATTCATTACATGCTTTCATTACAGGTCCTCTTTAAAAGACTCCCGAGGCGAAAAGCTAAATCTATCTTTAATTACTTGGAGCTTCTTCCAGCTCCTAGAAGTCATTTGGGTCTTTCGCCGCAGCTCAGGTCCTCCCCAGTGTCCCGCTGGCCGCCTGTCTTCTGATCTTCTGCTCTTGTGCGGGCATGTGCGAGCACCTGGGCTGCCGCATGCAATTGCTCACATGCATGCATGCCCCCGTCACTGGACGTACAGTATACTGTGATGACTTGGTTTGGTGATCCTTACAGTTTGCCAGCAGGAAGGCTGACCACCACAATGGGTTGGTGATCCTCACAGGTGGCCAGCGGGACACTGGGGAGGACCGAATCTGCTGCGGGGACACCAGGAATCCAAATGACTTCTAGGGGCTGGGAGAAGCCCCAGTTTAGTAAAGATAGATTGAGCTTTGCGCTTCAGGAGTCCTTTAGGGCATTTTTCCACTCCAAAGCTGAATCACAAAATCGCAAGTGATTTTTAAATCGCTAGGGTGGCTACTTTTTGTCATAGGAATCATGAGAAGTATTTTCCACTATAGTGATTCGATTTGCAAATCGCAATCGCTTTCTGGAGCAATTTTAACTACCTAGCGACCACCCCACGCCAATGGGCGGCAGCCTCAGGACTGCCTAACGGCAATTGGCGTCAGGTCCTGGGGCCGGCTACTGCACGTGATCGCGCGCAGGCTGCGCGTACATCTCCTGCTTGAGGGGCGGAGCTCCGCCCCGCCTTCAGTCGAAACCGCCGTCTTTTCAGTTAGTACAGCACTGCGATCAGCAGCACTGCTGCACTGGGGACAGGCTTGTGACACGGCTGTCCCCCTGGGACATTAGAGAGCAATCGACTCTCATAGGCAGAAGCCTAGGACAGCCGATCGTCAGGATTAGCCGGTTGGGGAGAGGGAGGGGTTTTAGTAAATACACAAAAAACAAAAACAGCAATATTTATTAATAAAAATATCATATACATATTTGTTTAAAAAAAATAAACACTGTGGGGGGGGGGGGGGGGGGGATCAGACTCTACCAACAGGAAGCTCTGTTGGTCGGGAGAAAAGGAAGGGGGGGATCACTTGTGTGCTGAGTTGTGCGACCCTGCAGCTATGCCTTAAAGCTGCAGTGGTCAATTATGTAAAAATTGGCCTGGTCTTTATGGGGGTTTAACACTGCAGTCTTCAAGTGGTTAAGAGGGATAATGCAATGCAAATGAAAAATCGCAATCGCATAACAAAATTAATGAAAAATCGCAATCGCAAGTGTTTGTAATATGTGATTGCGATTGCTAGTGGAAAAGGGCCCTTAAGTTGACTATGTGATTCTTTTCAGGGCTACAGCCAACAGCAAGGTTTCTTCACACCATAATTTGCACTAAACTTTGCTTTAAAGGACCACTGTCGCGAAAACAGTAAAACTTAGAATACATATAAACACATACAAATAAAAAGTATGTTTCTTCCACAGTAAAATGAGCCATAAATTACTTTTCTCCTATGTTGCTGTCACTTACAGTAGAGAGTATAAATCAGACAGAACCGACAGGTTTTGAACTAGCACATCTCCTCATCAGTTTTCTTTATTTTCAAAAGCACTTAGCGAATGTCAGTTGCTCTGTCCAACTACCAACAAATTGTGCAGCGAGCACAGGGGCTGGCCAGCACCTTTGTATAAATCGATTCCATGGAGTGTCTTTATAAAGAATAAAGGCCATGCATAGATTCCCTTATGGAGAGGGGGGCTAATCCAAAACCTGTCGATTCTGTCAAATTTCTACTACTTAGTGTAAGTGACAGCAACATAGGAGGAAAGTTACTGATGGCTCATTTTATTCCGGAAGAAACATATGTCTTATTTGTATGTGTCTACATGTATTTAACATTTTACACTTTTTCGTCATAGTGGTCCTTTAACATAAACCTACAGCAACTGTAAAAATTAAATTAAGTTTATTTTAACTGTAGATGTCCTTAGAGACAACATGTATATAGAATAGAATAATCTAATTTCACATAGTTAGCATGGGTGTACTTAAAACAGGCATTGTCCATCAAATATATTGAGCTTTTATAAAATGGTGAATGTTAATATAGACACTTGGAATGCAAATGCATTAAACATAATACTTTACAAAAGCTTTTAATGGTTCTGTTCCAGAAGCTGACAATGCTAGACTAGGGAAGAATGTGTTTACATAGTAAAATAACTTGCTATAACACAAAAAGCAAAGTAGTAGAAAACTGACCATACGTGTAATTTGCAAATGTTAAGGATGGGATCATCCGGTCATTACTGGGTTTAGTTTTCTTTAATTTATTTATTAATCAAACAGTCAACATGGCTGGCACCACCATATATAAAACAATGCTCTTTTATTTCAAAACATCGTTAAAATGACATTCAGTCAGTGTAGAAGTAGAATGAATATGGCCATGGCCATGACTGAATGTCATTTCTATGATGTTTTGAAATAAAAGAGCATTGCTTTATATCCGGTGGTGCCAGCCTCGTCGATTGTTTGTGGATCGGTGACAAGGTATTGTGACCTTAAAGAGAATCTGTATTGTTAAAATCGCACAAAAGTAAACATACCAGTGTGTTAGGGGACATCTCCTATTACCCTCTGTCACAATTTCGCCGCTCCCCGCCGCATTAAAAGTAGTCAAAAACAGTTTTAAAAAGTTTGTTTATAAACAAACAAAATGGCCACCAAAACAGGAAGTAGATTGATGTACAGTATGTCCACACATAGAAAATACATCCATACACAAGCAGGCTGTATACAGCTTTCCTTTTGAATCTCAAAAGATCATTTGTGTGTTTACCTTCTGTCCCCTTCTTCTCTCATGCACTGAACATTACAGGCTTCCTGCAGACAGCTCTGCCTGTGACTGTGTTTGTAATTCCTCAGTATGTGTCAGCCAGCTACTTTCACAGCCTAACAGAGGAGGATTTTTATCCAGCTCTCTTCTATCACTGATAAGATAGCAGAGAAGCTGCTGGCTTATGTAAATAAAACACACACTGGAGTGTGCATAGAGGAACAGACCAGCACGGAAGAGTTGGCAGCCTTCCAGACACAGGCCGACAAGTCTGACAGGGAAAAGATACATTGATTTATTACAGAGACCTTGATAGTACAAAGTGCTGCAGTGAGCCAGAACAGATTAGAATAGGTTTAGGAACTTGTAGCATGGTAGAAAAAACGTTGTAATTTTTGTTACAGAGTCACTTTAAGCTTGGGCACACTGAAGTCTTACTTTAATGGGTGCTTCTCCACTCCTGTGATTGCCACATGTATTTATTAATGAAATAGTAGGTAAAACAGACAGTAATGTAGTCATTTTTGCAGATGACACAAAATGATGTGTTTTCTAAAATTATCATACATTTCTCTAACTATTCATTTAATTCCCTTGGCTCTTCTTCCATGGTTTTTTCAACCATATTTAATTGTACTTGAGCAATGAGCAAATTAATTTGTAAACTGCTGTTTGCAGCCTCTAATAACTGGTTCCTGTCCTGTAGTTTAGACTCTCGGAGAAGGTGCTTTTTTTCATTATAAACTATCTTTAAATGGTCCAAAACAGTAGATGAGAAGGCAATATTTGGAACCTTATTGAAGTTTGGTTAAACAGACCGCTGAGTATGCTTACGTCATATCAATCTGTGTGACAGCTGATGCCAATAGGTAGAATATCAGTAATGTTCTGTTACCAATATTCTACTACCAGCTTTGCGACAGCAGTTTTGCCAGGTTTTTCAGGCCTGTTTTAGATTAATCCCCAAACCCTGAACAAAACCTTTTTACTATCTAATTCCTAGCTCTAACCTCCCCACTTTCCAACTATTATTAGCCTTTTCACTAACGTTAATTTCTTCCTTGCACATAACCCTACCCCCACTTAACAAACCCATTCTTACCCCTTAATCTCCCCTACCATAGCCTTTCTAAATGCCTAACCTTAACATCTAGAAGCGGGAAATTTGAGGAACCGCTAGTAGTGGAAGTTTGGGCACCGCCATAGGGGCCCATTAAATTATCAGTAAGCAGGGGAAATTTAGGCGTCTGTGGCACCCAATAAATATCGGAAGTCAGGGCTTTTTTTTTGCGGTGGTGGGAATGATTTAGGTTAGCCGTGTGTGTGTGTGTGTGGGGGGGGGGGGGTTAAGAAGATTAAAATTAGCCACAGGGGGTATGAGGGTTTAAGTTAGCCATGGGGGTATGGGTGGTTAAGGTAGGCATGGGGGATGGGTGGTTACGGTTAGGCATGGGGGCCGAGTGGTTAAAGTTAGGTGTCTAGAGAGTGGTTAAGTTTAGGCACTGGTAGTGGGAGGGTTCAGTGTGAGAAAAGGATTAGGTTTAGCTGTAGTGAAATATCAGTATTTCATACCAATATTTTACTATTGTTTCTTCCACTTCAATAGATTGTAAGCTTGCAAGGGCAGGAACCTCCTCCTAGTGTTTCTCATACTGCTGTAATTTTAACATATGCACATGTACCAACTACATATCAATTATGTATGTATTTGTATTTCTACTGTTCAATGTCATGACTGTACAGTGTCTTGTAGTTCTTATGTATATTTGTTCCCTATTATTTGTTTGTACTATGTACAGCGCTACGGAAGATGTTGGCGCTATATAAATAATAATAATAATAGAATATCGGTAAATTTACAGATATTCTACTATCAGTTTTTCTGGGCGCCCATGTATCTAGGTGCCCTTTTTTGACGTACGCCTAACATCTTTTTTTTAACACTCTCCATACCCTATCAAGTAACCATCCTAAAATTAACTATAATCCTACTGCCCTATCCAGATCTTGGCTATATAAAAGCCAAGCCAATAATACAGCTCTGAAACCAATAATTTAAGCGTCCCTGGCACTTATATTGATGGCACATGTTAAAAATACCTAAAATGGATATCAGGAGCCATATAATAGGCAAGCTCCAGTGCCTGCAGTAACTGCTATCAGGAGCTGCAGGCACCCAAATTATTTGCTGCAACAAAGTTACTTAGCACAAAGAATATGTTCTGGTGTGTCTGTTGTGTGGGATCAAACAATGGAAAGGTTGGAGTTCACCCTTTCTACTACTAGTACTCAAACCAGTGTCCTTCACCTGACTTTCACAGCAGCAGATGACTAACAATAAGTAAAGCAACTGTATTTAAATCTAAGAATCAGCACCTAAGAAAATGTTTTAGAATGTATAAATAGATAGGGAAATAAAATACACATTGGAAGAACAGAGTACTGTAGTTTTGTTTTCCATGTTACAGTAATCACATCAGAAATTTAGGACAAGTACAACAGCAGGCTGCTAAAATAGAAGGATTGAAAGTCTCATTTTACAAGAACATTTAGACAAACGGAGCGTATTTAGCTTGTTTAGATGACATGTACTGTGTATGGATTGCCAGAAAGGCTGAGGGGTGGCCTATACCCCTGAGGTGAAATCGGGCCCATTCAGGCCAGAAAGTCTGGTGAGTCTTTTCACGCTGGGGGCGGGGGGGGGGGGGGGATATGTCCCTATGATGTTTATTGATGCCAGCCTTCATTGAATTCATTTGAAGACTACAGCAGAGACTTTATTCCTGAGCGCGTATCCACTTTTATTTGCATTTTAAAAAAAGCTATTTCACAAATAGTTAGGCAGCGCTCCATCGTGTTTGGACTGGTGTTTATAAAGGCTCTTAAGACTGGTTTTACTTTTTTACTTTTTTTCCCAATTTCCATCTTCTGTGAGCGCTCATGTACATTCTGTTTTTTCTGTGTATGGAGGAAAAGAGCTTTTACCACTAGTTTATAAAAAGACCCATTACAGTAAACTGTGGAATATTTCACCACATGGAGTAATTATGGAAAATACTATGTTGGCATTTAAAGGGGGCTGAAATGTTTTCCTTCCATTGCTAGGGTAATCCAGTAGGGGACTTTTACTGACTTTATCAGGGTCAAGGTACAGAGAGGCTTCGGAGGTTGAACTTAATTATTATAATTATATTTTCAACTATGTTTATGAGTATATAATCTTTTTATTAATATATAATCTTAGTGCACCTGGTGCAAATGGCACAGGATACCCATTGAACTGTGTTATAATTCAAAATAGTTTTTATTTATACTTTTACCTACCTGCACAAAGAATTAGCTGCACAGAGCAGGAAGAACTTGTTTCTCATTTTTCAAACCTGTACAGACTGACTAAACTGTCACATGCTCTGAACTGCCCAGTCTTACAATCAGTGTCAAGCAGGAGGGCATTTGGATTAATTTATGCAGGGCTATACATTTTAAATATGCCATCATTACTTCTAAAAATGTATAAAGCTGAATTAAAGGGATTACTAATGTCAGAGCTAGCAAACTGAATTTCCCTTTAAAATTGTATGATTTAAAAAAAAAAATGATTTTTTTTAAATCAGCTGCTAAAGCTAGACAATAATTTATTTACTGTCACCAGATTGAAAAGCCCACTGTGCTTTACTGTACTGGTCTTCCATAGTAAAACTAATAATAATAATAATAATAATTTTGTTTCTGCCTCTATGTACAATTCTTTGCATTAGCATCTAACCAAAATAATTTTTCACCTACATTCTTGTCTAGATTGTTCTATAAAGAATTGTCCAGATTTAAAAGTACCCTCTACCTAGAGATTTTTGTCAATTCTTATAGTGGAAAATGGAAAAAAATAACATACATGCTGTCTGGTCTCCCTATGACCCGAACAGCCCCACTGCAGTCCATCATGAATGCGGCAGCCAGAATTATCCACTGCTCCCATTGCTCCTCCACGGCGGATCCGCTCCTAGAATCCCTCCACTGGCTTCCTATCCAGTCCAGAATCAGATTCAAGATACTGTGTCTGACCTACAAATCTGTCCACAAAACCTGTCCAACCTACATTTCCGATCTTACTCAGAGGTACACACCTAGCCGCTCACTCCGCTCTTCCAATGAACTTCGCCTAACCGCCCCCCCCCCGAATCACCCAGTCCCATGCACGCCTCCAGGACTTCTCAAGAGCCGCTCCAACACTATGGAACTCCCTACCTCCACCCATTAGGGCAGCCCCCTCCTTCAACATCTTCAAGAAAGCCCTCAAAACTCACCTTTTCACTCTGGCCTACCACCCCTCACAAGTGCTCTAAACCTACAGCTGAACTCTGGTCCCCTACCATTCGTGTCCTTACCTCTCCCTCTAGATTGTAAGCCTTTGGGCAGGGTCCTCCTCCTTTTGTGTCCTACCTGATCTTGCACCTCCATTACTGTGCACCCATGCTATGCATCTGAGTGAACCTAACCTGCCTAATCTCCATGCTCCATCCAGTGACTGACTAAGCATTACCTTGTACTCATACTATGGTGTGTGATCTGGTTTTCTTGTATTCCTGTATTGTCATATTGTTGTATGTCACCCCTAAATATTGTCTGTAACCTAAATTAATGTTCAGCGCTGCGTAATATGTTGGCGCTTTATAAATACAATAAATAATAATAATAATAATAATAACATACATAGTTTTAAGTTGTAAATCACACTGAGAGCAGAATAGCCCTCTTTATACTTGTGTACATTTGATGCATGTTATGAACACTTATGTTCAGGCTCCTGCTCCTAGATGAACCATTGTAGTTAAATTTTCCAGCCAAATAGAACATTCTCCTAATATTTTGTATGCTGATAATTTCCCCATGCACAAGAGTTAGTGTTTAGGATATTCCAAATGATCTCACAGATCCTGCAAGATACCACATCACAATGAATTTTATATTTTTTACACCTTGCACTAGCCTAAATATAGCTGCTTATTAATTCCCATGTAAAGGTTGAGCTGTTTCTGTCAGGAAACAGTGGGGGTAAAAAGCGTTTGCAACTTCTTTGGAAACAGACCCTACAGTCTATTCTTCATGCACACTGCCATTACCATAGACTTATACAATGACAAATAAATTGGATTTCAGAAAACAGTTCAAGTTTTTAAACTGTCTTTGTAGAATTACAGGTGAAAAACCACTGTGTGTCTTTCAAAATTCCTCTAATTAATACATTAGCGTTCTTATCTGAAAATGGATTAAACATGCACTGTTAGTAGACCCTTGAGGAATAAAGTTGAAAAAAAAGAGAATCTGCTTCTGCTTTACATATCTTTACTGAAAGCAAATGTGTCGCAAGCCTAATGCATCCAGTACACAGCACTTAGTGTAACATTCCTCTTGTCTTGTTTCTGGAGTCATCTAAATTAAAGTGTAGCTACACTTTCCTTAAGAAGTCAATATTTATTAAATCACTTATGACAAGTTTACTACAGACTCCCTACTAACTGTAGATGGAAAAATTAATAAGGAATTCATAGGCAAATATATACAATCTAAAAGCCAGCAAAAACTTGTTAGCATTCAGAGCCACTGACAATAGTAGGAGAAAAACTCTGAAGTTAGGCATGAGCTGTAATTTTCAAGAATCCTGGCAGCCCTGCAATGAATCACACATTTTCTGTAAGTAGAAAACCAATAGAATTAACATAGAGTATTATTGATTTAATACATCAAATATACTTGATCAATCTTAGGACTATTAAACATAAAAACATTTAGTGTCTCTTTAGAAAAAAGGTTGTTTCTGGGAATGGATAGGTTTAGTGAGAAACAAGAGAACTGCTGGGCTTACCCTAATACACACACTACTGCCTACTGCAGTCCGATGGCCATTTCTCCTCCTTTTACTTGTCATGTGTTATCACTTTATAAGCATCGGTGGAACAGGCAGATATCAGAGATGAACCTGTGAATATGCCCAATCCAGTGCATATACCTGCTAAAACAAGGCATGAGGGGTAAGGATCTACACTGGTTGTACAGAGGAACACAGCTTCACATACTATCAGGAGAATATGGTTGCTCTTGTTACAAGCAGGGTTATTATGGGTGTACATATTTGAAGCAACTAATTTGGGTGCCGAAGGTATATAAGTAAAATGAGCGTCACCATAGGCGCCTATATTAATAGCTGCAATTAGCACATTAGGACTCACTATTTGTAGTCGCAATTTACATATCGGTGGCCCCTGTGCTGCGCTGTTATATCAGGCATCTCCAGTGCCCAAATTACCAGTAATAGCCGCTAACAACAGAGCCTATATTATAGGCAGAGGGGGGATTTAGGGTTAGGCATTGGAGGGCGGAGTTTAGGATTAGGCATTGGGGGGTTAGGTTAGGCATTGGGGGGGTTTAGGTTTCAGTGGAGGGGGGTCTTTAGATTTAAGCATTTGGAGAGGGTGGTTAGGTTTAACCACTTCACCACTTAGGGATTATCCCCCTATGGACCAGAGCTATTTTTATCTTTAAGTGCTCCTTCCATCCATTGGTTAATAACTTTATTGCTACCTATCACAACCAAATGATCTATATCTTGTTGTTGTGGGTATTTTTTTTTGCCACATACTAGGCTTTCTTTGTGTGGTATATTTTGCTGAGAATTATTTCATTCTAAGTGCATTTAAATGGGAATAATAAGGAAAGCATGGCAAAAAATCATTATTTCTCAGTTGGCAGCCATTACAGGTTTAAAATATAATGTGCTACTTTGGATAAAACCTACCCATTTTGTTTACCCATTTGTCAAGTTATTGCAGCGTTTAAAATATGTCCCTAGTACAATGAATGGCAACAATATTTTATTTGGAAATAAAGGTGTACTTTTTCCAGTTTGCGCCTGTCACTAATTACAAGCCCTTATTTGCAAATATAACAGAAATACACTCTCATGACATAAATATTAAAAAAAGTTGAGTCCCAAATGTAAATATTTATGGTTTTTTTTTAAATGTCACTTTTAAAAAAAAGTTTTTTATACAAGTGTACTTTGGTAACTATGGGAGGGGAGGTAAGGGGTTAATTAATGAGCTATGTTATGTATTTTTATTTAATGTAATGTATGTAGGTGTAATTTTACTATTTGGCCACTAGATGTCCCCCCACTTTATTCCTCCTGTGTATTGCACACACACGTTATAGGAAATAACGCACGTATGCCTTACTTTCACTTTTGTCAATGACCACAGGCATCTCATTGATGTCGGTGATCACTGATCACAGGCACTTAGTTCAGTGAATAGAAATATGTGCTCCCATTCACCTATCTGTGTACTAACTGGCGGCTGTGAGAACATGCCCAAGAGCGCTCACAGGCACGCATGGTGGGCAATCGCAGCGGCAAACAATTATCTAAGTCCCTGGGCTGGAACTAAAGTCTTGCAAAGCTTAGATATACCACCACAGATGCGGAAAGTGGTTAAGCATTGGAGGGGGATTGTGCTTAGGTTTAGGCATCAGCGGAGGGGGGTGGTTAGGGTTAAGCATTGGAGAGGTGGGATTATGGTTTAGTCATCAAAGTGGAGGGCGGTTAGTTTTAGGCATAGGTAGAGAGATAGCTCTGTGTGAGTATAAAGTTGGGTTAGGCTATCCTAAAATCCTAAAATAGCCATAAAAATTACCAATTATTTATTTTATTTTTTTATAAAGCGCCAACATATTATGTAGCGCTACCAATATTTTACTATATCAGATATCGTAATAACCCACTGATTTTTCCCTGTCCCAATAAAGTTCTGCCTTTGTCCAGGGCTCCCTTGCCCATAATAGCGTTCTGCTACCTGTGTGAAACTTTGCTGGGTGTGATTATTTCAGATTGCCTTTCTAAATGATCTTGTCTTATCCTTGGATACTGTGAGCTTTTGACCTCCCATGCACTGATAAGTATGACGTGATCACAGAGTATATTTTCCCTTCGAATATGTACCTGATGAAATGAATCACAATACGAATGATTTGGACAAACAGCACTAAGAATTCCTAACTGTTCTATTTGGTTAGAAAGATTTATCAGTACGTTTTAGGCTCCCTGCACACTGCAAATCCGTTTTGCGATTCCAATTCTGTTTCCAATTCCAATTTGCAATTCTGATTTTCCCTGAATGCACTCAACAGAAAAACGGAGGAAAAAACACAGCATGCAGTAACGATTAAAAATCGGAATCAGATGTAAAAACGGCTTAAAAATAGGAATCGGAATCGCATGCAGTGTGCAGGGAGCCTAAAACATTTTCAGTTGCATCTCTGTTGTGTAAAGTAGTGTGATTCAGAGACATTTTGCAGAGTAATGGTTAAACTGCTCTGAAGCACTCTAACCCAAGGGCATAACTAGCAATCACTGGGCCCCCCTGCAAAATTTTGGATGGGCCCCCCTCCCCCTGCACACTGAATAGGGACGGTTTACAAATCTTTGTCTACAAAACGTTATATGATTCCTTATCAGTGGCTACGCAGATGCAGTCATTAGAACAATTGTGCAGAGAGCAGAACGTTTTTTCTCTCCTTGCCCTTAGTTGTCAGTCTCCTAGGACAGGGCCCCCTGTGGCTTCTGGGCCCCCTGCATCTGCATCCCTTGCAGGGTCTATTGTTACGCCCCTGCTCTAACCTTGTTCTGTAATGTATGTATGTGGTCTGTAATATAATGTATGTGGTCTGATACATTCCAACAGCTATGCATAGCAAAATATTAAAATCATTTTTCAATTGGTGCTGCTTTTTAAAACAGGAACACCACATTATGATGTTGAGCTCAAAGAAAAGCAACATATTGCTTTCCATGACTAACGACCACATCAGTAGACAAAGATGTAAAAATATAATCTAAAAGCATGCTAATCAGTGTCCTCAGATATTTCCTCTTTGTGTGACGTGTGGCTACTACAGCTTAAAGCACACCGGAAGTGAAAGGGATATGGAGGCTGCCATATTTATTTCCTTTTCAACAATACCATCTTTCATGCAACCGTAGTGTCTGAATCACCCACCTGAAACAAGCATGCAGCTAATCTAGTCAGACTTCGGTCAGAAACAACTCATCTGCATGCTTGTTCAGGGTCTGTGGCTAAAAACATAAAAGGCAGAGGATCGCCAGGACAGCCAGGTGATTTGTACTGAAATAAATTGAAAGGAATTAAAAGGAAATAAATATGGAAGCCTCCATATCCCTCTTACTTCATGTGTAAAGTGGGATTATCATGTGTTTATTATGCAGCCTACAATCTGATCCTTGCATTGCAAGTTCAAACTAATCATGAATGCTTCTTATCTCAGTCAGCCTGCCTCTATTTGGTACATTGTTGGGGAGAGGGAAGCTTGTCATCTCCCATCCCACATTCCTGCTCCTTACTGATTGGCTGAGGGAAGTTCCTGCTGTACAGGAAGTACATCACTGAGATTCCGGCCTCCCGTCGTATTTGCGTCATTCTGTGCATGTGCGCCGCACCGCCGCTGCCAACTTTTTAAAATTTCTGTGTCACCCACAGACTTCTATGCAATCTGTCACCACAATGCGGTTAGTCTGCTAGGCCCCACACACTTTCTTTGCTGTTGCATTACCCTGCATGCAGAAAGGGTAACACAATGCAAAAAAAGTACCCTAGTGTAAAAGGGGCCTCAAGCTTTGCTCCAATTTGTATGCAGCTTGGAAAAAGGCCAATAATAATGATTATTGTTTATATAGCGTTTACATCTTCCACAGCGCTGTACAGAGTATATTGTCTTGTCACTTAACTGTCCCTTAGAGGAGCTCACAGTCTAATCCCTACCATATTTATATGTGTATGTATGTATCATGTAGTGCAGTCATGTATCTTAGTCTAGGGCCAATTTAGGGGGAAGCCAATTAACTTATCTGTAAGTTTTGGGGATGTGGGAAGAAACCGGCGTGCCCGGAGGAAACCCACACAGACATGAGGAGAACATACAAACCCTTGCGGATGTTGCCCTGGCTGGGATTCTAATCCAGTGATGCAAGGTGAGAGTGCTAACAATTATGCCACTGTGCTAACCATGGATCTGTTGTCAATTCTAATTGACCTAATTCTAAGCTGCATATAAATCGGCACTAAATTTGCATCAATTTGGAAAAGTAGCATTTTATTAAGCATGTCTGCATTGATTCCTGACCACTACTACAATGCATATTTTGAAAAATGCTGGAAAATGTGTTGCTTTTATAAAGAAACAAATTTTGATATCATTTGGGGTTGCATTTTGTATAGTTTGCCTAAGATATAGTTCTATAACGTTCTGTAAAATATAAACTTTGCTAATTAAACTTATGTGTGAAAGGGAGGGGCTTGTAACACTGCAACACTGTAACACAATAAAAGCGCTAGTTCTGCTATGGTGTAGTGTGAACAAGGCTTTAAGTCTACAGACACGTTTTCTTGTTATTTATCGCTTCTATTGTTTACAGGAATACATTATAAATGCCATTATGCAAATAAGTAGTTTAACTCACAGGACTGGCTATGTAATTTAAATAGTACAGAGAAATGTTTGGTGAAACAGTGATAGATAGATAGATAGATAGATAGATAGATAGATAGATAATATTGATTAAGGCTGCTTTCACATTAGGACGTTACAGGCGCACGTTAGAGCAGCCTGTAACGCAGCCCAACTGACAGCGATGATAAATGAATGGGCTGTTCACAGTGCCCACGTTGCATGTGAGTATAACGCAGCATGGTAAATGAAAGTGCAGCGTGCTGTGCATTATACTCGTATGTGGCTGCGTTCGAAGGTTTGCACATGCTCAGTACTGTTTTTTTTTTTCCAATTTGACGCATGCGCCGTTTTCGTTTGATAGTATGCGTCAAAAATTACGCATCATGTACGCATGAAGAGATGCATAACGCGGCTCTAAATATCCTCCAACTTCAAAGCTAACATGCGTTGCTTTAGGGGCACGTTATGCGACCTTAATGTCGCATCTAACGCAACGTCTTGTTGTGAAAGAGCCCTAAATGGACTACAATATTTTTAATTTTGGGAGTCTAGAACTTGTCTTGCTAGAAACTAAACCAATATGTTTTTTTGTGTGTATATTCACAACAATTGAAACAATGTGTTGTCCAAAGTATTCTTTATTTCAAACAGGTGTTCATGGTGGTCCTTTTTTTAGAACCATTTTTTTTCGCGTATGCAGTGCAACATCTCAGCATTAGACTAGGGATATTACAAAGGATGCTGCAAGTGTATCTCTCTCATCTCTACACACAATGCTTCTTTTCTGCAGTGGATCTCTTCCCACCTGTTTTTCAACTCCCCAACCGTTTTTCCAAAAAGCTGAAATTAATCTTGTACCGTTTACAGATCTAGCCACAGTTGTCTGCACAGCAGGTCACAATACATTAGATGCAAGGTTGTTGGATGTAAATCTGCATTTACCTTGTTGACATCCAAATGTTAACTGTTGTGTTCCCTATTGAGAATCAAATTCATGAAAGCTGCATAGTCCAGGTAAGATGCAAGCTGACTATAGAGGTAATTATTCTCATTCTAAAGCTGAATGTAACTGTCATGTAGGCCAAAAGTGCACAACAATTTTAACTGCAGAATTTTCTTAGGGTTAGTCCCAGGCTGTAAGGTGTACCCATGAGGTTTTGCTTAACATTTCTATAGCATGATTAAGGGCCCAATCATACTAGATCGTTTTGCCAGCGATTTTGGCCATATGCTCAAGCGCTAGCGCTTTTTAAAGCACTAGTGCTATAATACCCTATGGGCTGTTCTCACTTTGGCGATATGCATTAATCGCCGGCGATTAGCACAAATCGCCAAACGTAAACGTGTAGCCTGCACCATTTTCAGGCGATTTCCCGGCAATCGCGTTTCAGTGCTATAGAAGAGCTAAACCCGATCGCGGAAATATCGTTGCCGTTTTCAGTGTCCGTCAATCGCTGAAAAATCATTCCCGCATAACGCCGGCTTTTTGCGCTTTTAAGTGTGAATGGGGCTTTATACTTCTGAAGCTTAGAAACAATGAAAATATAAACATGATATTCTGTCTTCTCTTCATATTTAACATGAAATGTGGGCTATCCCTTCCTTAAACAACTCTATAACGTACTAAATAAAATCAACCCTGTAGTTATAGCTATTGCAATAAATGTGTGACTATTAAGTTCCCTTGTTTTGTATCTGTGTTGAAAGTTCACTGAAAACACCATGTTATATTGTTCTAATTGCTCTGTGTTGTGGAATAAGTGTCAGTAGGTTTGTATTTCTTTTAGATTTGTCAGTAATTCTATTGTCTCTGAGGACACTTACCGTATATTGTATATGGAGCTAACAGTTCTGTATCTAAACAACTACATCTGATTAGCCCAGGGGTACACTTTTCAAAATAGCAAAGCTGCGAGGGGTTTAGATGTTTAAACACTTACAAAGTACCATGGGATTAAGAGCCTGCTGCAAACCCTTACACAATTGGTGCTTCAACATTTCAAAAGTAGATCTAAAATTCCTGCTCTTCAATAGATAAGCTTGAATCAATTATGTTTAATGTGCCTGATCTATAAATGCACAGAAGAGAAGCCACAGAAGAGAAGTATGGATCCGCACACAGACTTATGCAGGAATGGTGAAACCTTTATTGTCCCATCACACACGTACAATAATCTGAGCCAGAGAGGTCCCCTTTGTCAAAGCTAGGACAGACATACAATATATGGGACAATAAAGGTTTCACCGTTCCTGCATAAGTCTGTGTGCGGATCCATACTTCTCTTCTGTGGATTACGATTGCCGAGGATCCTGCACCAGCAACCACTGGATTAAGGTGTGCGGTTTTTTCATCTCAAGATTCATGTTGGCTTAGCCAGACGCTACTAGTTTATCATAATTTATGTCCTTGTGATCAGGGATAGACTCATTTTATGCTTATGTTTATATTATTAGGCATCATTATGCATTTTTGTGTGTCTAATATATTCATAATATGCATTACAATGTTATGTCTTAAAAATGTTAACATTCACTTAAAAAAGTGCCTGAAAAAGTTAAAGATCTTAGCCGTTGTTGGAAGCTCATGCGTTTGATTGTATGTATGTATATTGCAGGTGATAAGAGTTTATGGGTCATATTCAATTAAGTTTTCTCATCCTGAGTTTTCTCCTAAGTGATATTTTTAAACTTGTTAACCTCCTTGGCGGTCTGATTCTTTCCAGATTTTAGGGTCTAAAAGCGGTGCAATTTTTTTTCACTCTTTCAGACCCTAAAACCTGAAAAAAATCATTCTGGCAGGGAGATCTGCAGCAAAATAAAAAAAAAATTACCTTCCTGGGCTCCTGGGCTGCAGTTTTCTCTTTGCCCACAAGATGGCGCTAATATACATATAAACGAACTTCTCTATATTTCTCTAATATAGAGAAGTTCGTTTTCAATGTTAGCCCCGCCCCCGATGACGTCACGCTGCCACCACCGCTCTGCTGCCACCACCACGGCTGCGCTGCTCCAACTGGCTGCTGGGTCCCCGGAAGAATAGCAGGGACATGGGGGATCCCGGCGGCCAGGGAAAGACCCCACACTGCCGGGGAGAGAGGCTGGAGTCCCGCTGCGCAGCGAGATCGCGCGCGGGACTCCACAACTAAAGGTAAAGCTCTGCAATGCCTACCCCGACCTGAGCTCGGGATCACCGATAGCAGCTGCTTTTTTCTAATCCGAGCTCAGGTCGGGAAAACCGGCAAGGAGGTTAATGACATGACTTGTTAATGACATGAGGGCAGAGACTGGACGTACCAGGAAGTGAGCGGCAGCAGTAAGCGGAGGATGGGGGCATTTCTGCACACGGGACACTGTGGTGCAGTGGAGACACGGTGTGGCGCAGCCCAGGCAACAGTGGAGAGCCTGTCACAAAACTCTAAGCCTGTATATCATGAGGAGCATGAGAGTGTTTTTAATAATAAAGCTTTTAATGATTTTAACTGGATTACGCTATTAGAGGTTTTGTACTTTAAAGGTATCTGGCATGCATGGAATCTAATCGTTAAGGCATCTGGCATGTATGGAATCGTCTTGCTACCTGGCATGTATGGAATGAATCCACTAACACTAGCACCAGGATCCTGAGGCTCCAAGGCTTCCTGGATACATGCATATCTGAACAGTTTAAAGAGAACCCGAGGTGTGTTTAAAGAATGTTATCTGCATACAGAGGCTGGATCTGCCTATACAGCCCAGCCTCTGTTGCTATCCCAAACCCCACTAAGGTCCCCCTGCACTCTGCAATCCCTCATAAATCACAGCAGTGCTGTGAGGCTGTGTTTACATCTGTAGTGTCAGTCTCAGCTGCTCCCCCGCCTCCTGCATAGCTCCGGTCCCTGCCCCCGTCCCTTTCCTCCAATCAGCAGGGAGGGAAGGGATGCAGGCGGGGACTGGAGCTCTGCAGGAGGCGGGGAGAGCAGCAGACTGACACTATAGAGATAAACACAGCCAGCTCTGACAAGCTGTTTGTCAGCAGCGTGATTGTGATTTATGAGGGATTGCAGAGGGCAGGGGAACCTTAGGGGGGTTTGGGATAGCAACAGAGGCTGGGCTGTATAGGCAGATCCAGCCTCTGTATGCAGATAATATTCTTCAAACCCACCTCGGGTTCTCTTTAAAGAGACTCAACAAAAATTGCATCCTGTTTTTTATCATCCTACAAGTTCAAAAAGCTATTCTAATGTGTTCTGGCTTACTGCAGAACTTTATACTATCACTGTCTCTGTAATAAATCAATGTATCTTTCCCCCGTCAGACTTGTCAGCCTGTGTCTGGAAGGCTGCCAAGTTCTTCAGTGTTGTGGTTCTGCTATGAACTCCCCCTTCCAGGCCCCTCTATGCACACTGCCTGTGTGTTATTTAGGATTAGAGCAGCTTCTCTCTTCTCTCTTATCTTTTACAAGCTGGATAAATCATCCTCTGAGCTGGCTGGGCTTTCACATACTGAAGAATTACAGACAAGGGCAAAGCTGTTTGCAGGAAGAAACAAGCAGCCTGAAACTTCAGTGCATGAGAACAGGGGGAAAGAAACACACAAATGATCTCTTGAGATTCAAAAGGAAGGCTGTATACAGCCTGCTTGTGTATGGATGTATTTTCTATGTGTGGACATACTGTACATCAACCTACTTCCTGTTTTGGTGGCCATATTGTTTGTTTATAAACAAACTTTTTAAAACTGTTTTTAACCACTTTTAATGCGGCGAGGAGCGGCGAAATTGTGTCAGAGGGTAATAGGAGATGTCCCCTAACGCACAGGTATGTTTACTTTTGTGCGATTTTAACAATACAGATTCTCTTTAAGGCTTCATGCACACTACATGCGATTCTGTTTTTTAATCGATCCGATTTTGTATTCCCGATTAAAAAAACATAGCAGCATGCAGTACTTTTTTTTAATTGGAATCAAAAATCGAATCGCATAAAAAATCGGAATCGCATGTAGTGTGCAAGAGGCCTCACAGTGGTCAGAGACTTCTGGTGATTCCTGTAGGGTGCTTTTGGTGGTGGAATATCGATTTGGATTTAAAAGTGAACATATCGGTAGCACAGAGGAAAAAGGCATCTGTGGAATTCTGAATATAAATGGACTTGTACATGTCAGAACTGTGACGGATGTGCGCTAAACTCCTTAATGTTGCATTTGAAGTGTTTTGCCAAAAGCCAGTTAGAGCGCACTCTTGTGGACAAAATTTTATGTGATAATAGCCGTAGTGCTTTGAAAATGTAATGGTGTTTAATAATGTTGTTAATAACATGCCTTTTAAATCACCAGCAAGCAAGAAATTACTTAAAATAGTTTTGATAGTACTTTTCACCTACTTTATTGTACTTTTTTGATTGCAAAGTGCTGAAAAGGTATTCTAAATAGAAGATGAAAAATGATTTCCTAGAAGAACCCTCAGGAGAAAGTGTTAATTGCAGATGGGCCTAAGTTTGCATGATACAAAGCCGTGTTGCAGTTTTAAGTCTAAAAATAGCAGTGCTATATAGACTGACCTGAATGTTACATTTGTATGCAAGATAGCAGCTTCCACACTAGCTGAATGTGACTGTTGGAAATTCAGATTTTAACACAGGTGACAATTTTTTAGGTAGGGGTTTGTCTCTAAATAGGTTTTGAAACATATTTTGGGCCAGAATGTTATTCCACTTTAATGCCTTCTAAAAATAGAAGGTACAATATTTGCGATGAATCATGTTGGAGTGAGCATATGAGGTGTCCCACAGTACACTGCTGAATATGCTAATTGTCCCTTTGTTGCCCCTGGAAGTTAAACACACCTCCAGAATCGCTGGAATGCAATGATGTTTTAGCTTGTTAATTGTACAGAGCCATACTAATCCAACGTGGTTGATCCTCATTAGTGCATGTTGTGGATTAATATAGCTCTATGGGGTAGGGCTTGAAACACCCAGATTTACACATTGCCCATCAAGCTCATGGTAAACTGGAAGTCCCTGGAGTGTGTAATGGGCTAAAAAAGAACCAAAAAGCTCTTTTGCTAAAAATGCTATGTAAAACTGAATTTTTCCTTCTTACAACAAAAGGTATTTATGATTATTCAAGTTGGAGTGAGCATAAGAGGTGTCCCACAGTGCAACACTGCTGACTATGCAAACCGTCCCTTTGCAAATTCAGCAGTGATGCTATGTGGGATACCTTATATCCAACCTGCATAATCACAAATACCTTCTGTTTTAAGACGGCAAAATTCTATTTTACACACACTTGCCGAGAGGTATACCAGGGAAATTAATTGCAACACTAAATCCAAAACGGACAAGCCCTATGGGTATCTCAGTTAGAGTGGAATAACTCTTACATATATACAAAATAAAATGATTAAAAAAGAGTCCCAGTCAGGTATCTCTTTTTGTTGAGAGTCAATGTGCGCTTGCACACTCTAACTGAGATACCCATAGGGCTTGTCCGTTTTGGATTTAGTGTTGCAAAATTCTATTTTACATAGCATTTTTAGTAAGAGGGCTTTTTGGTCCTTTTTTAGCCCCTTACACACTTCTGGGAGTTCTGGTTCACCATGAGCTTGCTGGGCAATCTGTAACTCTGTTAACTGTCCAAATGCTTTAAAACCAAAGCTAGAATATCAGCAACACACTTAAGCCTCATACTCACGGGGGACCTTTGTGGCTAGTGGCTAGCGCACAGGGGACGCACGCGCGACAGCCCGGCGACAGCTCTGCCCATGCGACAGCTGTCCACACGTCTCTGCCCGAAGGCAGAGACACGGCGGAAGCTGTCGCCGAAGGTTCCTCCCCTCCGCCAGAAGCTCCGCTCACTGTGTATGTGTTGCTGTCGCTAGTCCGCATACACACGGCGGACTAGCGACAGTTGCGGCGAAGTTGTGGCGACAGCTGTAGCAGGCGATTGACCAAGTCAATTGCCTGGCGACAGCTCTAAGTAGCGACGGTTCGGGGCGTGCGCGTCATACACACGGGCGACCTGTCGCCACAATACGCGCGTGCCACGTGGTTGCGGCGACAGTTGTAGCCCATGTGTATGGGCCATTACACAAGTGATCTGTTAAACTACGAAATAGGCAAACACCACATGGAGAAAGGGTGAATCACATGACAGAGGAGTTCAAAGCTAACACAACTCATGGAAGCAATCACTAAAGCTGACAAGAGCACTTTAGAGTTTAAATCATTCAAATTACCAGCAGGTAAAAAAACTTCTTGGGCTAGAAACTTAAAACACTGCAAATAAGCATACAAAATATGGCTCAGCTAAATATAAAAAGTCCACCGGTGAACAATATTTCTAACTATGGTATGTTATTTAAAAAGGATATAAATATATACACACACAACACATACTGTGATCAGCCATAACATTAAACTCACCTGTCTAAATTTGAATAGACCCCTTTCAGGGGCTTAACTAGACTTAATAGGGCCCCCATGCAAAAATGATTGCATGGGCCCCTTGGTCCCCAAACCCCAAGAGGCTTACGTGATTGGGAGCCAGAAAATGGCCGCAGAGAGTGTTCTGCTGTGAATCAGTGTCTAGAAGCAGGAAAAACTTACAAACACTCCCACTACTCGCTACTTTGCATGCCGGGAGGAGGTGGCAGGGATGTTTTTTGTCAGTGAACAGGGAGGTTTTCTTGCTATCTGCATGTGCTTTTGGGGAGAGGAATGAGGAGGGGCCCTCAAAGCCTCTGGGCCCCCTGCAATGGCGGGTGTTGCAGGGGTGATTGTTACACCCATGATCCCCTTTGTGCCATTAAAACAAAGTTCAAATGGGAGACTTTATTTGCTCACTTTAATCTGGATGATTGAAAATACCTTCTGTTTTATGAAGGCAAAGTATTATTTAGCATAGCTTTTTTACTAAGAGGGCATTTCAGTCTCTTAAGCTCCTTATACTTTTCTAGTGATTGTGGGTCATCCTGAGCCATCTGAATATTTAACAACATTGGCTTCTGTCTTATTTCTTATGATCATTTTCTCCTTCCACTAGTAGCAACGGGTCCCGTGTCCTGTCTTTTCTAGTGTCCTGATGCAGTTTCGTGAGATTCTCTGATGATTGGTGTATTTAAACCCTAGAAGAGATACCTTCACTGATATCACATCTGTTTCTACAATATCATCAGACGTGGTCAGTGATGCATCCATTACATCACTAATCATGTCTGATGACGTTCTCATATGAACCGTGAACTTAGTAAGGATACATCTATTAGGAAGCAAATACACAGAGCAGCTGGAGTTCCTATAAAGTAACAGTGTGGTGCTGAAGACATAATAATAAGGAACCATTGAGGGCTGAGTATGAGGATCCTATAAGTAAAAACAGAAAAGAAAAATATAGAAGGTTTTAAACCCTTCTTTGGCTGCTGAATGTCTAAAAAGCCTGTAAAACACCCCATTAGTAGTTCCCCTGGTAGAGGGTAGGCAATTTCTAACCTCATAATGAAATATCTAGGTGACACATAAACTCTGCCAAAGCAGTTATTGCTTTCTGCAAATGTGCCGTTTTCAAGAGCCAGATGCCCATTCACTTTGGACACCAGTGCTTTGTGAAGGATTCCTGAGTTCCAGGCACCCCTGTGAAAGTCCTTCTTAGGCCCCGTTCACACTTGCGTTTTGCCTTGCAAACGGACCGGATCCTGATCGGATCAGGACCGGATCCTGATCGGAACCGTATGGTTCGGATCAGGATCTGATCTGGATCCGGTCCGTTTGTATCAGGCATGCATCAGGCTGCCATCCGGATCCGTGGGCCAAAAATAGCGAAATTAAATAAAAAAATGTTGGGGTCAGCAGAAGGTGCACCTGTACAATCAGGTTCCTCCGCTGTGAAAATAATGTAAGCTCGGATGCAGCACCATGGAGAACGGACTTGCAAGATGAGAGATTATAGTCAAATAATTGATTGCCCAGCAAGTTAATGATGAACCAGAACTCCTAGGAGAATGTAAGGGGTTAATAAGGAACAAAACTCCATCCTACTAAAACGCTATGCAACACACAAATGTGCCTTCTTAAAACGAATAAAGGATGGCTACAGTGAGAGAAACTAAAAGGTTGCCACCTTTATTCCCTTAAAATGCTTAGCTGTTATTCAGTAGTTTAACGTACACAGCTGATATATGCATGCAGCTTAGGCCAGACTGGCTGCAAACTTATTCTGGATCAGTTATTAAAAACAAAGAGATAGAGATAAAGTATTAGGATAACATCCATGCAAATTGCACTAATTTTATTTTAAATCACCAGTTTGGTGGTGCACCCAATGCAAATAAGACGTGTTGTGTGCCAAAGTCCCTAGGTCACAGCACCAGTGAAAAAATACAGCAAAAGTCCACAAAGGCTTGCACCACTTACAATAAAAAAAATAGCTCTTTATTGAAGTTCAATAAAGAGCTAGTTATTTACTGAAGGTGGTGCCAGCCTTTGTGGACTTTTGCTAATTTTATTTTAAAGAGAATCTGTACAAACAAAAAAAAATCCCCTATGGAATACTTACTTCGGGAAAAGGGGAAGCCTCTGGATCCTAAAGAGGCTTCCCCGTCCTCCGACGCCCCTCCATTCCAGCGCTGTCAGCCACAGAAGATCTGCCGGGGCTCCAGGATCATAACAAGCCTGTGTGAGCCTCGTGCAGTAGCAGTAGCGGCTTTCCTGGAGACACCGCCTGAGCCCAAAGGAAAGCCACTACTGCACCTGCGCAGGGCTCACACAGGATTATTATGACCCGGGAGCCCAGCACCGCTGACAAGCTTGTCGGCGGATTTTCAGTGGCTGACAGCGCTGAAACGACAGGATGGAGGAGGACAGGGGAAGCCTCATTAGGATCCCATAGGGGCACTTTTTTTCTTACAGTTTCTCTTTGAAATGGATTAAAGATGGCAGTCTTCATCTCACTCTCACTACAAGTTTATTTTAAGGTTAGGTTAGATTTCACATACATACAAAAAGAACTGAATACGGAAAAAATTTTTGATTGACAAATCCTGTTGATTCTAAGCTGTGATTGCAGAGGAAAGATTTCTCAGTATAATAATGCATATCTTTCAAATGTTAGAGCCTCTGGGCCACTGTGACACTACGACATTTATTTCCTTTTCTATTTTCTTTAATGAGAAATTTATAAAAGTAGAATCCAGTACCAACAGGTCCTAGGAGTCACGGATGAGTGGCTATGGGGCAAATGGAAGGGTTCTGTAGACTTAGTTCTGAGAAATTGTGTAGAAACAAACACGAACTTTTAAGCATCTCTTAGTTTTTACCACTTGAAAAAAATGTAATAAATGCAGTTTTTGCAACATTACCAAGAATCAACAGCCTTTAGTAAATCAGGACTGTAGTCCGCCAGACCTTCCACTCTGTTCTCGCTTATTGCATAATATCTGAAGTGTTCTACATTTGTGTTAGACTGGGATTTATAGTGCTGATAAAGTCTCTGTGATTCTTTAATATGGTAATTTTTTTAGGCTTTGTACAGCGATCGTAATACTTTTCAGCAGTCTGTGTGCGCTTGCTGGTGCTGTAGCAAAGAAAAGGTTTGCTTTTTTCTTGGGCTGATATCATTTGCTCACAGCCATCTTTCTCAATAAAAATCAAGGTCTTCAGCAGTCTGTAAATTCTGGGACCAGTCCTATGCTGTTTTCATCAGTAACTTGCTGTTATACAGAAGAATGAATGATGCAGACTCCAGCTAGTATCTGTCCTGCAGGCTTTTTGAATTTCTCAGACAGCTGGTGAGAGCACTTACAGTTACAGGAACAGACAGAACAACCTCAAACTTCACATCACTATAGTAAAACTGGCTGCTGAACCTCAAACAGTTTTCAAGGTATGTACTCAGAAAAAGATATTCTATGTTAAAGCCCAAGTTCAGGCTTGTGTTTTCAGTGCAAATTATGCGGAAAATATATTTTGCAGGGCACAAAGTTTTGCGCACATAAACCATTCTTCCATTAGTCATGTTTTTCTAACCTGATTTTCAAAAAAACTGACTTTCTGTGTGAATGTCTGTTGCAGCTTGTTTAAACTCAACAGCAGCCTAAGAATTGCCCAAACTCCATCCCATCATAACCCACATGAGGTAGTCAGGATGCAAAGTGGCTATAAACAGTAATTTGGGCACCCAGAGACACAAGATTTGTTAATAGCCGCTACTTACCGTTTATAGCCACTATTTTTCATTTATTGCTGCTAATCGCAGCTTTTAACATTGCCGCCTATGGCGTCAAAAATATCGGTGGTTAGGGTTAGGAGGCGAAGGTCTTTAGTGCTGGGAGTGTGTGGGGCCCTTAGGGTTACAGTTAGGCACGGGGAGGGGAATTAAAGTTAGGTTCCACCGGGGGAGTAAGTTTAGGCACCATGGGGGGGGGGGAGTAATGTTAGGCACCACTAGGGGGTTCTTGGGATTAGGCATCAGTAGAGGGAGGTTTCTGTGTGATAGTAAATATTACCAATATTTTACTATTGGAAGTAGCAGAATATCATTAATTTTACCAATATTCTACTAGCGGTTATCTCTGGTGTCCTTTGTACTGGATGCCTTTTTACATGTACGTATCAGGAGGGACCTAGAAGATTGCACCAGCTAGTCTTTGACTGTGAACACAGAGCAGATCATCTTACCCTGTCCATTTCCTCCATCTACTGAGAGAAATTAACTGTTTGTGACCTGCACTGTAGCACTACAGCTCTGCAGAGTCTCAGTACAAATTCCTGTCAAGCTCCTCTTTGATTAGTAAATAATAAAATGTTTGTCTTCCTCACATAATTGCCAACATGTTTGTTAACCACGTCACTACCCTGGTAATTTTCACAGTACAGCTCAGCTGTGATTACTTCGGCAATAACTTTATCAATAATTATCACAGCTAAATGGTCTATATATTGTTTTTTTCAGGACAAATAAGGGTTTTGTAGCTGATATTTGTTATTAGTAATTAACTTATTTTCTATGCATTTTAAAAGGAAAATAACAAAAAAGGGAAAAAATACACAATTTATCCACTTTCATATTTTATAGCTTTAATGTAAACAGTTCTATTGTACATAAAACCCGCACATTTTATTTGTCTATCCCTCCTGTTTATTTAAACAGTTCATTTGTTTTGGTAATGCATTAGATGTAACAATTAAGTAATGTATACAATCTGCTACTGTCTGCTCCTGAAATGTGTATTTTACACTTGTTTACTAATTAGCTATTGCCATTGAATTCCCTGGGAGGAGGAGAAGGGTTTGCTCTCATTATTTTACAACTCTGTAGTGATGTTATCAGGTCAGAGATAAATAAACAGTGTTATCTAAGATTTTGTAGGAAGGAGAGTGTAGAGACTTATTTTTACGTCATGGGGCAGGAAGTTATTAAAAAATAAATAAAAAGGGCATTAAGAAATGGCTTCTTATTGTAGGAAGGTTGATGAGAAGTAGACATGGGTTTTATAAGGTTGCAGTGCTGGCCACAAGCAGTGATTATTTCTTAGCAATTAGAAGAGGTGGGCTGGACCAGGTAAACTGGTCTTTGCTGTGAAATGAATACTCACTCTCCTAGCAAAAAATGAGATACTGGATGCAGCCTACCAGAAACCTGGTGGTGATGGCTGAACTTCGCATACACATGTATTTAGTAATACACCTCTTTTAGTTGAATTTAGCTTAACAATCAAGCATATACTTCTGCTAATAGCATGCCGTCTTTTAACTAGGCAGAAGAGAAATGACTGACAAGAAGCAGTAGAAAGCCTTTGGCCAATGGGCAGAAAGTGGCATGTCCTGAACAAATATAGCTACCACAGATAATTACTACATATTGAGAAAAATTACAACCTCTTTCAACCCTCACTTCTAATGCAGACTGCCCACTGTGCAGCACTTCATACTTCGTGCTTCACACATGTCTGCTTCACTATAGGGGTGCTCAACTTTCAGCATATATGATGATGGGCTATAGTTAATAAATGTGCAGCAATGTGTAAAGACTTTCCTGCCATGGCATGCAGGCGTAGGAGCTGTCATTAATACCTCCTGTTGGTAGGAATGACAGTTCATACATCTGTCCCTCTCTGCTAAAATAATAAATCAGTCTGCTTGAAGCCCACATTTAAAATTTGCAGATATTAACAATAATCAATCATTATAAGTTGTAAGTGCTGAAAACATGCAGAATGGAAATGAGCTCTTAGTTGTCATTATCTTTCTTTTTCATGATCTTACGGCACAACTGTAAACCAATGTCTGCACTGTATAAAGCCAATCACGCGACTGCCTTAACATGCCAGCTGTCAGCAAGTTTCTTCAGAGCAGAGTCTGTACCCAAATGTGTGAATCACCTTCAGAACAAACTGCTGTTTAACTAAAAGAACTACAGAAGAATATAAAATAGTTTATATCAATTGTACATTCATTTACATTTATTACATGTATTTTATACACTGCTAGCATAACTACGTGAAATTTGTCCTTGCATTAGCTATTCAGAATCTTCTCCATATTAATATTTAGTTGGAACAGTGGCTTTTGTACTGCAATTTAATCAGACCCTACTGCACTGTTTTCCCATATATTTCATCAGGTGAGTAACGACAGCCAATAGTCAATGTGGCGGCTTTGGGGGACCATGAGCAGTGTGTCCCAGTTTGCTCTGAACCTGTTCACTAGCCTATATATTATTTATGTTCCTCCAATCTGTTACCATCAAACATTGTACACACTGTAAATAGAGTGGCAGGGCTTAAGAAGGGGTTCCAGCATGCATGCATTGTGAAGATTATAGTAATTCATGTGTACACACACCTACTGAGCCTTCAGAGCCTTCAATGAAGCTATCATGAGTAGTGCAGCATCTGCTTCAAACACTCTAACTTAATAGATTAGAGACACCAGGTGGAAGGAGGGAGGGTGTAACTGTATAACTTGAAGAGGAACTCCAGCCTAAACAAACATACTGTCATTAGGTTACATTAGTTATGTTAATTAAAATAGATAGGTAATATAATCTCTTACCCACCCTGTTTTAAAAGAACAGGCAAATGTTTGATTTCATGATGGCAGCCATCTTTTTTGGTTGTCCTGTGTCCTGAGCACCTCTCCCAGTTGCTAGGCAACGTGAATAACAACATAGGAAATCCCATCATGCTCTGCACAGCATCAGGGTGGAGTGGAGTGGAGCTTAGATAAAAATTCAGTTAAAAATGATGCTTTGGTAAGAAAAACAAAGTTCTGATGCTGTGAAACTGTTAAAGAAACCCCAAGCCTTTTCAGTTTTGCTGAGCAGATTTTTAGTTCGTAGGTTCACTTTCACATCGAACAAACAGCAGATGAAAATGTGGGTTGTAGTGAAAAATCCCAAAGACTTGTAGCAACCATCAAAACAAACAAAAATATTAACCTCCCTGGCAGTACGCAGTTTCCGATGCTGCGTCCGCGGGATTTTTTCAAATAAAATTTGGATAAATTGCTTAAGCTAGCGCTTTGCTAGCTAACTGTGGCCCCCAAGTCCCCCGGCACCACTGTGATCCCCCGATCACCGCCGGCAATATTTACCTGTCTGCGATCCTGCGAGAGCTGCAGCTTCACCATGTAGCTTCAGTCGTCGCTATGGCGACGATCGGACATTACGTCATGACATCATGCGCAGTCCTGATCCTCCCCATAGCAAAGCCTGTAACTGATTGGGAGGCTGCGCCATCGCGGGATCCCTGGGGGGTACGTATAACGGCGTCGATCGGGGGGGGGGGGGAATCGGGGGAGAGCAGAGGAACTTGGGAGGCATACTTAGCTAGCAAAGTGCTAGCTTAAGCATATAAAACAAATTTTATTTAAAAAAAACCTCCGGGGGCCATGCGATCCTCTCCGGCGGCTAGCCCGAACGTAGGTCGGGCTTACCGCCAGGGAGGTTAAACCAATCTATTGACTGATCTTCAAAAAGAATCCAGAGAGCCACCTATTAAAGATTGTGCAACTAAAGATAGGAGCCAGCAACAGACCACAGTATAAATTGTTTACAAAACATTCAATTGCTGTCTCATGCACATATACAAATTTTATTGCCGCCTTAGCTGCTTAATGCTTGATCACAACACATTAAAACTACAGACACTTAAAATCACTACCTGGCCAGGAGCGCTCGCTATTTATAAGAGGGGGACCCGACCCATGCATACATGCAGCGTAATCGCCCAGCCTCAGCCTATGCAAAAAACGCTCTGCACCGCATGAGTCAATTGGGTCCTCAACCCACCACCACAACACCCTGCACGCTGTGCGCCGTTGGTTCAAACTGCACACTCTCAGCACGGTATATGGATCCTCATGGTAATGGCTCAATACGGAAGTCCGCTCTGAAGAATCCGGTTTTTGATTAACATGTAGTCATCTGCCTCTCATGACACACATTGGTTTGGCTATTAGGCTGACTTTGCATGGCATGTATTGTCACTACGTGAATTGATATACTTGCACATTCAGATGGCGGACTCCAGTCCGCTTTGACTTCCCGACCTGCAGTGCACTGGGTCACTTGATGACGCAGACGTTTCTGGTACCACCGTCTTCAAAAACGGATCTCCGGCTGAGGCCTCTTTACTGTTGTAGATACAACTGGGGATCCCGGCTGTGTGGAGTATCGCTCAGCGTGCCGGCGTTTGCACGTGGGAGGCCAGCGCGAGCACTCCTGCGGTAGCCACGCCTACCGACGCGTTTCACCCCGCCCACGGGGCTTTCTCAAGGGAGCGAATGACGATAGGTCTGAACATCACTCCTCTTATGCTCAATCACTCATGCTCCGCCTCCAGCTTGTATTCTCCATGACAACAAATGCCTCCATTTTGTACATTTCCTGGTAACGGTAGAGATGACCAATGGCAGGGAGAGATGTATTAAATTTTATACTCATTCATTATGTTCCATTTTCTCTTAAAGTTATCTTGCAAAAAAATAGGCACTGGTTAGTGTGATTTCATTCGGCAGTTATCTATTGATATTTCCACACCTAACAGGCAGGTTTTTCGCTATTATAAAAAGTAGACCAGGTTTAAATCAATGTTCAAGCCTCTGGGTACTAATGTCCCCAGACGATAAATCCAGGTCTGTTCAATCTTGTAGAGATCTTTTTCGATATCACCACCTCGAAAAGATATATGTTGTTTGATTATGCCTTTGAATGTCAGACCATCCGGCTTTCCATTGTGATAGTCCCTGAAGTGTTTCCCCAAGGGGCTATCCAAATCTTGATTACGGATATTTCCTACATGGTCACCAATGCGCTTGCTTAATCGATTTTTTGTTTTTATTATATATAGGAGATTGCAGGGGCATCTGATGGCGTAAACCACTCGTGTTGAGTTGCAGTATATGTTGTCACGTATGTCAAATTTGTATATGTGCATGAGACAGCAATTGAATGTTTTGTAAACAATCTATTGACTGATTATTTTCACCCTGTGTGGAAAATAGGCAAGGGTTCTGTTATTTACATATTTACTTAACTAGGTTGCCTCCTAGTTAAAGTGTACCCAAGGTGACATGTGACACGATGAGTTAATTTTTTTAGGCACAGCTTCTGTCTTGTGGGTACCTTGTTAGGAATATAGTAAACATCACTGATAAGGTAATTACAGCCATAAACGTTTTCCTGGCAGAATAGAACTTCTTAGCTAGTGTCAGAGCCCGGTGCTCTTGGGCTCCATCTTTCTGGCCAATATAAGCCCAGCTCGAAGATTCAGGATTAATAAGGCAAAAATATCCAGAAAAAATGCTTCTAAATGGACGAAGAAGAAGCAGGTTCACAGGGTTCACAGGGTATTCAGCTAACAATACATCGCTGGGAGCACAGTAACAGCAAAATATTACATAACAAATTCCCAACATTTGCCACCACATTTGCCACCACAAGTGCCCAGCAAGCATGTCTAGACTCGATGACTCCAACTTACTGGTGAGTGATTCTGTGTCGGGGGGAGCCCCATGTCCAGATACCTATGCCCTTGCATTTTAAATTGGTGAAGAAACCTGGAGATTTAAAGGGGATATTCTGCTATTCTGTTATTCCCTAGGGACACTTAATATATGCATTTACAATGTGTCATGGTTTTATGTTTTATGGCTATTGCTAATTAGTTTGAGCGCAATTCATCTGGCCTTCTAGCCTTTGAACAAATTCCCAACATGCCACCGTGGATTGCCTGCACCCAACAGGGCCGTCCCACCTATGATGCTAGGTGAGGCATCTTCCCTAGGCGGCAGTAGTCTGGGGCGTGCCAGAAAGGACCAGGAAGTGTGCCTGGCCAGCCGCCACCCAGTTTACAGCCGCCCACCTGGCTGTGCGGGGGCACGCCGTGAGGTGAGTGCTGGAGGGGGTAGCAGTCAGGAAGGGGGGTTAGCGGGCACAGTGATGGGAAGGGGGGGGTAGGACCCCTCCCTCCCCTGGGTCCCCCAGTCCGCGCTCCCCCTCTAGCTATTATTGCTGTGTATAAGTGTCAGGCAGTGGGCGGGGAAGCAATGACTCACCTCCTTCCGTTCCAGGCACTGCATTCTACCGTGCCGCCCACTGTACTTGCAGAAGTACAGTGGGTGGCATTGCAGGAAGTGACAAGCTTGTGAAATGCAGCACCTGGAACTCAGAAGTAGGTGAGTCATTGCTTCCTATTCTTGGCTACCTACCTACAAGCAGGATTTTTTTTCTGATTACAGAATTACACAGCACTAATATATCAGGCCCCATGTGCCACCCTCCCCCCCACCCCCCTCAAAAAAAAAAAGTTCTTTCCAGCTGAATAACACAAAGCTTGATCTGCTGTCACTGGTTGGAATAAAGCAATGTCTACTCGTTTTTCTTGCAAAGTCATGAAGCAAAGTGTAATAAGTGTAAGCAGAAAGCATTCTCACTGTGTCTTCCTACCCTACATGCTGGTGCAGAGGTTCCTGCAGTTCTCACAAATAAAAATGCTTTGCTCTTTTACTGTTGCACTGTAATTGCTCTGACTAAGGGAAATATTAAAATGGGTGAATACTGGACTAGCCCAATTGCCACATTTAATTCACCACGTATTCACCAGACGCATTTATAAACTCTTCTGTCCATTATTATTCAACACCAAATTTACAACTTATGAAAAGCTTTAACTATCATCTAAATTCAGTTTTCTTGCTATAACATGCTTATTAGTAGTTTCATAAGATTCCCCACATGTATAAAGCAGTAGCTGTTTCATCTGTGAAAATGTTTACAAGAAAAAGGTACTGAACTGTACACTTGTATTTCCTCCTACTTTTCAACAATTTTCTATAGATTCTATTCATTCAAGGTTCATTGAAGATACACTGGTGATAATTAATTACTATACACTGACATTCACCATGTACAATATAACCATCTTAAAATAATATACTGTATATTGCTGTTGATATCTGTCAATTACACAGCTGCTAAGTTAATTTGGCTCTGCCCATGACCCATCATTTACACGCCTACTTTCCTGTGCATGGACTCGCCCATCTTTTGCCACAGTGCGCTTTGTGCTCTGCAAGTCGGCAGCTACCCCAGCACTGGATCCAGCACCTGCATTGCACCCACAATAAAAGAAATCATGGAGCCGCCCCTGCTGATCCCAATGTGAATAGTAGTCCTCTGAGACAGAGTAAGTGCAGCAGACCTGCCCTCCCCCAGGGAGAGGTCAAGAGGCTCCGTGTAATTTTTGCCCAGGGCGCCATTGTAGCTAGAACCAGTCCTGGTTCTATGAGAAAGGGGGCATGACAATGCTGTAATGGTTTGCTGGTTTTTGCAGCTAATGGCTTTTAGGACAAGTTATGCTTATGTGGCCATCAGAAAATTAGTACACTGTGGTCATGCAAGGATGGACGTGGTCAGCAACAATACTCATGTAGGCTGTAGTATTTAAATTATGCTAATTTAGTACTAAGGGGCCCAAAGTGTGCCAAGAAAATGTCCCCCAAACCATTCACCACTGCCAGCCTTAAAGAGACTCTGTAACAAATTTTTCAGCCTTAGTTCTTCTATCCTATAAGTTCCTATGCCTGTTCTAATCTGCTCTGGCTTACTGCAGTCTTTCCTAACTGCACTGTCTCTGTAATAAATCAATGTATCTTTCCTCTGTCCTGTTTGTCGGGCTTAAGCTTGATTGTGTGGAATGTGCAGGGCTGCTTGTGATTGGTAGAAGCGATACACACCCTCTGCAGGCCCCCTGCATACTCTGAATGACTCATACACTATGCTTAGCTGAGCCTATTAGTAGCTGGTTAGTTTGTTTGTAAACACTGCCTAAAACTGTTAATTACAAGCCAGGATTGCAGTAGAGAGTGGCAGAAACAGCACAGAGGGGCACAGGAGAAAATAAGGAATAGAATGGTATGCTTTTTATTGTAAGAATATTAGAGTACAGATTCTCTTTAACTGCTGACACAATGCAGGATGGATCCATACTTTCCTTCTCTTCTACAACCATTCACTACCATCTGAATGTCACATCTGAAATCGTGACTCATTAGACCAGACAATGTTTTTCCAGTCTTGTATGGTCCAATTTTAGTGAGCTTGTGCAAATTATAGCCTCAATTTCCAGTTCATAGCTGATCAGAGTGGCACCTAGTTTGATCTTCTGCTCCTGTAGTCCATCTGCTTCAAGGTTCGCATTGTTGTGTGTTTAGAGATGGTATTCAGTATACCTTTGTTGTAATGAGTGGTTAGTTGAGCTATTGTTGTTTTTTGATCTTCTCTAACCAGTCTGCTCCTTTTCCTTTGACCTCTGACAGGCATTTTCATCTACACAACTGGCACTCACTGGATATTTTCTATTTTCTGAATCATTCTCTGTAAACCCTACATATGGTTGTGCCTGAAAATTACAGTAGCTAAACAGTTTCTGAAAAACTCAATTTGACCATTCTAGCACCAACAACCATACCACTCTCCTATCCTCCACATTCTGTTTTTTGTTTTTTAACTTTAGCAACTTGCCTTCACCATGTCTGAAAACCTAAATGCATGTAATTTCTGTCATGTGTTTGGCTATTTAGCTATTAGTGTTAAGAAACAATTCAACATATGTACCTAATAAAGTAGCTAGTGAATGTATGTACAGTATGTAGTTCTTGTGTATGCCATTGTTAACGCTTTCTTCAGAGTACATTTATTTCAAGATTATTCCTCTGTGTTTGTACTCATAATGTGGTGTAATTTAGGGTGTGGCACCTGCTGATGGGTGGAGATTAGGGCAGCAAATCTTCTTTGCCTATAGACTTCAGAGATGTCAATAAAAAGAAATTGTGCGGGGAAATCACAATTGATGGTGAATTTCAATGTTCCTGGATTTAGCCTATGTTTAAGAAGAAAACCTTTTAAAATATTTTGCTCAAGTAAAATAAGTGTGCCCTACTCTACACTGAACTACCATTCAGTTAGGAAAAAGCAAATTATTAACTGACACTAAACAAATAGATTTTTCCCAGTGTATCTCACTGAGTCACTGCAGTATATTGTTTTCATATGCTGATGAATTGGTTCTTATAGTCAAAAAGAAAAAAAAAGGTGCTGTTTTGCTGTTACTGAGTGGCTAGATAATAAAACTTGCTATTCTGAGTCCTCTTTGTTTTGCAACTATAGATTTTCAGACATTTTCCAGGCATAATATCAATAAATAACCCTAGCAGTTATCATTGTGTAGGAACAGTAAACAGTACGTGTGTGTGTGTGTGTGTGTGTGTGTGTGTGTGTGTGTGTGTGTGTGTGTGTGTGTGTGTGTGTGTGTGTGTGTGTCAGCACCATTTATCAGTATATGCTATTTAGGAGCAAAACTGATCCCTATGTTTTAATAATAAAGAGGTGTGAATATAACATTTGCATGCAGTGCAGTCTTAGTGCTCGCATGCCCTCCTCTGACTAAATGTGTGACTTGATACCTGACTAATCTAAAAAACATTCACCTGAATACCACTGTGCCTACTTCATAATACATCAGATATCAGCAACCATGTAAAGCAACATGGATTTGACTGTTGCTATGTTTTGCTTTATACCATTTGATGCCCACTCACATTAAACCACAGCTCATCTAATCTATTAAAAACGGGTTTATCTAATCCACCAAAAATGTATGTTAGTGTATGGTGGGTGACCTTAAATCAGTGTGTGTGTGTGTGTGTGTGCGTGTGTGTGTGTGTGTGTGTGTGTGTGTGTGTGTGTGTGTCACATTTTGCCTGGCACTAGTAGGTGCCTAACACTATCTGCTTGTCATCCGTATTAATTGCCTGTGACTAATACCGGCATCTACCTGTCATTGGCATTTTATGCTTGTCACATTTAACCACTTAGCAACCCTTGCCACGCTTATCTACGCCCCTTTAAAATTCACCTGGGGCACAGGGGCGTAGATAGGCAACTCCTGTTTGTTTTCCCGCTGTGAGCGTTCGCGTGCGCGATCGCGTGCACGCTGATGCGCGGTCGCGTGCACGCGGATGTGCGGTCGCGATCGGCACCTGCTGGTCAGCCAATCAAAGTGCTTACAAGTTTGAATAAGCACTGCCAAAGCTAATGGCAGTGCTCATTCATTCAGAATGTGTGTAAACATTGAATCAGTCACTATGCTGTTACAGTTACTGAGATCACTCGTGAGAGGATCTCAGATAACTAATACAGCATTAGTGAGTGATCAGCATCAGTTAGGTTTTTTTTTTAATAAATTATACCCCCATTAAGCCCATTAACCCTTGCCTTCCTGAAATGTTAAAATTGCTGTGGTTTTTAGGGGGAAAACCCTGTGGTAGAGAAGTGGTTAATATCTTAATGCCATTGATATTTGATTATTATTTGGTAATATTTGCATGTCATTAATAAATATGCTAAATAACGGTATCATCTCATTTTCATTGTTTAGTCATCTTCTCCTCCTCGCCAGCCTCTATAATCCCAAGTTTCCATTATCCATCTACTCTAGCTGGTTCCCACATACTTTAGAAACACTCCCTCATTCCCCCAGGTCCCCTCCCCACTTAGGTGCAGACCATCTCTACTGTAGAGTCTGTAACCTACTTAGAAGTCTGCCCAGTTCTCAAACTTTTCCTTCCTGCACCAACTTCTCAGCCACTTATTTAACTCTCTCAGCTCCTGCTGCCAGGTAATGCAGTGCCTATAACGAGTAACCTAGGTTCACATACTTTTATGTTGTGCCCAATATTTGGCCTAGCCCTCAATCCCTCCTGGCCAAACAAACGTTTTGATCACCTCTCTTCTTTGGTACCCAGAGGTGCTCTGGAATCCTGGTAACCCCAGCAGCTGCTAACACCAGCTGTCCTAGTGCCACCTCTGCTGTCAAACGTTCAAAATATTACATTTGTACTAGAGGAAGTACTTGTATTGTTGTATTATTAGTCTATTTCACTCTATCCTTGTCCTGCACATTGGATGTGTATGTATGTGCATTATGGTGGTGGTTGAGTCAGAAAATTACCTGGTAGCAATCAATATTTAACTACTTGCAACTTTAACATTAAATTGCAAGACATTATTTTAAAGGATAACCCTTTTTTCATTGGCTAGTAAAGTCCATTTCTTGTTTATTTGACTGACTGTGGGTACATCCAAAAAAAAACCTGACCTTTATAATTATAAGGATGGTTTTCTCGATAATATTTTTATGACATCTTTTTTACAAAAATGCATTTTACCTGCTTTGTCTATTATTTTTTTCTGTAGACTACATTGGATATTAAACTGGCTATAAGTATTATTGTTTTTTTCATCACCTTGAGTGGTTGTTCTTGGCGTGAAAGTGTAAGTTGCCAGACACAGGCTTAGAGTGGATCTTCAAGAGGGTATTGCTTATGTGATTAGAGAAGAGTTCAAGATCTAAAAATGATTCAGTATCTATGACAGTGGCAATATGAAAATACTGGAAGAACTGATGGAGTCCTTTCATAGACCAATGTCAAAGAATGATTATATAATTCATTTAATAAATGTATAGGACATGGTTTGTTTCAAAACAACATAATGACTAAGTACCAAATAAAAAATTAAGGTTAATATGTATTAATACAGTTGTATGGTAAAATTAACTTAGTACATTGCTAATAAGCTGAGAGTATAAGGAACTGCCATTAGAACTTTGCATAGTAAAATAATGAATGGCCTGTATGTCAAAATTCTGTGTAATAACCACCCGTCTAGTATTAGTAAAATAAGTTCAACTGGACTCTGAATAATAAAAAAAAATCCCAGCATAGCAGCACTGCATTTCTGGGGACTCCAGGTGGCTTTTGGATATGTACCATCTGAAACATTAGAGCAACTCATGAAAATGTATCTCAGTTCTACCAAGCATATTTGCTCATCTCCATGGAGAAAAGATATGTGTGAGAAGCAGGGATCCTCCTGCTATCAGAGAATACAATAACTACTGGCCATGAAAATCTCCTACACAGCAATGGTTCTAGAAAATGGCTGAAGATCACACAGACACAGGATTGTTCTGCAATCCAGCTGCAACTATTCTCCATTTTTCATTTATAAAGCATGTTAATGACCTATTTCTTCAAAAAAAAGTGGGTGGCAAAAAAATTAGTTTTTTTTTATCCTCCACTTTTAAAATTTTGACTGCCACTGTTATAATTCCAAATCTATAAAATAATGATCAGATTTATTGTGCTTGTGATCAGAACTTGTTTTACTTTGATCACCATGCCATAATAAGACCAAATTAGCAATTAAAGGATTCATGTATTTAAATGTAGTAACTGATCAAGGTGCCCCCAACAATCACATTTCTCTATTGTAGACAATGGTGTCTTCCACTTTCAAAATGGAGAGTGCTATTTGGAGATCTATAAAGAACAGTCCAGCCTGATCACTATTTAAATCTAGCAATCTGAATTAATCAAGAAATTTGTGCAATTTATTATATTAGCAAAAAGCCTATTGCCCTCCCATACTAAAAATTAACATACCAGATATATAAATATATATATATATATATATATATATATATATATATATATATATATATATATATATATATATATATATATCTGAACAGCCATAGGTAACTGTGCCAGCAATGACTTCAACAACGAATTATATTTAAAGTGACAGGCGGTCCATGGAAAGAACGTCCCATTATGAAGCAAACCTAAATCACTGACAAACTAACCATAGATGTAAAATACAGCTTTAGATAAATCCCATAAAACTGCAATGACTAACAAAGCAATTACAGAAACAAATGCAAATCATACCCATTAGTAAGTTCCCTGGCAGCTAATGTCTCCAGGTGGTGAAACTAAAGAACTTTTCAAAAAAATATAGTTGTTTTCTTCTACCCAAAAATGCCTGTTGGGGCGTAAATTGTAAGCCCCTCGGAGGAATAGTTACAGATAAGATATGTACTCTGTAAAGCACTGTGAAAGATGTTCAAATACTAAATAAATAAAGCTTTACATTTCTTAAAGGGATAATGAAGGGGGGTCGGGGGAAAAAGAGTTGAAGTTACCCGGGGCTTCTAATGGTCCCCCGCAGATATCCTGTGCCCATGCAGCCAGCCACCGATGCTCCGGCCCCGCCTCTGGTTCACCTCTGGAATTTCAGACTTTAAAGTCTGAAAACCACTGTGCCTGCGTTGCCGTGTCCTCGCTCCCACTGATGTCACCAGGAGCGTACTGCGCAGGCACAGACCAAACTCGGCTTCTGCTATACACTCCTGGTGACATCAGCGAGAGCGAGGACACGGCAACGCAGGCGCAGTGGTTTTCAAACTTTAAAGTCTGAAATTCCAGAAGTGAACCGGAGGCGGGGCCGGAGCATCGGTGAGCAGCTGCGCGGGCACAGGATGTCTGCGGGGGACCATTAGAAGCCCCGGGTAAGTTCAACTCATTTTCCCCCGACGCCCCTACAGTATCCCTTTAAGCATTAACATCCTTCAAGCACGTTTAGGACACAGTATGATACCAAGTTTATGGTGTAAGGGCATACTTTCTATGGGGTGCTCTTTCCCTTTGAGTATTATTTTTGTATTAATTTCTGTAGACACGTGCGCAGAACAAACATACACTTATTTATTTATTATAAAGGAAAGTCTAAAAATAAACAGATGAAAAAGCCTGCCAAGTGTACTTAAAAAATGTAGTTAGACCCACCTATACTATCTGATAGCCATAGCCTTAGAGCAGGATTTAATGAGACTTATACAGTTAAGAAAAAACTTTTTTTTCAGATTGGTCACATGACCCCAAGCAGCTAACTTGAATGAGTGCATAGTACACTCTGTGAGATGGGCTGTTTTTGCTGCTGGGCTTGTATCAAGGCTGCCATAAGCAGTATGGGAGGGACTTCTATATAAGGCCTTGGATCTGTTTGAGGCCTAGATCGTCAGCACACATCTCCCCATTCAGGGACATGTTGATTGTTGACTGCACTCCTGATTTGCCTCCTCTACCGATGTGACCAAAAACGTGCTCATCCTTTGTATTAGTGCAAAGGTTAAGGCAGGAGTAACCAACATTGCAACCAATCCAGAAATGCCATTAAAGCGGAATATAACCCTGCATTTCAACTTTGCTCCAAAACATTATTTACAGCATATTATATGCAACCAGCATTTTTTTTAACTAGACCAGCATTGGAATGGTTACACACAGAGCTTTAAAGTTCCTGGAGAGAACTGCTCCCCGCAGCCGAAGTTTAGATAGATACATTCTGTTTACTTAAATGTAACAAGTGTGGAATGTGACTCACTCTCTCTAACTGTGCAGGAGCTGGAGGACAGCCAAAGAGTGTGTAGCATTCCTCACTTGTTACATTCTGTTGACTTAAATGTATCTATCTAATCTTCGGCTGCGGGGAGCAGTTCTCTCCACGGAACTTTAAAGCTCTGTGTGGAACCCTTCCAACGCTGGTCTAGTAAAAAAAATGCTGGTTGCATATAATATGCTGTAAATAATGTTTTAGAACAAAGTTGAAATGCAGGGTTATATTCCGCTTTAAGCCTTAACCCAGTCTTTGTGACTGCACTCCTGATTTGCCGCCTCAAACCATGTGACCACCAAGCTGCTGATACTCTGTATTGGTGCAGAAGGTAAGGCAGGAATGAACAACTGCCTGGCAGTACTGAGCCATCCTTATTTGTGCTGTAGATGAGGCCATCTCTGCATAGGCATAATAGGCACATGCTGCAACATGAGGGTGATGTAAACAGGGACCTAGCAGCCAGAACGTACCAATGGAGGTTTCAAAGAATGAATTTGTCTTGTAGGGACATCACTGTATGGCATCACTGCTAAACCATATGACAATATCTATTCATGAAGGGTCTTACATAGTTACATAGTTATTTGGGTTGAAAAAAGACATATGTCCATCGAGTTCAATCAGAAAATGAAGTACAACACCAGCCTGCTCCCTCACATATCCCTGTTGATCCAGAGGAAGGCAAAAAATCCTTACAATACATGGTCCAGTTAGCCCCAAAATGGAAAAAAATCCTTCCCAACTCCAGATGGCAATCAGATAAAATCCCTGGATCAACACCACCGGAAATTACCTAGAAATTGTTTGCAAAATGCATAGATTTAGGGAGGTAAAGGATGTCTTATGAATTAAAAAGCAGAATTATAATGAAAATTACAAGAAATTAAAGGAAAATAAATATAGATTATAATATTGAATATTAATTTTAATATTAATTAACTAAAATTATGTATTACAGATAAAATACAGAAGTCATTATATGCGCTTAAAGAGACACTGAAGCGAGAATAAATCTCGCTTCAGTGCTTATATTCATCAGGGGCACGTATCCCGCGGCTAAACGGGGGTCCCTTTACCCCCAAACCCCCCCTCCCGCAAAACCAACGACCAAATTGGTCGTAGATTTTGCTTCTGCTGGAGGCAGGGCTAACGGCTGCAGCCCTACCTCACAGCGCGTCTATAAGCGGCGCATCGCCGACTCTCCCGCGCCCCTCTCAGTGAAGGAAGACTGAGAGGGGCGGGGGAGAGGCGGAGATACGCGCTGACAGACGCGCGTGGGGCAGGGCTGCGGCGGTTAGCCCTGCCCCAATGCGGAAGTGCTCCGCCGCTGTACGGAGGGGATTTTGGAGGTAAGGGACCCCCGTTTAGCCGCGCGATAGCGGCGTTTTAGCAGGGGCACACATGCCCCTGCTAACTATGAGCTCTGAAGCAAGATTTATTCTCGCTTCAGAGTCTCTTTAACCAGGTGATGTTTCATGTAATACTGGCTTCTTCTAAACTTTTGGTTAAACTTATAGGGATACTGTATGGGAGTCGGGGGAAAATGAGTTGAAGTTACCCGGGGCTTCTAATGGTCCCCCGCAGGCATCCTGTGCCCGAGCAGCCACTCACCGATGCTCTGGCCCCGTCTCCGGTTCACTTCTGGAATTTCAGACTTTAAAGTCTGAAAACCACTGCGCCTGCGTTGCCGTGTCCTCGCTTCCTCTGATGTCACCAGGAGCGTACTGCGCCGACACAGACCATACTGGGCCTGCGCAGTACGCTCCTGGTGCCATCAGCGGGTGTGAGGACACGGCAACACAGGCGCAGTGGTTTTCAGACTTTAAAGTCTGAAATTCCAGAAGTGAACCAGAGGCGGGGCCGGAGCAATGGGGAGTGGCTGCACGGGCACAGGATGCCTGCGGGGGAAGCCCCGAGTAACTTCAACTCATTTTCCCCTGACCCCCCTACAGTGTCCCTTTAAACTAGTTAAGACTTTAACAAGGCAGATTAAAGAAGCAGTAATTTTTAAAATATAGGCTTGTACTAGGTAACTGTGTACATTGACTATTGTATTGTATCTATTTTTTACTATCTGTTAGTAAAGATTGCTAATAAAGAATATCTTAAAGAGTAACTGTTAGCATTAAATACAAAATAAATTTTCTAGTGCAGGCTGTTACAATAGTCAAGAGGATGCTAACCAGGCAAATCCAAACTTTATAATCAATACTGTGTTCCTTCTCTCCCCATGCCCCCAGGCTCTAAAATGGTATGCAGACTAACACAGACGCAAAAGCGAAGTGACATGCTATGCTGTATCAGCCTGATTGGCTGAAGCCTCTGTCACTCATCTCTCTGCGCTGTGATTGGCCACCTGTTCTCCCCTTCACTCTCTATGTTTTAGCCGTGTTAGTGTGCAGGGAGGGGGCCAGAGTCTGTCTCCTGTCACTGTCCTCGGCCCCCCCTCCTCCAGAGGCATGTGGGCTCCATCTCTGCTGCATCTGCCACCCGCAGAATTCTCCCTCTTCCCCGTGCTGAATATTGGGGAAGGATAAAGAAGCTGCACACAGACTCCCTGAATCATGGTTCCAGGCGCTGCAGTTCCCTTCTATACTTTCTGCACTGCCTCCGGTGGTAGTGCAGAGAACAGAAGGGAACGCCAGCACTTGGATACATTATTAGGTGAGTCTGTGCCTGCTGCCTTTATCCTCCCTGCTGTGCTCTGAATCAGTGCGGGGAGGAGTGGGATGCGGAGGGGGGGATTCTTTAATCCGGAGGGCACAAGATGGCCCCTGCCAGAAAAATAATATAAATTGAAAATTAAAAGAAACCAAAACGTGGACAGTGCATTACATCTGTAAGTAGAGCAAGCATTTATCTACTTACAAATGTATTTTTTGTGTGGGGCATATGATGGCTAACAGTTGTTCTTTAAAGGAAGAAGATGGGACCAATTCACTTTTAGACAAGCATTGCCTGTCACCGTGAGATGTCCAACGTACTGGATATGGCACAGGATTATTGGTTACTTCCTTAGAGTGCTTATACCATTGCACTGGAGTAGATTCCTTAATAAAAACAGAATAAAAAAGTGTAGACAGGTATATGATTGTTGTAGCCTAAATAGAAGCAGTAAAGAACATGTTGATGAGATGGTAAAGAACCAGCATGTTTTATTATTGAACTTAATTTTTGTTGAAATTTGAACATTTTGTACATCATAAATAAAAACATAAATCAAAAATCAAATCCATTACATGGCTCACCTTCTTTCATTAAGTCGATACTGAAATAGTAAACTGCATTATAAAATGTTTCAGATCATTCAAAGGTAAGATAAATAACCATATTAATTCAATACATTCCTCTCAGTCAGTTAGTTTGTTACCATGGTCATATTTCATACCTGTCATCGCCACCTGAAAAAGCGACACGATAACAATGAAACTGTTCCTTCAACCATTCGGCCCTACATCACCCACTTATTTTATAAGTTATTTAATTTTAGAAATGTGAAAATTTGTCTCCTCCTGTTTTTCAGCCTGAGTCTCCATATGTCCGTGGAGTTCTAAGAAAATGCTAATCATATATTTATTTTGCATAACTAACATCTGGTAAATTAACAACAGCAAGGTTGGAGGTTCCAAATTACACCATTGTTTTGAAATAAACCCAATGTGTTGCCAGTAAGATCTATATGTCATCTTTAGTGTCCTCATGTAGGTACTCTTCTATATAATTTTCTGTTGCATACTCAGAAGGAACTTGTATTTTCAGGTCTGTTTTGCAACATATTCACTGGCTATATTAATTTCCTTTTCTATTTTTATGTTCTTGCTAATTAAAACTTGGCGACTAGACATTGATAATTGCAAGGGCTCTCTTAAGTATTTTACTTCTTTCCAGAAGTGCTCCATTTCTTCATATTAGCCGGTTCATTGTACCTGTATTTTTCAATATGTATTTTACTCGTCCCATCATTTTGTATTTCTTGAGCAGTCATCTTCAATACATCGTTTACAACATTACAGAAATAATCATTGGCTTTTGGAAGCTAAGTACTTTCAGCAACGTTAAAATCATCCAGACTGCATGGCAAAGACTGTTAAGAAACAATTGCTTAAGTGGTAAGATACCCACAAACATTCCATTATCATAGGAGGGAAAGGAGCAATTGCATAAAAAGCTTGTCCAATAGCCTTTCTCTTGCCCCCATTAACCTGGCCTATGCCCACTTCCTTTGCAGAAACAGGACGACTTTTTGTAGAGTAGCCAACTGTTAAAGAGCCCTAAGGAAGATCTTATCATGCTACACACCTAACTGCCCTTGCACTTGGGGAAAGCTGCTAAAATCTATTTTTACAACTCCCTTCACTGTTGGTATAACTAATACATCTTAAACTAGCACCATAAGCCTTTTGATTAAATAAATGTAAGATTAGTTGCAAACATCCGGCATGCTGGAGGATGATTTAAATGTACAAGTTGCACACTTTCTGCCTGATTTTTGAACTAGAAATATTCATGGCCGTCTACAGTACTGTAGGTAAAACCCACTGCCCACATCCTATAGCAATTCCTGACAGCCAGACAAATGCCAGTGTCAGTACTCTTTGTATTATTAGGGTTTCATAGGTAACCACTGGCTGAGTTTTTAATCCACATGCTCTCTTGTCTACCATACTCAAAGTGTGGAAACTTGTCCACCACAAAAGTGAAGACATTAGCTTTTTGCAAAATGAACCAGGCCTGAATAAGCAAACAGCATCAGCCACTGTTCTTTGACACTGATGGTTGAAGACATTTCCACTATGACTTCCACTACCACAAACACCATCACCAGAGAGTTCTACCTTGAAACTGTCATCATACTTCCACCATTAAAACTGCAAACACCTTCCTTAATGTGTTAAAACAACAAAATCACTGAACTAAAAATCAAATTTATTTCATATTATTTTGTGAATGAGTGACACATGAGTGACACGTGAATAACTTTAAAGGTAAATCTCATTTTAAAAGATTTTTTAAAACACAGGTTTTTGTAAAACAGTTCTTCCTGGTATAGCAAAGTCATAGCCAAAAACCGCTAGTAGGTTAAATAAAAACATTTAGGCTTATAATGGCTTGCATGCATGAATCACAGAACAGAGTTAGGGTAGGTAGAGGACGAGAAGAGACGAGAAGAGAACCGGGAGCCCAATCTGGTGTAGTATTGAGAGTAAAGCTTGGAAAGTCAAAGAGGAGATCTTTAGCTATTATACTCGCAAAATTAGGTTGGAAGTTCGGCAACGATTAGATGCGCATGCAGGAAAGTAACATCCCTGCTCGGCTTTTACTGTTGGTGGTGGCAGCTCCTTCAAAAAAACCACTTGCCAAAGTGGTAACCCCAAACTGGGGGAGAGTCGTCTACAGCCTAGGTTCTCAACGTGTGGTACGCGTACCCCAGGGGGTACTTCTGATGGTTCCAGGGGGTACTCAGGCTTGATATACTTTACCAAGAATAACAAATTTAGAGTTTTAGACAATGATAAATCTTATTTAAACAACTCCAAATTTGTATTTTAGCTAAATAGAAGCAATAGCAAATGCTTGGAAATTGTTTAAAACTAATTATCATGTACTACGATTAAATATATATTTGTCAAGGGGTACTTGTAATAATGTTCACTATGCTGGGGGTACTTGGTGAGTAAAGGGTTTTAAAAGGGGTACATACCAATATAATGTTGAGAAACACTGGTCTACAGGATAGTGGAGGAGGCACCCATGGTGTGAAAATATAGTGTATCTTATTGTGGAGTAATATTATACCAATCAAAGGTAAAGTATGGTCCTACCTTAAAACAGTAGTCCATCCACACTAGGTAATAAAAAGATAAACACTTTATTCGGCACCTAGGACTGCTGCTTTTTGCTCAAGGCACAAAATTCGACCTGAAGAAACGGTTTGTATCCGCAAAACACGTTGTCTTTTAAAAAGTGCCGAATAAAGTATTTATCTTTTTATTACCTAGTGTGGATGGACTACTGCTTTAAGGTAGGACCATACTTTGCCTTTGATTGGTATAATATTACTCCGCAATAAGATACACTATATTTTCACACCACAGGCGCCTCCTCATCCATCCTGTAGATGAATCACAGAACAGCTACCTGTGTTTTAGTAATAGGAGATGACTACAATGAATTTATTTTCACTTCCTTTTTTTATTAAAGATACAATGTATTTACTGGAGGACTGCCCCTTTATCCTCATGAATGAATATATACCATAAATCTATTTTTTTTACATAATCCAGATCCATGTTTCACTGTAAAACAGCCGTAAAAGTGGGCAACAATCTGTCTATCCCAGCACTGCTTAGTTTAAACTACTTTAATGTTATGCTGCTATTAGACTTAGTGCATGGCCCACTTTCCACGCAGCAGAACTATTCCCAACCTAAATCTGATTATCACACTGGCAAAGCTCCCTCTGGCTTTACAAGGTTCATTATGAAGCTGTTCAAAGTTTTTTTTTTAAGCGTATCATTTAAATTCAGTATGTATGATGCATCAGGAAGACACAGTGGATTCTGCCTTCAGAAACAGCATTGCAGTTTACACAGCATCCTATGTTAGCCCCTTATATTCCAAAGTAGTAAGAAACTTTCAAGTCACGTTATTTGCAAGCCACTAATGAAAATATGCACATCATCAGTTAAACACATGGGATAAAATTACCCAGGGCAATTTACGGCTGTACTATATGCTTTAAACACTCTACCACAGTTTGCAGAAATAAGTAGGTATGTTAGCTTGGTTGATGACTTTTAAAATTATTATTATAAGAAATCCATATTACAGACTTACAAAGTGTAGAGAAATCAATGATGTATAAGCACTTCTAAATTATTAAGGCCTGTCAGTATTATGCTCTAATGTATTCAGCAGTGCTCAACCATACAAAAATAGACTTAAAAATAGACAATGGGTTTAAGAAGTAATATACATACCCCAAAGGGATGCCTGGGGGATTATACATCCTAGTTTATAACAGAGTTGCCTTTAAACATGATTTAAATAATATGAATACATTTGTAGATAGCCAATCTTTAGAAAATCCTGTAATGACTCCTATAATGAATACGTATCAAGTGGACAAAGTACTCAATGCAACTCATTTAAACACAATGCACAAAAAGGACTCTAAATAGCAAAGAAAAAGCACAGGGCACAAGAAAAAGCATACACACACAAACACATACAGGCATGAAGACACACACACACACACACACACACACACACACACACACACACACACATGTGCATACACACACACACACACCCCCACACACACACACATGCTGGTACAAATATTAATATAAGCACACACAGATAAATATTGCCTTCAGCCATTCAAAACTGTGTAAGCACATGGTTTATTTTCAATCACAGAAAATGTATTCTGCCAAAAGCTAATTAAGGAACACCTATAGTTACCCACTGAGCAGAGAATGTAACGTAACAGCATTAAAATAAAAAGCACAGAAACATTTTTGTCACTCTATTAATTTGTTCGCCAAATTCCATGTTTTCTCCCTGATTGTAATAATGTGACAAGCAGTGATACATGATGGGCTTTAAGCAAACATATTTTAGTTACACAGCTTATTATTTTAACCTTGCTTGTTATTGATAGATTGGATGGATAGATTATTGGCGCATGTTCCAATATACCCAATAATGCATGAAGTTATTGTACGAGATGAAAATGAGTTTTCTCCATGCAGAGTGCTATACTGGCTATAATGCACCATAAGCATTACAATAGCTAGCTTTTGTACCTCTACATGATTTATGTTATCTGTTTAAAGTGTTTAATAACTCTCTCACCTATAAGTGTGTAACCGGGAACATGATTCCAAAAATTTATCTAAAAAGTAGAGTGTCTGAATCACAAACAAATTAAACATGACCAAGGCAAGGCATGACTTGAGGGGGGGGGAGGACTGCTTTGCTTTGACAATGATTTTCACAATAGGTTTGCAAAGCATTTATGTTATATTTGTGCAATGTAGTGATGTGCATTTTCCATGTGTTTACCATGCATCCTTCCTGAGATCAATACAAGAACAAAAGATGGAGAAATAGACAAAATAAAAGCAATGAGTTGTAAGGCAAAGGCACAGGTAACCACAAGTTTACACAATTTTTTTAAGGTACAGTTAAACCACTACATTCTAGATCATTTAAAAATGCTTCAGAAGTACATGCTAAAAACAAAACACAAATGCCCATGTGCACAAATCGTTATGCTAGCCACCCACACTGCAGTCTAACTGGACAATTTGGGGGGATTTTGTTTACCAGCAATAAATGTAGTTTGAAGCTGAAATGATTAATTATACTTTGAATATATTGTTTAGGTAGGCCTCCACACAACACAGATTTTGTTACATTTGCCTAAGGCTCAACACACACCATACAATCTTGGTTGTTCAATCTTACCACTTTCATGTAATATAAGAGCTTATCCAATCAATCATTCAAGGTATTTTCAATCTGTTGGCCCTTATACTACATAGATTTGGTAAATCTGTACAACCAAGATTGTATGGTATGTGTTGAGCTTAAAATTGTTTCATTAACCTGCCAACTGTGTGGATTGCATGAGGGGTCACGACAACCTAGTTCTGTTCTATCGTGTGTATTATAAAATGTATATTTTACTTAAAAAAATGTTTTATCCATAACATAGTGTATATTATTTATACAAAAGGTGTAAGGATCCTCTATAGTTCATCATACTGTGAAAATAATAACTACCAGTTTTAGAGTCTGTCTAAAGCCTGTGCCATACTGATTCTAGGTGAACACATAATGCACTGATCCCTTTTAAAAAAGACAAAGGGCTTTTAGAACATATGATTTGCAGCAGGTAATTTGAGCGCCGGCAAACGTTCGGAAAAATGGGCGACGTATGGACCGCAATGTTAAATGTGGTTATTGCAGCGCCTCCTGTGTAATTTGGGCACTGGTGGCACCCAATAAATAGCAGTTATAGGCTGTGCCGAAGTCGGCATAGGAAGTATTTAATGGTGGAAGGCGGCCCTGATATCGGCGGATAGATTGGTGGGAGGAGGGGTAGGTTAGGAGTAGTTAGAGGGAGGGTTAGTGTGAGAAGACGGTTAGGTGATAGTAAATTGATGCTCTACTATTGGATATTTTACTATCGGAATTAGCCAATGACCAATAGTAGAATATCTTTTAATTTTACCAGTATTCTACTAGCGGCTTTCCCCAGTGCCCAAATTACCCCGGAGCACTTTTACACGTAATTATTGACACAATTGAAAGTTAACATAAAATTCTGGGCGACAAAAATAACATGCTGTACCTTAGGCTTGATAAGAAGTAAATGGGAAATGCCTGGCTTTTCCAGTAATAGCATTTGCAAAGTATGTTTGCTATAGCTTTAGGGATCCTATAATTTAGCATATGCATAATATTATCACCAATTATCACCCACAATAGGGGTGATTTACCAAAGAAGATGTGGAGAGCCAGGAAGTAAAGTTTTGTTCACAAACAGAATTATGTGCAGAGAAACTTGTGTTATATTTATATTGCTTGCACATGATTGGATGTGTGAAATTGTATTTCCTCAGACTTTATTGTGCATTTCAATTGGAAAATCACATTCATGTATAATAGTAGCTTTCTGGTGCAGATGTATTAACTTTTCAGCCAGCTTATCTATAGCCTGTGCACAGATCTGCTACTCAGTAAGATATCCAGCACTGCTTTTTCTACCTCATTCACATACTGTCACCTTAAATATATCCTACTCATTGCTTTACCTCTACTACCCCACAGTCGTCTCCACTATAAGCTAGCAGGGGCAAGATTCCCTACTTTATTATATTATAGCATAAGACATATGTGCATTTATGCTACCTGCATTACCCCTATTTGTTACACTCTACACCACCACAGAACATAATGGTACAATAAGAGCCAGGAATTCTTAACATAATATGGATAATAATAATATTCTATTCATGTGCTGTCAATAGGAGTTGGCTTACCTCTATTGTAACAGCTCTAAATGCAAGAAAGAGAATGTATTTAGCTAGTAGCAATTTCCCTATATTTTGAAACTGTACCCATTTCTAATCCAAGGCATAGTGATAATGCTGCAAAATCAAGCAATACCCAAGCACAAATCAGTAATGCACAAACTATAGCCGACCAGAGAGCTCTATGACCAGCTGAAGTTAATTGGAAAAATAACTGCTGCTACTGCTGCTGTTTATATGCAGCTTGCCTAGTTTTACACAGAACATTTCTGTAATCTCCTAATTAAAACCCAACCATTCTATTCAGACAGGTTCAAGCATAACCTGAACTCAATTCACAGTTATAAGGCTGATACTATGCCTAGCATCCAAGTCAGAGGTCACGTCCTACACTACTCGCACAAGGTCTAGGGCTCTAGGCCCTTCTCAACGCCCTGCGTCCCAAATCCACCCTTAAAAATAGAGTCCAGTGTCCCATGGATTTACATAACAGCTGAGAGCACGTTTTCTCGTCTGAGCCGAGGGACCAGCGTTGCAGAACCAGAGACAGCTCCATATGAGAGCACGTACAGCCTAGCTAAATGAAAAGCCCCTGCTTCTGTCGCTGGCATATGCTTCCAGACAAATAGACGGAAAAGACCTTGTCCTTTCCCCATTGAAAAGCTTTAAGCGTATGCTAATACATATGTTCCTTTTCTTCATCGCATCATCCCCTGCATGCGGGCTTGTGTACTCGGGAAGAGGAGAGTGGGCACGTATGAACTGTGTGTGTGCCCACACGGTAATCTGCTCATTCCTGTGGCTTGACAATGCGTTGTTTTAATTTGTACACGTGTATCGGCGCCTGAATTTCTAATCATCTTCCGAGCGAGCTCTGAAGTGCACTACATTTAATCAGATGTTTGTGTTTAATAAGGGGCACGGCAATTATAATTAATCAGAGAGTATATCCAATTTGTTATGTGTACCATCATAAACAAGAAACAAAATGTGTGCCATATCTATCTATCTATCTATCTATCTATCTATCTATCTATCTATCTATCTATCTATCTATATCACACACGCACACACATAGCATATAAACCAGCACAGACGCAGGCAGGTAGATTATCAGACCCTTACCTGTAGGTGTCTGTATTGTGGACGTGAGCGGCAGCTTGGATGGTCTGCATTGAGTGTTTGTGCATGTAGATGCATGTGTGTTGTTTTTTAGCATGTCTGACTCCTGACACCCCTAGCTCCAATGCATCAAAGTACACAGTACTTGCCTGCTGTCAGTGTGCCTCTCTGGCAGAGAATAGGTATCCAAGATGAGTTAATATCCTAGGTAGGTACCTCTGGGTGCTGTTAACATGCTGATGCTGCTGGCTGTGTAATCTTGGATTGTCAGCAGTCCTTGTCATGCTCAGACAGAAAACAACCTTCCGTTCTAGAGATCCCAAGCATTAAAAAGGCAGTGGTTATTGAACGTGCTGGCTATTTTCCTCCTTGTACTTATGCAGACAAGATGATGACTGGAGCAGGAAAAAGAGAGGGCTGTGTAGGGGGATGGGAGATGGGATGTAATGAATGAGGAAAGAGCTGGGAGGAGCTGGCTGCACAGATCTGATTCTTAGCTGTGCATCCTATGAGACTCAGGGAGCAACGGGCAGAATTGAGGTGGGACAGAATGAAGACAAACTAAAACCAAGCGGTTTCCACTGCCAAAATGTCGTGGTGTTTCTGTGCTGGAAGGAAAGGATGTGCTGGTGCTTTACAATAGTAGTTCACCCGAGGGTGCAGATGGGTATTTCAAAACAGGAATCATTTCAGAATATTGATTCAAGAGACATATAGGAACATGGCTTCAGAAGAATTTAGAGATTAGGTATAATGAGCAAGGTTTTTTGTCTAATGCAAAAACTGTATTGCATGTAACATTGTAAGTTAATTATATGTGTCATACCATATGCACAAGAGTAATTTACAGTTGTTGTATTGCAGCACTTTCCCCAGGGAATGGAATGCAAGGGCATATTCCATAATATTAAGAAATTACCCCTGTTCTGGCATTCCTCTAAGGTCTGGTTCACATGGCTGGCTGCAGTTGTGGCATCTAAAAAATACTCCCTTGGAGTTATCATACCAGCTCTTCAGTGCAAGTGCTTAGCCATTATGTACATGCACAGTTCATCCCCAGCATATCACCTCATATCCCTCTGTTGCTTGTCAATTTGAGCATATTGGTCCAGCATCAGAAAAGCTTGTTAGGGTAAAAACAGAGGTCAGGTGGGATTAGGAGGGGCATGGCAACAAGGATGGGGCACTACTAGAACACCAGAGAAGGCTCTCAGAGGAAAAAAGTAGCCCCTATTAGTGTAGCACAAGTCACAGGCAGCCCTCCTACAATCTGTGGCACTACATGCCACAGCAGCCCATAATAATGCAACACAAGTCCCAGCAAGCCCTCCTATACCCTGGTTGCAAAAATCTATTAATCCTTCGCACTCTCGCATGCAAATGTTCAAACAAATGCATTCACAGATTCACTAATCCAGGCACAACTGTTATCCCTACAGCTAAGTTAAAAGCCGGGGTTTTAGTTCACAGAAGAATGCATTCTTATGCTTAGTCACCTATACTGCGCAGAAGTACCCAGGTAAACATAGGTGTCCTAACTCTGGCCCTGTAACATGCATAGTGCAGACATGCAAACACATTCATTGCATCAAACCTATCAATGGATTAGGAGCACACATCCTGACATCCTCTCCTGGGACAGACAGTGCATCTTACCAATCGCACAAGGGAGCTAACGTAATGTATCCATGTGCACCATGCACATACACCAGCATAAGCTGTGTGCATGCTGACAAACACATACAGGGGAAGGAGGGAGTGCACTGAATTAGACCCTAGCCACAGGGGTCAGTAACAAGAAAAAAATACATATATCCAGGCACATCGCATCTAGTTAGGACATTAAATAAGTTAAGGAAAGGGAGGTGCTGAAGGGGGTGTGGCTAGAAAACAGCAAAAATCTATTAATCCTTCACACTCTCGCATGCAAATGTTCAAACAAATGCATTCACAGATTCACTCATCCAGGCACAACAGTTATCCCTACAGCTAAGTTAAAAGCCGGGGTTTTAGTTCACAGAAGAATGCATTCTTATGCTTAGTCACCTATACTGCGCAGAAGTACCCAGGTAAACATAGGTGTCCTAACTCAGCACCTCCCTTTCCTTAACTTATTTAATGTCCTAACTAGATGCGATGTGCCTGGATATATGGATTTTTTTCTTGTTACTGACCCCTGTGGCTAGGGTCTAATTCAGTGCACTCCCTCCTTCCCCTGTATGTGTTTGTCAGCATGCACACAGCTTATGCTGGTGTATGTGCATGGTGCACATGGATACATTACGTTAGCTCCCTTGTGCGATTGGTAAGATGCACTATCTGTCCCAGGAGAGGACGTCAGGATGTGTGCTCCTAATCCATTGATAGGTTTGATGCAATGAATGTATTTGCATGTCTGCACTATGCATGTTACAGGGCCAGAGTTAGGACACCTATGTTTACCTGGGTATTTCTGCGCAGTATAGGTGACTAAGCATAAGAATGCATTCTTCTGTGAACTAAACCCCCGGCTTTTAACTTAGCTGTAGGGATAATAGTTGTGCCTGGATGAGTGAATCTGTGAATGTATTTGTTTGAACATTTGCATGCGAGAGTGCGAAGGATTAATAGATTTTTGCTGTTTTCTAGCCACAACCCCTTCAGCACCTCCCTTTCCTTAACTTATTTAATGTCCTAACTAGATGCGATGTGCCTGGATATATGTATTTTTTTCCTATACCCTGGTTGATAACACTACATGCCCCAGCAGCCCCTATTACTGACCACTAGAACACCAGGGACACCTGTATAGGCTTGTAGTACAACCCAATAAAGTATATATTATTTTGACATACCACTCTATCGACTGACCCTAGTAGCTTAGGCTGGGTAGTATAACTCAATAAGTAGTATAACTCAAGTATTGACATCACACCTGCGTCACATTTTGCCAATGTTAATCGTTTTTCTGCTACAAAGCAGCAGTGGCGTATCTTAAGGGGTGCAGGCATGGCTTGTGCTCCCTCATATGGTGCCCGCCAATGCTCTCTCTCCTGTCCCTGCTGGCGCTGCCTCACAGCGTTACTCAGACCTCACAGATTGCCGGCAACTGAGGCAAGCAGAGTGCGCATGGTACCCCCATACACAAGGTACTTCACATGCGGAAATGACATCATTAGTCACTTCCGTGTGTGAAGTTCAGCTGTGTGGGTACCATGCGCACTCTGCTTACTTCATTCTCTGGCGATCTGTGAGGTCTGAGTAACACTGTGAGGCAGTGCCAGCGAGGACAGGAGAGAGAGCATTGGCAGGCAGCGCTGATCTGAGATCTGAGCACTGAGGTAACGGGTGGGTCGGAGGCACTGGGCACCTGTCACTATCTAACTGGGGGGAGACATGTCATTACCTCATCTGGGGGGACACCTGTCACTATCTAACTGGGGGGATACCTGTCACTACCTCATCTGGGGACACCTGTCACTATTTAACTGGGGGGACACCTGTCACTACCTCATCTGGGGGGACACCTGTCACTACCTCATCTGGGGGGACACCTGTCACTACCTCATCTGGGGGAATAACTGTCACTACCTCATCTGAGAGGACACCTGTCACTATCTAACTGGGGGGGCACCTGTCATTACCTCAACTAGGGGGCAACCTGTCACTATATTACTGATGGGACACCTGTCAATATCTACTGTAACTGAGGGGGCACCTGTCACTACCTCAACTGGGGGGGCACCTGTCACTACCTGGGGGGGCACGTGTCACTATCTCAACTGGGGGACACCTGTGACCTGTCACTATCTACCTGGGGGGCACCTGTCACTACCTCAACTAAGGGGACACCTGTCACTATGTCAAATGGGGGGGAGGCACCTGTCACTAACTGAGGGGACACCTGTCATTATCTAACTGAGGGAGCACATGCGCTCCCTAAACTGGGGGGTTTCTTACACTGTCAACTGTCAAAAACTGACAGCACGGAACTGGGCACTTTTATGTGTGAACCCAGCCCTATATAGGGGTGGGTGGCTACTTAATTTATGTATATAGGGTGTACTTGTCTACTTAATTATTTTATCTTGATGTACCTTTCTGTTCAATTTGTTTACCTTGAGGAATCTGACTGCTTACATATTTTATCTATTTTATGTGGTCTGGATGCTTGTTACTACTTAATATTTTTGTTGGGTGGCATGTGAGTACTTGATGAATTATTTGGAGGAGTGTGACCAATTGATTATTTTATCTGGAGGCATGGAACTATTTGATTCTTTTATCTGGAAGCATGTGACTATTTTTTTATATTTCTATACATGGCTACTTAATTGTAATATAATGTTGGTAGTTTTGAATATAATATTGGCATTTTTGAAAAAGTAACCAGCAATAACCACAGACAATGATAACACGTGTACGTGAGAAAGGATGCTGTTTTTTCAGGGAATGGGGCTTTGACTGAGGACGGGAAGAGACGGGGGGAGCACAATTTCCGTGTTTACCATAGGTGCCATGTTACCCAAATACGCCTTTGCAAAGCAGAAATGCGTTTCGCATCGGTTCCCATCATTCAGTCGCGTTTTGAGCCACTATGGAAATATGAAGCTATAAATACAACAGGTGCTAAAAACTACACGCAGCATCTCAGAAAATATGATCGACCGTGTCACTTGTGCAACAGCTGGCAATTGATGATAAATTCATTGAGATCAGTGATGATCATAATCAGCTAATTACGATTGTGCAAAATTTTGCGTTCATTTTCGCAAATACACCCATATGTAATTACAAATTGTTTATTAAATTTTGTGTTATCATTTGTAATTTCGCATTAATTTTTGCGTAATTTTCATGTAATTTAGTGACGACGTTGGCGGTGAATAGGAAAGCCCCTTATATGCTATTGTCACCAAATATCATTTTTCAAAAATTTAAAAAAAAATTGTTTTTAACTACTTGCCGACTGCTCCACGCCAATCGGTGTGAGCAGTGCGGCAGCCCCAGGACAGCTCCACGCCCATTGGCGTAAACGGTCTTCTATGGGGCTAGCAGGATTTTGCGCGCAGAATGCGCACGCATCTCCTGCTTGGGGAGTCGGAGCTCCGCCCCGCCTTCAGTATCCGAGCGGCAATTGCCGCTTGGGAGGCTGTTAGACAGCGGTTTTGCTGCCTAACTACTTTGTACAGCGCTGCGATCTGCAGCAGCGCTGCACTGGGGACAGCCGTGTGACACGCGATCGGCTCTCATAGGCAGAAGCCTTTGACAGTGGATCGCGTGATTGGCCGACAGGGGAGAGGGAGGGAGGGTAAAGTAAAAAATAAATAAAAAAATAAAAAAAAATAGTAAAATGTATTTAAAAATAAAAGACCTAAATATTTATAAAAAAAATAAATAAATAAACAATGTGGGGGTGATCAGACCCCACCAACAGAGAGCTCTGTTGGTGGGGAGAAAAGGAGGGGGGAATCACTTGTGTGCTGTGTTGTGCGGCCCTGCAGCTTTGCCATGAAGCTGCAGTGGCCCAATTAGGTACAAATGGCCTGGTCACTAGGGGGGGGCTAACACCGCAGTCCTCAAGTGGTTAAACTCTGAAAAATGACAGTTTAAAAAACATTTTTCTTTGCCTTTTTAAAATCGATTTTCTCAAAATCTACCAGGTCTTTTTGAAAAAAGTATTTTTCTGACTTGTACCCACTATTCTCCTTAGCATACTGTATGTAGCAACTTTGGTAGCAATAGAATGTATGGAGGCTTTGCTATTAGCCGCTAAAGTCGACATAAAATTACGCAAAAATTACATAAAAAATTATGCGAAATTACAAATGATTACAATTACATGCAAAATTAATTACGATTTCCCAAAAAGATTGCATTGCCATTACGATGCATAATTGCGAATTACAATGCGTAATTAAGCATAGGTGTAATTTCTGCTCATCACTAATTGAGATGAACGTTTCCATTCATCTCAATGCGGGACTCAATGTGGATGGATGACTGCAGCCTTGATGTGAACCAGCCCTAATATAGTTCATATTTTTCTGGTCTAAAATTACATATATGTAAAATCATGCCACTTCAATTTACAGCTTGAAGAGCCAACTATACTGTTTTTATGAGCTTCCCCTTCTACCTACTATTATACAGCTCTTAGTTAACTATAGTACCATTGTCATAAAAAATGCAGCAATCACTATCCCACATTAAAATGCAGAAATCAGTACTTTATATTACAAATGCAACAATCACAGCACCACATTATGAATACAGCAGTTGCTACCACATGTTACAAATGCAGCAATTACCTCACATAAGAAATGAAACAATTATTTCACATACGAAATGCAGCAATTGCTATCCCATGTTACAATTGCAGCAATCGATATCCCGTGTTACAAATGAAATTTCTACCCCACATTATGAATGCAGCAGTTGCTACCCCAATTACAAATGCAGCAATTACCCCACATAAGAAATGCAATGATTACTTCACATAAGAAATGCAGCAATTGCTATCCCATGGTACAAATGTAGCAATTGCTACCCCACATTATGAATCCAGAAGTTGTTTGTGGTTTCCTGCACACCGTGCACTCCTTGCACCCCAATCATTGCCGTCAATAAGCTAAAGAATAAAGACTGCCCCATGCAGCACATCCCATTACAGTGCGACTACCACTACCCCATTAATGCTTAGTGGGTTTTAACAATGTACTCATAAATGCAGAATATGCTACCTTTCCCATACAGTAACTGTCCTCCAATCATTGTTGTGAGTGAGCAAAAAATGCATCCCCCATGTAGCATATCCTCCTTATAATGCAGCCACCTCCCACACCATATACTGTAGGTACACAATAGACCAAATACACCACATCCCCCAATGCAATAATTTCTCCCCAATTATTGGTGTCAGTTTGAAAAATACACAAAAAAACATGCATGCAGTATATCCCCCTCAACAAAGTGCAGCCACACTACCCTCCCCATCATTGGTGTTCAGTGGGCTTCATAATGTGGTGTGAGGTACTACAGTATGTACTTAATTTGCTGCATCCTTCTTTTGGGCTCCTGTTATGCCTTTGTCTTCTCTTCTGTTGCCTTCTCTCCTCTTCTGCTGCCATCTCCTTTCCCTGCCTCCTGGTGATTGCCGTCTCCTCTTGCCTACATCTTCTATTGCCAATGCACGCTAAAACAGGCCTGTTTAATCACCAGGCGATGCATCATGAACTATATCGATCTGCCAGCCACATCCCTGGAGAAGTTGGGATATTTTGTGCCACGAAAATAGGTAAGTGAGACAAAATGACCCTGTTCTAGAACAAACATACATGCTTCAGTACCATATAAAGTATTTATGTATATTTCTAGCTTATAAGCTGTCCATGATTTCTGGCAAATGTTTATGGTTTTTAAAGCTACCATTCAGGATTGTGTTTTAATGCATAATAGGTGGAACATAACATAATTTGCAAGACACAACGCTTTGTGGGTGCACATAATCCATTTTTGCATTATTTGTATTACCTGTATGGCTGAAAAAATGTCTTACTGTTCTTAAAGGGACACTTAAAGAGAATCTGTATTGTTAAAATCGCACAAAAGTAAACATACCAGTGCGTTAGGGGACATCTCCTATTACCCTCTGTCACAATTTCGCCACTCCTCGCCGCATTAAAAGTGGTTAAAAACAGTTTTAAAAAGTTTGTTTATAAACAAACAAAATGGCCACCAAAACAGGAAGTAGGTTGATGTACAGTATGTCCACACATAGAAAATACATCCATACACAAACAGGCTGTACACAGCCTTCCTTTTGAATCTCAAGAGATCATTTGTGTGTTTCTTTCTCCCTGCAGTTCTCATGCACTGAAGTTTCAGGCTGCTCTTTTTTCTCCTGCAAACAGCTTTGCCCTTGTCTGTAATTCTTCAGTATGTGAAAGCCCAGCCAGCTCAGAGGACGATTTATCCAGCTTGTAAAAGATAAGAGAGAAGAGAGAAGCTGCTCTAATCTAAATAATACACAGGCAGTGTGCATAGAGGGGCCTGGAAGGGGGAATTCATAGCAGAACCACAACACTGAAGAACTTGGCAGCCTTCCAGACACAGGCTGACAAGTCTGACAAGGGAAAGATACATTGATTTATTACAGAGACGGTGATAGCAGAAAGTGCTGCAGTAAGCCAGGACACATTAGAATAGCTTTTGGAACTTGTAGGATGATAAAAAACAGGATGCAATTTTTGTTACGGAGTCTCTTTAAGCCAGGAATAAAAAATCAGTTTTACTTTCCTGGGGCTTCTACCAGCCCCCTCCAGCCGTCCTGTGTCCTCGCAGTCACTCACAAAGCCTTTCGGTCCCCTGCTGCCAGCTAGTTTCATTTTCGCTGACAGGCCCAACAGGCCTGGCCATGTGTATTTTTCTTTGCGTTCCCATCCGCAATAGGGTCCTGTGCCTGTGCAGGATGCTATTGAGGACGGGAACATGAAGAAGGATACGCGTGGCCAGGCCTGTGCAGGTACAAAAAACCCGCTGACTCCCTGTCAGGGCCTGTCAGCGAAAACGAAATTAGCTGGTGGCAGAGGACTGGAGGATTCATGAGTGACTGCAAGGGCACAGGATGGCTTCAGGGGGCTGGTAGAAGCCCCAGGCAAGTAAAACTGATTTTTTTTTCCTGATTTAAGAGTCCCTTTAAGACTGTATACGTGACAGAGCAGCAAGTCTGGGAGCCATCCAAACACCTCCTCTTATTTCATGTTCAACGTGGCAATTCGTCCGTTTCTGAAACTGTGTTCCAGTCCAGAGCCTCTTGATACATTTAAATTTGAGCATGTGCAGGGACCTTTGCATTATCAGATATTGCAAGGTCCAAAACCAATTGTCTAAGCATGCATGACTGCTAAGTGCACCTTGACAAAGAGCGCCTGTCTTAGAAGTGGCTGTAGGTAGAGCCTTCTAATACATTTAAAGCAACAGCACGTGCAGGGGCCTTTGCATTATCAGTACTTGCAATCAAATGAGTGACTTTCCTGAGTTTAGTAATTACTTAAATTTGCATAATTACTATTAAAATAACAATTACAATTACACAATTTTGTGGAATGCAAAATTACGTTACGAAAATTACACAACAGAATTCCGAATTATGGTTTGTTGAATGTTTTACTACTGTCTGAGTGGGGAGGAACTGAACAGAAAAAACACAAATAGATAATCTCTCAGCAACAGAGGAAAGAGGTGGACAGGGTCAGATGTTCTGTGCTGAGGCGTGAGTGGTCTTCACTAGCTTGGGGACACCCACTCTGCTTATGGCTTGTCACATCTAGGGCTTTTTCGCATTTTTTTAAGCGTAGGCGATTTTAAAAAATCACCCTAAAAGCGCTTATGCAATGATTCCCTCTGAGAGTGTTCACATCTGAGCAGTTCAATTCCGATCCACTCACCAAAGCACTGCCTGTACCATTTTTGGGGCCATTTGTCTATAATGGCAGGTATAGGGAAATTGCAAAACTCTTGAAAAGCGTTTGGTATAGCGATTTCCCCAGCTCTTTTAGGAATAAATACATTCAGGTCAAAGAGTTCACTTCCTGCCTTGCGTCAGTAAGTGAAAAAACAAATTGCTCTGCAAAGGTGCTTTGAAAAGCGCTTTACACAAAATCACAACATGCAAGTAAGCGCCGGGAGGGGAAAAAATAATTGCGCAAAAATCGGTGGAGTCAGCGATTTCTATCTTAGATGTGAACAAAGCCTTACAGCTGCCTTTCTGCTGAAGGGATCTCTTGGTCACCTGACTATTCTAAAGCCTAGGTTCTCAACGTGTGGTACGCGTACCCCAGGGGGTACTCCTGATGGTTCCAGGGGTTACTCGGACTTGATATACTTAATCAAGAATAACAAATTAAGAGTTTTAGAAAATGATAATCTTATTTAAACAACTCCAAATTAGTATTTTAGATAATTAAAAGCAATAGTAAATGCTTGGAACTTGTTTAGAACCAATTATCATGTACTACGATTAAATATATAATTGTCAAGGGGTACTTGTGATAATGTTTACAATTTTAGGGGGTACTTAGTGAGTACAGGGTTTTAAAAGGGGTACATACCAATAAAATGTTGAGAAACACTGTTCTAAAGGAAATTTCTCTGCTTCTACTGCATCACATTGTAAAACAGCATGACTCTACCACCATTATTATGAAAAAATGATATGGTGAATAGGGCTTTTAATGATTCTACCCCAGTGTTTCTTCTTCAGAACTCATTTAATCTGTTTTTGTAAGGACAGTTCCACTGTATTTAAATACATAGAGTATCGGTATAATCTGCATGCTGTATTCTAAGCATAAAACTATCGTATTAACCCTTTGAGCTCATGATATGTATTAAAATGGAACTGCAGAGAGAGATAAATATAAATAACCATGCCCTATACCTAAAGAAATGCTTTTTTCTGTCATCCTTTCATATTTCTAATATATCTCCCTGACAACCATAAACAGAGCTTTTCCATTCATCCAATGGGAAAGGTATCTTCTGGAAACCTGTCTTTGGAATTGTCACCATGGAAAGAAACCACTGATACCCTGAGGGTGCTAAGGCTGAATGCTACAGTCACTTGTTCATCTAGTCTTATGCAGTGAAAACAGCAGAATGAAGACCAGATGTCAGAAATGTAGTCCCCAGATCAGTTTCACACTGCAGTGACATTAAGTACTCTGGTATATAACCATTATTTGAGTCATTATTTGTGTCACAGTAATACAAAAGGTATATTATTAACCAAAGAATTTAAGATACTGTATTTACAAATAAATAATCTTGAAGAAAACCAGATTCTGGAGGAGGGCTTGGTTCCTTTGTTCCCCATTTATCCAAGCCATGTGGAAGGTTTCACACACTCAGGCAGGGAACACACTTGACTTTCAGTTTTCCGCGCGCGTTTTTCTGCATACTTTTCTGCACACCAAGTGTGTTTCCATGCAGGAAAACGCGCGCTGTTTTACAGCAGCTGATGTAAATGATAGAGGAAACTGCCAAAATGTGCAGAGCCATCATGCAGAATGTACGTTTTTTTTTCTGCGTGCGAACACCACAGTAAGTGTGCACTAGCTCATTGATTAACATGAGTTCTCCGTTTTTCTGTGCAGAAAACACGCACGAAAACAGTCAAGTGTGTTCCCTGCCTCAGGGATGTGAAGTATTAGTTTATTCCATCAGTCTGTCATAATCATCTACTATCACATTGGGGGAAAATGTCCTATTCAAAGTTACAGGTTTAACAGCTCCAGAGAGTACAGAGAACTGATCCTATGCTGTAGAGTCTTATACTGCAAAATGACATAGACCCTAGCTTATAGTTTTATATTGAGACCTTTTACCATAGAGTCTTATACTGAGATCCGTGTTCTATGGAGTATTTTATTGAGTCCCCTGTTTAGAAAGTAGCAACACTTGATTCCGGACGTAACTTTTCCAGACTGCAATAGAAGGCAACCAAATTGTGGATAGATGCCATTATTTTTCTCCAGTTTTTATATAAAAAGTAAAAGCTGCTTCTGCTGTAGACCAGCTGTCCCTGGACCAGTTATGAAAGTTTAGTGTTGTAAGATCTATTGATCCTTATGACATAAGTGGTTAATATGCTTTCAGAGTGGCCAACGAAAAGAAGACTAATGCTTCATTTTAGCCACAGCTGCCTCATAATGCAGTTGTGTGGGGACAGAAAGTTCAGAAAGCAAAGGGGATTAGTGTAACATTTCAGTTACTGGGTGTTCCAGGTCTTCATGAGTTGAAAACACTGAGCAATACTTCATCTGTATACATTCCATATCTGAGTTTCCCTTATTTTTAATACACCGAAAGAGACTGTTGCACAGCAAAAACAGTTTAGGCAGCATGAGACAGCATTACAAAAACTGTATTTAGTGAAACATTTAGATGCAGCTAAAGCTGGAAATGCTATATTTTCCAACATAGTAGTATGAGGAAAAATGAACTTGATAGACCAAGCTTGCTAATAAATTATTAGTATTTCTCACCTTCAGATGTTAAAGAGGAACTTCCCTGAATATAACTTTTTGTAAAAAATCTGAAATCGTATTTATTATAACTTTACAAATTATCTACTCACTGTCTGCTCATTGTAAAAAATTTTCCCCACCCTGATTTACATATTTAAATTAATCATCGATGAATCTTAACTGCTGGCAATCATAGCAGTTTCTAGGCTAAATTGCACCCAGGGCAAGGGTGTAAAGATCGCCCCCCCCCCCCCCCCCGCCTTTTCCCCCACTCCTGTAGACGAATCCTTACTCTTTAGGGACCGTCACACAGCCACAGGTCACAAGTAGATCTGCCTAGTTACTAGCGACCAGCCGCTCATCCAGGAGAAAGCAGGGACCAGGAAAACACACAGGCAAAGAGAGCCCTCCTCCATGGGCACACTGACAGCCTGCAGTACCGCAACAGGACATCAAGTGTCATCACGCAGTGGTGACGTGATGATGACTTGACGTCTGAAGCAGGCAGCCTAGGAGGAGTCAAGGAAGGTGATCCCGCTGGCAATCTTCTTTCATTTGTCACCAGCTCCCTAGCAGCTAAGTCCTTCTGCCTGCACCCCCCCTTCTTCTACTTGCCGGTCTGTGCCCAGGGTGGTGGCCCTGCCTGCACTGCCCAAGAAACGGCCCTGAGTAGCGTTACTGTGAGATGTTTGTTTTAAAGTTAGTGGAAACAACACCTGGTCTCCCAGAAATCTCAGAGGCAGACAGCTATAGGACATCATAGCTTAGGCTAAGTATCACTGGGAGGGTGGGGTTACATACCAATATACAGCAATATGTAGATACAGGAAGTGTTTCTAATGCTGAAACCAGGATAATTAAAGGGTACCTAAGGTGAGAGTAATATGGACGCTGCCATATTTATTTCCTTTTAAGCAATACTAGTTGCCTGGCTATCCAGCTGATCCTCTGCCTCTAATACTTTTAGCCATGGACCCTGAACAAGCATATGCAGATCAGATACTCTGACTCAGCTTACTCAGGTTTTACTGGATTAGCCATATGCTTGTTCCAGGGTTTTGACTCAGACACTACTTATGCCAGAAGATCAACAGTACTGCCAAGCAACTGCCATGGTTTACAATGAAATAAATATGACAGCCTCCATACCCCTCTCACCTCTGGTTCCCTTTAAGGTAAAATGGGTATCCTGAATAATGTATCTCATTTTACTGTATGTCACTACGTTTCCTTTTTAAGTTCAAGCAGATAAGTAATATGTAACAATTATGTTTTTATTGAATATTATGTCAGGGTTTTATACCGCTTTAATATTGATATTCAGTGATGGGGAGCAGAAAGACTACCTTAAGATTTGTTTTGCCCCTTTAAAGTCTATTGACTGTATGAGATGTAATGTTATGTTTTCTCTATATACACAGCGAAAAAAAAATAACAACGCTACTTATGAGAAGCCAGGAAATACACAAAATATCTCCAATAAAATAGAGATTGTTGATTCCACAAGTCCATAGTTTTGAGAATGAGCCCAACAAACACAAACACAGAACATTTATATCGCGCTTTTCTCCTGGCGGACTCAAAGCGCCAGAGCTGCAGCCAATAGGACGCGCTCTATAGGCAGTAGCAGTGTTAGGGAGTCTTGCCCAAGGTCTCCTTCTGAATAGGTGCTGGCTTACTGAACAGGCAGAGCCGAGATTCGAACCCAGGTCTCCTGTGTCAGAGGCAGAGCACCTAACCATTACACTATCCAGCCCAAGAGCACCCTCATATCTTTGGGTATGCCCCAG